>NC_086449.1:365544538-366144538 GCF_028390025.1 Pseudophryne corroboree
ATGACCTTAGCTCGCACATGCAGTGTTACTGTGTATGCATGACCTTAGCTCGCACATGCAGTGTTACTGTGTATGCATGACCTTAGCTCGCACATGCAGTGTTACTGTTTATGCATGACCTTAGCTCGCACATGCAGTGTTACTGTGTATGCATGACCTTAGCTCGCACATGCAGTGTTACTGTGTATGCATGACCTTAGCTCGCACATGCAGTGTTACTGTGTATGCATGACCTTAGCTCGCACATGCAGTGTTACTGTGTATGCATGACCTTAGCTCGCACATGCAGTGTTACTGTTTATGCATGACCTTCGCTCGCACATGCAGTGTTACTGTGTATGCATGACCTTAGCTCGCACATGCAGTGTTACTGTGTATGCATGACCTTAGCTCGCACATGCAGTGTTACTGTGTATGCATGACCTTAGCTCGCACATGCAGTGTTACTGTGTATGCATGACCTTAGCTCGCACATGCAGTGTTACTGTGTATGCATGACCTTAGCTCGCACATGCAGTGTTGTGTATGCATGACCTTAGCTCGCAGATGCAGTGTGAGTTTTGTCAATGAAAATTTTGACTAAAAGATTTAACTACAGTTTATTTCAGAACTAAAATTAGACTAAAATGAAAACTGAGATCCACTGACTAAATCTTAACAAAAACAAAGCAAAAAAAGTGATTAATACTAAAATTAAAATCCTTGTCAAAGTTAACACTGCAAATAGGGTTTTACATTTTTAAAGAACAATTGTGTGTTCTAGATATTTGAAGACCATATATATATGACCAGCTGTAAATGAAATAGGATAGTGTATTGCACTTATTTATTTTAACAAATTTAAGGTATTCATATGTATATGATATATGGGAGCACTACAGTAAAGGCCCATACACACTAGGTGATTTTGAGCTGAAAGCAGGTAATTTTTGGTGTGTTGAGCTGCTTTCAGCTCAAAACCGCCCAGTGTGTATGCCCCGGCGATGAGCGCTGATGCACGCCCCCAGTTCATCGCCGGTGGCAGCCATTCATCTGCTGGTATCACCAGCAGACGAACGGCGGGGAGAGCGGCTTTCCATAGCATCCTGCTCACCACCGCTGACGTCGCTGGGCAGGGGGGAAATCGCTCAGTGTGTATGCACTGAGCGATTTTCACCCCAGTGATGTCAGCGATCATCGCTGTGCATACACGCTGGGCAAAAACGCCCAGTGTGTATGCACCTTAAGTCACTCAGTATGTAAAACATTCTCAGCCTACTGACCCTAGATTGCTAAACACACAGTTAAATGTATGCTAACTTCTCAAGCGAGTTTTAGAGAAATGTTCAGCAAAATACATTACAGTATCATTAAACTGTTTGCAAAAGTTATTACTAAAACATTGACTAAAATGAAAACTGAGATCCACTGACTAAATCAAAGAAAAAGGCTAAAATGTGACTTTAAACCAACTACAATTTTAAATAAGCGATTACGGCCAAAATTAAACTGAAAATCCTTTTCAAAAATAACACTGCACGCGTGTACACTGTGGGAGCCAGAGATGAGTCTCTTATCTACATGGATGTGTGTTCGCACTCCAGGAGCTCTTTCTATAAGAAAGATTGAGTACCGGTACAATGTGTTTGGATGCTGGGTGCTCCAATACAGTAACGCACAAGATATCCGAGATTTCCTGCTTTAGGAGCTTAATAAATAGGAATGTTATTTATAATTTATATTAATCATGTTTAGGCAATTTTTATTCTTGGATACAATGCAGCTCTTTTCTGGTGAGTCATCTGATATTTGTAAACCTCTTTAATCAGTTTAATGATTGTACTGTATTTATGGGTTATTGAAAGCAATTATTTTTATATTTAGCACTGAAGTCTAAATAAAGTGTGAGTAGCAAAAATGCTTCCCCCATGCTCCTTTATAATCTAAATGTTTGGTTTAAAGGATGTTGTTACACTGCCTTAGCCGAAGAGTGGGTCTGGGAGGGGTGTATTGTTCCTTGCTGTGATTTTATGTGCATTTAATATTTCCCATCCAGCCATGACCAGTAGACCTGTTGCTCTTGTTTCTCTCCTGCTGGCAGTCTAATCAGCCTAGCGTTATTTTCAGGATTACAAACCACCATCCAGTCCTCTTTCTCTAAGCGTCACCGAAGTTATGTTGAGTTGTCTAATATTTTTGGTAGTAGTAGTTTATAAATTGTGTTTTGATGTAGAGAGCCCATGGTATGATGCTCCTTCCCATATATATATATATATATATATATATATATATATATATATATATACACACACACTTATAGACGACTGCACAAATCCGGGGTCAGGGTAGCAGATGGCGGCGGTCAATAGATGCTGGGCTTCAAAAAGGGTGGAAGGGGGCTGCAAGTGAAAGTAAGTAAAACAGATAATTGACAAGTGCCGTGAACGGCACCCCCTCTGCACACCTAGTTACGGCCCTGCTAGTGTCGTTGCATGTGAAACATTAATGACAGTCTGTTGACCCAACATGCATACATTTTAGTGAACATTATAAACAGTGCGTTTAGAGTCTGGAAGACACTGCCAAAGTGGGTATTCAGTCATTGGCGCTGAATCAGTATGTTTCGTCCCATACCAGTTTATGTGCATTTACTGCTACTCAGAGGTGTAGCTAGGCACCATGGGGCCCGGAGTAAGGATATGAATTGGCAGTGACGTGTGAATTGGTGCCCCCTCCTACCCTGTACTGAATTGGGTGCATAGCCAACATGTGGGTGCATGATACATTTGAAAAGAAACAATATTTAAAAATCCTAAATTGGTGACGGGGCCTGTTCTAGACCTCGTGGAGCTCAGAGCGAAAGTTTCCTTTGGGTGCCCACATGTTTAAAATAGGGTCAGTGCGTGCCAAAGGCTTGCAATAACAATATAGGGGCATGGCAATACGGACGGTGTAATGGTTAGCATTACTGCCTCAGAGCACTGAGGTCATGGGTTTGATACCCACCATGGCCCTAACTGTGTAGAGTTTATATATTCTCCCATGCATGGGTTTCCCCGGGTACTCTGGTTTCCTTCCACAATACAAAAATATACTTGTAGGTTAATTGGTTCCCAACAAAAATTAACCGTGTGTGTGTGTGGTAAGGAATATTGGGGCAGATGTATTAACCTGGAGAAGGCATAAGGAAGTGATAAACCAGTGATATGTGCAAGGTGATAAAGGCACCAGCCAATCCGCTCCAGTATGTAAATTAACAGTTAGGATCTGATTGGCTGGTGCCTTTATCGCCTTGCACATATCACTGGTTTATTAATTCCTTATGCCTTCTCCATGTTAATACATCTGCCCCATAGATTGGAACAGGGACAGATGTGAATATTCTCTGTAAAGTGATGCGGAATATGTGCGCTATATAGATAACTGGTAATAAATAATGGCTTCACTGGGAAGGTGCGTGGCCACAGAATAGTACCAATTCACATTACACCGCACAGTAGTATCCGTTATTCACATTACGCCACACAGTAGTACCCCTTATACACGTTATGCCACGCAGTAGAGCCCCTTATACGCGTTACACCACACAATAGAGCCCCTTATACCCATTACACCATGGAAGAGCTGCAATGGAAGAAGCTATATTTAACTATTTACTTGGAATAAATTAAAAACACCTATATATGTCCCAACTGACCTCACAACCCCCCAATTCCGTAATGAAAATTAAAGTCCCAAATGTGACCCCCCCCCCACAGACCTGATAACCCCCCTAATCTCTGAATTATAATATGCCACACAATTGACCCCCCCCCCCCCAAGATCTGATAATCTTCCAATGCCTCAATGAAAATAATATCCTAGAACTGCCATCCGAGACCTGATAATCCCACTATGCTTCAAGTGCGCCCTATAATTTTTTCAGCGCCCTGAGCTCGCGCTCCACTGGAGCCACCCTCGCTACACCCCTGCTGCTACTAAATATACTATAAATTCTATTTCTCTATCGTCCTAGTGGATGCTGGGGTTCCTGAAAGGACCATGGGGAATAGCGGCTCCGCAGGAGACAGGGCACAAAAAGTAAAGCTTTCCGATCAGGTGGTGTGCACTGGCTCCTCCCCCTATGACCCTCCTCCAAGCCTCAGTTAGATTTTTGTGCCCGGCCGAGAAGGGTGCAATCTAGGTGGCTCTCCTAAAGAGCTGCTTAGAAAAGTTTAGCTTAGGTTTTTTATTTTACAGTGAGTCCTGCTGGCAACAGGATCACTGCAACGAGGGACTTAGGGGAGAAGAAGTGAACTCACCTGCGTGCAGGATGGATTGGCTTCTTGGCTACTGGACATCCGCTCCAGAGGGACGATCACAGGTACAGCCTGGATGGTCACCGGAGCCTCGCCGCCGGCCCCCTTGCAGATGCTGAAACAAGAAGAGGTCCAGAATCGGCGGCAGAAGACTCCTCAGTCTTCTAAAGGTAGCGCACAGCACTGCAGCTGTGCGCCATTTTCCTCTCAGCACACTTCACACGGCAGTCACTGAGGGTGCAGGGCGCTGGGAGGGGAGCGCCCTGGGAGGCAAATGAAAACCTATTTGGCTAAAAAATACCTCACATATAGCCTCCGGGGGCTATATGGAGATATTTAACCCCTGCCAGAATCCACTAAAGAGCGGGAGACGAGCCCGCCGAAAAAGGGGCGGGGCCTATCTCCTCAGCACACAGCGCCATTTTCCTTACACAGCTCCGCTGGTCAGGACGGCTCCCAGGTCTCTCCCCTGCACTGCACTACAGAAACAGGGTAAAACAAGAGAGGGGGGGCAAAATAGTGGCAAAAATTATATTATAAAAGCAGCTATACAGGGAGCACTTATTATAAGGCTATCCCTGTCATATATAGCGCTGTGGTGTGTGCTGGCAAACTCTCCCTCTGTCTCCCCAAAGGGCTAGTGTGGTCCTGTCTACGTTAAGAGCATTCCCTGTGTGTCTGCTGTGTGTCGGTACGTGTGTGTCGACATGTATGAGGACGATATTGGTGTGGAGGCGGGGCAATTGCCAAATATGGGGATGTCACCTCCTAGGGGGTCGACACCAGAATGGATGCCTTTATTTTTGGAATTACGGGATAGTGTCAACACGCTAAAGCAGTCGTTTGACGACATGAGACGGCCGGACAATCAATTAGTGCCTGTCCAGGCGCCTCAAACACCGTCAGGGGCTGTAAAACGCCCTTTGCCTCAGTCGGTCGACACAGACCCAGACACAGGCACTGATTCCAGTGGCGACGGTGACGAATCAACCGTATTTTCCAGTAGGGCCACACGTTATATGATTTTGGCAATGAAGGAGGCGTTACATTTAGCTGATACTACAGGTACCACTAAACAGGGTATTATGTGGGGTGTGAAAAAACTACCTATAGTTTCTCTATCGTCCTAGTGGATGCTGGGGTTCCTGAAAGGACCATGGGGAATAGCGGCTCCGCAGGAGACAGGGCACAAAAAGTAAAGCTTTTCCAGATCAGGTGGTGTGCACTGGCTCCTCCCCCTATGACCCTCCTCCAGACTCCAGTTAGATTTTTGTGCCCGGCCGAGAAGGGTGCAATTCTAGGTGGCTCTCATAAAGAGCTGCTTAGAGAAAGTTTAGCTTAGGTTTTTTATTTTACAGTGATTCCTGCTGGCAACAGGATCACTGCAACGAGGGACAGAGGGGAGAAGAAGTGAACTCACCTGCGTGCAGGATGGATTGGCTTCTTGGCTACTGGACATCAGCTCCAGAGGGACGATCACAGGTACAGCCTGGATGGTCACCGGAGCCGCGCCGCCGGCCCCCTTGCAGATGCTGAAGTAAGAAGAGGTCCAGAATCGGCGGCTGAAGACTCCTGCAGTCTTCTAAAGGTAGCGCACAGCACTGCAGCTGTGCGCCATTTTCCTCTCAGCACACTTCACACGCAGTCACTGAGGGTGCAGGGCGCTGGGGGGGGGCGCCCTGGGAGGCAAATGTAAACCTATATAAAGGCTAAAAATACCTCACATATAGCCCCCAGAGGCTATATGGAGATATTTAACCCCTGCCTGTATTCACAAAATAGCGGGAGACGAGCCCGCCGGAAAAGGGGCGGGGCCTATCTCCTCAGCACACGGCGCCATTTCCTCTCACAGCTCCGCTGGTCAGGACGGCTCCCAGGTCTCTCCCCTGCACTGCACTACAGAAACAGGGTAAAACAGAGAGGGGGGGCAAATTTAATGGCAATATCTTGATATATATAAAGCAGCTATAAGGGAGCACTTATTATAAGGCTATCCCTGTCATATATAGCGCTTTTTGGTGTGTGCTGGCAGACTCTCCCTCTGTCTCCCCAAAGGGCTAGTGGGTCCTGTCTTCGTTTAGAGCATTCCCTGTGTGTCTGCTGTGTGTCGGTACGTGTGTGTCGACATGTATGAGGACGATATTGGTGTGGAGGCGGAGCAATTGCCAAATATGGGGATGTCACCTCCTAGGGGGTCGACACCAGAATGGATGCCTTTATTTATGGAATTACGGGATAGTGTCAACACGCTAAAGCAGTCGTTTGACGACATGAGGCGGCCGGACAATAAATTAGTGCCTGTCCAGGCGCCTCAAACACCGTCAGGGGCTGTAAAACGCCCTTTGCCTCAGTCGGTCGACACAGACCCAGACACAGGCACTGAATCCAGTGGTGACGGTGACGAATCAACCGTATTTTCCAGTAGGGCCACACGTTATATGATTTTGGCAATGAAGGAGGCGTTACATTTAGCTGATACTACAGGTACCACTAAACAGGGTATTATGTGGGGTGTGAAAAAACTACCTATAGTTTTTCCTGAATCAGAAGAATTAAATGACGTGTGTGATGAAGCGTGGGTTGCCCCTGATAAAAAGCTGATAATTTCAAAGAAATTATTGGCATTATACCCTTTCCCGCCAGAGGTTAGGGAGCGCTGGGAAACACCTCCTAGGGTGGACAAGGCGCTAACACGCTTATCAAAACAAGTGGCGTTACCTTCTCCTGAGACGGCCGCACTTAAAGATCCATCAGATAGGAGGATGGAAAATATCCAAAAAAGTATATACACACATGCAGGTGTTATACTACGACCAGCTATAGCGACTGCCTGGATGTGCAGTGCTGGGGTAGTTTGGTCAGAGTCCCTGATTGAAAATATTGATACCCTGGACAGGGACAATATTTTACTGTCGTTAGAACAAATAAAGGATGCATTTCTTTATATGCGTGATGCACAGAGGGATATCTGCACACTGGCATCACGGGTAAGTGCTATGTCCATTTCGGCCAGAAGAGCTTTATGGACGCGACAGTGGACAGGCGATGCGGATTCAAAACGGCATATGGAAGTTTTGCCGTATAAAGGGGAGGAGTTATTTGGAGTCGGTCTATCAGATTTGGTGGCCACGGCTACAGCCGGGAAATCCACCTTTCTACCTCAAGTCACTCCCCAACAGAAAAAGGCACCGACTTTTCAACCGCAGCCCTTTCGTTCCTTTAAAAATAAGAGAGCAAAGGGCTATTCATATCTGCCACGAGGCAGAGGTCGAGGGAAGAAACAGCAACAGGCAGCTCCTTCCCAGGAACAGAAGCCCTCCCCGGCTTCTACAAAAGCCTCAGCATGACGCTGGGGCTTCTCAAGCGGACTCGGGGACGGTGGGAGGTCGTCTCAAAAATTACAGCGCGCAGTGGGCTCACTCGCAGGTAGATCCCTGGATCCTGCAGATAATATCTCAGGGGTACAGGTTGGAATTAGAGACAGATCCACCTCGCCGTTTCCTGAAGTCTGCTTTACCAACGTCCCCTTCCGAAAGGGAGACGGTTTTGGAAGCCATTCACAAGCTGTACTCTCAGCAGGTGATAGTCAAGGTACCTCTTCTACAACAAGGGAAGGGGTATTATTCCACTCTATTTGTGGTACCGAAGCCGGATGGCTCGGTAAGGCCTATTCTAAATCTGAAGTCCTTGAACCTGTACATAAAGAAGTTCAAGTTCAAGATGGAGTCACTCAGAGCAGTGATAGCGAACCTGGAAGAAGGGGACTTTATGGTATCCTTGGACATCAAGGATGCATATCTCCACGTTCCAATTTACCCCTCACACCAGGGGTACCTCAGGTTCGTTGTACAAAACTGTCACTATCAGTTTCAGACGCTGCCGTTTGGTTTGTCCACGGCACCTCGGGTCTTTACAAAGGTAATGGCCGAGATGATGATTCTTCTTCGAAGAAAAGGCGTATTAATTATCCCATACTTGGACGATCTCCTAATAAGGGCAAGGTCCAGAGAACAGCTAGAGATGGGATTAGCAATATCTCAAGAGGTGCTAAAGCAGCAACGCATCTTCAGATGCACCTGCGGATAACCCTGTCTCCAAGGACAAGGGTATCTCTTCTGTGGTGGTTGCAGAGGGCTCATCTATTGGAGGGCCGCAGATTCGGCATACAGGATTGGATCCTGGTGACCACGGACGCCAGCCTGAGAGGCTGGGGAGCAGTCACACAAGGAAGAAACTTCCAGGGAGTGTGGTCGAGCCTGGAAAAGTCTCTTCACATAAACATTCTGGAACTAAGAGCAATCTACAATGCTCTAAGCCAGGCGGAACCTCTGCTTCAAGGAAGACCGGTGTTGATCCAGTCGGACAACATCACGGCAGTTGCCCATGTAAACAGACAGGGCGGCACAAGAAGCAGGAGTGCAATGGCAGAAGCTGCCAGGATCCTTCGCTGGGCGGAGAATCACGTGATAGCACTGTCAGCAGTGTTCATCCCGGGAGTGGACAACTGGGAAGCAGACTTCCTCAGCAGACACGATCTTCACCCGGGAGAGTGGGGACTTCATCCAGAAGTTTTCCACATGCTAATAAACCGTTGGGAAAGACCAATGGTGGACATGATGGCGTCTCGCCTCAACAAAAAACTGGACAGGTATTGCGCCAGGTCAAGAGATCCGCAGGCAATAGCTGTGGACGCGCTGGTAACACCTTGGGTGTACCAGTCGGTGTATGTGTTTCCTCCTCTGCCTCTCATACCAAAGGTATTGAGAATCATACGGCAAAGCGGAGTAAGAACGATACTAGTGGCTCCGGATTGGCCAAGAAGGTCTTGGTACCCGGAACTTCAAGAGATGGTCACGGACGATCCGTGGCCTCTACCTCTAAGACAGGACCTGCTTCAGCAGGGACCGTGTCTATTCCAAGACTTACCGCGGCTGAGTTTGACGGCATGGCGGTTGAACGCCAGATCCTAAAAGGAAAAGGCATTCCAGAAGAAGTCATTCCTACCTTCATTAAGGCAAGAAAGGAAGTCACCGCGAAGCATTATCACCGCATTTGGCGGAAATATGTTGCGTGGTGCGAGGATCGGAGTGCTCCGACGGAGGAATTTCAACTGGGTCGTTTCCTACATTTCCTGCAATCAGGATTGTCTATGGGTCTCAAATTGGGATCTATTAAGGTTCAAATTTCGGCCCTGTCAATATTCTTCCAAAAAGAATTGGCCTCAGTTCCTGAGGTCCAGACTTTTGTCAAAGGAGTACTGCATATACAGCCTCCTGTGGTGCCTCCGGTGGCACCGTGGGATCTAAATGTAGTTTTAGATTTCCTCAAATCCCATTGGTTTGAACCACTAAAAAATGTGGATTTGAAATATCTCACATGGAAAGTGACTATGTTACTGGCCCTGGCGTCCGCCAGGAGAGTATCTGAACTGGCGGCTTTATCTTATAAAAGCCCTTATTTAATTTTCCATTCGGATAGGGCAGAGCTGCGGACGCGTCCGCATTTTCTCCCTAAGGTGGTATCAGCGTTTCACCTGAACCAGCCTATTGTAGTGCCTGCGGCTACAAGCGACTTGGAGGACTCCAAGTTGTTGGACGTTGTCAGAGCTTTAAAAATATACATTTCAAGGACGGCTGGAGTCAGAAAATCTGACTCGCTGTTTATACTGTATGCACCCAACAAGTTGGGTGCGCCTGCTTCTAAGCAGTCGATTGCTCGTTGGATTTGTAACACAATTCAACTTGCACATTCTGTGGCAGGCCTGCCACAGCCTAAATCTGTTAAGGCCCATTCCACAAGGAAGGTGGGCTCATCTTGGGCGGCTGCCCGAGGGGTCTCGGCATTACAACTCTGCCGAGCAGCTACGTGGTCAGGGGAGAACACGTTTGTAAAATTCTACAAATTTGATACCCTGGCAAAGGAGGACCTGGAGTTCTCTCATTCGGTGCTGCAGAGTCATCCGCACTCTCCCGCCCGTTTGGGAGCTTTGGTATAATCCCCATGGTCCTTTCAGGAACCCCAGCATCCACTAGGACGATAGAGAAAATAAGAATTTACTTACCGATAATTCTATTTCTCGGAGTCCGTAGTGGATGCTGGGCGCCCATCCCAAGTGCGGATTATCTGCAATACTTGTACATAGTTATTGTTAACTAATTCGGGTTATTGTTTAGGGAGCCATCTTTCAGAGGCTCCTCTGTTATCATACTGTTAACTGGGTTTAGATCACAAGTTGTACGGTGTGATTGGTGTGGCTGGTATGAGTCTTACCCGGGATTCAAAATCCTCCCTTATTGTGTACGCTCGTCCGGGCACAGTACCTAACTGGAGTCTGGAGGAGGGTCATAGGGGGAGGAGCCAGTGCACACCACCTGATCTGGAAAAGCTTTACTTTTTGTGCCCTGTCTCCTGCGGAGCCGCTATTCCCCATGGTCCTTTCAGGAACCCCAGCATCCACTACGGACTCCGAGAAATAGAATTATCGGTAAGTAAATTCTTATTTTTTCCTGAATCAGAAGAACTAAATGAGGTGTGTGATGAAGCGTGGGTTGCCCCCGATAAAAAGATGCTAATTTCAAAGAAGTTATTGGCTTTATACCCTTTCCCGCCAGAGGTTAGGGCGCGCTGGGAAACACCTCCTAGGGTGGACAAGGCGCTCACACGCTTATCTAAACAAGTGGCGTTACCCTCTCCTGAGACGGCCGCACTTAAAGATCCAGCAGATAGGAGGATGGAAAATATCCAAAAAAGTATATACACACATACAGGTGTTATACTACGACCAGCTATAGCGACAGCCTGGATGTGCAGTGCTGGAGTAGCTTGGTCAGAGTCCTTGATTGAAAATATTGATACCCTGGATAGGGACAATGTTTTACTGTCTTTAGAGCAAATAAAGGATGCATTTCTTTATATGCGTGATGCACAGAGGGATATCTGCACACTGGCAAGTGCTATGTCCATTTCGGCCAGAAGAAGTTTATGGACGCGACAGTGGTCAGGCGATGCGGACTCAAAACGGCATATGAAAGTTTTGCCGTATAAAGGGGAGGAGTTATTTGGAGTCGGTCTATCAGATTTGGTGGCCACGGCTACAGCCGGGAAATCCACCTTTTTACCTCAAGTTACTCCGCAACAGAAAAAGACACCGACTTTTCAACCGCAGCCCTTTCGTTCCTTTAAAAACAAGAGAGCAAAGGGATATTCATATCTGCCACGAGGCAGAGGAAGGGGGAAGAGACAGCAACAGGCAGCTCCTTCCCAGGAACAGAAGCCCTCCCCCGCTTCTACAAAAGCCTCAGCATGACGCTGGGGCTTCTCAAGCGGACTCGGGGGCGGTGGGCGGTCGTCTCAAGAATTTCAGCGCGCAGTGGGCTCACTCGCAGGTAGATCCCTGGATCCTGCAGATAATATCTCAGGGATACAGGTTGGAACTAGAGACAGATCCACCTCGCCGTTTCCTGAAGTCTGCTTTACCAACGTCCCCCTCCGAAAGGGAGACGGTCTTGGAAGCCATTCACAAGCTGTACTCTCAGCAGGTGATAGTCAAGGTACCTCTTCTACAACAAGGAAAGGGGTATTATTCCACTCTATTTGTGGTACCGAAGCCGGATGGCTCGGTAAGACCTATTCTAAATCTGAAGTCCTTGAACCTGTACATAAAGAAGTTCAAGTTCAAGATGGAGTCACTCAGAGCAGTGATAGCGAACCTGGAAGAAGGGGACTTTATGGTATCCTTGGACATCAAGGATGCGTACCTCCACGTTCCAATTTACCCCTCACACCAGGGGTACCTCAGGTTCGTCGTACAAAACTGTCACTATCAGTTTCAGACGCTGCCGTTCGGATTGTCCACGGCACCTCGGGTCTTTACAAAGGTAATGGCCGAGATGATGATTCTTCTTCGAAGAAAAGGCGTATTAATTATCCCATACTTGGACGATCTCCTGATAAGGGCAAGGTCCAGAGAACAGCTAGAGATGGGATTAGCACTGTCTCAAGAAGTGCTAAAACAGCACGGGTGGATTCTGAATATTCCAAAATCCCAGTTAATGCCAACAACTCGTCTGCTGTTCCTAGGGATGATTCTGGACACGGTTCAGAAAAAGGTTTTTCTCCCGGAGGAAAAAGCCAAGGAGTTATCCGAGCTTGTCAGGAACCTCCTAAAACCAGGAAAGGTGTCTGTACATCAATGCACAAGAGTCCTGGGAAAAATGGTGGCTTCTTACGAAGCAATTCCATTCGGCAGATTCCACGCAAGAATTTTCCAGAGGGATCTGTTGGACAAATGGTCAGGGTCGCATCTTCAGATGCACCAGCGGATAACCCTGTCTCCAAGGACAAGGGTATCTCTTCTGTGGTGGTTGCAGAGTGCTCATCTATTGGAGGGCCGCAGATTCGGCATACAGGATTGGATCCTGGTGACCACGGACGCCAGCCTGAGAGGCTGGGGAGCAGTCACACAAGGAAGAAACTTCCAGGGAGTGTGGACGAGCCTGGAAACGTCTCTTCACATAAACATTCTGGAACTAAGAGCAATCTACAATGCTCTAAGCCAGGCAGAACCTCTGCTTCAGGGAAAACCGGTGTTGATCCAGTCGGACAACATCACGGCAGTCGCCCATGTGAACAGACAGGGCGGCACAAGAAGCAGGAGTGCAATGGCAGAAGCTGCAAGGATTCTTCGCTGGGCAGAGAATCATGTGATAGCACTGTCAGCAGTGTTCATCCCGGGAGTGGACAACTGGGAAGCAGACTTCCTCAGCAGACACGACCTTCACCCGGGAGAGTGGGGACTTCATCCAGAAGTCTTCCACATGCTGGTAACCCGTTGGGAAAGACCAATGGTGGACATGATGGCGTCTCGCCTCAACAAAAAACTGGACAGGTATTGCGCCAGGTCAAGAGATCCGCAGGCAATAGCTGTGGACGCGCTGGTAACGCCTTGGGTGTACCAGTCGGTGTATGTGTTTCCTCCTCTGCCTCTCATACCAAAAGTATTGAGAATTATACGGCAAAGAGGCGTAAGAACGATACTAGTGGTTCCGGATTGGCCAAGAAGGACTTGGTACCCGGAACTTCAAGAGATGATCACGGAAGATCCGTGGCCTCTACCTCTAAGGAGGGACTTGCTTCAGCAGGGTCCCTGTCTGTTTCAAGACTTACCGCGGCTGCGTTTGACGGCATGGCGGTTGAACGCCGGATCCTAAAGGAAAAAGGCATGCCGGAAGAAGTCATTCCTACTTTGATTAAAGCAAGGAAGGAAGTAACCGTGCAACATTATCACCGCATTTGGCGAAAATATGTTGCGTGGTGCGAGGATCGGAGTGCTCCGACGGAGGAATTTCAACTGGGTCGATTCCTACATTTCCTGCAATCAGGATTGTCTATGGGTCTCAAATTGGGATCTATTAAGGTTCAAATTTCGGCCCTGTCGATTTTCTTCCAGAAAGAATTGGCTTCAGTCCCTGAAGTCCAGACTTTTGTTAAGGGAGTGCTGCATATACAGCCTCCTGTGGTGCCTCCAGTGGCACCGTGGGATCTCAATGTGGTTTTGGACTTTCTAAAATCTCATTGGTTTGAACCACTAAAAAATGTGGATTTGAAATATCTCACATGGAAAGTGACCATGCTACTAGCCCTGGCTTCGGCCAGGAGAGTGTCAGAACTGGCAGCTTTATCTTACAAAAGCCCATATCTGATTTTCCATTCGGACAGGGCGGAACTGCGGACTCGTCCGCATTTTCTCCCTAAGGTGGTGTCAGCATTTCATCTGAACCAGCCTATTGTAGTGCCTGCGGCTACAAGTGACTTGGAGGACTCCAAGTTACTGGACGTTGTCAGAGCATTGAAAATATATATTGCAAGGACAGCTGGAGTCAGAAAATCTGACTCGTTGTTTATATTGTATGCACCCAACAAGATGGGTGCTCCTGCGTCTAAGCAGACGATTGCTCGTTGGATCTGTAGCACAATCCAACTTGCACATTCTGTGGCAGGCCTGCCACAGCCTAAATCTGTAAAGGCCCACTCCACAAGGAAGGTGGGCTCATCTTGGGCGGCTGCCCGAGGGGTCTCGGCATTACAACTTTGCCGAGCAGCTACGTGGTCAGGGGAGAACACGTTTGTAAAATTTTACAAATTTGATACTCTGGCTAAGGAGGACCTGGAGTTCTCTCATTCGGTGCTGCAGAGTCATCCGCACTCTCCCGCCCGTTTGGGAGCTTTGGTATAATCCCCATGGTCCTTTCAGGAACCCCAGCATCCACTAGGACGATAGAGAAAATAAGAATTTACTTACCGATAATTCTATTTCTCGGAGTCCGTAGTGGATGCTGGGCGCCCATCCCAAGTGCGGATTATCTGCAATAATTGTACATAGTTATTGTTAACTAATTCGGGTTATTGTTGTAGGGAGCCATCTTTCAGAGGCTCCTCTGTTATCATACTGTTAACTGGGTTTAGATCACAAGTTGTACGGTGTGATTGGTGTGGCTGGTATGAGTCTTACCCGGGATTCAAAATTCCTCCCTTATTGTGTACGCTCGTCCGGGCACAGTACCTAACTGAGGCTTGGAGGAGGGTCATAGGGGGAGGAGCCAGTGCACACCACCTGATCGGAAAGCTTTACTTTTTGTGCCCTGTCTCCTGCGGAGCCGCTATTCCCCATGGTCCTTTCAGGAACCCCAGCATCCACTACGGACTCCGAGAAATAGAATTATCGGTAAGTAAATTCTTATTTTCCAGTGTATTTTTGACTGGAGAGACTCAAAGGGGTGATTACATTTTTTGTGATGTGAGGCAGTGTACATCATTTAGAATCACAGAACATCAGCATTGCTAATACCCCTTTCACATCGCAAAAATAACCCGGTATGGACCCGGCATAATTGCCGGGTCGACACGCGTCAGTGTGCGATGTGAAAGGGCCCCATGAGAATTCCCGGGGTCGTCCGACCCTGTAATTCAACCCGGGTAATGAGAGTTATTCCCAGGTTGAATACCGGGTTAGTGGCAGCGTAAACAGATTCCCGGCGCTGCCCCCACCCCCGCTGTCTGCTCCGCCCCTCGCCGCTATGGCAACCGACCTGGCATATTGGCGGGTCGGAAAGCCAGCGCAGAGGCTCCAATGCCAGATCCCACCCGGGAAGGACCGTATCCAATTCCTGGGTGGGATCCTGCATTGGAGATCTGAAAATAATTTTCTCTTGTGACCCTTTGGGTGATCCTCTATTCACATTTCAGTGTGGGACAGTAATATTGTGCTGTGTAGGTGCAGGTATGAAGCCCTGGCTGGCTGTGCCCCATTCTGCTGTGCCTGGCACTGCGCTCAGGGCATGTGCCTTGCTCGCCCCACCCTAGTGATGGGGGGGGGGGGGGTTAAGATTGTAATCACTTCATAGTGGTTCTATCAAAACAGCACATGTTGGCCTTCAGACATATTAGGAGAATTGTATTCACCATTCATTATCACATTTTGCCGTTTATGGTCCCTTCAGACCATTGGTTTCCTGGTAAGGAAGTTGTGGCTTTCTAAAAGCCCCATCTGACATTGTCTTTTGGTATACAAACTAATGTATCTTTCACACCACAAAACCTTTAACACATGATTAAGCAGAGTGAGAGCAAGCAGTTCAAGTGTTATCATGCTGCTTTTCATCAGACCTATCTGTATCATACCTTCAAAAGTTATTCTCTGCAAGGTAACGGAATTAATTTGGCTATTACACACAGAGCTTAAAGCTTTGCTGTAAGCTAGTGTGGAGTTATGCAGTGTTATTTAGTTGCTGTGGGTAACAGTCACTGCTGTGCAGCATTAGGATTGTCTGGTCCCACCCTCCTATTTCAGACTGCACTGTGTTACCTCCTCAGCAACTGTTGGCTCTGTAATGGCTGGAAGCTGATTAGATCAGGCTACAGACGGCTTAGTGATGATGCTGCAGGGGAGAGCCTTGCCAATGAATGCAGGGAGCTGTAGTTTATTGACACAGTAGTTGCACTCAGTGCTATGTATTTGTAGCCTGCTTTTCCCCACATCAGTACAGCATCTGGAAAGGCTGTTAAGCCAGCAAAATGCAACTGGATCTCATATAATCATTTCTTGGAGGTTTCCATGAAGCAAAAGAGAATAGAAATGGACGAATACCCTGTTATAGATGGAGCTGTCTGTCTCCAATGCGTATAGTGGTACAGTGTACAGTTACAGTATGTCTCTCTGAGGCTTGTTGGCCAGGAAGGATAAAGCTCACATTTTACATTTTTTGGGAACTAATAGTTTTGCTAAATCTGTTTTTCTATACAGTTTTTAATAAAGCAATGTACAGAACTTACCTGTTAAATGGTGAATCCAGTTTCTCAAAACAAAGTGTTGTGTCTCGGAATAGCTTTCATTTTCAGTAGTGGAAATGTGGTGTGCTGCAATATCCTGCATCAGAGGCGGTGCTGATTTTATAAATGGCTCTGACCATTTTTTGGTAGGTTTACATCTAGCAACACTGCACCATTTAGCATTAAATTCAGAGCTATTTGTGCTTTGTGTGGAGTAATAAACTTAAGCTGGATATTCATCATTTTGCATCCAGGAAAGGGAGGGGAGCTCATCTCCTGGGGAACACACGCAGATTCCTTAATGTAAATCTGTTTATATCGCCAGCAGAGGGAGATGTGTCTGCTGAGTATTCCTGCAAGCCAAACACTAAAACATTTGTTCTTAGAATAGCTCCTGTGTAACCTTTTACTGTCTCCATTGCGGAGACTATTGCAGGTCATAATGAAGATAATGAAATCGTTCTCAGGCAATGTGTGTGCTTGCTCAATAATGTTTAGTTTGCTTGAACAATCTAAAAATGTGTGTATGTAATATGGAAATGTTGCTGCTTGTTGAAAATTATTTTTTCTTTTCCTTTGTGACCCATTCTCAGAGTGAAACAATGCGATAGACGACATATCGGGCAGTCCCTACACACGGGGCTATCCGGTGCCTGACCGCCTGATATGCCGGCCACCCCACATAGCGCTGCATTGCCTGATCTTTTGAACATGCAGAAAGATCAGGCAAAGTGATGTGCGACCCTATGGGAGTGTGCAGTGAACTATATCATGCATACACATGGAACAATATAGCTCTTTTATCGTTCCAGTGCGTTGGAACGTCAGCTTTATCATTCTGTATGTGTGGGCCTTTAAATGCATTAGAAAATTGTGCACCTTCTTCTACAAGTAGTTAATATATGGATGTACTATACATGGCAGTTGTTTAGGACTTTGGGTCCATCATGCACGTACTGTCCTTACCCTCCTCCCTAACAAGGCTAGACAATGGAAGTGTCAGTCTTGCAGAATTGCAACGCTGTACATTACTGAACTTATACACTGTGTTAGTGGTGATACAGATGTTTGATTTACTTCTAATTTGTATTAGATACCTTTTTAAAGATGCAGTTTTGAGGTTAGCGGTGTGTTAAGTTGTGCTGTATTTAGCATATTGTATGTGTTACATTAACAATGAGAGTAAAGGGGGGTACACACGTAGCAATTTTTGCTTAGAAATGAAGCACACATCGCTCGTGTGCATACCCCATAGCGATATGCGGCCCTGCATGTCGCTATCACCGGCTCAGATCATGCAGGCAATATCTAGTCAGATCGCCTAACGTGCATTAAGAACACTGGTTAGCACAGATCGCTGTGTGTATAGCGATATATAGTGATCTGTGCTAACTAGATCGCTTAGCACACAGGCACAAGTCGCCCAGTATTGGAATGGTAGTTATAAGAAGTAAACCTACAGATTAATTCTTAAATAACACATGTTTCTGTAAGTTTAGATTTTACAACAAACTGCTTTTAATTGACATTTTATAACATACAGTATCAGGCTCTTGGTCTAAAATGAACTGATTTTAAAGACGCATTAAATCTATTGCAGAGGGCCTGGCTTTTTATGTCAGTGGGGTTATTGAAGATTTCTAAATGTTGCCTGCAGGCATTTTATGTGGAGCTTGAAGAATAAGTAAAGATGATGTATGAAAAGTCTCTGTAAGCTGACACTAAATTACAGATCTGAAATGCTCAGTTCCCATGTAGAAGTAAACAATTTGCCCATTCAGCCTGTTTTTGTATATCCTGGGATGAGCAGCCAGAGTTACATAATGTTGCTGTTGTAGACTAGTGTGCACCTGTTACAGGTTGAGTCTCCCTTATCCAAAATGCTTGGGACCAGAGGTATTTTGGATATGGGATTTTTCCGTATTTTGGAATAATTGCATACCATAATGAGATATTATGGTGATGGGACCAAAATCTAAGCACAGAATGCATTTATGTTTCATATACACCTTGTACACACAGCCTGAAGGTAATTTTAACTAATATTTATAATAATTTTGTGCATTAAACAAAGTGTGTCTACATTCACACAATTCATTTATGTTTCATATACACCTTATACACACAGCCTGAAGGTCATTTAATACAATATTTTTAATAACTTTGTGTATTAAACAAAGTTTGTGTACACTGAGCCATCAAAAAACAAAGGTTTCACTATCTCACTCTCACTCAAAAAAGTCCGTATTTCGGAATATTCCGTATTTCGGAATATTTGGATATGGGATACTCAACCTGTACCGTAAATGAGGAGAACCTGTTATGAAAATGTATTTTAGTCTTTAGAACTGTGCTGAATCTAAAGCAGAAAACTGATCTATTTTCTAATGTTACTAGCATCTGTGTTTAGAACAGTTACTAACTTCTTAGGTATGTACTGAAACCATATATTTATGTATTCAGCCATATCATAAACAAGCTGGAGAGAAGAATAACCCTGACTTTAATTTAAGGGTTCCACAATCTTTCACATGATCTAGAACAGGGTCTAGACGAGTATATGCCATATAGTGACTACAGGAATAGGTCAAGTACCACTTTGCAGAAGGTATGTGAACATTTCTGACATTCATTCCACGTAGCTTCCATTTCCTCCTGCACAAAGCTCTCTCCACTGACTAAGATCACTTCCCTTCTAAGCAATGTGGGAGTGGCTGTCTAACACAGTAGTTCTCAACCTCGGTCCTCAAGTACCCCCCAACAGTTCATGTTTTCCAGGTCACCTAGCGGTATAACAGGTGTATTCATTACTCACTGACAGGGGTCTATCTACCCTTTGGCCAGGATGGCACTTGCCAGGGGCGCCAGCTGAGGAGGGGGCGCCGACCAGCAGTGCCACCCTCAGCCAATGGGTGGACTCAGTAGTGGCATCGCCTGGGCTGGAGGATCGCACAGTAGGCAGGAACAGGCGCCGGTGTTCGGCACTGCAATGAAGAAGTGAAAATAAACAACAGCTCCCAGCAGCTCTTGCTGTTGGGAGCTCCTAGCAGCATGGGTTCCTGGGAGCTGTAGTTTGTTTTTACTTTCTTTGCGGAGTGTGTTGCGGTGCCGAAGTGTGGTGTTTCTGCCTACTGTGCGATCCTCCAGCCCAGGCGATGCCCAGCTCATCAAACTAGGTATTGCAAAATATTACGGATACAGTATGTGCTTCGAGGAGGGAGACTATGTGCTGGGAGCGAAGATTACTATATGCAGGGAGGGGGGAGACTATGGCCCTCATTCCGAGTTGTTCGCTCGCTAGCTGCTTTTAGCAGCCGTGCAAACGCTAAGCCACCACCCTTTGGGAGTGTATCTTAGCTTAGCAGAAGTGCGAACGAAAGGATCGCTGAGCGGCACCAAAATATTTTTGAGTAGCTTCAGACCTACTCCTAGCTTGCGATCACTTCAGACTATTTAGTTCCTGTTTTGACGTCACGAACACACCCTGCGTTCGGTCAGCCGCGCCTGCATTTTCCAAGGCACGCCTGCGTTTGTACCTGACACGCCTGCGTTTTTCAGCACACTCCCTGAAAATGGTCAGTTACCTCCCAGAAATGCCCCTTTCCTGTCAATCACTCTGCGGGCAGCAGTGCGACTGAAAAGCTTCGCTAGACCTTGTGTAAAAAAGCATTGGCTGTTGTGAAAGTACGCCGCTTTTTTTGCCTAATCGCTGCACTGCGAACGAAAACAGCTAGCGATCAACTTGGAAAGAGGGCCACTGTGCTGGGAGGAGAGATGGAGGGAAGGGAGAGATCATCTGCTGGGAGGGGGATGGAGACTATGGATATGTGCTGGGAGGGGGGTGGAGACTACTTCTATGTGATGGGAGGCCCGGAGGGGGTTAGGGACTATGGCTATATGCTGGGATGGAGGCTATAGCTATGTGCTGGGGGGAGACTATGGCTGTGTCCTGGGAGGGGGGATGGAGATTATGACTACATGCTGGGAGGAGGAGGGGACTACGGCTATGTGCTGGGGACGGGAGGTTATCAACCCATTGGCCAGGATGGAACTCGCCCACTGGTGCACTGGACAACGAGGGGGCGCTGCCTGGTGGTGCCACTCTAAGTCAGGGGATGGAATCACTTAGTAGTGGCATTGCATGGGCTGGTGGTTCGCACAGCAGCCAGAAGTTGGTGCCGGTGTTTGGCACCGCAATGCATCACAGTGAAGAAACTCAAAATAAACTACTAGAATGCTTTTCTTAATATACCACTATCTTAATATATCACTACATCACCACTACTAGGTAGTGCGCATAGATACCTTTTCACTGCCATTAATATTTCATTATACCCCCTGGCCGCGGGTGGCATCGCCAGGTGGTGCCCCTCGTTGGCCGCGCCAGTCACTGCTTATTTCTTCACATTGTGACAAGGATTACTATGTGGGCATGATGTGTAAGGGGCACTGGTGTGTGACATAATGTGTATAAGGGGTTACTACTATGTAACGTAATTTGAATTGGGAGTAATATTGTGCGGTCATGTCCCTTTTCGACAACATCATGCCCCTTTTTTGCACATGTGTCTTCCCTATTTCGAATATGGGAGGGCACCAGTCTCTTACTTTGCCAGGGACCCTAGATACACCTCTGCTCACTGACACATTATAAAAGAAACACAGGTGGAGCAAATTATTTCACTTGCAATCACCTGTGAGGAGACCTGGAAAACATGAATTGTTGGGGGTACTTGAGGACCGAGGTTGAGAACCACTGGTCTAACATATCTACTTTGATCCCTTGGCAATATGGTTAACCCATGATGTCAGATTAGCCTCATACATTTAAAAATGTGTGAGGCTAATTGTTCAATACTTGCCATCAGTGTGACTTGTGCTTTGTGCAGAGGAAGTCTCATAACGTGGAAGTCGGCTACACATTTTAAATCCGGGGCAACTACTATGGAACCCAAGGCTGAGTGTAGGTAGTACTCAAGTTAGGGTACTATTGGTAGATCTATTTAGTGTAGGTGGTACTCGAGTTAGGGTACTATTGGTAGATCTATTTAGTGTAGGTGGTACTCGAGTTAGGGTACTATTGGTAGATCTATTTATAAAGCCAGGAAAAGCTATCTCTGGCAGAACCCCCCCCCCCCCCCCCCCCCCAGATTATTAGTAAAGATTTCCACTGGCAGTGGCTATGGAGTATCTTGGAGGTAGTCATATCTACCAATAGCTTTTCGTTGCTGTTCTCCAATCACTATTGCCAATTCAGGGTGGGATTACTGTGGAGCAATGAAGGAGAAAAAAAGTAAAGATTTAGGTTAACCTGAACCTTGTTATACAAGTCACATCATTGTCCATTGTCTACGTATTTTTATTTAGACACACATTAGACATTCACAGAAGTCCCTGCACCAGTAAAGCTCTCAATCAATTTTCCCTATCGCATAGACACACACACACACACACACACACACACACACACACACACACACACACACACACACACACTAAGGGCCTGATGCAGAGATTTATGCAATATCAATGTTGTTCACATAGGAAAGATTTTCTCTCGAACATGCAATGATGGTCGCAGTAAGAATTTGTTCACAAGGTGATTGACAGGCACTTTGTGGGCAGTAACAGTGGAGGGGTGCTACTAATATGCAGACATGTCACTTTCATTTTGGGACCGTGTACCTGCCCACAACTGTGTCTCAGTTTAGTCAGCGAGTCAGGGCCACAGGAGCAGAGCCAGAAGGTCGATTGACTGATGTGCATGCTATAGTTGGGTCTTCTACACAAGCAGCAGGTACTCCAGTGGGCATACAATACAAATCCTGGTGGCTGCAGCATTTGCATACTTTCAGATACCCGCTGCTTACAAATTCACCACTGCAGAGACATTTTCGTACATTTCTGAATCAGGCCCTGAATTTTATATCACTACAGCGCTCAATAGGTAAGGCTCACTGTAGTCCCCAAAGAGCATGACTGATGTGTTCTTCCCCAAACACAATAGTAGATAATACAGGTTGTGAACCTGACCTCTGGGCTGAACACTAAACAATTATGAAATTTCAACCGTTTGCTCCAAAAGTAAATGTCCTGTTTATAGTCTATATCACAAATGAAAAAAACTTCTACTGACTCCTTTAATGTCTTATGAACAAGTAAACTTGTTATTTTCTAATATAAAACAAGCTTATTTTTGTTTTGTTGTTGATACACTTAGGGTGTATACACAGGGTGAGATCCCTGCTATGTTCAATTATGACTATGCGATTTCCCTTGAACTCCCCCAGAGTCCAGATAGCACAGATAGGACAGATTTTTACTATCTGTGCTTGAGATTTTGTCTATGTACGATTTTGACTAAGTGCCAATTTTGACTATACTTTGTACTAGATAGTACACTAGATAGTCAAGATTGACTTACCTGCACAGTCTATCTAGCCTTACGATACCGCCCCCAGGGGAGTGCGCATCGGGATCAAATCTGTATCGCAAGCTGCCTAACACCTTGAGACGTGCACTAACTTTTCATAAGATTTTGACTATAGAGTCAAAATGTCAAAGATTTATCTCAACGTGTGTACACACCCTTAGTCACTTGCGTTACCGCTAGACAACAGCATGCCTAGCAATAGCTATAAACTTAAATTGGCTAAAATGGCACATGGTTTGATTAAAAAAAAAAAAAGAGTCATACTGTATACAGTCTGGCAGGTATGTGGGTGTGGTCCCAATGTGTTTCCTCCCTGGCTACTTGACTTTCTCAGAGGTTGTGGTAAACAATTGTTCTGTCCAGATAAATGTATTTACTCTGCCCTCTGCATGATATGACAGGTTAGCAGTTCTGTCACCTGACTACAATTAAGACATCTATGATCTCTCTCTCTCTCTGCATTGTGTTAAGCTCTACAGATGTTTAACGTTTGTCATTGACTGGGTCCTTGACGTAATTGTATTAGAAATGCACTTTTCTGTCTTCATAGTGTTAGTGCCTGATCGTACAGTTGCCATGGTGAAACCAGCACTTTATTGACTAGTGTGCATGCCTATCTCTGTGGTGTACTGTGGTCAACTCATATGGTAATCAGTGAATTAATATATTGATTTACATTTGTATTACGATAAACACACACTTGGATTAATTTGCCAGAAGCCAATTAACCTACCTGAATGTCACTTATTACAGTTCTTGGCATATGAAGAACAAAAGGGATTTTTTCCCACGCACTCTGCTGGCTGTTAGTAAGAAGAACTATATACTATGTAATAATAGAAAATGTAGAGCTCTTCGTTACATATGTTTTGCAAAAGATATGATAAGCCTCCAGGCCACTTCACGGCTGCTCTATTACTGGAGGTCCCTAACTAAGCATATGTCCAGGGCTTGGACCCCACAAAGTCGGCTCAGGCCCGACCACCCTAGGGCAGCACACCATTGAGATACTAAAGTGTTAAGGCATAGATGGAGCCAGCATTAGGAGGGCATGCTGGGTCCTGTGGTGCCATTTGGAGGATACAGGGGTGCCTCCAGGTAAGCTAGCTCTCAATCTGGATATGTTTTGTATGTGCCATTATCATGTGGCCGTACATTAAGCAATTGTATGACCCATAGTGGATAATATTATTATTATTATTATTATTATTATTATGCTGTGTGTGAGTTTGGGGAGTGGTACCTCCCTGGTCTGGTGTGACTGGGCTACCTTGGGGTAGCACACCATATTATTTATTTAGCACTTATGTAACACTCCTATTTTTCCACTAATATTACTCTTTTGAGTATTTTATTAACACCCTTATTTTTGTAGCACTTTCTAACCCATAGCTTCTACTTCTTTAGTATCTCAATGGTGTGCTGCCCTAGGGTGGTCGGGCCTGAGCTGACTTTGTGGGGTCCAAGCCCTGGACTTATGCTTAGTTAGTGACCTCCAGTAATAGAGCAGCCGTGAAGTGGCCTGGAGGCTTATCATATCTTTTGCAAAACATATGTAACGAAGAGCTCTACATTTTCTATTATTACATAGTATATAGTTCTTACTAACAGCCAGCAGAGTGCGTGGGAAAAATCCCTTTTGTTCTTCTTGTCTAGAGTAACCCCCTCCCGCAGCACCTGAGGATTTTTACCAACTTGATTAGAGCAGTTTACCACTATTTATTGCAGTTCTTAGCATATTTAAGTAATGAAATCCATAAAAGTCATGTTGAAAGGACTTGTGTTTTGGGGTTAATCAGTGACTGCTATAAACCTATAATTATATAATATATATATTAATTATATATATTATATATATCTATGAAAGAACAGAAAACAGGAAGGCGCAATTGTGAGTAAAATAGGAAATCTTTATTGATTAAAAAGTATAAGCTCACGTACATCAAGGTAAAATAATACCGACTCCCATCTCCAAGACCCCGCAAGAATGCCTCCGGATCGCACCCAGCAGTGCTTCAGACAGAGAAACCACAGCGGCTCTCGTTCAGCTGCGCTTACGTCCAAACACCAAATCACAGTGCATGCGGCTGTTCGTATAGCAGTTGGTGTGAGCGTCCCGACCGGTTTCGTCACGATTGACTTTCGTGACGAATCCGGTCGGGACGCTCACACCAACTGCTAAACGAACAGCCGCATGCACTGTGATTTGGTGTTTGGACGTAAGCGCAGCTGAACGAGAGCCGCTGTGGTTTCCCTGTCTAAAGCACTGCTGGGTGCGATCCGGAGGCATTCTTGCGGGGTCTTGGAGATGGGAGCCAGTATTATTTTACCTTCACATGTATCCAGCCGGTGGATCGGCTTTCAGGAATTGGCAGCAATCACATCAATTTAAAAGGACTGATTATGCTACATTTGAATTGAACTGAGAGAAATATCCCATGCGCAGTTAAAAAATTCTGGTGAATATATATATCTATATCTACAAATGTTATGCAAGCCCGGCACTCTATACAAATGATGTACACAGCCCTGGTGCCATCCAAAAGGAATAAACAATGTGTTGCTGCGAGAGGTGGCACTCGGAGGACTTCTCATAAAGAAACACACTGCACAAGTACAGTAGAGATATCTATATATCTGTGTGTGTGTGTGTGTATATATATATATATATATATATATATATATATATATAGAGAGAGAGAGAGAGATGTATAGATAGATGTGTGTATGTATGCATATGTGTGTGTATATATATATATATGTTGTAAATGAGTAAATCAGTGCGCTTGTCCAAATTATGTGAAGTTCCTTACTGTAAAAGTGCAATCTAAAGTCACAAATAAATTTGGTCAAACGGCCAGTCCAATAAATGAGTTCTTCCAAAACTTGTGTTTGGTTTAATTACCAAACAGTCCACACTTTCCCCATTTTAACGGGTGGCTGCTCAGTTCTTCAAAAAGTGCCACTAGGTATGCGTAGCCCAAAGGGGAATCTGAAAATAGAGGAAGAAACAACAGAGCGCCTATAGTGTAGTATCCTTTAAATTAGTTTTTGTCACACGCAAGAATAATATTGCGTACCGGATTACGGCTTGACTCAATGCCTATCGATCCCCTGGTCTTTTAGTCCACGTAATTACAGAATGCAGACACCTGTGGAGTCAGTTGCTGAATGCAGGAGCTGAGGCAGTGGGAGAGAACTTTGCAGGACCTAGCTGTGACCTGTAGTTCCACAAACTGAAGCAGATATTTCGTGGACTAAAAGACCAGGGGATCGATAGGCATTGAGTCAAGCCGTAATCCGGTACGCAATATTATTCTTGCGTGTGACAAAAACTAATTTAAAGGATACTACACTATAGGCGCTCTGTTGTTTCTTCCTCTATTTTCATATATATATATATCCCCTTGATGAAGTCCTATGCTACAGGACGAAACGCGTCGGCACCGGGACTTACTACTCACCCTTGACTTCCTTGAATGGACAGATAAGCCATTTTAAACTATTTATTCTGTACGTATGCTACCTGCATTTGCTTCAGGACATTTGTTTACGTGCTAACAGGATTGGGCTGCTGCTCACCTTGTGACTTTTACCTATGGATAGATAAGCTGTTTATTCATTTTTATCTTGTACGTTTGATACCTACATTGGCTTCAGGAGATATTATATTAAAATTATTGTTTATGTATTATAATTGTGTATAGCTCCTACCTATTGGAATTGGAATTGCTCATCCAGTTCTTTTATTTATATTGGGACCAGCAAGGCCCCTAAACTTTTGGAGCATTGTATACCATTTAAACAGTACACACTATGTTGGCTTTTTCTATTTTACATGTCTCAAAAGTGTCATCAGACTGAAGCAGTTTCCCAAGGAAGCTAAGTCGTTTCTTTTTTAAATTTACACTTTGCACTTTTTCACATGGTGAATTGATTTGACAATTTTCAAACACTATTAGGCGCTCTCATGCACTTCATTCTCTCTCTCTCTCTCTCTCTCTCTCTCTCTCTCTATATATATATATATATATATATATATATATATATATATATATATAGCTTGAGCATGCTCAGTCTTTGCACCCTCTGTCAAGTCCCTCTCAGGATCGGATCACCGTGGGAGCATTTCAGACTGGTAACTAATGTTTAGTGCTAACATTGTTTTGTGCTGTACAGTATATTGAGTCTATTATGATATCTGCAAATAACTTACAATTACATGAAATAGAAGGTTAAAGGCTAATTTGCACCATCAGTAAGTTGGTGAGAGAACATTCCTTCCACAGACCAACAGTATGGTGGGGAAAAAAAACAACTTAAAGTTGGGTTCTGCTCACATAATGTGTAATGATATGTAACATATCTTCTGTATAGGTTATGTTTTTCTCCTCCCACCTCGTCGTACTCATCCCAGCTTACTTTGCATCCATATTGGACCTTATATACCCCATTATTGCAGTCAGCTTTCTTTCTTCGTCCTCCTGTGTATAACACATTTTTGCTGTCTTGGCACCCAGCTGCCAGCTAGATTGCAGTTGTGTATGTTTCTTTTTTGCTATGCAGCTATTTACTCATTTCTGCATGCTCATAGCTTCCCTCTGGGCACAGGGGATGGATGGCGGAGAAGCGACTTGGTGATTTGTTCAATCAGCTGCTGAGTGAGTTTACTCCAGTGGGAGGGAGGCTCGTTAACCCTTGCCTGTCACTTGATATAGTGTAAAGTAAGACGTATTTGCATTTTGTGTTTATACCAGTCATGTGCGGTGACGTTAACGGCTGGAGAAGCACTTTTGAGATGAATATAAATATATGTAAAAAAGAAAGCACCCAAGAAAAAGTACATGTATAAAAAATTATTATTAATAATAATAATAATAATAATAATAATATTCTAACACACTGAATGAGAGAGGTGCACGCACAGTATAAGTACTCCTATCAATTTAATGAGGGAGAGCTGAGCCCACGCATTGCCCCACATCAGCTGCATTCCTGCTGGTCTCCTTACTGGCAGTGCTGGTGCACAATAGGCCGTGTATCTGCAGCCGTTTCTCTCGGGAGCCACAGTGGGAGGAGGGGGCTTTAGAGAAGATGCGGGCAGCAGCGCCAGGACAAGCCGTTAAAAAGAGACTGAGCTTGGTGGCTGGCAGGGTACTCAGGATTGCGTGCCTGTCCCCTGGGATACAGTAAGGCTACCTATGCTGGACGCTGTCACCTTCTCCCCGTGTGCAGTGCTGATGGCGCAGGGAGGAAGGCTTTGTCTTTGGTGTGGGGGTGGGTGGAAGCTCACTGTGTCCCTCCAGCTTTTTCTCACCGTGTCAGCTGTGATTGGTCCATCATAGCTAAAGGCACGCCCCCCAACTATGAGGCATGCCTCACATTGCTCTTTTTCTAACGTGCGGCCCCTCCCTGCTCTTAGCACAGTGTCTGACTATGAGATGTGAGGCAGAGCTGTTGCTGCCTCACATCTCGTTTCTCCCTGCAATTCCAGGGAACCCTGCAAATCTGTCAAGTTGTAGCTATAAAAATGATTGCGATATTACAAAGAAGAGACTAATAAGTTATAAATATCTTTGTATTAATCTAATCATTTTTATAGTCCAAACTGTAGTATGACAGGGAGGCTCTGCCTACCCTGACTGCACGTCCCTGGTTTATACTATCTTGTATATAGTAGACCACAGGTTCCCAAACTCTGTCCTGAGGACCCCACACAGTGCATGTTTTGCAGGTCTCCTGACAGAATCACTAGTGAAATAATTAGCTCCTCCTGTGGACCTTATAAAATGTCAGTCAGTAATTAATACACCTGTGCACCTGCTGGGTTACCTGCAAAACATGCACTGTGTGGGGTCCTGAGGACCGAGTTTAAGAACCTATGCAGCAGACAATGCTTTAGCAGCATGGAAGATGCTACCTCTTGCTTTTGATCAGTGACTTTTGAGGCTGATATAATAGGTAAAGTTTAGCTACATGTCTATTTTCTGGGTGCAAAGATTCTCCAGAGTAAAAAGGTTATATTTACAAATACAGTTTTCCACTAATCTTCTGAATGTACACACTAAACATATACCTATCTGTATAGTATTGAACGTCTCTAGGAACATAAATACTCGAAGGAGAAACTAGAACTGCTAGCATCTTACAATCCTACCGGTTTGTAAGATGTAATAGCATATTCTGACCTCACCTAATACTATTACCTCTGACCATTCTACAGTTATATTCTCAATCTCCACTCTGTCCCACTAGTTCCTAGTCTCCGCATTGCCCTCTCCTCTAGACTGTTGGGCTGGATACACACTTTAGCGATGGATTCGCAGAACGATGGATTGCTAGACATCCCAACTGGGAAGTTATTTAAATCTGCACAGACTGGTTTACACAACTGCCAATGTGCTCGCAATATACTGTAGAGCGTTCGATATTATGAACAATATATCACACAGCGTTTATCCAGCCTTATGGCCCATACACACGGTGAGATTCGGGCTATGCCCGATTCTCTCTATGCGACGGGCCAGGTCGGCACATAGCCAAAATCGCACAGTCAGTATTGCAAGCACATAATGAGTGTTCTTGCGATACTGACTAAGTGCCAATTTTGACTATCTCTTTTATAGAGATAGTCAAAATTGACTTGCCTGCACAGTCTGTCTATTCTTGCAATGCCGACCACGCATCGGCATCGAATTTGGATTGCAAGGTGACTTTCACCTTGCGATCTGCACTAACTTTTCTTACGATTTTGACTGTATAGTCAAAATTGTAAGAAAAAAATCTCACCATGTGTACACACCATTAGACCTTGTGGCCAAAGCCTATTCTACCCTCTCACATATGGGCACTGTTAGTCATCCTCTTAAACACTATTTTCCTGGTTTTTTTTTTCTAAAATATATCTTATAATGGAGCTGCAGCGTTTAGGGTGTTTCTCAAATTTACAAGGATGGACAGTGGATGAAGTGTTGACAATGAAGCGGGGTCAGGGTTTGAAAACTTTGTGTCTTAATGATTAAACGGGATGATACGTAACTCTGACTGTATTTAAACTTTTGTTTGGAGTATTGTCAGATACTGCATACAGTGTGGCTAATAATTGGATTAACAGAGGTGATGGAGTCACTACAATGAATCCGTAATGTGTGTACCATGGAGTTGCAGGTTGATGAAGCTGAATAATTGGCTAAGGGGGTCATTCCGAGTTCACTCACTAGCGGTCAGTTTTTAGCAGCCGTGCAAACGCTATGCCGCCTCCCACTGGGAGTGTATTTTATCTTAGCAGAAGTGCGAACGAAAGGATCGCAGAGTGGCTACAAAATAATTTTAACAGTAGAACGGAAGAATGTAGGTTTAACTGTAGGGTTCATTAGTCATGTTGGTGACAGTATATCACCATCTAGTGATGGACTCACATGTTACATAGACTGTGAAAGCAATCTGCCCTCTGCAACAAGCAAATCACTAGAAAGGGCAAAAGTGAGGCGCTTGCTCTCTTCAGGAGGGTTCCATGTGCATAATTCTTTTTTTTTTTTTTTTTTCAGGTTTCATATTTGGAAGCATTGAAAACCAGATATTAAGTTCAGACATTTCATCCTTTTTATGCAGATTGTTATGGCAGTTTTATTCTAACAGCTCTGTGGACCTCTATTTATTTTTGTTGACTAACACTTTTCTTTTGTTTCTACCATTTATCTTAATGTGTGCATAATTGAGTTTTGTTTTTTTTCTCCCATCAGCTCCTGCTGACTTGGCACCTTAGGGGTTAAAGTAGACAGTAAGTCTAGCACAGAGTGCTGCCACAGGAGTTTGGACAATGATTGTGCCTGAAGCTCTGAGGATGCAGCATTTGGGTGCTAAGGGCAGGGTTCTCTCTAGTCCTTGCTGCCCACACACTGCACAGCTCTGATTTGTATGGATGTTGAATTCTGCAGTTTAATGGGAACATTTCTTCGTAGGGGTTTGTGGCATACAGGTGTAGGGGTAAGTTTTAATTTGTATATCTAGGTCCATACCAGGTAAAGTGACACAATTAAGATAAATGTTTTAGATGAGAACTTTGCACTGCCATGGCTATGGTGCTAATGAATCAGCCAGACGTTGGTGTGATTGTTTCACTGTGTTTCCATCCTTAATTAAGCAATTATAAGGTCTGCTGATACTCACAAATTCCTTTTGCTTGCTATAATTGGATTGCATTTTTATGCAAATTCGGTGTAAGGGGGCAATGTGAAATTTTTGGATCTCTGCGATGAGTCACGATCATTCAGCTTAACGTCGCACGGAATTAGCCTTGTTAAAACATGATACAGAGCAATTAACCTATTATAAATGCTGCTACTGTTGAGGGTTTCCTTTTATGATAAATTGATGTGGAATGACTGCAGTAGTGTCCCACAGAGGGTGTGGCTGAGAACAGCATTCCTAAGGGGCTCCGTGATGGTCTTACTAAGTGGTAGTGCTGATGCACAAGAAGCCGTTTTCTATTTCTCCTTTTACTATGAGGCTAAAATTAACTTTCAGGGTAATTATGCACCCGAGAAACGCAATGCAATTAGTGGTCGAGGTTGCATAACTCTTCTACAAAATGCAACCTGGTAGAAGTGCATGAAAAAGTGGGGAATCCAGCTTGGACCCCAAAGAAGTGGCAACTGATACAGCATATATAGGAGGCTGTTTGAGGCCATAAGGAAAGTACTGGAGGTTTTTTAAAAGTGTACAATGGATGATTTTTGCACAGATGCATCCTTATATGCTATGCATCGCAGCATGCTGCTCCCGAGATTCGCAGGCGCATGTGTGTATGCTCGCACCCATGACCCATTCTTTTGAATGAGACCAGTGGCTGCGATCACTCGCGGCACAGCATTACTGTGATGTGTATACAAATGCAGCAAGGCTGCAATAGGACACATCTGGGTATTCCATCATTTTGTGGTACAGAAAAATGTCTAAGAATTTTTGTAATGTTTGTAAAAAAACAACAACAAAAAAACAGTGGAATAAACACATCTCATCTGTAAATTCAAAAACTCCTCTCCTATCAATACAATGCCTCTGTGTCCCACATCCTTAACCCATTATTGAGCTTTTTAGAGAAATTCACTTGAACTGGCAAGAGCATGATTATTCGTTAGGAGGGGTGTCACAGAGGTTCTCGGGCCCTGCGACAGGGAGGATCAAAGAGGACAACCGTTCCCGGGCCCCGTGGTTCTGAGGGGCTCCAAAGATCAGGGACACAAATAACACAAGCAGCAGTGCCTACTAATTTTTAAGTACCTGCTCTACCCACCTGCCAGTTAACTATAAAACGAATAAACAGACCGGGCGCGTTGACACCTCTTTACAATTACCTGTCACTTTTTCTGGTCCCGATGGGGCTGACACTACAACAACCAAACCCACGGAGCAGCCCTGATGTATATGTGGGTGTATATGTGTGTGGGGGTATATGTCTGTGTATGTATGTATGTATGTATGTATATGTGTATATACACTGCTCAAAAAAATAAAGGGAACACTAAAATAACACATCCTAGATCTGTATGAATGAAATAATCTTATTAAGTACTTTGTTCTTTACATTGCTGAATGTGCTGACAACAAAATCACACACATTATCAATGGAAATCAAATTTATTAACCCATGGAGGTCTGGATTTGGAGTCACCCTCAAAATTAAAGTGGAAAAACACACTACAGGCTGATCCAACTTTGATGTAATGTCCTTAAAACAGGTCAAAATGAGGCTCAGTAGTGTGTGTGGCCTCAACGTGCCTGTATGACCTCCCTACTACCCACACAAGTGGCTCAGGTAGTGCAGCTCATCCAGGATGGCACATCAATGCGAGCTGTGGCAAGAAGGTTTGCTGTGTCTGTCAGCGTAGTGTTTTTTAGCAGGCAAAACCCGCCCTGCCCCTTTTGCGGCGCCCTGCTAGAACAGCCGCCCGCTTCCTGCCCTCACGGTGTGTATAGATGCCGTGCGCATGCGCGCGGCATCCATTCACGCATTGGGAGAGAGCTGGGGGATGCCCAGCACCGACAGAGGTGCTGGGCACGCCCCCAACAGTGACGTCGCTGGCCACAGACGCTCTCTATAGTAGCGTCTGTGGGCCGCCCCGCCCCCTAAAATGACGTAGGCGTGGCCACACCCCCTAATTTGCATTGCCGCTCCCCCGTTTCGGGTGCCACGCACGCGCACATGTGTCCCCGGAGTCCGGCGCCATGCCCCTTTTCACTCCTAGAGTGAACACTATATATAATGTGTGTATGTGTGTACATACATATATATATGTATGTGTGTATTCACCTGCTGCTGGCACCATAGCAGTGCATACGCACACAACTTATCATGCCACGATTTGAGTTCTGTAATGCGTTAAAAGTGCAGAAGGACACATGTATACTATGTGTGTGTGTGTGTGTATATATATATATATATATACACTGCTCAAAGAAATAAAGGGAACACTTAAACAACACAATGTAACTCCAAGTCAATCACACTTCTGTGAAATCAAACTGTCCACTTAGGAAGCAACACTGATTGACAATCAATTTCACATGCTGTTGTGCAAAAGGAATAGATAATAGGTGGGATTTATGGGCAATTAGCAAGACACCCCCAATAAAGGAGTTGTTCTGCAGGTGGTGACCACAGACCACTTCTCAGCTCCAATGCTTTCTGGCTGATGTTTTGGTCACTTTTGAAAGCTGGCAGTGCTTTCACTCTAGTGGTAGCATGAGACGGAGTCTACAACCCACAGGTAGTACAGTTCATCCAGGATAACAGATCAATGCGAGCTGTGGCAAGAAGTTTTGCTGTGTCTGTCAGCGTAGTGTCCAGAGCATGGAGGCGCTACCAGGAGACAGGCCAGTACATCAGGAGACGTGGAGGAGGCCGTAGGAGGGCAACAACCCAGCAGCAGGACAGCTACCTCCGCCTTTGTGCAAGGAGGAACAGGAGGAGCACTGCCAGAGCCCTGCAAAATGACCTCCAGCAAGCCACAAATGTGCATGTGTCTACTCAAACGATCAGAAACAGACTCCATGAGGTTGGTATGAGGGCCCGACGTCCACAGGTGGGGGTTGTGCTTACAGCCCAACACCGTGCAGGACGTTTGGCATTTGCCAGAGAACACCAAGATTGGCAAATTCGCCACTGGCGCCCTGTGCTCTTCACAGATGAAAGCAGGTTCTCACTGAGCTCATGTGACAGATGTGGCAAAGTCTGGAGACGCCAAGGAGAACGTTCTGCTGCCTGCAACATCCTCCAGCATGACCGGTTTAGCAGTGGGTCAGTAATGGTGTGGGGTGGCATTTCTTTGGGGGGCCACACAGCCCTCCATGTGCTCGCCAGAGGTAGCCTGACTGCCATTAGGTACCGAGATGAGATCCTCAGAGCCGTTGTGAGACCATATGCTGGTGCGGTTGGCCCTGGGTTCCTCCTAATGCAAGACAATGCTAGACCTCATGTGGCTGGAGTGTCTCAGCAGTTCCTGCAAGACGAAGGCATTGATGCTATGGACTGGTCCGCCCGTTCCCCAGACCTGAATCCAACTGAGCACATCTGGGACATCATGTTTCTCTCCATCCACCAACACCACGTTGCACCACAGACTTTCCAGGAGTTGGCAGATGCTTTAGTCCAGATCTGGGAGGAGATCCCTCAGGAGACCATCCGCCACCTCATCAGGAGCATGCTCAGGCGTTGTAGGGAGGTCATACAGGAACGTGGAGGCCACACACACTACTGAGCCTCATTTTGACTTGTTTTAAGGACATTACATCAAAGTTGGATCAGCCTGCAGTGTGTTTTTCCACTTTAATTTGGAGTGTGACTCCAAATCCAGACCTCCATGGGTTAATAAATTTGATTTCCATTGATAATTTTTGTGTGATTTTGTTGTCGGCACATTCAACTATGTAAAGAACAAAGTAATAAGAATATTTCATTCATTCAGATCTAGAATGTGTTATTTTAGTGTTCCCTTTATTTTTTTGAGCAGTGTGTGTGTATATGTGTGTGTGTATATGTATGTATGTATGTATGTATGTATGTATGTATGTATATATATATATATATATATATATATATGTGTGTGTATTTTGGGATATCAAGCGGAGGTTGGTGGCTACAGCTATTCGTGTACTGGTCCCTAAGGTTTCTGTTGCCGACCCTGTAGGTTCTGCAGGGAGACCTGACATTTTTACCTTAGAATGTTTTCCCTACCACTTCACCTGCTCAGGAAGGTGCACACAAACACAAATTTCATCAAGAAAATCAATGGGAGTTTGAAATTGGAGTGTAAATGAAATTCTCAGTGCAAGTTCACTGTGAGAACGGCTCGCAGGACCCAAATAACAGCTAATTGGATTGACACCTTCCATGTATTCCTGTACACTTTCAGATAAAGTGCTACTTTCTAGCAATACTTGCATAAAAAAGGGTTATTAATCCAGATTTAGAACTCTATTGAATTGGGTGTTTTTGCTGAGCATAGTGTTGAGCTTCCAGAAACTGCCAGCAGATGGAGATATTGTAAGTTCTGCGGAAGTTCCTTCTCAGTCGTCATCCTCCTGCTTCACGTTGATTTTTGCCGTAGTGCTCTCCAGCTTTTATTGTATTTCTTCCTCTTCTTTCTGCCAGCCTCCAGTGTGACTCATTTATCAGCAATATAATTCTGAACTGTTTGCATGTGAAATGACTTGTAATTCAATTAAGAGGAACCCAAGGAGTTTCACACAGCTTTGCTAGAACAGTGATCCCTGTACTATAATAGTCTTTTCTGTTATATTGCATGCAGTATTATCTTTACATTTGTAACAACAAATCAGTGATTCTTATCCCTGTCTTTGGGTATCATCAGTGCATTTTCAGATCTTCTCAGAATTGTATCTGGATCAGTTACAAGGGGGTATATTTACTGAAGTGCAAGTTTTCAGATGTGGAGGTGTTGCCCATAGCAACCAATCAGATTCTACTTATTTATGTAGCGCCTTCTAGAAGATAATAGCCAGAATCTGGTTGCTATGGGCAACATCTCCACATCTAAAAACCTGCACTATAGTAAATATACTCTAAGGATTCCTTAAGAGTTCTGCAACATTGTTCTATTAACCACTGCTGAGGCCTCTGTCCTGTGCTGAGTCCATGTTTCATCATTTGTGCTCAACACATTCACATTAACAGCACTGTTTGGGGGGGGGGGGGGGGGGTGTATTTATGAAGTATCCATACAGATTGTACCTTATGTGGTTTTTTTTTTGCTTTTGTTTTTTCAAGAGACTTTTTCTCACAGAATACCATTTAGTATTTTTTGCTCATTCTAACATGTCAAAAAAAGTAACAAAAATTGCCTAATAGTTTGTAATTGAAACATCAAGAGAGTGAACCAGAAAAGTTTTTGTTCATAAATTCCACAAAAATACTTTGGTTCTTACTTCCGCTTTAATCCACCATTTCGGAATTGTAATCTGCATGATTCTAAAGGTGCATACACACCAGGCGATATAGTAAGCAATATTACAAATTTCTCTGACGTCCTAAGTGGATGCTGGGGACTCCGTCAGGACCATGGGGATTAGCGGCTCCGCAGGAGACAGGGCACAAAAGTAAAAGCTTTAGGATCAGGTGGTGTGCACTGGCTCCTCCCCCTATGACCCTCCTCCAAGCCTCAGTTAGATTTTTGTGCCCGGCCGAGAAGGGTGCAATCTAGGTGGCTCTCCTAAAGAGCTGCTTAGAGTAAAAGTTTTGTTAGGTTTTTTATTTTCAGTGAGTCCTGCTGGCAACAGGCTCACTGCATCGAGGGACTTAGGGGAGAGAAGTGAACTCACCTGCGTGCAGGATGGATTGGCTTCTTAGGCTACTGGACACCATTAGCTCCAGAGGGAGTCGGAACACAGGTCTCACCCTGGGGTTCGTCCCGGAGCCGCGCCGCCGACCCCCTTGCAGATGCCGAAAAGTGAAGAGGTCCAGAAACCGGCGGCAGAAGACTTTTCAGTCTTCATAAGGTAGCGCACAGCACTGCAGCTGTGCGCCATTGTTGTCAGCACACTTCATAGCACCGGTCACTGAGGGTGCAGGGCGCTGGGGGGGGGCGCCCTGGGCAGCAATGATAGTACCTTATTCTGGCTAAAAATACATCACATATAGCCCCTGGGGGCTATATGGATGTATTTAACCCCTGCCAGGTCTCAGAAAAACGGGAGAAGAAGCCCGCCGAAAAGGGGGCGGGGCCTATTCTCCTCAGCACACAGCGCCATTTTCCCTCACAGAAATGCTGGTGGGAAGGCTCCCAGGCTCTCCCCTGCACTGCACTACAGAAACAGGGTTAAAACAGAGAGGGGGGGCACTTATTTGGCGATATGACTATATATATTAAAATGCTTTAAGGGAAAAACACTTATATAAAGGTTGTCCCTGTATAATTATAGCGTTTTTGGTGTGTGCTGGCAAACTCTCCCTCTGTCTCCCCAAAGGGCTAGTGGGGTCCTGTCCTCTATCAGAGCATTCCCTGTGTGTGTGCTGTGTGTCTGTACGTGTGTGTCGACATGTATGAGGACGATGTTGGTGAGGAGGCGGAGCAATTGCCTGTAATGGTGATGTCACTCTCTAGGGAGTCGACACCGGAATGGATGGCTTATTCAAGGAATTACGTGATAATGTCAACAGAGACGTCCGGCAAACAAAATAGTACCTGTCCAGGCGTCTCAAACACCGTCAGGGGCTTTAAAACGCCCATTTACCTCAGTCGGTCGACACAGACACAGACACTGATTTCAGTGTCGACGGTGAAGAAACAAACGTATTTTCCTTTAGGGCCACACGTTACTTGTTAAGGGCAATGAAGGAGGTGTTACATATTTCTGATACTACAAGTACCACAAAAAAGGGTATTATGTGGGGTGTGAAAAAACTACCTGTAGTTTTTCCTGAATCAGATAAATGAAATGAAGTGTGTGATGATGCGTGGGTTTCCCCCGATAGAAAATTATTGGCGGTATACCCTTTCCCGCCAGAAGTTAGGGCGCGTTGGGAAACACCCCTTAGGGTGGATAAGGCGCTCACACGCTTATCAAAACAAGTGGCGGTACCGTCTCCAGATAGGGCCGTCCTCAAAGAGCCAACTGATAGGAGGCTGGAAAATATCCTAAGAAGTATATACACACATACTGGTGTTATACTGCGACCAGCGATCGCCTCAGCCTGGATGTGCAGAGCTGGGGTGGCTTGGTCGGATTCCCTGACTAAAAATATTGATACCCTTGACAGGGACAGTATTTTATTGACTATAGAGCATTTAAAGGATGCATTTCTATATATACGAGATGCACAGAGGGATATTTGCACTCTGGCATCAAGAGTAAGTGCGATGTCCATATCTGCCAGAAGATGTTTATGGACACGACAGTGGTCAGGTGATGCAGATTCCAAACGGCACAAAGAAGTATTGCCGTATAAAGGGGATGAGTTATTTGGGGTCGGTCCATCGGACCTGGTGGCCACGGCAACTGCTGGAAAATCCACCGTTTTTACCCTAAGTCACATCTCTGCAGAAAAAGACACCGTCTTTTCAGCCTCAGTCCTTTCGTCCCCATAAGAGTCATATCTGCCCAGGGATAGAGGAAAGGGAAGAAGACTGCAGCAGGCAGCCCATTCCCAGGAACAGAAGCTTCCACCGCTTCTGCCAAGTTTCTCAGCATGACGCTGGGGCCGTACAGGACCCCTGGATCCTACAAGTAGGATCCCAGGGGTACAGATTGGAAAGTCGAGACGTTTCCCCCTCGCAGGTTCCTGAAGTCTGCTTTACCAACGTCTCCCTCCGACAGGGAGGCAGTATTGGAAACAATTCACAAGCCGTATTCCCAGCAGGTGATAATCAAAGTACCCCTCCTACAACAAGGAAAGGGGTATTATTCCACACTATGTTGTGGTACTGAAGCCAGAAGGCTCGGTGAGACCTATTCTAAATCTGAAATATTTGAACACTTACAAAGGTTCAAATCAAGATGGAGTCACTCAGAGCAGTGATAGCGAACCAGGAAGAAGGGGACTATAGGGTGTCCCGGGACATCAGGGATACTTACCTCCATGTCCCAATTTGCCCTTCTCACCAAGGGTACCTCAGGTTCGTGGTACAGAACTGTCACTATCAGTTTCAGACGCTGCCGTTTGGATTGTCCACGGCACCCCGGGTCTTTACCAAGGTAATGGCCGAAATGATGATTCTTCAAAGAAAATGGACGACCTCCTGATAAGAGCAAGGTCCAGAGAACAGTTGGAGGTCGGAGTAGCACTATCTCAAGTAGTTCTACGACAGCACGGGTGGATTCTAAATATTCCAAAACCGCAGTTGTTTCCGACGACACATCGGCTGTTCCTAGGGATGATTCTGGACACAGTCCAGAAAAGGGTGTTTCTCCCGGAGAAGAAAGCCAAGGGAGTTATCCGAGCTAGTCAGGAACCTCCTAAAACCAGGAAAAGTGTCAGTGCATCATTGCACAAGGGTCCTGGGAAAAATGGTGGCTTCTTACGAAGCGATTCCATTCGGCAGTTTTCACGCAAGAACTTTTCAGTGGGATCTGCTGGAAAAATGGTCCGGATCGCATCTTCAGATGCATCAGCGGATAACCCTGTCTCCAAGGACAAGGGTGTTTCTTCTGCGGTGGCTGCAAAGTACTCATCTACTAATGGGCCGCAGATTCGGCATTCAGGAAGGGTCCTGGTGACCAGGGATGCCAGCCTGAGAGGCTGGGGAGCAGTCACACAGGGAAAAAATTTCCAGGGAGTGTGATCAAGTCTGGAGAATTCTCTCCACAGAAATATACTGGAGCTAAGGGCAAGTTACAATGCTCTAAGCTTAGCAAGACCTCTGCTTCAAGGTCAGCCGGTATTGATCCAGTGGGACAACATCACGGCAGTCGCCCACGTAAACAGACAGGGCGGCACAAGAAGCAGAAGGGCAATAGCAGAAACTGCAAGGATTCTTCGCTGGGCGGAAAATCAGGTGATAGCACTGTCAGCAGTGTTCATTCCGACGCCCGGGAGAGTGGGGATTTCATCGGGAAGTCTTCCACATGATTGTGAACCATTGGGAAAGACCAAAGGTGGACATGATGGCGTCCCGCCTGAACAAAAAACTGGACAGGTATTGCGCCAGGTCAAGAGACCCTCAGGCAATAGCTGTGGACGCTCTGGTAACACCGTGGGTGTACCAGTCAGTGTATGTGTTCCCTCCTCTGCTTCTCATACCCAAGGTACTGAGAATTATAAGACGTAGAGGAGTAAGAACTATACTCGTGGCTCCGGATTGGCCAAGAAGGACTTGGTACCTGGAACTTCAAGAGATGCTCACAGAGGACTCATGGCCTCTGCCGCTAAGAAGGGACTTGCTTCAGCAAGTACCATGTCTGTTCCAAGACTTACCGCGGCTGCGTTTGACGGCATGGCGGTTGAACGCCGGATCCTAAGGGAAAAAGGCATTCCGGAAGAGGTCATTCCTACCCTGGTCAAAGCCAGGAAGGAGGTGACCGCACAACATTATCACCACATGTGGCGAAAATATGTTGCGTGGTGTGAGGCCAGGAAGGCCCCACGAAGAAATTTCAACTCGGTCGATTCCTGCATTTCCTGCAAACAGGAGTGTCTATGGGCCTCAAATTGGGTCCATTAAGGTTCAAATTTCGGCCCTGTCGATTTTCTTCCAGAAAGAATTGGCTTCAGTTCCTGAAGTCCAGAAGTTTGTCAAGGGAGTACTGCATATACAACCCCCTTTTGTGCCTCCAGTGGCACTGTGGGATCTGAACGTAGTTCTGGGATTCCTCAAATCACATTGGTTTAAACCGCTCAAATCTGTGGATTTGAAATATCTCACATGGAAAGTGACCATGCTGTTGGCCCTGGCCTCGGCCAGGCGAGTGTCAGAATTGGCGGCTTTGTCTCACAAAAGCCCATATCTGATTGTCCTTTCGGACAGGGCAGAGCTGCGGACTCGTCCCCAGTTTCTCCCTAAGGTGGTGTCAGTGTTTCACCTGAACCAGCTTATTGTGGTACCTGCGGCTACTAGGGACTTGGAGGACTCCAAGTTGCTAGATGTTGTCAGGGCCCTGAAAATATAGGTTTCCAGGACGGCTGGAGTCAGGAAAACTGACTTGCTGTTATCCTGTATGCACCCAATAAACTGGGTGCTCTTGCTTCTAAGCAGACGATTGCTAGTTGGATGTGTAGTACAATTCAGCTTGCACATGCTGTGGCAGGCCTGCCACAGCCAAAATATGTAAATGCCCATTCCACAAGGAAGGTGGGCTCATCTTGGGCGGCTGCCCGAGGGGTCTCGGCTTTACAACTTTGCCGAGCAGCTACTTGGTCAGGGGCACACCCTGACTGAGGAGGACCTGGAGTTCTCTCATTCGGTGCTGCAGAGTCATCCGCACTCTCCCGCCCGTTTGGGAGCTTTGGTATAATCCCCATGGTCCTGACGGAGTCCCCAGCATCCACTTAGGACGTCAGAGAAAATAAGAATTTACTTACCGATAATTCTATTTCTCGTAGTCCGTAGTGGATGCTGGGCGCCCATCCCAAGTGCGGATTGTCTGCAATACTTGTACATAGTTATTGTTACAAAAATCGGGTTATTATTGTTGTGAGCCATCTTTTCAGAGGCTCCGCTGTTATCATGCTGTTAACTGGGTTTAGATCACAAGTTGTACGGTGTGATTGGTGTGGCTGGTATGAGTCTTACCCGGGATTCAAATTGCCTCCCTTATTGTGTACGCTCGTCCGGGCACAGTACCTAACTGGAGTCTGGAGGAGGGTCATAGGGGGAGGAGCCAGTGCACACCACCTGATCTGGTAAAAGCTTTACTTTTTTGTGCCCTGTCTCCTGCGGAGCCGCTATTCCCTATTCGGACCCACGCTAAACACGTGGGTATCATCTTCAGTAGTTTTAAGGTGTATCCGTGATTCCCAATTTCAGTTCTCAGGGACCAATTCGTACAACCTGTGGATCTTTAAAATGTGCCAGGCAGCAATGAATACACCTGTTTACCTATTTACCAACTAAGTAAGGATGCACTGTTAGGGGGTCCCTAAGGACCTGTGCTGGGATAGCAAAATCTTCACCTGACACTGCACCGCATATTGTGCTGCCAATGCAATTTAGTAACTTTCATGGTCTCCCCCCCCCCCCCCCCCCCCCCCCCCCTCCCCATTGCTTTATTTGCCTTGTAGTAAATTTGCCAAGCAATTTCATAACCAGCCCTGGGTAATTTCACCTAGACTGGTTGTGCAAAATAGGGGGGGAGGGGGGGGATTGCATGTGTTGCGTGCCCCCCCCCCCCCCCCCCCCCCATATTTTTTACTTTCCAGCTCCAGGCTAAAACAGCCAGGACTGGTGTCACTATATAGCATAGAGGAGCTCGACATAGCAGCCCATGTCATAATGCCATCCAGTCCTAGACTAAAGACGTCTCCACAACCAAAGCTCCAGACTCTTCTCTGCACCGTTGGTGCTTTGGGTGTCGAGGTACTATCACCGCTATAGCTCCCGGAAGTGTTGCTTGAGATCTTGTTTGTATAGACTGGGTGAGGTGATTTGTGCATCAGGAAAGATATCCAGGGATTTTATCTGCAGCCTACATAGTGCTAGACTCTAGAAGGTGGCGTTTTCCCCCTTTCTATTTGCTCAGTTATACACCTTTCATACTGAACCTCTGACCCCGGGATATTGCCGGGGATTCCCAGGCCCTATCTTGGTGTGAATGGGTCAACCCGGGTTCAATGTCCTGGGAATTTAACCCTGGTCGAGGCAGGGTTATTCCCGACACAACCCAGATAAACTGCAGTGTGAAAGGCTCAACCCAGATTACATTTTAAAGCTGCTGATTGGCAGTGTAGTGCCGCATCAAGGGCGTGACATGCAGGGAAGACACTGGGTGTAGTGTGAAGGCGATGACCCAGGAATAATCCAGGTCCAATGTGCGGTGAGAGAGGTGTTTGAGCAGATGTGTTCAAGCACAGGTATTGCTTTTATTTTAATATTATTAATACTCTTTACATGTGGAATACTGGTCCCAGTAAAGCTGACAGGGTATGATGTCAATTGGAGAATAAGTGCCAGCATGCTTGGGCATCACGGACCTGCTGGCACCTGTGGCCTACATGTAAAAAAAAAAAAAAAGAAAAAAATATATATATACATTGTGTATAAATATATTGAAAATGTATTTATAAAGAACACACTTAGTAGAAAAATATATTTGATTGAACAAACACCCCCACCCCCAATACCCACATCCTTCATTTACCCATTTGAGTGGCACAATCTCATGGGACAGGTCCTTTTAATCCCTTTTAAGCATCCACAGACTTGGTAAAATACAAACATCCATAGGATGTCACTAATCTTGGCCTTGCTGCTTGTCCTTGTTGGGTGACCCGTAATAAGTTACTCAGGGGTAGATGTATTAACCTGGAGAATGCATAAGGAAGTGATAAACCAGTGTTAAGGGCAAGGTGATGATGCACCAGCCAATCAGCTCCTAACTGTTAATTTACATATGGGAGCTGATTGGCTCGTGTGTTTATAACCTTGCATTTATCACTGGTTTATCACTTCCTTATGCCTTCTCCAGGTTAATACATCTGCCCCTCAGTAACTCACAATAGCAATGCATTGAGCTGTGCTGGTTGGTCAGCACTTGGCCACACCTCTGGCTCTGACCGATGAGCCCTGCCCTTAGTCATCCAGAAGCTGCAGCTGTCATACATAGTCTGCGTCAATTTCATTGTCCATTGTGGCACACTCAAGTTACTATACATGGTGCCTTCAATAACTTTCCTGTAAAGTATGGAGACATTTCTTTGATTCTCATACCTAATTACGGTATTTACTCACATAAGACCAGATGTACAGTACGAAGCCTGGGAAAGTGAAAGTGGAGAGAGATAAACTACCAACCTGTCTTCTCCATCCATTCTTTCCTTTTTCAAACAGGCTGTAACATGGCAGTTTGGAGCAGATTGGCTGGTACTTGCTCTCTCCAAGGCTTAGTACATCTGTCCCATAAAATACTTTCTGCTACATCTATCAAAATATTGTGGGTACTTCCAAGCTAACATACGTGCATTCACACATCCCTGATCCTTTTTAATAAGTGTAAATCTTTTCTCAGACCACTCACAACAAACAGCCCGACTTCCTTGACTGCTCAAGATTTTGCTTGCTTCTTAACGGACACGATTAAAATAGCATGCCGATGCTGGAATCCCGAACATTAAAGATGCCGGCAGTCGGAATGCCGACGCACATGGTCTATTATCCACGACACTTGTGACGAGCCACCGAGCCCGCAATAGGCTTTGTTGTGCTTCCCCCCCGCCGGCATTCTGCTGCCGGGATCCTGGTGTCTGTATGCTGGCAGCCGGCATAACCTACCCAACCCATTTTAGATTATAAAGAGGCTAGCAAGGCTCTCTTATTAATACAGTCTCATTGTATTAGTCTGTTGTAGTTTTTTAAAGCACTGTGGCATATTCCAGTGCTAGTTAGATGAATGTTCATAAAAACATGAAGAGCTTGTGACTTTGTATAACTAAGGCCCGTAGATATTATTTAAAGCGGTTCTTCTTATAAGTAGTCTGCATATGACCATGTGCTTGAAAATTGTGTAATTAAAAGTATTTAAAAATGCACTACAAGGTTCAGTTGTCTTGTGGATGGTAAGCAATTTGCTGATAAAAATAAGGATCATTGATTCTTATGTTAAATGGATGAACCACACACTCCCTGTCATCTCTTGAAAATGGTTTATGGCCAGTGAACATTGATTTTTCTATTTGTAGCCTAAGTATGTTTGATTTATGGAACATAAGGATCAGTGGTTTTGATATCTTTATATTCAAGGTATGATCGGTGTTGGACATTTATAAAAACTAATTTGGTTGGTCTCCATTTTAAAATGTGTAGTAGAGAAAGGTCAGCGATTCTGTGATTGTTGTATGAAATACCACCTTTTTAAGTTTGCATCAGTTTTAATGAATTTCTCCCAGTGTGTACGTATGAGTATTTCCAGGCAAGGAATGGGACAAGACAGGTATGAAGGGTGTTTTCTGCTCAGAATTCTTTCATTTATCTGTAATCCTAGCATTCAATTTGCACGACCGCTTGCACATTACATTTGACTTACAGTATCTACCTCCTTTGCATGAGCCCCTGAGGCTGCTCCATGTAGCTTTTATACTCCAGGTTCCTTTTATCATCTTACTGCTTTGTGACACCTCCAATGGGGATTTGTGCAGTAGGACTTCCTCCAGCCTTATTAAAGTAATGAACAGGGTTAGCTTGCTGGTTTTGCATTGCTGAAATGGGGGAAAAAGCTACATGCCTCAGACTGTATCTATGGTAGGGAAGAGGGTATCCGTTTTCTAGGTCGACCACTATTGGTCGACATACATTAGGTTGACATGGTTTCTAGATTGACATGACAAAAGGTTGACGTGTTTATCACACTTTTTTTTTTCTTTCATTTTTTTAACTTTTTCATACCTTACGATCTACGTGGACTACAATTGGGAATGGTAACCTGGTGAGTTAAGCGAGTCATGCGAGGGGACACGATGCACTAATTGGGGTTCCCAGTCACTCCACGAAGAAAACGACACCAAAAAATGTAAAAAAAACAAAAACAAAAAACTTATGTCGACCTTTTGTCACGTCGACATTGCTCATGGCAAACTAATGCTTGTGTTGACCTATTTTAGGTGTCGACTTAGTTACTGTCGACCTAGGTGTGGTTGACCCTATGATCCACACCCAGGGAAGAGTACATGTAATGTGTTGGCAGTGAGGCAGCTTTTTATTGCATACAAAGTTTCTTTCCTGTACATATTCCAATCTAAGAATGGTAGGCTTGTTCTTAGGTCTCAGTGCTGCAGTAGGATGTCTAGTTTGCTTTTCTTCATCTTTTCAGTGGCTTGCCTCTTTGCACTGGGTTTCAGAAATGTCTTTGCAATATTTTTGGCTGAGGACCAGAGTGCCAGTATGCAATTCTTCTATGATCATACCTCTCCTGTGACCAGTTTCTTGGGACAATCCTGCGTTGAGCCTCATAGGGGCAGAATTTATGACCAAAATGGGTGTGTGCAGTTGGATTGAGGGTGGTGCCTATTTTGATCTGTCATGGGTCAACTTGGTGAGAGGGGGCTACAAGAGTCCAGTCATACAGTTCATATAGCACCTTTTAAATCTTTCAAACTGTAGGAGACTATTAAAATGAATAGAGCAGGAGTTTATCAGATTATATTGTTTGTTCTACGTGGTGGTTTTAAAACCACAATTGGCTTGTACAGACTTATATTCCATGTAATGCAAACTAAACATTAAATTGCATATACTGTATGTGGCATTGATTATACAATAACCATGAATGGAGTTAAGAGAAATGTTACATGGCCGCCTGCTGCATTTCTAACGTTTGGAGACTTTTACCTGGAATTTGAAGACTTTGTTCCATTATATGATGCAGTTATTCAGCAGTATAGGAGAATGATTTTGACGATCCTTCTAGATGTTGAGATAATACGTAACCATGCAAGATGGCTGCCACCCACCCGGATCAGCAGCACTGCAGTAAGTGACATGCAGGAGATTCCCAAACCGTATTAGAACCCCCATTGCACTGCATCCCACAGAACTGGCGCCCACCTGTGTCAGCGTGTATCTTTGCACACTGTGTTACTGCATTTGAATAAAATAAACAATTTCCTAAATGATGGAGGTCCCCTATTATTGTATGCCTCAGCATCCTCCCTATTACCCATGTGTGGCTCTGACCCCCGCATTACCTGCTTTGTGGCACGGCAACAGACTGTTCGAAGCGTTGACTATTTTGTACGCAATTAGCCGATTAACATGATAGCAAGATGATTCATAGCCTAAATTAAGCTGGATACACACTGAGCGATATGTCCGATCCGGTGATCAGACGACATTTCTCTCACATCAGCGCATAAAGGGCAGTGTGTATGCCTGGGATGCGGGTGCCTGTGGTCGCTAGCGATATGAAGTATGATATGCTGCACATCAAACCTAACCCTATCGCTGGTGACAACACGTATGCTAACAAGGTTTCGTCCTTCATCAACATTGCTCAGTATGTACCCAGGTTAGCATATGTCGGCCTGCCGGGCCAGTCTACCCTGCTTTACTCTGAGGATCTCAAGGAACATTTTAACAATAACCTGATTTCAAATCTGTTAAATATTTCTCGAGTTTATCACGAACATACATACAAATGAACAATTTCATTAATAGTAGATAAATGTTTTATTATTAGTGTGTGTAATATAGTCAGTTTGATAGACTAAGACGGCCTCAACCTATGTTTTATATAGCGGCGACAATGGTCATTAAATCTTAACTTGGTTTATAGGGGGAACTCCATGTGTAATATCTGCATACATGTTACATGAAGGGAAACCTTTCTCTCTGCAGATGTATTATACAGCGAGCTTTAATACCTGCTAATGGACAGCTCTGGGCCGCTCCAAAGTTGCTAGATGTTATATTTAATCCCAGTTTCCATGGGAACCAACATCATTGCGTTCTCCCTAATCACAGGTTTCACTATATGGAAAAAAAAAGTCAACTTAACAAAAAAGAAATGCAGACTTTCCTAAAATACAGGTCATTATTACAAATAAGAGACTCTGAGGGGGTCAGACTTCTAGAATGTTTTTGTTAAGACACAAATTATATGGATTGCTCCTATCCTAGTGTAGATGGCTGAAAGTGTCCATAATCGGATGTTATTAAACTTGATGGTGGAGAAAGTAGTAGTGTAATGGTTGTCACGTTTGCTTAATTTTATAGTATACAGTATCTATATAATCTTGTGTATGCACGATCTGCTGGCAGGACGCAGTCTAATTTTAGTAACTTAAAAATATTGATACATTTTTTGGGAAGTGATTGTGTCAAGTAGTACGTTATACAAATAGATTTTATATGTTTATATACATTAATGAAAGCAAGAAGGCTAGAAGCCTTTGTTCCTGTGACCACTAGCATTTTTACTTGCTTTTGCAATACACTACATTTGTGTGTTTTAAATATATGTTTTAAAGCATCAAGAAACCTGCAGCTAGCTTTAACACGTGTTTGCACTTTGATGTGCCCCCCGCCCCATCTCTTCACTAGTGTTAAAAATAAGTAAAACCCAAGGAAGTATTTTTGCATGAAATTTTGACACGTGCATATCCCTTTCCCCTCAAACCAGTGTTGTGATTTGTGCTTTCTACCTTTTTACCTTGGTGAAATGAACCAAAACTGAGAGATCAGGCCCTGGGACATATAAATTGTTTAATCATTTGGAACAGCCTCTTGCACACAGGAAGATCAGACTGGATGTCCAGACAGGTAGACAAGATAACTAAATACAAGCAGGGGCAAACTGTACAATTATGTTTTCAAGATATAATTGAATATTTTGTTAATTTGCCTTAGTTGTGTGTTAAGAAGCATTCTATAAGGTCAGTAAGTCTCCTGATAGACAGATATATATGTGTATTTATATATCTATGTGCGTGCATACAGTGTGTGTGTGTATATATATATATATAACTGTTGTGCTCATAAGTTTACATACCCTATCAGAATTTGTGATTTTCTGGCCATGTGTCAGAGAATATGAATGATAACTCACAAACTTTTCTTTCACTCATGGTAAGTGGTTGGGTGAAGCCATTTATTGTTAAACAACTGTGTTACTCTTATTAAATCATAATGACAACAGAAACTACCCAAATGACCCTGATCAAAAGTTTACATACCCCAGTTCTAAATACCGTGTATTGCCCCCTTTAACATCAATGACAGCTTGAAGTCTTTTGTGGTAGTTGTGGATGAGGCTCTTTATTTTCTCAGATGGTAAAGCTGCCCATTCTTCTTGGCAAAAAGCCTCCAGTTCCTGTAAATTCTTGGGCTGTCTTGCATGAACTACACGTTTGAGATCTCCCCAGAGTGGCTCAATGATATTGAGGTCAGGAGACTGAGATGGCCACTCCAGAACCTTCACTTTATTCTGCTGTAGCCAATGACAGGTCGACTTGGCCTTGTGTTTTGGATCATTGTCATGTTGGAATGTCCAAGTAAGTCCCAAGCGCAGCTTCCGGGCTGATGAGTGCAAATTTTCCTCCAGTATTTTCTGATAACATGCTGCATTCATCTTGCCATCAATTTTGACCAAGTTTCCAGTGCCTTTGTAGCTCACACATCCCCAAAACATCAGCGATCCACCTCCGTGTTTCACTGTAGGAATGGTGTACCTTTCATCATAGGCCTTGTTGACTCCTCTCCAAATGTAACTACAGTGGCAAACGCAGGATTTGCATGGGGGGGGGGGGGGTTTCCATAACTGGGCGGAGCCAATCACGGGGGTGGGGACTGAGGTGACCCAGTATATGCTGGGTCCGTAAAACTAGTGTGTGTGTGTGTGTGTATGTATATATATCTATCTACACATATATATATATATATATATATATTTCTCTAACGTCCTAAGTGGATGCTGGGGACTCCGTCAGGACCATGGGGAATAGCGGCGACGCAGGAGACAGGGCACAAAAATAAAGCTTTAGGATTAGGTGGTGTGTACTGGCTCCTCCCCCTATGACCCTCCTCCAAGCCTCAGTTAGGTTTTTGTGCCCGTCCGAGCAGGGTGCAATCTAGGTGGCTCTCCTAAAGAGCTGCTTAGAAAAAGTTTTTAGGTTTTTTATTTTCAGTGAGTCCTGCTGGCAACAGGCTCACTGCATCGAGGGACTTAGGGGAGAGAATTTCAACTCACTTGCGTGCAGGATGGATTGGATTCTTAGGCTACTGGACACCCTTAGCTCCAGAGGGAGTCGGAACACAGGTCTCATCCTGGGGTTCGTCCCGGAGCCGCGCCGCCGACCCCCCTTACAGATGCTGAAGATTGAAGGTCCGGAAACAGGCGGCAGAAGGCTCTTCAGTCTTCATGAAGGTAGCGCACAGCACTGCAGCTGTGCGCCATTGTTGTCACACACTTCACACCAAGCGGTCACGGAGGGTGCAGGGCGCTGCTGGGGGCGCCCTGGGCAGCAATATTTAATACCTTTATGGCAAAAGAATACATCACATATAGCCATTGAGGCTATATGTATGTATTTAACCCATGCCAGATATCTAAAACTCTGGGAGAAAAGCCCGCCGAAATAGGGGGCGGGACTTATTCTCCTCAGCACACAGCGCCATTTTCCTGCTCAGCTCCGCTGTGAGGAAGGCTCCCAGGACTCTCCCCTGCACTGCACTACAGAAACAGGGTAAAACAGAGAGGGGGGGCATTTTTTGGCGATATTTTGATATATTTAAGCTGCTATAAGGAACAACATTTATATAAGGTTGTTCCCATATATATTATAGCGCTTGGGTGTGTGCTGGCAAACTCTCCCTCTGTCTCCCCAAAGGGCTAGTGGGGTCCTGTCTTCGATAAGAGCATTCCCTGTGTGTCTGCTGTGTGTCGGTACGTGTGTGTCGACATGTATGAGGACGATGTTGGTGTGGAGGCAGAGCAATTGCCGATAATGGTGATGTCACCCCCCAGGGAGTCGACACCGGAATGGATGGCTTTGTTTATGGAATTACGTGATAATGTCAGCACATTACAAAAATCAGTTGACGACATGAGACGGCCGGCAAACCAGTTAGTACCTGCCCAGGCGTCTCAGACACCGTCAGGGGCTGTAAAGCGCCCTTTACCTCAGTCGGTCGACACAGACCCAGACACAGACACTGAATCTAGTGTCGACGGTGATGAAACAAACGTATTTTCAAGTAGGGCCACACGTTATATGATCACGGCAATGAAGGAGGCTTTGCATATCTCTGATACTGTAAGTACCACAAAAAGGGGTATTATGTGGGGGGTGAAAAAACTACCTGTAGTTTTTCCTGAATCAGAGGAATTAAATGATGTATGTGATGAAGCGTGGGTTAACCCAGATAGAAAAGTGCTAATTTCAAAAAAGTTATTAGCATTATACCCTTTCCCGCCAGAGGTTAGGGCGCGCTGGGAAACACCCCCTAGGGTGGATAAGGCACTCACACGCTTATCAAAACAAGTGGCGTTACCGTCTCCTGATACGGCCGCCCTCAGGGATCCAGCTGATAGGAGACTGGAAACTACCCTAAAAAGTATATACACACATACTGGTGTTATACTGCGACCAGCCATCGCCTCAGCCTGGATGTGCAGTGCTGGGGTCGTCTGGTTGGATTCCCTGACTGAAAATATTGATACCCTGGATAGGGACAGTATTTTATTGACTATAGAGCAATTAAAGGATGCTTTCCTTTATATGCGAGATGCTCAGAGAGATATTTGCACTCTGGCATCGAGAGTAAATGCGATGTCCATATCTGCCAGAAGGAGTTTATGGACGCGACAGTGGTCAGGTGATGCGGATTCCAAACGACATATGGAAGTATTGCCGTATAAAGGGGAGGAATTATTTGGCGTCGGTCTATCGGATTTGGTGGCCACGGCAACAGCCGGGAAATCCACCTTTTTACCTCAGGTCCCCTCCCAACAGAAAAAGACACCGTCTTTTCAGCCGCAGTCCTTTCGTTCCTATAAGAACAAGCGGGCAAAAGGACAGTCATATCTGCCCCGAGGCAAAGGAAAGGGTAAGAGAGTGCACCAAGCAGCTCCCTCCCAGGAGCAGAAGCCCTCCCCGGCTTCTGCAAAGCCCTCAGCATGACGTTGGGGCTTTACAAGCGGACTCAGGGGCGGTGGGGGGTCGACTCAAGAATTTCAGCGCACAGTGGGCTCACTCACAGGTGGACCCCTGGATCCTGCAGGTAGTATCTCAGGGTTGCAGGTTGGAATTCGAGAAGTCTCCCCCTCGCCGGTTCCTAAAGTCTGCTCTGCCAACGTCTCCCTCAGACAGGGCGACGGTATTGGAAGCCATTCACAAGCTGTATTCTCAGCAGGTGATAGTCAAGGTACCCCTCCTACAACAGGGAAAGGGGTATTATTCCACACTATTTGTGGTACCGAAGCCGGACGGCTCGGTAAGACCTATTCTAAATCTGAAATCTTTGAACCTGTACATACAAGAATTCAAGTTCAAGATGGAGTCACTCAGAGCAGTGATAGCGAATCTGGAAGAAGGGGACTTTATGGTGTCTCTGGACATCAAGGATGCTTACCTGCATGTCCCAATTTGCCCTTCACATCAAGGGTACCTCAGGTTCGTGGTGCAAAACTGTCATTATCAGTTTCAGACGCTGCCGTTTGGATTGTCCACGGCACCTCGGGTCTTTACCAAGGTAATGGCCGAAATGATGATTCTTCTGCGAAGAAGAGGCGTATTAATTATCCCTTACTTGGACGATCTCCTGATAAGGGCAAGGTCCAGAGAACAGCTGGAGGACGGAGTAGCACTAACCCGACTAGTGCTGCAACAACACGGGTGGATTCTGAATTTTCCAAAATCTCAGTTGACCCCGACGACACGTCTGCTGTTCCTGGGAATGATTCTGGACACGGTTCAGAAAAAGGTGTTTCTTCCGGAGGAGAAAGCCAGGGAGTTATCCGAACTTGTCAGGAACCTCCTAAAACCAGGGAAAGTGTCTGTGCATCAATGCACAAGAGTCCTGGGAAAGATGGTGGCTTCTTACGAAGCGATTCCATTCGGCAGATTCCACGCACAAACTTTTCAGTGGGATCTGCTGGACAAATGGTCCGGATCACATCTGCAGATGCATCAGCGGATAACCTTATCGCCACGGACAAGGGTGTCTCTTCTGTGGTGGTTGCAGAGTGCTCATCTGTTAGAGGGCCGCAGATTCGGCATACAGGACTGGGTCCTGGTGACCACGGATGCCAGTCTGAGAGGCTGGGGAGCAGTCACACAGGGAAGAATCTTCCAGGGAGTATGGTCAAGCCTGGAGATGTCTCTTCACATAAATATACTGGAGCTAAGAGCGATTTACAATGCTCTAAGTCTGGCAAAACCCCTGCTTCAGGGTCAGCCGGTGTTGATCCAGTCGGACAACATCACGGCAGTCGCCCACGTAAACAGACAGGGCGGCACAAGAAGCAGGACAGCAATGGCAGAAGCTGCAAGGATTCTTCGCTGGGCGGAAGATCATGTGATAGCACTGTCAGCAGTATTCATTCCGGGAGTGGACAACTGGGAAGCAGACTTCCTCAGCAGACACGATCTACACCCGTGAGAATGGGGACTTCATCCAGAAGTCTTCCACATGATTGTGAACCGTTGGGAAAAACCAATGGTGGATATGATGGCGTCCCGCCTCAACAAAAAACTGGACAGGTATTGCGCCAGGTCAAGAGACCCTCAGGCAATAGCTGTGGACGCTCTGGTAACACCGTGGGTGTTCCAGTCAGTGTATGTGTTCCCTCCTCTGCCTCTCATACCAAAAGTACTGAGAATTATACGGCAAAAGGGAGTAAGAACGATACTAGTGGCTCCGGATTGGCCAAGAAGAACTTGGTACCCGGAACTTCAAGAGATGCTCACGGAGGATCTGTGGCCTCTACCTCTAAGACCGTGGGACCGTGTCTATTCCAAGACTTACCGCGGCTGCGTTTGACGGCATGGCGGTTGAACGCCGAATTCTAAGGGAAAAAGGCATTCCGGAAGAGGTCATTCCTACACTGGTAAAAGCCAGGAAGGAGGTGACTGCACAACATTATCACCGCAGTTGGAGAAAATATGTTGCGTGGTGTGAGGCCAGGAAGGCCCCCACGGAGGAATTTCAACTGGGTCGATTCCTACATTTCCTGCAAACAGGATTGTCTATGGGCCTCAAATTGGGGTCCATTAAGGTTCAAATTTCGGCCCTGTCGATTTTCTTCCAGGAAGAATTGGCTTCAGTTCCTGAAGTCCAGACTTTTGTAAAAGGAGTACTACATATACAGCCCCCGGTTGTGCCCCCAGTGGCACCGTGGGATCTTAATGTAGTCTTGGATTTTCTCAAATCCCATTGGTTTGAGCCGCTCAAATCGGTGGAGTTGAAGTATCTTACATGGAAAGTAACCATGCTACTGGCCCTGGCTTCAGCCAGGAGAGTATCAGAATTGGCGGCTTTATCATATAAGAGCCCATATCTGATTTTCCATACGGACAGGGCAGAACTGCGGACGCGTCCTCATTTTCTGCCTAAGGTGGTGTCAGCGTTTCACCTGAACCAGCCTATTGTGGTGCCTGCGGCTACTAACGATTTGGAGGATTCCAAGTTGTTGGACGTGGTCCGGGCATTGAAAATATATATTTCAAGAACGGCGGGAGTCAGAAAGTCTGACTCACTGTTTATATTGTATGCACCCAACAAGATGGGTGCTCCTGCTTCTAAGCAGACGATTGCTCGTTGGATTTGTAGCACAATTCAACTTGCACATTCTGTGGCAGGCTTGCCACAACCTAAATCTGTCAAGGCCCATTCCACAAGGAAAGTGGGCTCATCATGGGCAGCTGCCCGGGGGGTCTCGGCATTACAACTCTGCCGAGCTGCTACTTGGTCAGGGGCAAACACGTTTGCAAAATTTTACAAATTTGATACCCTGGCTGAGGAGGACCTTGAGTTCTCTCATTCGGTGCTGCAGAGTCATCCGCACTCTCCCGCCCGTTTGGGAGCTTTGGTATAATCCCCATGGTCCTGACGGAGTCCCCAGCATCCACTTAGGACGTTAGAGAAAATAAGAATTTACTTACCGATAATTCTATTTCTCGTAGTCCGTAGTGGATGCTGGGCGCCCATCCCAAGTGCGGATTGTCTGCAATACTTGTACATAGTTATTGTTACAAACAAATGTTGTTATTGTTGTAAGCCGTCTGTTCAGAGGCTCCTACGTTTGTCATACTGTTAACTGGGTTCAGATCACAAGTTATACGGTGTGATTGGTGTGGCTGGTATGAGTCTTACCCGGGATTCAATATCCTTCCTTATTGTGTACGCTCGTCCGGGCACAGTATCCTAACTGAGGCTTGGAGGAGGGTCATAGGGGGAGGAGCCAGTACACACCACCTAATCCTAAAGCTTTATTTTTGTGCCCTGTCTCCTGCGGAGCCGCTATTCCGCATGGTCCTGACGGAGTCCCCAGCATCCACTACGGACTACGAGAAATAGAATTATCGGTAAGTAAATTCTTATTTTATATATATATATATATATATATATATATATATATATATACACACATACACATGCATATACACATATACATAGCATATTAAACATGCATACATATATATACACACATACAGTACACATATATATATATATATATACACATGTGTATATATATATATATATCGTGTGTGTTTATATGTATGTATATACATGTGTATATATGTATGCACATGGATATATATATGTACTATAATTAAAATAAAGTAAACTTTTATTGCACTTACAAGTGCCACCAGGAAGACAGCAGGCTGCAGAGGATGCTAGACAGCCATTAATAATACTCGTGCAGCTAAAAAAAAATAAAAAAAATAAAAATCTTTTTTTTTAGTGGAGGGGGGTTTCTGGGTGCTCGGACCCCCCCCTGGGTGCGCCACTGAACTATTATGGTATTGGCCAAAAAGTTCTGTTTTGGTCTCATCACTCCAAATGACTTTATTATAGAAGTTTTGAGGCTTGTCTCTGTGCTGTTTGGAGTATTGTAAGCGGGATGCTTTGTGGCATTTGCGTAGTAATGGCTTTCTTCTGGCGACTCGACCATGCAGCCCATTTTTCTTCAAATGCCTCCTTATTGTGCATCTTGAAACAACCACACCACTTTTCTCTAACGTCCTAAGTGGATGCTGGGGACTCCGTAAGGACCATGGGGAATAGCGGCTCCGCAGGAGACTGGGCACATCTAAAGAAAGCTTTAGGACTATCTGGTGTGCACTGGCTCCTCCCCCTATGACCCTCCTCCAAGCCTCAGTTAGATCTCTGTGCCCGAACGAGAAGGGTGCACACTAGGGGCTCTCCTGAGCTTCTTAGTGAAAGTTTTGGTTTAGGTTTTTTATTTTCAGTGAGACCTGCTGGCAACAGGCTCACTGCATCGAGGGACTAAGGGGAGAAGAAGCGAACTCACCTGCGTGCAGAGCGGATTGGGCTTCTTAGGCTACTGGACATTAGCTCCAGAGGGACGATCACAGGCCCAGCTTGGATGGGTCCCAGAGCCGCGCCGCCGGCCCCCTTACAGAGCCAGAAGGCAGAAGAGGTCCGGAAAATCGGCGGCAGAAGACGTCCTGTCTTCAACAAGGTAGCGCACAGCACTGCAGCTGTGCGCCATTGCTCTCAGCACACTTCACACTCCGGTCACTGAGGGTGCAGGGCGCGGGGGGGGGGGCACCCTGAGACGCAATAAAAAACACCTTGGATGGCAAAAAATGCATCACATATAGCTCCTGGGCTATATGGATGCATTTAACCCCTGCCAGAATATACAGAAAAACGGGAAGATAAGGCCGCCGATAAGGGGGCGGAGCCTATCTCCTCAGCACACTGGCGCCATTTTCCCTCACAGCTCCGTTGGAGGGAAGCTCCCTGGCTCTCCCCTGCAGTCACTACACTACAGAAAGGGTTAAAAAAGAGAGGGGGGCACTAATTAGGCGCAGTATTAACTATACAGCAGCTATAAGGGGAAAAACACTTATATAAGGTTATCCCTGTATATATATATATATATATATATATATATATATATAGCGCTCTGGTGTGTGCTGGCAAACTCTCCCTCTGTCTCCCCAAAGGGCTAGTGGGGTCCTGTCCTCTATCAGAGCATTCCCTGTGTGTGTGCTGTATGTCGGTACTTTTGTGTCGACATGTATGAGGAGAAAAATGATGTGGAGACGGAGCAGATTGCCTGTAATAGTGATGTCACCCCTAGGGGGTCGACACCTGAGTGGATGAACTGTTGGAAGAAATTACGTGACAGTGTCAGCTCTGTATAAAAGACAGTGGTTGACATGAGACAGCCGGCTACTCAGCTTGTGCCTGTCCAGACGTCTCATAGGCCGTCAGGCCCGTTACCTCAGATGGCAGTTATAGACGCCGACACGGATACTGACTCCAGTGTCGACGGTGAAGAGACAAATGTGACTTCCAGTAGGGCCACACGTTACATGATTGAGGCAATGAAAAATGTTTTACACATTTCTGATAATACGAGTACCACCAAAAAGGGGTATTATGTTCGGTGAGGAAAAACTACCTGTAGTTTTCCTGAATCTGAGAAATTAAATGAGGTGTGTGATGATGCGTGGGTTTCCCCCGATAACTGATAATTTCTAAAATGTTATTGGCATTATATCCTTTCCCGCTAGAGGTTAGGGTGCGTTGGGAAACACCCCCTAGGGTGGATAAACGCTCACACGCTTGTAAGGGCTCTAACCTCTCCTGAGATGGCCGCCCTTAAGGATCCTGCTGATAGAAAGCAGGAGGGTATCCTAAAATGTATTTACACACATACTGGTGTTATACTGCGACCAGCAATCGCCTCAGCCTGGATGTGCAGTGCTGGGTCGGCGTGGTCGGATTCCCTGACTGAAAATATTGATACCCTAGATAGGGACAGTATATTTTTGCCTATAGAGCATTTGAAAGATGCATTTCTATATATGCGTGATGCACAGCGGAATATTTGCCGACTGGCATCAAGAGTAAGTGCGTTGTCCATTTCTACCAGTAGAGGGTTATGGACACGTCAGTGGTCAGGTGATGCGTATTCCAAATGGCATTTGGAAGTATTGCTTTATTAAGGGGAGGAGTTATTTGGGGTCGGTCTTTTAGACCTGGTGGCCACGGCAACAGCTGGGAAATCCACGTTTGTACCCCAGGTCGCCTCTCAACATGAGAAGACGCCGTATTATCAGGCGCAGTCTTTTCGTGGACAAGCGGGCAAAAGGTTCCTCTTTTCTGCCCCGTGACAGAGGGAGAGGAAAAAGGCTGCAGAAATCAGCCAGTTCCCAGGAACAGAAACCCTCTCCCGCCTCTGCCAAGCCCTCAGTATACGCTGGGGCTTTACAAGCAGAATCAGGCACGGTGGGGGGCCCGTCTCAATGAATTTCAGCGCGCAGTGGGCTCACTCGCAAGTAGACCCCTGGATCCTTCAGGTGATATCTCAGGGGTACAAATTAGAATTCGAGACGTCTCCCCCTAGCCGTTTCCTAAAGTCGGCTTTACCGATGTCTCCTTCTGACAGGGAGACAGTTTTGGAAGCCATTCACAAGCTGTATTCCCAGCAGCTGATAATCAAGATACCCCTCCTGCAACAGGGAACGGGGTATTGTTCCACACTGTGGTGGTACCGAAGCCGGACGGCTCTGTGAGACCGATTCTAAATCTAAAATCTTTGAACACTTACATACAGAGGTTCAAATTCAAGATTGAGTCACTCAGAGCAGTGATTGCGAACCTGGAAGAAGGGGACTACATGATGTCTCGGGACATCAAGGATGCTTACCTTCATGTCAAAATTTACCCTTCTCACCAAGGGTACCTCAGGTTTATGGTACAGAACTGTCACTATCAGTTCAGACGCTGCCGTATGGATGGTCCACGGCACCCCGGGTCTTTACCAAGGTAATGGCCGAAATGATGATATTCCTTCGAAGGAAGGGAATTTTAGTTATCCCTTACTTGGACAATTCCCTGATAAGGGTAAGATCCAGGGAACAGTTGGAGGTCGGTGTAGCACTATCTCAGGTAGTGTTGCGGCAGCACGATTGGATTCTCAATATTCCAAAATCGCAGCTGGTTCCGACGACTTGTCTTCTGTTCCTAGGGATGATCCTGGACACAGTCCAGAAAAAGGTGTTTCTCCCGGAGGAGAAAGCCAGGGAGTTATCCGAGCTAGTCAGGAACCTCCTAAAACCGAGCTAAGTCTCAGTGCATCAATGCACAAGGGTTCTGGGTAAAATGGTGGCTTCCTACGAAGCAATCCCATTCGGCAGATTCCACGCAAGAACTTTCCAGTGGGACCTGCTGGACAAATGGTCCGGGTCGCATCTTCAGATGCATCAGCGGATAACCCTGTCACCAAGGACAAGGGTGTCCCTCCTGTGGTGGTTGCAGAGTGCTCATCTTCTAGAGGGCCGCAGATTCGGCATTCAGGACTGGGTCCTGGTGACAACGGATGCCAGCCTGCGAGGCTGGGGAGCAGTCACACAGGGAAGGAATATCCAGGGCTTAGGGTCAAGCCTGGAGACATCACTTCACATAAATATCCTGAAGCTAAGGGACATTTACAATGCTCTAAGCTTAGCAAGACCTCTGCTTCAAGGTCAGCCGGTGTTGATCCAGTCGGACAACATCACGGCAGTCACCCACGTAAACAGACAGGGTGGCACAAGAAGCTGGAGGGCAATGGCAGAAGCTGCAAGGATTCTTCGCTGGGCGGAAAATCATGTGATAGCACTGTCGGCAGTATTCATTCCGGGAGTGGACAACTGGGAAGCAAACTTCCTCAGCACGACCTCCACCCAGGAGAGTGGGGACTTCACCCAGAAGTCTTCCACATGATTATAAACCGTTGGGAAAAACTCGACAGGTATTGCGCCAGGTCCAGGGACCCTCAGGCAATAGCTGTAGACGCTCTGGTAACACCGTGGGTGTACCAGTCAGGGTATGTGTTCCCTCCTCTGCCTCTCATACCCAAGGTACTGAGATTGATAAGATGGAGAGGAGTAAGCACTATATTCGTGGCTCCGGATTGGCCAAGAAGGACTTGGTAACCGGAACTTCAAGAGATGCTCACGGAGGATCCGTGGCCTCTACCTCTAAGAAGGGACCTGCTCCAGCAAGGACCCTGTCTGTTCCAAGACTTATCGCGGCTGCGTTTGACGGCATGGCGGTTGAACGCCGGATCCTGAAGGAAAAAAGGCATTCCGGATGAAGTTATCCCTATCCTGATCAAAGCCAGGAAGGATGTAACCGCAAAAACATTATCACCGCAATTGGCGAAAATACGTTGCGTGATGCGAGGAAAGTAAGGCCCGACGGAGGAAATTCAACTGGGTCGATTCCTACATTTCCTGCAAACAGGAGTGTCTATGGGCCTGAAATTAGGGTCCATTAAGGTTCAAATTTCGGCCCTGTCAATTTTCTTCCAAAAAGAACTAGCTTCAGTCCCTGAAGTTCAGACGTTTGTAAAAGGGGTACTGCATATACAGCCTCCTTTTGTGCCTCCAGTGGCACTTTGGGATCTCAATGTAGTTTTGGGTTCCAAAAGTCACATTGGTTTGAACCACTTAAATCTGTGGAGTTAAAATATCTCACATGGAAAGTGGTCATGCTGTTGGCCCTGGCCTGGGCCAGGCGCGTGTCAGAATTGGCGGCTTTATCCTAAAAAAGCCCTTATCTGATTTTCCATTCGGACAGGGCGGAATTGAGGACTCGTCCTAAGTTTCTCCCTAAGGTGGTTTCAGCGTTTCACCTGAACCAACCTATTTGTGGTGCCTGCGGCTACTAGGGACTTGGAGGACTCCAAGTTGCTAGACGTTGTCAGGGCCCTGAAAATATATGTTTCCAGGACGGCTGGAGTCAGGAAATCTGACTCGCTGTTTATCCTGTATGCACCCAACAAGCTGGGTGCTCCTGCTTCTAAGCATACTATTGCTCGTTGGATTTGTAGTACAATTCAGCTTGCACATTCTGTGGCAGGCCTGCCACAGCCAAAAATCTGTAAATGCCCACTCCACAAGGAAGGTGGGCTCATCTTGGGCGGCTGCCCGAGGGGTCTCGGCTTTACAACTTTGCCGAGCAGCTATTTGGTCAGGAGCAAATACGTTTGTAAAATTCTACAAAATTGATATCCTGGCTGAGGAGGACCTGGAGTTCTCTCATTTGGTGCTGCAGAGTCATCCGCACTCTCCCGCCCGTTTGGGAGCTTTGGTATATTCCCCATGGTCCTTACGGAGTCCCCAGCATCCACTTAGGACGTTAGAGAAAATAAGAATTTACTTACCGATAATTCTATTTCTCATAGTCCGTAGTGGATGCTGGGCGCCCATCCCAAGTGCGGATTGTCTGCAATACTGGTACATAGTTATTGTTACCAAAAAAATCGGGTTATTGCTGTAGTGAGCCATCTTTTCTAGAGGCTCCTCTGTTATCATGCTGTTAACTGGGTTCAGATCACAAGTTGTACGGTGTGATTGGTGTGGCTGGTATGAGTCTTACCCGGGATTCAAAATCCTTCCTTATTGTGTACGCTCGTCCGGGCACAGTATCCTAACTGAGGCTTGGAGGAGGGTCATAGGGGGAGGAGCCAGTGCACACCAGATAGTCCTAAAGCTTTCTTTAGATGTGCCCTGTCTCCTGCGGAGCCGCTATTCCCCATGGTCCTTACGGAGTCCCCAGCATCCACTACGGACTATGAGAAATAGAATTATCGGTAAGTAAATTCTTATTTTTTTTTCCAGAGAGTCCTGTATTTCACCTGAAGTTATTTGTGGATTTTTCTTTGCATCCCGAACAATTTTCCTGGCAGTTGTGGCTGAAATTTTTGTTGGTCTACCTTACCTTGATTTGGTTTCCACAGAATCCCTCATTTTCCACTTCTTAATTAGAGTTTAAACACTGCTGATTGTCATTCTTAATTGCTTGGATATCTTTTTATATCCCTTTCCTGTTTTATACAGTTCAATTACCTTTTCCCGCAGATCCTTTGACAATTCTTTTGCTTTACCCATGACTCAGAATCCAGACACGTCAGTGCAGCACTGGATGAAAGATGCAAGGGTCTTTCAGGAGTCCAGAAACTCACTGACCTTTTACACACACACACACACACACACACACACACACTGATTACAAGCAAACAGTTCACAGGTGAGGATGGTTACCTTTAGTAGCCATTCAAACCCGTTTGTGTCAACTTGTGTGCATGTTATCAGGCCAAAATCTCCAGGGTATGTAAACTTTTGATCAGGGTTATCTGGGTAGTTTCTGTTGTCATTATGATTTAAAAAGAGTAAACACAGTTGTTTGACAATAAATGGCATCACCCAACCACTAACCATGAGTGAAGGAAAAGTTTGTGAGTTATCATTCATATTCTCTGACAAATGGCCAGAAAATCACAAATTCTGCTAGGGTATGTAAACTTATGAGCACAACTGTGTATATATGTGTGTGTGTGTATATATATATATATATATATATATATATATATCTATAGTATGTAAATAAAAGACCAATGATCCAGCACACAGCCATATAAAAAAAAAAAAAAAAAAATATATATATATATATATATATATATATATATACAGGTTGAGTATCCCATATCCAAATATTCCGAAATACGGAATATTCCGAAATATGGAATTTTTTGAGTGAGACTGAGATAGTGAAATCTTTGTTTTCTGTGGCTCAATGTACACAAACTTTGTTTAATACATAAAATAATTAAAAATATTGTATTAAATGACCTTCAGGCTGTGTGTATAAGGTGTATATGAAACATAAATGAATTGTGTGAATGTAGACACACTTTGTTTAATGCACAAAGTTATAAAAAATATTGGCTAAAATGACCTTCAGGCTTTGTGTATAAGGTGTATATGAAACATAAATGCATTCTGTGCTTAGACATGGGTCCCATCGCATTCGCCATGATCTCTCATTATGGTATGCAATTATTCCAAAATACGGAATAATCCGATATCCAAAATACCTCTGGTCCCAAGCATTTTGGATATGGGATACTCAACCTGTATGTATATGTATATATATATATATATATATATATATATATATATATATATATATATATATATATATATAATTTTTTTTTTTTTTTTTTATATATATATATTAGATAAAAATTTTCTTGATGTGCTCTCAATCTACAACTACTGTTTGATTAAATCTAATTCAGTTAGTAGATTTCAAATCGCTTCATTTAGCGTTATCACTTTTACAATAGGCAAGCTTCAACACAGAGAAGATCCCCTGTCGATGGAGACCAACATAAAATAGAAATACAATAGTATCTCTGTGGAGCACACTTCTTTGGAGTAAATTATAAAGTATTCTTGATTGAATAATATTATAGAGAGGATTGGGTTATAATAAAGAGGATGACCTTGCACAATTAAACACCCTTTTAAAAAAAAACAAACACTTACATTTATTAATAAAACAATATGATTCAAATTCACATTTACATTAAAAGGAAATGATGATAAACATTTCTTTTACAGGATAATTTTGTTCATTAAAAATAGAATGATTTGTTTCAACTTTTCAGATATAATATAATGAATGTTATCAGGCCTCTTTTAATTTCCTGGCGACCCTCAGACAGGCGTAGCCCCGGGAGGAACCCGGGGCCGCAAGGTGCGTTCGAAGTGTCGATTATCAATGTGTCCTGAAATTCACACTAATTCTCACAGCTAGCTGCGTTCTTCATCGGCTCGAGTGATCCACCGCTAAAAGAGGCCTGATAACATTCAGTCCACCTTTGGATTTCTATCCTTACAGACATATAGGATTGCTACGGGAAAATTAAGAGAAGCTGGATAAGCTATTCATTAATAATCCCTTTGGAGAATAATATAAATTATTAGGTGGTCGCAAATAGGGAACCCCACCAAGTGTTGCCAAATTGTGGAAATTAATTTTTCAGAATTTTCAAATCTACTTTATAATTATTTTTAGTACCTTTTTTTGGTTTAGTTATGGAATACATTCTTTAGGAAAAATACAGCTTTTCAAAATAAACAAAGATTGGTTATTCAGAAAACACCCCTGAAGAAATAGCTATAAGACGAAACGCGTTGGTGAAAGCATTTCATTATATTATATCTGAAAAGTTGAAACAAATCATTGTATTTTTAATGAACAATATTATCCCGTAAAATAAATGTTTATTAACATTTCCTTTTAATGTAAATGTGAATTTGAATCATATTGTTTTATTAATAAATGTTTTTTTTTTTTTAAAGGGTGTTTACTTGTGCAAGGTCATCCTCTCTTTATTACAACCCAATCCTCTCTATAATATTATTCAATCAATAATACTTTATAATTTACCCTAAAGATGTGTGCTCCACAGAGATACTATTGTGTATGTATGTCTATCTATCTATCTATCTATCTATATATATATATATATATATATATATATAAAACCAATGAGCCAGCACCCAGCGATATAAATACATATAAAGACACCACTCTGAACCATAAACAAGTAGTTTTCACACTCACACCCTCGTGGGATGATCAGCAAATACAGTAAGTTTGTAGACTTTTTATGATGGAACTTTAACAAAACAGTAGCAGAGGCCCAACAGCCTGATTCAACTACTCCAAAGGCCGTTTTCGTCAGGGGCATATAGACACACTCAGAAAGCCGGATGATAAAGCGCCACAATTAACTAATCACGTGACAGAGTAAATTAAACAACAATACAGCCCCACCTAAGTAGTGGATGGGGATCAGGGAATGGGTGCTCGGGGAAATAGGAATCCCTGAGAGGGACTCCCAACTCATAATGTGTCTCTCTTCTGCAGCACATCACAGGTAACCAGGGAAACTGCTATTGGACATGCACACCAGCAGTATACAATGTCATATAATTCCACAGGTGTAGAAGTGGAGCTGTGATACCTGAAGTAAAGCAATTAGACAATATATACACAACAGTGTATGCCCTGGTATCGTACACGGAAGGACTCCACAACCTAAGGGAGACATGAGCCAAGCTGGCAGGACCATACACACAGAGGGGTCAAAACCATAATAGGGAAAAACATAATCAAGCTGCAGACATCAAAGAAAGCATCACTGTGAAGTAAACCACACAGGGTTATCCATAAACAGCAATGCTATCATGACGAGAGTAACGCCGGTGTAGCGCTAGGCACAGCTGGCTAGAGCAGACCGATATGTCCTTAAAACAATACACATGAATGATCCAGAAAACGAAAAAAAACAAGGGAGTCCACAACAGTGCTGCAAACACCAGGAGGGGCATAACAAAAATCAAAACACGCAGTTGTGTGAATACATGGTGGAAGACAATATAAGTGGCTTAAAAACAAACATGCAAATGTACAAGAATGCTATTATGGAGTACACAGCGGTATTCACAAATGCACAAACCCAGCTACAAACCAATGTCCAATGGTGCGCTACAAACCGTGATGCCATTCCGAGGTGCAGGCACCCCACAAAGACATTTCAAATCTGCAAAAAGGAAAGATTAGTAACAGATCACGTCCCATCTTGAAGTTGGGGACAGGCATTTCTACTTACACATCCACTGTAATTCCCGTTGGAGTCGAATCTTTTCCCTATCTTCCTCCTCCTCCTGAAGGATGGTGTGTGGTCAATGATATACTTAAGTTGGCCAACAGTACACTTTTCTATAAAATGTCTTGCAACCGGTAAATTCTTCAGATCAAATGCGTAGCTACCATAGGCGCAGACAGTGCAGCTGCTATGGGGCCCAGAGCTGAGAGGGGCCCATCTTCCCTGTCGCAGTTTCATGTGTTATACGTTTTTCATCATAGGTTAGTATTGTACATAGTGGTCCTTACAAACTTTTGCCTTGGGCCCTGCAATATAACTAGTTAAACACCTGGACCTGCTCATTGTAATGTGGTAGAAAATTAACTGGTGGGCATTATAAAGTTGCATAATATGAACTAGGGCACCATAATGTGGCACATTATGAACTGGTGGCACTGTAATGTTACAAAATAAGAACTAGGGTACTATAATGTGGCACAATATGAACTGGGGACGCTGTAGTGTGGCATAATAACTGGGGCACTGTACTGTATGTCATAATGTGAATTGGGGGTGTTGTCTGGCATAATGTAAACTGGCAGCTCTACAATGTGACATAATGGGAACTAGGGTACTACTATAGTTAATAAAAATAAACTAGGGCACTACTATGGGGCATAACATTAACAGCTGCTGTGGAGAGGTGTCTCTAGAAGCATTTGGACAGGGGCCCTTCAAAATGTTGCTATGGGGCCCAGAAAGTTCTGGCTATGGCCCTGCTTCAGATCCTGTTTAACCCCACTGGGAAGTGGTCTCTGGCTCCACTCCTGCACCTGTGGCATGATCTGACATAGTATAATGCTTGTGTACATGTCCGATAGTGGCTTCCCCAGTCTCCCTGGTTACCTGTGATGTGCTGCAGAGAACAGGCACATCATGAGCCAGAAATCCCATCAGGGGATGCAGTAAATTTACATACCATCAAAATCCCGACAACTATTGATCGACTGTCAAATTACCGACATTTAAAATACAGACAAGGTCATAATACCGGCATTTAAAATGTCGACAGGTCAACAAGTCGACATGACTTTTTAATTGAAACAGACTTGTTCATACTTTACCATCCCATTGGACCTGGAGGAGGAATGTAATGGTGTGCCGAGCACAGCGAGCCATGCAAGGGGACACGGTACACTTATAAGGTGTCCATGTCAACGTATGTCAACATATACACAAATGAAAAACTCTTGTCGACTTTTTGACCTGTCGAAATTTTAAATTGCAGTATTTTGACCTAGTCGGGATTTTGATTGTAGGTATTTCATACTGATCCCCCTGTCAGGGCTTTCTAGTTCACTGACCACCACCCACTACTCAGGCAGGACTGTGTTGTTTCATTTACTCTGTGATTGGTTAATTGGAGAGCTCCCACCCTTTATTATCTGATTTATCAGTGTCTCTCTATTCCCCTGACAAACTGCATTGGAGCAGTTGAATCAGGCTGTTGGGCCTCTGCTACCGTTATGTACACTTTGCTCATGATGGAAGTTTTTTTTTTTTTTTTTTTAAATATCTGTATTGGTTTTTTTTTTAAGAACAAAGACCATAACAATAAAGGAATGTTACAGATAAGCAAATAGATAAAGGAGAGTTGGGGTAAAAGGCCGTATTCATGGCCCAATTTGGGGAGAGATGTGTGCTGAGCGAACCGCTCGGCACACATCTCTCCCCCCGCTCAGCACAGCGCGATGTGTGCTGAGCGTGCGGGGGGAGACGAGGGGGGACCAATCTAGCACCAGCGATAGAGATGCGCGGTGCTGCGCATCGCTATCGCTGTGAGGGGTACACCCGGAGTGATCGCTGCTTAAAATCTAAGCAATCTAGTCAGATTGCTTAGATTTTAAGCAGCGATTGCTCCGTGAGTACCCCCCTTTACAGTGATACAATCTCAACAATCAGACAGTATAGATCCATATGGCATCATTTAAGGAGAGATGGCATAAGTAATATCACAGTCAGATCAAAAAGTGCAGCAATAAGTACAGTAACCAGACTCACATTGTATAATACTACACAGGACAAGGATAAGAGGCAAAGGGAAGGATTGGTGGGGGAGGGAGGGGGGGGGGGGATAGAGCAAGGGAGTAATGCAGATATCAGCAGAGACAATATTCGACTAATGCAAATGAGGTCAACGGAAAAGGTAGTTTGACAGAAGTCAGTGGGCGGTGAGAATTATGAGGAATAAAAGGTCCTAATATGATCTAAACTGGGAGACAAAGCCTCTGGTAGGATTCCCAGGTAAGAGAACCAAACAGTTGCAAGACATGTTTTTGTTGTGAGGGAAAAAGACTCAATATAGGGACTTAATTTGTTATAAAAACGGACAGCGGCATGTTCTAGGTCAGGAAGGGTGGATTGGCGTATTAAATACAAAGCAAAGTTTTAAGGTTCTCCAGCATAGGGGCAGTCTTGTGGATCCAGTGATTTAAAATGAGTTTTTTCCCCAATGTCAGCAAAACTTATAAGAAATGGGTAAAATGTACCTGGGAGGGAGGCAAGTGTCATGCTGAAGTGCACAAGCCTAAAATAGGGAGGTAACTCATAATGAAACTATAATAAATCCACTCTGTGCCGATTATAGAAACCTAGAATTTGAAGGCAGATAAGAAGAGAACCACTTGGCCCATCTAGTCTGTCCCTTTTTTTTTATTTTATTTTTTTACTTTAGGCAATCACAACCCTTTTTGAACCTTAATTCTTTGTAAGGATAGCCATATGCCTATCCCAAGCATGTTTAAATTGCTCTACATCCTGAGTGCTTGTCCTGCAGTCTTCTCTGAAGAGGGGGTGAGACGGTCGCATTCACATCAGTGACCAGTTAAAAATCCACTGGGGTTGCTCCCAAGAAGTCCAAAAGACATCCACATATAGAGAGGCAAATAGAGGGGCATTCACCAGAATTTTGCACTTAAAATCAAGAATTGTAATTCATACTTATCAGCATGGTAATACAGCTTATCGACGTTTTGATCCTATCAGGATCATCCTCAAGATGCGCAACTTTGCAACAGATACAGCCAATGTCAGCTGTCCATATTCACCAGTGTCAAAAGCGGATAATGCCTGACAGGCCCCTTAATATACCCATAATAATCTCAAACAATGGCGCCAAAAAAATCAGCACCAATCAATACACATCGAACATACCAAGCCAACTAAGGGTATACCATTATGCACCTTTGCAATAGCTTGCTATGCTCAAACTCTAAGAGTCAGGAACTCCCCCCTAACTTAGAATACTCGCCGCCGCCAGCAGCGACAGAAGTCACAGCACAGAGGGCAACGCACGATACATCTGGTAAGCAGTGCGCATGTGCAGCCGTGTCTCACTGCTGCTGGGGCGTGCCTTCCATCGGTCACAGAAATGACAACTGAATAATTAAGAGTAGATAACTCCTGCCAAAACTGAAGGCGTTAATACAGCCGGGCTACATACTCATGGATGTCACTGATTGATTATAGCAAATGCAAACATTAAAATTACAATCAAGACTAGTTCAAAAAAGATCCTTATGGGGTATCAGGAGCCAGTCAGGTAGAAATATCTGATTGTGCATACCCACATAAATAAACACTAAGGTCTAAGACAAAAAACAAAAATTGTAAAAAACCATAATATAAACACAATAATAAACATACATATATAGAATAAATATAAGAGTGTGTTGGCCAAAATTAACTTGCTCAGTATAACCTTATGTGAGCACTTCATGCATCGGAACTTGTATGCATGCAGGTGCATAGAGCAAGAGAAACTAATCTGCATGTTACTGTATCATACAAGAGATCAGGAATTCTTCAGAAGAGTAGTGTCATTATTATCGAGAGTCAATGAAGAAAAACATTGAGGGGATTACACTCATTTAGACCATTGGGTGACACAGTCCCTAGGCGAAAAATCCATCTCGCTTCCAGCTTCTTCAAAATAAGCGCCCTGCCACCGCATCGTGACAGCGGAGGTACCCAGTCAATGAAACAGCACTGCAGTGATGAAATCTGATGTCCATATGTCATAAAGTGGTAAGCCACTGGTTTTTCGGTTACCCCAGTGGACAAATCCTGTGGTTTCCCATTCTCTCTCGGAAGACACATGTGGTCATCCCCACATAGGATAACCCACAGGGGCATGTCAATAAGTAAATGACATACTCCATACGACAGTGGAGCTTATAGTGAATCCGGATAGGCCTTCCATTTTGTGGATGGGGGAAACTTACTCCTGGGACCATAGAGCGACAGGTGGTGCAACCTGTGCATTTAATACACCCATTTTTCGTTTTTTTCGCTTCGTACCACAACACATAAAGGTCACGGATAGTTACCATGCTTGTCTGTTCACATAAGAATGCTCTGTGTAGAAGTGCCATTTAATTCTGTGCGCAGGTGTGAACGGTTAGGTGTGAGCTATCAGGTAATGGTGGCCATAGAAATGAACAATCTTGCAGACATAGAGCTGCCACCTAATTGATTACCCGCCCCCCCTTCCTCCCCCCTCCAAAAAAAAAGAGCAGGCACTTACTATTAGGGTTGTAATGTGCTAGTCAACAATCAAAATGTCTACAAACAGTATGTGGACCCCAGAAGCCAGGAGCTGTGATGTCAGTGTAAGCATTAAGCTGCTTTCAGTACAATCGTAAACATGAATCACCATAAGTTTTATAGTATTGCTGTCACTCCTAAATTGCTAAAAGTAGTACATTATTTTACACTTGCCTATATCCCAGCGCCTTCCTCCTGAGGTCCACATATTGCTTGTAGACATTTTGAGGATCGACAAACTGTATTATCCCTGCCCTAAAGTTCCTTGTCCTCCAATATATCCATATCTCCCCAAGATCTGTCTGAATTACCTCAGACCTCAAATGTTAAAATAAATAAATCATTAGAGTATTTAAATATTTTTCTAAAATCGGTTTTGTTACTAGTGTATATTTTTGTTTTCCATATCTTTTTGTTACCCATTGATTATTGTATATTGGCCTTTGTTGGCTTTATTTTCAAAACTGCTATACCCGGTGCTTTTAGGAGTTTCAATAGTAGTGGGACCCCCGAATGGTAAAACAATTGAATTACCCCGTCAGGTACCTATTTGTATATTTGCCCAGCAGGGGGTGCGCAGTCCAATTGAGTCACCACCTTTGATTGTTATGTGGCATTGAATATAATTTGGTCCTCTGTTCATCTGCACTACTTCTAATTGGCATCCATCAGCCAAGGTATGAGGGGCAGAAGCATTCATGGGTATATGGGGTAGAGGCACACAAGTGGGCCGAGGCACAGAGGGTAAGAGTAGAGGACTGAGGCACAGATGGGAAGTGGAGTGACAGACTGCAGCGGTTAAGTACTTCTGTGCACTGCAGCTACTGCCATAGGTGTGCGCAGGGGGGGTGCCTGGTGCGCACAGGCACCCCCTAATGTCCGGCACCCCAATCTCACATGCCTGATGCAGCAATCGCCGAGCAGGCAGATTACTGTCCCCTCTGCGCTGCACCCTGTCAGGACTGCACTACTGACCGGACGCCTGGGATAATCAAGGGTGCCACTGCCACCGGCTTTCAAATTCCCAGCTCCACCTCCACGTACAAAAACAGTGTGATGTTACGTGAGGAAGACATGTTCAATACTGGCAGGTGGTCAGCAGCAGCATTGACACGTCACTCGTTTTTCCAGCAGCAGCAGTAACTAGTCTGCGACTGTCAGTGTCAGTGAGTGACTGCAGCTTGCAGGGGAAAGAGAGGGGGTGCCAGACCAGGCTGAGGAGGAGCACTGTAATTGCAGTGAGTGCCATCAGGGGTGTTTGTTTGGTGCACACCACAACATATGACAATGTATCTGCTTTATTAGGATTGGTACAAGGGTGGATATTTTATATGTGTTGACCATCAATAGATGGTGCTAGACACGCCCAAAAGGCGGTGCTAGACACACCCCTCCGACGGTGCACCCCCTAATCAAATGTGCTGCGCACGCCAGTGGCTACTGCATAGCTTTGTTCTGTCTGCACACTATACTGCTGCCTGGCCCATGAATGTCGAAGACCTGGGTGAGGAGGAGAACTTGTTACACTAAGGAAAGCTAAATATGTGTGTGTATGTTGGGGATCTGAGAGAGGGAGGTACCCACATGAAAAGTGGTCAATGCTGCAGGTACCAATGTTTCCAGTTTGCAATCAGGATAATTGGCCACCTGTGCCCCAGTTGTAACTCTTAAGGAACCCCCCCCCCCCCTCCCCTCCCCCAGTGGTGGCCCTGGGTAATCATACTGCCCAGTGCGTACTGTCTGCACCATTTGTAAAGCAAATGGATAAATAGGCACTGAAAGTGCTATAAATTCAGTGCAGATTTAGTCTGTTATACTATGAACCAGGGCATTGGCCTGACATGAGTCAGGGTCTAAGGGTCTCTGTGAATGAGCCCTATGTCTCCTGTGCAGTCCTGCAGGTAAGTCTGTCCCTGTATAACAGGCGTGTTTCCTATCTCCATGGTGGGAAATGGGTGTCTGTCTTATTCCTTTGACTGTAGCTGTAAATATAGATATGCATATATAAAATAATTATGTAGTATTCTATTAGTAGCAAATGATGTGTCCACTGCAGCACTATGCAGCTTTCCTGGCAGTGCTCACCATACTTACTTTATTGTGAGCCTAGCGTATAATTGCCAATAAGTGCTGCCCTCTAAAATGATATAGCCACTTTGCTGTCAATTTAGAATCCAGCGGTTACATATGCCAACCTCTGACCCAGTCGAGCCCTGCGGTGTTTCTGCTCCGACATTCATTTGTATTCAGTAGGCAAATAAATGAAAATGTGTTCTTGCTTTTTATTTATTATCTTCATCCCCTTTGTCAAATTCCAGAGCAGTGTTTTCTCTCTGGCTATGTATGAACTCAACATCCGCTTGTGGTGGGAGTAACAATGCATTTTGTACGTTTCAGCACTATCCTAAAAAAGAAAGTACAGTTAAGACAAGCTGATTGTGTAAGTGTACACTGATCATGAATGTTTGTAGTTTTTTGATAACCCTGTGGCACTTTGTGAGTGGGAGGTAGGTGGTTTAGTAAATAACACATATATCTCCCTTTATATATTTACACAGATAAAATGAAGGTGCTCACCACTCTTGATCAACACTTGTAATATCAGTGTTTTTTCACATTAGAGTTGACCTTTTGGTCTTACATGTAGACTGTTTTCAAGCCATCCATATCTTCGTAACAAAGCAAAAATGTACAGAATCACACCCCCTTCTAATAGTAGAACTGGAATTGCAACCAAGCTCCACACATGCTCAACAGAGCAGAACAGGGGGGTTCAGTATGATTCACCAGTGACTGGTATGCCAGCCGTCAGTATACCGACAATGGCACCCCGTCCGCCAGTATGTTGGCAGCGGGGCGAGCCCAAAGGATCCCCTTGCGGTCTCGGTGGCTCGCTGAGCTTGCCACAGGTTCAATTCCCACTCTGTGGGTGTCGTGGACACCCACGAGTGGGAATAGTTCTGTTGCACCGGTATTCCGTGTGCCGGCTGTAGGGATTCCAGTGTCTGTGTCCTTAATGCTGGGATCCCGACAGCCGGCAAAATAAACGTATACCAAACAGGAGCAGCAGTTACCCCATATTGTGTTGGATATTTATCACTATGGCAGGTGAGTAGCATCGACATGAAAAATGTTCAGTTGCAGCACAGTTTTTATTACGGTTTTTAAGTCAATATTAGTGTTAGCATAAGATCAAAGTCTTTGGTGAGGGCTGGGAGTTGGAAACAAAAGCGCACGCTGCCTTATCCTCATCAGGAAACATAAGTTATGTTTTTGCACTTTTTTGATGGTGGCTAAAAGTTTACAGAAGGTGTTAAACACAGATAAGAAACGCTTGCTTTTATGCATGATGAAATCTCGCCATGTTGACTAGATGGCCATGGATTAAACAACACTTTGGATGGCATGCGCACGTCATGCACCTTTTAGTATTCTTTCAGCATGGTTTCCAATGGCACCTGAAAATAACCTGCATGTTCCTCACCTCACTGTATTATGGTGGTATTTTGTGTCATGATGGATTTAGCACAGATCTTTGCTGACCCTGTGAGATTTGAGCACTTTGTATAAGTATAATTTACTTTTTTAATACTGATTAAAAGGTTTCGCAGTGTGTATTACATTTCTGACATTTTGCATTACATGGTAAATGAAGCATGAAAATAATTTTCCTTGTGTCCAGCAGTTTAAATGGAGATGTGGTTATTGCTAATGCGGTTTGTGAAACAGCTGGCTGACACAAGGCCGCTTACATCTGGATTGTACAGTACGGACATATTAGAACCAAAGAACATTACAAGACATTCTAGCATAACTGACACTAGAAAACAATTTACCCTGAAAAGGGTTTTATTTAATTGGGAACAATGTGTAATGTTTTATACTAACCTTTCTGTTTGTCATGGTGACAATACCCTGGAAGAAATGTTAAAGCTAAGAAAAGGCAAACACTATTTATTTTTTTGCCATCATCACACACATTCATTGTACATAGTAGAAACTTTGTTTAGTCCGCAGTCTCTGCAACTATCACCACTTTATTTTGTTTATTACCAGTTATTTCTATAGCGCACACATATTCCGCAGCGCTTTACAGAGAATACTTGGCCATTCACATCAGTCCCTGCCCCAGTGGAGCTTACAATCTATATTCCCTACCACATGCAGAAACATTCACGCTAGGGTTAATTTTGTCAGGAGCCAATTAACCTACCAGTATATTTTTGGATTGTGGGAGGAAACCGGAATACCCTGAGGAAACCCATGCAAGTATGTGGAGAATATACAAACTCCACACAGGGCCATGGTGGGAATCCACTTGTGGAGTACTATATACAGAAACATAGTTTGATAGAAGATAGAAACTACTTGACCAGGTTTATTTTAAGAGAGGAGGGGGCCCATGTGCAGTCTGTCCGCTCCTCCTCCCCCCCCTCTCCCCCTAGCAGTCAGTGACAGTGACTGAGCACTAGGTGGTGCGCAGGTCTCTGGGAAAATGGTGCAGTAGCCATTTTCCTGGCTATTTTCCCTACTGTGCATGGCAAAACGCAAGAAAAATGGACCCTGCTTATTTTCCTGGAGACCTGCGCACCACCTAGGGTTCAGAGTCACTGCAACTGCCATGAGACTCCGGTGAGGTATGTATTGAAAAAAATGAGTGCAGAGTGTGTGACGTGGGCTCCTCTGGACCAAAGGGCTGTGTACACCGCACACACTGCACCCATTATAGATTTGCCACTGCACTTGGCGCATCTAGTCTGTCCTAAAAACACACACACTAGGGTCCAGGTTTTTATTGGGAGCCAGTTAACTGTATTTTTGGATTGTGAGGGGTAACCTGAGGAAACCTGTGCAAGTAAGGGGAGAATATACAAACTCCACACAGTTAGGGTCATGGTGGGAATCAAACCTATGACCTAAGTGCTGTGAGGCACTGTAGTAATGTTAACCATTACTTATCAAACTCTGGGGCAGATGTATTAACCTGCAGAAGACATAAGGAAGTGATAAACCAGTGATATGTGCAAAGTGATAAAGGCAGCAGCCAATTAGATCCTAACTGTTAATTTACATATTGGAGCTGATTGGCTGGTGCCTTTATCACCTTGCACATATCACTGGTTTATCACTTCCTTATGCCTTCTCCAGGTTAATACATCGGCTCCTCTGTCCTTAAGGCACCCTAACTGTCCAGGTACTAAAGGTATCCATGGCTCAACAAAGATGGTTAAATCGAATTGCCTACAGTACTAATTAAGTCACCTGTGGCCATGCATGCATATACTTAAAACCTGGACCGTTAGGGTGCCTTGAGGACTGCGTTTAGTGAACCTCTGCGTTACACCATCCAGTTGCTGACTCGCTCTTTATGGATGTTACAATGACTATCTTTGCAGACTAGTCAGGATGCAGTGTGCACAGAGAAATATAGTATAATGTCATAAAAAGCACATTCGCTGTAAAATATGCTGTGTGTTGAATTACAATCTACAGCCCTCTAACCCACCATGCCTGCACAAGTTTTTTCTGACATTTTTTTTCATTGCGATGTTCTACGTAAGGATCATGTGAATTGAACATTGTGTTTTACAATAAACATCTTACATTTCAGATTAGCCTATTACTGTTCTGTTTCCTATGCATTACATCTGACTCTGCGGCTGCTTCACGCCCACATTTTCATATATTCGTTCTGTTCCTGGTAAAGAACATGGGTCATTTGGGAGTAGAAAGCAATAAAGTGACCGCAGTCTTCAGGTCTCTCTGTAATTGTAGCCCTGAGAGTGCTTCAAGGTCACTTGTTTGCTTTTTTATTTATTTTTATATTCCTGAGATGCTTTGTCCACAAGTGCTTACAACACTGCTGTAAACAAATCAATACACCGCTGTCATGGCGTTGTTTCGTCCATTCTACAAACCACTTTGACATTATTTTGTTGATAGTATGGCCTTCATAGGGTTTTATTTCTGTCTGAATAGTGACTATCTCTGACATTTGTCACGAGCATTAGCCATAAATAAGTCGGGGTACTACAGAAACAGCCAATAAATTGTAGCTTTACAAGTTATGTTGATCTAAGTGAATGGATCACTTGATGTACCTTGTCTAATATGTTTTCTTATTCCGGTTAATTTTAATTAAAAATGACATGATCAAATTAATCCAGTTATTAAAACACAAACCTTTTAGTACTTGCCTACTCTTTGTATGTTTTACAAAGAGCTGCTAGATGAAGTGATTTGCTTCTGCTTTCAGCAAGAGGAAAACCGTAATCCACTTGTTGATGAAGCTGCCCTGTTGTGTGGAGAAACGCGTTGAAGATACAGAGCTTGCTTTACTTGTCAGCTGTTGCTGTGTTCAGTGGACACTTGTAGCACTTCCATGTGTCTGTTCACATGGTAGATTGAGATCTCTGGGACAGCTCAGGTCTGCCAGACTGTAGACATATCTAGCTATGCGGCAGGAGATTCTGCGCAAGATTCACTGCTTATAAACCTGCATACTCCCCCGGTGTGTCCATGGCTAACTGGCCCACCAGGCTGTGGATGGGCTGATACCCCGGATACTGCTGTGGTGAGACACACATTTCCTTATGTATTAGTAGAGCTCCATTCATCCAACTAATGCTTGAATAACCCTGTCTACTGCCACTGAATGGAAATCTTTCTCTTTCTCTCTCTCTCTCTCTCTTTCTCTCTCTCTCTCTCTCTCTCTATATATATATATATATATATATAACATACATTACATACATACATACATACATACATACATACATACATACATACATACATCGACTTGTAAGTGGACTTTATACCATCTCGGGTACCTGTGCATATCTGCCACTGTCTCGGCTATTAAAATCTGCTGATATGAGGAGAGTGAAGTGCACATATTACACTCTAACAATGAACTTTATACAACACCATACCTATACCATGTACTGTATGAGAGCTGCCAATCGGCAAAGAATAGTACATATTGTGGAATTTATACTATAAGTGGAGGTACATTGCACTAGCAGTGCTGTTTAATGTATGTATTTATATTTGCCCACTGATTAATGGTATTAATGGAGTTAAGTATATTTTGTGTGTGTATTTATCATATTGGATAGTTTTGATGTTTAAATGTGTAATTTAGCGTCACCTGTGTTTTTTTTTCTTTCTAATTTATAATCCATTATTGAATTGTAAATTCATATCTATTCTTAAGTTATGTCTTCTAAGGTACAGCATCCTCTATACTCTACTGTACTTCTCACGTTAATTATTACTATACTAGTTTCAAGGTACAAATATATTTTAAAGCGTCTATTATTCTAACAGCTGACATTAATAGTATAGCCTGAGCAAAATCATTGTAGTGTACAGATGAGACGCTCAACATTATTTGGAAAATCAGATGTAAAACTGTCCCTGCATCTCGCTCATAAATTCCATAAACTGTCTCTTGGTGTGGGCAGAAGTGTCTTTGGCAATATCTCGTGGTCATTCAGAAATGGGGTTAGATGTATCAAACCTGTTAAAGAGAACACATTGCCGATTTAAACCATTTAGCTTCTAGCTACTGTAGGGTTACCACACATCAGGGAATCCTCCTGGCATTCAGGAAATCATGTTTTTTGTCTGGAGGCCTGAAAATCCCAGACAGGCAGTGTTCTTAAATCATGTCTGACTGCCTCATGGCCCATCTCCAGCTGCAAATGTGATGGGTACTTTGACGCCTGCCTGTATGGCGACAACTGATTGAGTAGTTAAAACCATAACTGATTTAATGAGCAATTCATAGTTTCACTGTATCGGCCGTGTGTACTTACACATGCATGACTTAATCTTTGAGACAAGCATGTGTTACTGGCAATATCAGCCAGGTAGCTCTCTACTATGGTGGCCAATCCCGGGCCATTTTTTTCCATCTCTGGAATTGGGATTGAAAAATTATCAATCCCGGGATTCCTGGGATACCCGGGATTGCTTCCTTTCAATGTCCTCCCCCACCCCACTCTGCCCAGTTCACATAATTAACCCTAATCCGGATGGGAGGGTGGGTCCTCCTGCTACAAGGAGGTGAAATGTGCGCCGGTGCAGGTGCTGAGGTACGGGCGGCTGGCTGCGCAGTGTGACCTCTGACTTCACATCATGCTGTGCAGTGCGCACAGCCGGCGGCAGAGGGAGGTGAGCAGGGGGAGCCGGGCAGCATCTGAGCCTCCCGAGGAAGCTCAATGCTGCCCGGCATTGAAAAACAAAGGGCCTTCCTAATCCTGAAATTCCCAGGATTGGACCCTGGCCAATTTTTGGACAAAATCCCAGGATCCCGCTAACGGGATTGGCCACCCTACGCTCTACTAACACCTTTTAGAGAAGCTGTAGCTTGGGTGAGTAAGATGAACAGCCATAGACTACTAATTGCTAGCGCTGGACTGATTGGCAGTTATCCTGGTCATGAGTCTGTTTCACATACTTCTGTGGTTGGTGTTTGTAGACCAGAAGGCAAAAAATGGCTTGGTACAGCATTAGTAAAAAGATTTTCTGTTTTTTACTAGGGTTGAACATATCAAATAAGTGCAGTATATGCTGTTATATATATTTTAAAGGTGACAAAAAAGCATAATTGAAACTAGCCTTTTTATAGCTATAAGAAATAAACTGCATTGTATTTTCCTTTCACATTGCCAAAAACACTTTCCATTATGAGCAGTTAAAGTAGTCTTTATTGCTTCTAAATGTTATTTTTATGTATTGTTGTGGGTTGGATATATTTTTCTTTGTTTGCACAACTTACAGTATATACAGGGGCTTACTTTATTAGAGTATTAATAAAATGGCCTAAAATCGGTCAATAGAAGAAAAAGTAACACTACTTTGATTGTAGAGATGTCCTTGATTACATAACCTATCCAGGGATCTGAATATGAAAAGCTGACAACACTACTACTAGCTAGTACATTCTATAAAATGTTAGGTGTAATCTGGTTGCTATGGGTAACTTATCGAGTTGTTCTCTTATAAAGGTTGTATACATTTCCTGCTATGTCATGAAAGCTAGCTTTTGATGAGATCACGTTACTTATTCCAGTTCTTGGACTGCTCACACACTTATTAATGAATATGAATAGTCATAGCTGCCCAGAAGACTATTGATTTCTTGCAAACATGTGTAAAGGTGAATATAGAAGTAACTGTACAGCTGTAACAAAAGTGAACGTGTTTATCGATCTGTCTCTTCAGATATCAGATTAATGTGTGTAGGAAGACCGCTTTAAGATACGGACCCCCATATACTTGTCAGATGGCTTTATTATTACTTTATCACCTAATACAAGCAGTCATTTTAACCCATTCTGTAACTCATCGCCAGTGCCGTAACTAGACATTTTAGCGCTATGTGCAAGAAACAGCTTTGGCGCCCCCCACCCCATATTTAAAACAGGGCCAGTGCACGCCACAAATATGGGGGGCATGGCTTCATGGGGAAGGGGCGTGGCTACAAAATAATACAATTCATATTACGCTGCACAGTAGTCTCCATTATTCAAATTATGCCGCACAATAGCGCCCCTTACACACATTACTCCAGGTAGAGCCCCTTTTACACATTACGCCATGTAGGGCCCCTATCAAACATTAGTCAGGTAGAGTCCCCTTTTACATATTACTGTGGGTAGAGGTCACATTTACACATTATGGCAGGTAGAGTCACAAGAGAGAGTGGGGGGAGATAGGGTTGGGAGGGAGAAAGAAAGGTGACAGGTAGGCGAGACAGAGAAAGGGGTGGCGGGAGGAGAGAGAGAGAGATGGGATAGGGATGCTGTGGCTTAATTTACATGAGTGGCAGCAGAAGCTAGGCTACAGTACCCGGAGCCTAGCCTGAGCATATGGAGAAAGACACGCACACATGTACCTATGTAATGGTGACCGCAGTGCACTCATCCGGTGGCAGAGCTGAGCTTCCTCTTCCTGGGAGTGCAGGCGGCTATGGCGCCGTCGGGTGGGATCTCCCTGTTCAGCATCCCCTGTGCGGCTACCTGCCAGGAGAAGACGCATCCCCGTAACAGCCTGTATGCTGGAAGGACACTGGGCTGCTACAGAAGTGGAGGACGAGGGGGTGGAGCGGGACGGTGCACACGGGGAGACCGAGACTGCTGGCTATTGTATATCAGTGTCGATGTGTCCGCCAGAGCGGGTGGCGGGCGCAATGTTATGGTTAAAATGTGTCAGGCAGCACGGAAGCTGGCGGAAGCCAATTGGGTTGTATGTGGATGGGGCGCCCACAGCACAAGTGCACTGTGTGCTAAGCACCATCTGCCCACACCTAGTTACAGCCCTGATTTTATATATATATATATATATATATTGGAAAAATGGATAGATAGAGTTCGGCGCTCAGTGTTGCTAAGAAATGGTTAAAAGCCAAAATAGAGATGTATAAAAAATATTTAATATGAGAGTAAAAAAGTTACACAATATACATAAAAAACATAAAAAATATATATGGACCAAAATATTAAAAGGATAAGGAGATCAACTTAGCTTTAGAAAACAGCAGGGGGTTAGTGCAGGAAACCCAACGCGTTTCGTCTCATCAGACTTCTTCAGATTATGTTTTTTATGTATATTGTGTAACTTTTACTCTCATATTAAATATTTTTTATACATCTCTATGTTGGCTTTTAACCATTTCTTAGCAACACTGAGCGCCGAACCCTATCTATCCATTTTTCCATACATTTCAGCAGTGCGATACCGGCACTACATCCTTAGGGCTTGGCAGACACCTCTATTGAGGTTATGTGTGTTTTGTTTATGGTATTTTTAATTTCTTTTTAAATTATTTAATTGAATAATTACTGAGATCATACCTCACAAGTGGCGCTACACCCCCCCCCCCTTTTTTTTCATATATATATATATATATATATTACCACAGTTGTTAACTGCGCATGGGATATTGCTCTCAGTCCAAATTCAAATAATCAGTTCTTTTCTTTTTATCGATGAACGTGTTGCCAATTCCAGAAAAGCCGATCCATCGGCTCAGTACATGTGAAAAAGCAAAAAAAAGGAAGGCGCACAAATAAGCAAAGTTTGAAATCTTTACGAATAAAAAGATAAAAGCTCACATACATCGAGGTAAGTAAGTACCGGCTCCCTCCTCCAAAACCCCACAGGAAACGTTTCCGGATCGTGCCCAGCAGTGATTCAGACGGGGAACTTCAAATGGTTTGCATCCGGCTGTGCTTACATCCACGCACTCGGTCATAGAGCATGCGGCCGCTCGTTCAGTACTTGGTGTAAATGTCCCGACCGGTTTTGTCGTAATAGACTTCGTCAGGGGGCATGTAGCCAAACAGAGTTCCCGTGCAACATTTATAGCACATCCCTCACAATCAATTCATTAAAAGACTTTACATTTTTACATTCTAATAAACTTATTTCTTTATAGATTCAGTAAACATCATTAAAATCAATCAATTTAATAACAATTCACATTTTTATATAAGACCAGAGGGTAATCCATAGCCCGTCAGACAGCATTGTATATCTTAATCATTAATTAACTAAATCAGCTGTTCTCAATTTTAGCTGGAGATTTCCTGATAAAAAATTGAGAACAGCTGATTTAGTTAGTTAATTAATTGATTGTGAGGGATGTGCTATAAATGTTGCACGGGAACTCTGTTTGGCTACACGCCCCCTGACGAAGTCTATTACGACGAAACCGGTCGGGACATTTACACCAAGTACTGAACGAGCGGCCGCATGCTCTATGACCGAGTGCGTGGATGTAAGCACAGCCGGATGCAAACCATTTGAAGTTCCCCGTCTGAATCACTGCTGGGCACGATCCGGAAACGTTTCCTGTGGGGTTTTGGAGGAGGGAGCCGGTACTTACCTCGATGTATGTGAGCTTTTATCTTTTTATTAGTAAAGATTTCAAACTTTGCTTATTTGTGCGCCTTCCTTTTTTCTGCTTTTATATATATATATATATATATATATATATACACTGCTCAAAAAATAAAGGGAACACTTATACAACACAATGTAACTCCAAGTCAATCACACTTCTGTGAAATCAAACTGTCCACTTAGGAAGCAACACTGACAATCAATGTCACATGCTGTTGTGCAAATGGAATAGACAACAGGTGGAAATTATAGGCAATTAGCAAGACACCCCCAATAAAGGAGTTGTTCTGCAGGTGGTGACCACAGACCACTTCTCAGCTCCTATGCTTTCTGGCTGATGTTTTGGTCACTTATGAAAGCTGGCGGTGCTTTCACTCTAGTGGTAGCATGAGACGGAGTCTACAACCCACACAAGTGGCTCAGGTAGTGCAGGTCATCCAGGATGGCACATCAATGCGAGCAGTGGCAAGAAGTTTTGCTGTGTCTGTCAGCGTAGAGTCCAGAGCATGCAGGCGCTACCAGGAGACAGGGCAGTACATCAGGAGACGTGGAGGAAGGCCGTAGGAGGGCAACAACCCAGCAGCAGGACCGCTACCTCCGCCTTTGTGCAAGGAGGAACAGGAGGAGTACTGCCAGAGCCCTGCAAAATGACCTCCAGCAAGCCACAAATGTGCATGTGTCTACTCAAACGATCAGAAACAGACTCCATGAGGGTGGTATGAGGGCCCAACGTCCACAGGTGGGGGTTGTGCTTACAGCCCAACACTGTGCAGGACGTTTGGCATTTTCCAGAGAACACCAAGATTGGCAAATTCGCCACTGGCACCCTGTGCTCTTCACAGTTGAAAGCAGGTTCTCACTGAGCACGTGACAGTCTGGAGACGCCAAGGAGAACGTTCTGCTGCCTGCAGCATCCTCCAGCAAGACCGGTTTGGCAGTGGGTCAGTAATGATGTGGGGTGGTATTTCTTTGGGGGGCCGCACAGCCCTTCATGTGCTCGCCAGAGGTAGCCTGACTGCCATTAGGTACCGAGATGAGATCCTCAGAGCCCTTGTGAGACCATATGCTGGTGCGGTTGGCCCTGGGTTCCTCCTAATGCAAGACAATGCTAGACGTCATGTGGCTGGAGTGTGTCAGCAGTTCCTGCAAGACAAAGGCATTGATGCTATGGACTGGCCCGCCCGTTCCCCAGACCTGAATCCAATTGAGCACATCTGGGACATCATGTCTCTCTCCATCCACCAACCACTATAGACTGTCCAGGAGTTGGCGGATGCTTTAGTCCAGGTCTGGGAGGAGATCCCTCAGGAGACCATCCGCCACCTCATCAGGAGCATGCCCAGGCGTTGTAGGGAGGTCATACAGGCACGTGGAGGCCACACACACTACTGAGCCTCATTTTGATTTGTTTTAAGGACATTACATCAAAGTTGGATCGGCCTTTACTGTGTTTTTCCACTTTAATTTGGAGTGTGACTCCAAATCCAGACCTCCATGGGTTAATAAATTTGATTTCCATTGACAATTTTTGTGTGATTTTGTTGTCAGCACATTTAACTATGTAAAGAACAAAGTATTTAATAAGAATATTTCATTCAATCAGATCTAGGATGTGTTATTTTAGTGTTCCCTTTATTTTTTTGAGCAGTGTGTGTGTGTATGTATATATATATATATATATATATATATATATATATATATATATGTATGTATATATATATATATATATATACACACTGAAATGTGGCACTCTGCGGACTCGATAATCACTCAACACAAAGTTATTATCGCAGCGTCTTCAGGCAGCACAAGATAGATAGAAATATACAGATAATTTTCTTAAGTACTTACAGAAGAAGAGGATCAGAAAGGACAGATAGTTAGCTGTAGTGAGGCTGGACAGCTGAACTAGTACATCCATTAGGAAGATTCATCTCAGTCTGCATTAAGCACTGCTGCAGCAGGAGTAGAGGGATGAACTCAGAGGCGGAGATCAGAGCTGCTGCTGTATGGATCTACTGCACATCCCGTGATTCGCAGGTCTTGAAAGGCGCTTAGCCAAATGTCAGGGGCGGGGCTTAAATTGCGGCCGCGACAGGAGTCTTTATTGCATAAAAAATAATTTAGTGGGTGACTAGAGAGTGGCCGTGCGGGTGGTGCTGCCAGAAAGTGCGGCACCTCTGGCACACACCTACTTACAACCCTGATCATTGCTCATGGAGAATGCTTTTTAAATATTTGGTTATCCATATTTCTTTTTTTATTATTTTTTATAACTAGTTCTTAGAGAAGTGAACATCTATAACAGTCTCTTTGTGCATTTTTGTTTCCAAACATACAAAATGCTACATTACATTGCTGGAAAACACAGTAACGTACCATTTCATATGCAGTTACAGTCGCATAGAGAATATAGGCATGCCGCATATTTTATTAAGCAGTGTCTGCTTGTACTGTATGTCTTATTCGCATAGCGATGTGAATAAGTCACATTTTTGGCAAGAAACGATGCCCAACATTAGCAGAGCTGCCTGGGAACTGCTGGTTGACTAACGACAGGCATCTTGCGGTGCATGGCTTTTTGAGGCTAGGTGTATAAGGACACATCTGTACCATGCAGCTTAATATGAAAGAATTCTTCTGAAATACTTTATTGTTGTAACACTTTGCCGAAGATGCCCAATCTAATGCCATGAAATGTTTTTGTAGTAACCATATACAATTTAATAGCGGAATAGAATTTTTTTGCTTAAAACTTTTAACCCGTAAAGGAGTTGGACTGTTGGTCAGCCCCTAAATACTGCTTGGTAATTACCACTATGCGGGGTATCCAGTTACCTGCGTTCATTGACCATGAGTAATTGCTTTGCCGTGGGCAATCCAGTTAGCACTGATAAGCCGTCACAATTTGCGGCTTATTGGGCAAACCAAATCCCCGAAAGCGGAAACAGTTTTAATGCTAAAACGGGGCTGCGGCAGTTCAAACATGCAGGTTTTACTGAACTTGTGTGTGTTCATTAGAACATGTCATTTTTTTTACAAGATTGATCTAATTGGATAGCATGTTTTAAAAAACTAAAAAAGGTATAACATCGTGGGTAATTCTATACCCTCCAATGCATGCCAGGCCCTGGATTTGTAGGATCTAAAAAACTAAAATTGGTCTTTTCAATCCATGTTTTAGGAGTTTTTGCTTCTAATAATTTAATTTTAGGAATTTATACTTAAGTTGTGTAGCTTTGTTTTATTTTCATATACAGTAAATCATTTGTTTGAAATATTCTGCCTTTATTACAGATGTGTCCTGCTACTTCCTGGCCGCGTTTGGTCCCACGATGCACTGTGCTGCGATCCATTCTCAGCTGTGGCTTTCCCATAGAAGCAAATGGATTGTGGGTGCGTGCGTATGCTCACATCCGTGAATCTCGGAAACTGCCAGTACGCTACGCAGAAAGGCTGTAACAGGACACGCCTGTATGAATGAATTACATATGAATACTGCTCATTCCACACATTTCCATAGAATATGTATATACTGTAGTTTCATCTTGAGTTACAGAATTAGGTAATCTTTTATGTACTACCACCCAGATAAGTTAATTTTGTGTCCTGTAGAAATTAAGTATGGTATGCCCTAGTACAGAAAACAAAAGAAAAACTGAAAATTGGGTGTAATGGGAAAAGATTAAAATAGATTAGAATCTAAGAATCCTGTGTTTACTGATTAGCGTGCTATGGGCAGAATGAATCCTATAGATCTAAAGTCTGTCCATGTTGCTGTCTTATGGTACCCATACACTTGTGCGATGCCCCGCGACGCGATACCGCGGGGCATTGCGCCAGCAGTTCATGTGCGATGAAATCGCACCTGAACTGCCAAAGTGATTACCATGCGATAGATCGCATGGCAATCACGTGATGGGCACGTCAGCGACGAGTGGGAGTGGCCTCCGTCCACTCTGGGGGAGTGCCCATCGCACATTGCAGTGTGATATTTAGCATGTGTTTTTAAAAACACATGCGATCGCACTGCGATTCGATAAATATTAAGTGCAGCACATACTATCTTGAGACGCGATATTCGACCGGCGTGCCCGCCCATCGCATCGAAAGGTACCCAAATGTGCATACAATCCTTCAATTTCTCTCACAGATGCGGTCAAAATCGAAGGTTAGCACCGATTATCTCGCAAGTGTATGGGCACCATAAGTGCTACAGAGGATCAAGTTCACAAAACATACATTGGTCAAATACAGGTAGTACTCTAAAACTCTGCTGGTGATTGCAATCTTTGTGGAATTGTCTGATCACATATTGTACAAGTAAATCCAGTGGTCCATTCTGATTTTTTTTTATGAATACATTAAATATCTTTTTATACATTTATTTTTGATCGACTTACTCTTTAAAGGTAAATGGTTTTCAAATCATGTGTCATATTAAAATAAGAACCTTTCAGTAACCGCAAAATCATTGTTGGATCATCTGCCATGTAACTGCCATACATACGGCTACTTTTTCAGCATGCCATCATTTTCTTTAGCTTGCTAATTATCCTTTAACTATCGGCCGGTTTGGTCATGAGTCACTATATGTTACTGTACTAGTGTTTTATAATGAAGTATGCAGGCTGGATGATAAAAGCAAAGATAATTAGCTGGTAGAAGAAGAAAATGCAAATCAATAGAAAAGTCGAGAGAATTTGGACAGTGTCAGCAGTGATCCAGCTTTATATAGATCCTGTATTTCTTCCAGAATACTCAATGGTGCTTTTATTAAGGATGACTGAATAGAGAAGTGTGGGGTATTTAGGCTTTTCAAATACGCTATTGCATTGGAACAGCAGCTGCACTGTGCCAGATTATTTCTAAAGCACTCCCAGAATCCTTCACAGCACAGCATTGGTGCGCGGTCTTTAACCCTTTTGCTGGACAGTTTACAATCTGGCTCGTGGCTCATAGAAAGTAAGTTGGACTTGTCCTCCTGACATGTAGTATGATAGGATGACTAGGCATTAGATGGAATATCTCTAGGATGTATGTTTTTTTTTTTTTTTTTTTTATGCTCTTCAAAAATGTGAGAAACTCAGGCTGAGGAGGGGCACAGTCAATTGCAGCTCCCTCTTCATGTTAAAGCTGCATTGTTGGTCTGGTGATTTTCTTTATTTTTTGTTTATATTCACAGAAATGTCAATTAGGGATGGCCATTAAATGGGTTTCCATCAATGGTGCCATCTGTGCTTTATATCTACAGCATGAAACTGTTGACTGGAAACAGACCATAGGCATCTCTACTGTTGGCTGAGAGTCCAATCCAGGAAGGAGGTGCAGTACTGAATGGTGTATGGAGGGGACTGCAAGAGATATCTCCATTTTCATCCATTTCTATGGGGGTTGCTGTGCTTCCAGATTTACAAGATCAATAATGCAAAACAATTCTGTACTTGGCCCCAATAGTTGGCAACATCTCCAGATGGAGATATCCTCTGGGAGCCTTTTATGCTTCTATTTTGTAGATCTTTTTATTTATTTTTTCGTAGTGAGCACCAAGGACCTGTATCATAAAGCAGTATGACAGTGTTACACTGGGCCTAATTCAGACCTGATTGCAGCAGCAAATTTGTTAGCTAATGGTCAAAACCATGTGTACTGCAGGGGGGGGGGGGGGCAGATATTACATGTGCAGAGAGAGAGAGTTAGATTTGGGTCGGTGTGATCATACGGAAATCTAAATTGCAGTGTAAAAATAAAGCAGCCAGCATTGACCCTGCATAGAAATAAAATAACCCACCGAAATCTAACTCTCTGCAAAGGTTAAATATGCACCCCCACCACCACCCCCTTCCCGCAGTGCACATGCTCTTGCCCATTAGCTGAACAAATTTGCTGCTGTGATCAGGTCTGAATTAGGCCCACTATCACAATACTTACAGCTCTTTACCAGGTCAGGCTCTTATCAGAGTCTATCTCCTGGCAAGAGCAGAATAATACAATACCTCCCATCTGTCCCGATTTTCGTGGGACAGTCCCGTTTTTTGGGCACTGTCCCGCTGTCCCACCCGCAGGCTCCAGTGTCCAGCGGTGGGGGGGGGGGGGCAGTTGGGAGGCACTGTCTCTCGCTGCCCTGCTTAGCAGAGCAGCGGTGAATAGACACTGTGCGCACAGCGTCTATTCACTGGAGTCAGAGGGAGAGGGGGCATGCCAGCGGCTCACAGAGCGCTGGGCATGCCCCCTCAGTGACGAAAACGATCGCTGGTCCTCCACGAAGCCACGCCCACTTTTCTTAGGTCACACCTCTTTTAGGGAGTGCACACGGCTTTGCAGCGCGTGTGTCCCTCTTTAGGAGAATGAAAAGTTGGGAGGTATGTAATACATTTGCATGAAACTGCTTGCATTGCGAGATATACAAGAAAAAAATTATCACATCTGCATGAAAAAATATGGGTTGTGATATATTAAAGCCTTCATTGGGGTAGGATAGTAGAGATTAAGGGGTTTATTTAACAACACATACGGCACTTTACAGAGGCAAATGCGGGATTTAGTCGTCGGGGTTTCCGTGTGTTTGTGTGAGTGTGTGTGTGTGTGTGTGTGTGTATATATATATATATATATACACACACTCACATATGTGTATATATATATGTGTATGTATATATATATATTGCACACACATTCATTCATACAGACACACATATATACATGCAAACATACATACACAAGCACACACAGAAACACACATACATATACACATTCACACAAGCTTCCCATGCTGTATAGTGTATACACTACTTATTTAAATATACTCTGCAGTACTGTACCTTCCATCAGGGGCTGGGAGGCGAAAGCAGACTGTTGGCACTGTCTGGACGGAGGGAGCTGCTTTGGCTGAGCATGCGCAGCCAGCAGCTCCCCCGGGACACTCTACAAAGAGCTACGTAGCTCTCTGCTGCAGCGGCTCCCGCATCGCGGTCGCGTACGCGATCGCGGCTTTTACTGAGACGGAGACACTGCTGTCTCTGTCTCAAAAATGTACATGTAGGCTCATCAGGGAGGGTTTCCAGGTACTCGGAACCCCCCCCCCCTGCGTGCGCCACTGCTTTATTAGGGAAAATTGTGAAAGAGGAGATCTGTTTATAGTTGATTTTCTTTTTCTTATTGTAAAATTTGCAAGTATATAGGACTTTGTAAACTGTTTCCCAACTTTACACTTCACTTATAAACTGTAATAAAAGGCATCATAGCATAATGATTGCTGTACACTTATTCAGCTTTTTACAGTCACTACACATAGCTAGCCCAATTTTCCCAGCACTGCTGTGCGCACTAAGCCGTACAACACTGACTGCAGAAAATGCCTGAAAGCTTATTTAGCAACTACGTCCTCTCTGAATGAAAAGCGTTTAGGGCACCAGTTTACCAAGTTGCCGTTTTGTATAAATATTCAAAGGATGAAGGAAGACCTCTTCCCCTGGCTGATAACAGTTTTTATATACACTGCTAATCATACCCAAGTATCCTCAAGAGGTAATGTTCTTACAGATAGCTAAACTGTGTGTACGTACTGTATGTGTGTGTGTGTGTGTGTGTGTGTGTGTGTGTGTGTGTGTGTGTGTGTATATGTGTGTGTATATATATATATATATATATATTATAGTGTGTGTTGTTTCTAAACCCCCTTCCTCTTTGCTCGTGGCTCCAAATTCTGACAATGACAGCAGCAGTATATAGTATGGTTAATCGAGCTGCCGCCAGAACATGCTGTTTAAGGGACAGAGGTGCTGCACATGCCACAGGCAGCAGCTTCTTTTACCAAGTTTGCTCTTTGGGTGGATCTGAGCATTCAATCCTTGCACTGCACCAGAGAGTAGCTGCCAGGAAGAAGAGTCAGGACCCTTTTCGTGAAGTGTGTGAATGTGTGCTTATAATGTAGGGTTCTGTCTCCTATTATGTATGTGCATTTATATAATATGGGATATTTTACCTTCTCCTGACCATTTATGTTAATCCTACCGCTAATCCTAACACTCTCCTCCCACAGCCTAACCTTCCTCCATCCCCTGCAGTCTAACCCTAACCCACCCCCTAGTGGCTAACCCCAAGTGCAGTACTTACCTTCGGGATCCCAATCGCATCCCCAAATAATACGTTGGTATATGATGCATTACCTGCATATTTATTGATATGTATTTCTAGATCAGCATGGCTTTTGTTTCTTGCTAAGGAGCAAAGGCATTTGTAGAAAAACATGGAAAAGCCAAGAGATGGGGACATTGCATAAGAGAAGCTAGGGCAAAAGTACATTTAGGGTGATCCTCTGTCTGTGCCCAATTGTGACATCCTAAGTTTGGTTTTAATATGCTGTTGAAAATGGATGAAATAAGTTCAAGTAATAGTTTAGCCTTTCATTGAAAAATAAACTTCATTTTTAGTTTCAATTTTATGATGGCCATGTAATCTATAAAGCAATCACAATTCCTGTGACACTTGAGAAGACTTAAGTTTACTTTAGCTAGCTCTTTCCCCTCCCTGATACCAGTACTGACTTGGATAATTGGAAGTCAGAAATTCTTACTGCAATCAAAATATCTCATCTTATGAATAAACCAGAAGGAAAGCTCTCATTGAAGGGGTACAAGAACCTGATGGACTTTTATTTTTTTTTCTTTTCCCCCCTTCTTGGTTTTCTAGAAAATCTGATCTGGCTGGCATGGCTATTATGTGTGTGATTGAAGAAGTTCCTGTATGCAGATCAAGACTGAAGTGTGTTGTTTTTGTATTAAAAATCTAGCATCTCAACAGGGGATCTCCTTCCTGTGCAATCTTTAATCCTTGTATCGGAACCTCCATTTGGTTTGTGACTGCTGTGCAGAGTGTTAACCCTGCTGAAATAACAGCACTAAACTGATTTTTCAGCTACTCATACTGGTGTGATCATGTCTGCCATTTAAGAATGTATGCCATCTATATCCAATCCTGCTTTATTTATGCTAATGCAGTGCATAGTTTTGAAACTCTTAAAAGATCCAGTTTTCAGAATTATGCAATATGAGACTGGAATGGAGTTGTCAGGACCGTGGAAATAGAAGTTTGGCCTGCATGGCACCCATTCTCTTTCAACCATACTTAAGTGCTTTTAGTGGGTTAACTATGTATGAATTTTATATCTATTGTGCTATTTGGAAATGTTGCCAGGTATGATTGTACACACTTCTACTATTGTCTAAACATGTCTTATGTTTATGTACTGTAATACAGATGGATCCACGATTATCTTGACTAGTTTGCTGCACCTAGGCACAGCATGGTTTATTAACATAAACCCTTCATCTATTGTTCTCAGCTGCAATACAATACAGAGAACAATACAGCAGGGGATTAAATCATTACAGCAGGGGATTAAGTCTGACTGCCCAGTCTCAGTTAATCCTATTAAAGGTCAAGATAAACATGGACCCATCTGTATGTCACCTAGTTGTTAAATTGTGTACACCCGGGGAGATAAATCTGTAAGATTTTGACTATGAAGTCAAAAGCTTAAGGAAAGTTAGTGCAGATCTCAAGGTGTTAGGCAGCTTGCGATACAGATTCAATCCCAATGCGCACTCCCATGAGGTCGGTATTACAAGGTTAGACAGAATGTGCAGGCAAGTCAATCTTGACTATCTAGTGTACTATATAGTACAAAGTATAGTCAAAATTGGAACTTAGTAAAAATCTGTGCTATCTGGGCTCTGGGGGAGTTCAAGGGAAATCGCAGTGTCAAAATCGAGCATAGCAAGGATCTCACCGTGTGTATGCACCTTTAGGCAGCAGATGTCCCACTGAGTCACATACTTTAGCAGGTATGCTGGAGCTGCACACTATATGGTGACTGATGGAGGTCCATGGGCTGCCCCTGACAAGAATGTGAGAGAGGTTTAAAAAGCCAGATGTGAAACAGGAGAGGTTGTCTCTTGTACACTGCTGACACACGATAACGGTTGCAGGGTGGCCAGTTGATAGCAAATTCTACACAGACCTTGCTACTGTATGTTCATGCCATATCAGTAGAAGCGTATGGCTCTGCCATCTTCTGTAGGTAGAATTGACTAATATTTGTGTTTTTGGCCATGTTAAAATAAACATGGTTCTTAATCATAAATGTTGAAAATTAGAACCTGATGCAGGCCTTTTCTGTTTTCTATACGTATAGAATACTTTATTTATGGTTGGGCTTTCCAATATCTTTAACTCGTTCTTGGAAAAAGTCTTGATTCACTTTCAGTGTTAAGTGAATTTGGTAAGTGGCAAACTGTATATTATGTAGTGGATCTTGATGTTTTAAAGCATTGGCTGCTGTAACTGTGTAAACTCTTCGTAATCTGTGCTTGTAATCACGAATGTGTTCAGTTCTGTGTGGTTCCCACGGGTTGCAATGTAAATTGAATAAAATCTTGACTTGTATGGCATGATATGATATAATGGAAGAACCATGAGGCCCAGAGCCATCTGTTGGACCCCTCGTCAGGAAGGAAGTAATTGAGGGGATCTATATTGTGTGTGTGTGTGTATATGTATGTATGTGTGTATATATATATATATATATATACCGCTGGAGGTCCGGCTCTCCCGTCAATAGTAGTTATGCGCTGGGTACCTGAACGAGGAAGCAACAGCAAGTGGATGGTACGGCACTCCAAGCGTCTCAATAAATCAAATTCAAACCAACATAGGGAATGACAACGTTTCAGTGCTTTTAATGTAGCACTTTCGTCAGGTCAGTTTACAGACAAGTGAATGAACGTACCTTATAACAGCCACAAATCACCAGGTGACTGGCGTCTTCCGGAAGGCGGGTCACCCGCCCGCTCCGGCCGGCGCTCAAGCGATGACGCAAACAAAGGCTCCGTCATCACTGTGCTCCCCATCACCAAGACAACAGGATACACACTGTTGAGACATAGTTGCGCAATCCTCCATCATTATAGCAACACACCCAATATTTAGACTAATATAGCAATAGCAATTCACCCTATGTTACACATGAAAAAAAAAACTTAATACCATTTAACGAGAGCGTAACACACTAATGAGCATATGTAAAGAGAATATACACATATTCTACTCAACCTAGTGACTGCTAACAGACACTTTTTCTATATCGGGAATAGACACAAATTGCCACATTATTCTAAAGAGGGCTAAATAGTTACTAATACATTGAAAGAAACAGCCAAGGCCAATATGATCATTCAAGCCTCTTGGATATACTGTATCCAATCTATGAATCCACTGTGATTCAAGTTGTAATAATCGTCTGCCACGATCCCCACCTCTAGGCAGGGGTTGGACCTGATCGATCATTCGGTATTGTAATGATACCAGGGGGTAACGACCCCGGCTAAAATGTCTAGCCACCGACTGTTAGCTATCCCCCTTACTGATCGCGGCTTTGATTGCTGACCTGTGGGCTGCCATACGTTCCTTGAACATACGTTAGGTCTTACCGACGTATGACAGCCCACAAGGGCATATAAGTTTGTATACCACAAATTTTGATGAACAGGTAAATCGATGTTTAATGTAAAATGTACGGCCAGAGTGTGGGTGCTGGAATGTGTCCCCAGCAATCAAGAACTTGCACGTGGTGCAAGTGCACCTAAAGCAGCCTTTCTTGGGGCCCTGTCTTCCTTCAAATCTAGAGGTACGGGTCGTTATATCGGTACGAACCAGGATGTCGCTAAGGTTCCTACCACGTGTATAACACGACATCAATTTCGTGTCGGCAAGTTTTAATTCTGGGTCACTTTGGACAATATGCCAGAGATTTTTCGATATCTGGTTAATTCCCTTGCTAGCTGCATTATATTGGCCAACCCAGGGAATAATAGGGCCAGCTTGAGCTGTTCTGGACTGTTTCTCAAATAAGCCTGCTCTATCCAAATTAAGAGCCCTACTCTTTGCTTGTTCTATTAAATCAATGTGGTAGCCTCTCTCAATAAATTTTGACATCATCTGATTCATTTGGATCTCAGCCAGGATAGGGTCAGACGTAATGCGTCTGACACGTACAAATTGTGAGTACGGCAGGCCCTATTTAAGAGGTATCGGATGAAAACTAGTGTAATGTAAAAGATTGTTCCGATCAGTTGGCTTTGAAAATATAGATGTTTGAATATATCCTGCCTCCAAGGTGATTTTGACATCAAGATAGTTGATACAAGTATCCTCTATGGTGTATGTCAATTTCACCGGATGGGTTTGTCTATTATGATGGTCAATTATCCCCATCAACTCCTGTCGCGATCCTTTCCAGAATAGTAGCAGATCGTCGATATAGCGACAATAAAATTTAATTTTATTTGCTATATCAGGATTGTCAAAAAAATTTTTTTGCTCTACTTCAAACATAAAAATGTTGGAGTATGCCGGGGCCACTGAGGACCCCATAGCACACCCCGTGCATTGAAGATAAATGCTACCATCGTACAAAAATATATTTTTTGTCAAAATCATATTGAGAAGCTGCACACAGAATTGAACATTCGGACCCTTATACTCAGCTTGTCCTTGCAGGTACCGTTCTACAGAGGCTAGACCCATTTGATGTGGAATAATTGTATATAAGCTTTGTACATCAATGCTACAAAGCAATACATCCTTATCCAGTTTTGGCAGTTGTTGTAGTTTCTTGAGTAGTGAGGTTGTATCCAACAAAAATCTTACATGTACCTGAATGCATGGTTGAAAAAGTGAGTCCAGAAAAAGTGCTGTAGGTTGAAACAAAGAGTCTGTCTGAAATTTTAGGGCGGCCTGGGGGGTTAACCGTAGATTTGTGGAAGTCTAATGTGTTATAGCTGGATTAAGATTAACATCTGAGCAGATACTGCCTTACAATTGGTGTTATCAATCACCAGGAGAATAGTACCAGGCTGTATAATTATCAATGTTGATTGATGGATTCAGTGGACATATACCAATATTAGTAAGTTATCTATCATGTCCTAAATACAAGTTGCACTTAGATTAAGCACTTTATATTTTTTCTGCTGCTATGAGTTGCTGCTTATGTATTGTATGATGGTTACTGCTTTATATGTAGCTTGTATTGTTCAATTAGTGCAGTCCGAAATCAATTAATCTGCAACATTTATTATTTGAGGAGTGTAATCTGGGGTACACACCGGTACGTCATCTGTGGATTCCCTAGGGTGAAGTATCAATTGGTGATTAATTTTTGGAGTGGACTCATAACATATCAGTGATATGGCTGAATCAGCAAATACACAGGACCCTAGCGGTTTCTCCTTTGTGCAATATGTGATTGGGGATTTGCACAGCTATTCAGAGGCAGAGGCAGAAGAGATTCTGTATACTGGGGTTTTACAAGATCAAATTGAATCCACTTCTACAGCTCATACTTACCATGAATTATTACGTCTAAAGAGGAAAGAAATTGACTATCTATACCATTGCATCTCTTTATCGGAATACCATCTAGCGAAATAAATCCCTAGAGGTCTACGAGTCCGTAACTCACCAACTATAGGACTCAATGATCCAAGTTTTTGTAAAAAATGGGTAGGAATACTCAATAAATGCTTGATGGACCTCATGCTGCTCATTATCGAGCAGTCAACAAAAGAGATGAATATTCTAAAAGAGAAAATTGCCATATTAGAAACAGCACATAAAGCTATCTTGGAAGCTGACAGCACAGTGAATTGGTACGAGAAATTGAATGGACAAATTCAAATCTATAAGAGAGACCTGATTAAGTTCAAGTCCCGGAAAAAAATTAAAGTTGATCAGGATTATGAAAACCACACTGTGTACAGATGGTCTGATGCACCTAACAGACGTGATTTCAAACAACCTTTCTTCCGCCGACGCCCGCAGATGCAACGAGATCTGGAGTCCTCCAACGAATTTACCTCCACTGGGAGTGAATCAGAAAATAAGAACATCTCCCCTAGCAATACCCACCCTTTATGTGTGGATACCAGGAGGAGGCGCCAACGTGCATTCACGAGGAGAGGACAGCAATGCCAAAGGCAGAGGAAGAGGTGGGCAGACCGCCCAAAAACAGGACACAGTAGTGGTTAATTTATCTGACTATGAGGTATCTTCCACGGAAATTAAATTTCTGTCAAAAGGATTATCATTTGTTCCTACAGGCCATTGGAATTCCCTCCAGTGGCAGGTTGAAAAATCTAAACAATATAGATCTTTGAAGCTCAAGGAACATTTTGCTAAAAATCCTCCGTCAACTTCTAGAACATCTGAGATCCCGGTGAAGGTGCAAAAAATATTGCCAAAATCCACATTTGATCCATTGTCATCTAATGCATCAGTACGCACCTTTATGCGTCTGTTGGATAAGCAGACAGATGAATTATTGGAAAATATTCCTCCAGTTTGTAATAACTTGTCAAAGTTAGAAACACAAGCATTAAAACATCTAGCAGCACAATCACAACTTATATTTAGACCCGCTGATAAGGGGGGAGCACTGGTGATCCAAAATCTTGAGCAATATAAACTGGAAATTGAACGTCAACTGGCAGACCAGGTAACCTATAAGAAGCTGACAGAAGATCCTACAGCTATATATAAGAAAGAACTCATTACTATGCTTGATGATGGGGTGCAAGAGGGAGTTATCTCCAGTAAGATCCGAGAGGCATTAGTTCCAGCTTTTCCAGTTATGCCTGTGCTCTATACTATACCTAAGATCCACAAATCTATGGTTAACCCCCCAGGCCGCCCTATAATTTCAGCCAGACAGTCTTTGTTTCAACCTACAGCACTTTTTCTGGACTCACTTTTTCAACCATGCATTCAGGTACATGATAGATTTTTGTTGGATACAACCTCACTACTCAAGAAACTACAACAACTGCCAAAACTGGATAAGGATGTATTGCTTTGTAGCATTGATGTACAAAGCTTATATACAATTATTCCACATCAAATGGGTCTAGCCTCTGTAGAACGGTACCTGCAAGGACATGCTGAGTATAAGGGTCCGAATGTTCAATTCTGTGTGCAGCTTCTCAATATGATTTTGACAAAAAAAAATCTTTTTGTACGATGGTAGCATTTATCTTCAATGCACGGGGTGTGCTATGGGGTCCTCAGTGGCCCCGGCATACTCCAACATTTTTATGTTTGAAGTAGAGCAAAAAAAATTTTTTGACAATACTGATATAGCAAATAAAATGAAATTTTATTGTCGCTATATCAACGATCTGCTCCTTTTCTGGAAAGGATCGCGACAGGAGTTGATGGGTATAATTGACCATCATAATAGACAAACCCATCCGGTGAAATTGACATACACCATAGAGGATACTTGTATCAACTATCTTGATGTCAAAATCACCTTGGAGGCAGGATATATTCAAACATCTATATTCAAAGCCAACTGATCGGAACAATCTTTTACATTACACTAGTTTTCATCCGATACCTCTTAAACAGGGCCTGCCGTACTCACAATTTGTACGTGTCAGACGCATTACGTCTGATCCTATCCTGGCTGAGATCCAAATGAATCAGATGATGTCAAGATTTATTGAGAGGCTACCACATTGATTTATTAGAACAAGCAAAGAGTAGGGCTCTTAATTTGGATAGAGCAGGCTTATTTGAGAAACAGTCCAGAACAGCTCAAGCTGGCCCTATTATTCCCTGGGTTGGCCAATATAATGCAGCTAGCAAGGGAATTAACCAGATATCGAAAAATCTCTGGCATATTGTCCAAAGTGACCCAGAATTAAAACTTGCTGACACGAAATTGATGTCGTGTTTTACACGTGGTAGGAATCTTAGAGACATCCTGGTTCGTACAGGGCCACAAGAAAGGCTGCTTTCGGTGCACTTGCACCACGTGCCAGTTCTTGATTGCTGGGGACACATCCCAGCACCCACACTCTGGCCGTACATTATACATTAAACATCGATTTACATGTTCATGAAAATTTGTAGTATACCAACTTATATGCCCCTGTGGGCTGTCATACGTCGGTAAGACCCAACGTATGTTCAAGGAACGTATGGCAGCCCACAGGTCAGCAATCAAAGCCGCGAACAGATGGTGGCTAGACATTTTAGCCAGGCTCGTCACCCCCTGGTATCATTATGGTACCGAATGATCGATCAGGTCCAACCCCTGCCTAGAGGTGGGGATCGTGGCAGACGATTATTACAACTTGAATCACAGTGGATTCATAGATTGGATACAGTATATCCAAGAGGCTTGAATGATCATATTGGCCTTGGCTGTTTCTTTTAATGTATTAGTAACTATTTAGCCCTCTTTAGAAATAATGTGGCAATTTGTGTCTATTCCCGATATAGAAAAAGTGTCTGTTAGCAGTCACTAGGTTGAGTAGAATATGTGTATATTCTCTTTACATATGCTCATTAGTGTGTTACGCTCTCGTTAAATGGTATTAAGTTTTTTTTTTCATGTGTAACATAGGGTGAATTGCTATTGCTATATTAGTCTAAATATTGGGTGTGTTGCTATAATGATGGAGGATTGCGCAACTATGTCTCAACCGTGTGTATCCAGTTGTCTTGGTGATGGGGAGCACAGTGATGACGGAGCCTTTGTTTGCGTCATCGCTTGAGCACCGGCCGGAGCGGGCGGGTGACCCGCCTTCCGGAAGACGCCAGTCACCGGTTGATTTGTGGCTGTTACAAGGTACGTTCATTCACTTGTCTGTAAGCTGACCTGACGAAAGTGCTACATTAAAAGCACTGAAACGTTGTCATTCTCTATGTTGGTTTGAATTTGATTTATTGAGACACTTGGAGTGCCGTACCATCCACTTGCTGTTGCTATATATATATATATATATATTCACAGATACTTCACAAAAAGTCTTGCAGTATGTATTTTTAAGTGAAATTTGACACCATAATAAAGCATACTTCTCGTATCTTTAGATTCTGTTCTATATGCTATTGATTATGTGACATAACGAAATGTAACATAAAATGGCAGTGACACGGACCCTGACTGACCCATTTATATCATATTTAACAAATTTCTTGGTAAACTTTGTGTTAACATACAAGTTTTCAGATGTTTGTCCATGATACAGCAGTGGAGACTGCATTTACTACCTAGGTACGGAGAATTTTTTGTAGCCCGATAACGCTATCGGGCTATCCAATTGAAGCCCGTTTTTCCCATGCATTAACTACCCCATTATCGGCCAATAACACATGAGATCTGTGATAACATAGCGGACCTATGTATTCGTGTTTGCGTCTGGTTGGTTATCAGGGATTCTCAGGCACACTAAGCAGAATCCCTGATAAGTGCCTGCTTATGGAGCTAATAGGATAGCCCCAGGGGGAATCATTTAGATGCGGTAAAGCCCCATACATACGGGTAGATGTGTGCTGAGCAATCTATCAGTGACCGCTCAGCACACATCTCTCTTCACACTCAGCACAGCGCGATGTATGCTGAGCAAGGGGGGGCGGACAGGAGGAGGGGGGGGCGGGCGATGCTGGCCAATCTAGCATCTGTGATAACGACGCGCATCGCTATCACTGTGGGGCATACACACGGAGAGATCCGTGCTTAACTTCTAAGCAATCTAGTCAGATTGCTTAGAAATTGAGCACTGATCTTCTCCATGTGTACTCACCTTAACTCACTGCAGCTAATAGAATACCACCTTTAGTGTAAGAGAGGTGGAAGTTGTTTTATTTTTGAGGGACATGCATAATATGCTTATGGTGTGTGTGAAATTTTGTAAAGATGATACTGATTAAAGCAAATAAGCAACCAGCCACCCTACTTTTATGGTGATAATTGAATATACAGTAAAGGTTGTGCATTTCCATTGATCCACACATACAGAAAGGTACAGGAGTTAATGAGCACTGCTGATTGTTCCACTTGTGTGGATTCTAACTATGGATAAACAGTGTTACAGCTCACTGGGTGTATTTAAGTATGCCAAGTTCTCATTCCTAACATGTTTATGTCCAGAGCAATGGCTTATCTCTTAGTTGTTGTCTTGGCATTGATGACTTTCAAAGAGGCATATAGGCTGCCAACATTCATTGTCTGGCACGGCCAGCTTTTGTGGCAGTTGGCATTGCCAGTCCTTCCTTCCTGTGAAGCTTCTGAAACTTGGATATGACATCTGCTTATCTGCAAAATAAGCAACTGCAATGCTCTGATGTGTGATGTGATCATGTTGGCAGATAATTATATACAAACCAATTGAACAGGTTGTTTGCCCAGTGCTGGCCCATTGGAGAAGAGTGCAATTGTGAATTCAAGATTAAAAACTCTTTTTTTGGAAACTGGAATTAAAAACCAATGCTTAATATTTTGTGCATGCTTTAACACCTCTAATGATTTTATCATCACAGACATTTTTACTTTATTGCTTCTTATTTGATTTTTTTTTTGTTTTTAACAGGACTACAATTAACAGATGATTGAGTTGTGCATCCTCTAAATCACTTAATTTGATAGTTGAGTTCTTATATGAAAATTATGTGGGTACTACTTATTAGCTGTTATTCTCCTTACATTAAGTTGGGATTAGCATTGTGATCTGCATAATGCAATGTGACCAAATCAAAATGTAAGGTTTGCTGGTCAGTGGTGTATAAAGTATGATGGCACCAGTGTCAGACTGGGACATTAAGGGCCCACCAGGGAATTATTGTACAGTGGCAGTGTCCTGCTGTATGGGTGTGACCAACCATTGGGTAGATGTGGTGACCAGTGAGAGGGGCGTGACCATCCCACAAAGGATATGGCATAATATCCGTTTTCGGATTATCAGACACAGCACTGTGCCCAGTTTAATCTAATTGTATCTGTACACTGTGGCATGCGCATACACACACACATGCGTGTGCGCTAAGCTTTTCCTTGTGTGATGCTTGCAGTGTCCCCTCCCATGACCAGTTATCTACTGTTTCTCTATCGTCCTAAGTGGATGCTGGGGTTCCTGAAAGGACCATGGGGGAATAGCGGCTCCGCAGGAGACAGGGCACAAAAGTAAAGCTTTTACAGGTCAGGTGGTGTGTACTGGCTCCTCCCCCTATGACCCTCCTCCAGACTCCAGTTAGATTTTTGTGCCCGGCCGAGAAGGGTGCAATTCTAGGTGGCTCTCATAAAGAGCTGCTTAGAGAGTTTAGCTTAGGTTTTTTATTTTACAGTGATTCCTGCTGGCAACAGGATCACTGCAACGAGGGACAGAGGGGAGAAGAAGTGAACTCACCTGCGTGCAGGATGGATTGGCTTCTTGGCTACTGGACATGAAGCTCCAGAGGGACGATCACAGGTACAGCCTGGATGGTCACCGGAGCCACGCCGCCGGCCCCCTCACAGATGCTGAAGCAAGAAGAGGTCCAGAATCGGCGGCTGAAGACTCCTGCAGTCTTCTTAAGGTAGCGCACAGCACTGCAGCTGTGCGCCATTTTCCTCTCAGCACACTTCACACGGCAGTCACTGAGGGTGCAGGGCGCTGGGGGGGGGGCGCCCTGGGAGGCAAATGAATACCTATAAAGGCTAAAAATACCTCACATATAGCCCCAGAGGCTATATGGAGATATTTACCCCTGCCTAAATGTACTAAATAGCGGGAGACGAGCCCGCCGAAAAAGGGGCGGGGCCTATCTCCTCAGCACACGGCGCCATTTTCTGTCACAGCTCCGCTGGTCAGGAAGGCTCCCAGGTCTCTCCCCTGCACTGCACTACAGAAACAGGGTATAACAGAGAGGGGGGGCAAATAAATGGCAATATATTAATATAAAAGCAGCTATAAGGGAGCACTTAATCATAAGGCTATCCCTGTCATATATAGCGTTTTTTGGTGTGTGCTGGCAGACTCTCCCTCTGTCTCCCCAAAGGGCTAGTGGGTCCTGTCTTCGTATAGAGCATTCCCTGTGTGTCTGCTGTGTGTCGGTACGTGTGTGTCGACATGTATGAGGACGTTATTGGTGTGGAGGCGGAGCAATTGCCAAATATGAGGATGTCACCTCCTAGGGGGTCGACACCAGAATGGATGCCTTTATTTGTGGAATTACGGGATAGCGTCAACTCGCTTAAGCAGTCGTTTGCCGACATGAGGCGGCCGGACACTCAATTAGTGCCTGTCCAGGCGCCTCAAACACCGTCAGGGGCTGTAAAACGCCCCTTGCCTCAGTCGGTCGACACAGACCCAGACACAGATTCCGGTGGTGAAGGTGACGAATCAACCGTATTTTCCAGTAGGGCCACACGTTATATGATTTTGGCAATAAAGGAGATGTTACATTAAGCTGATACTACAGGTACCACTAAACAGGGTATTATGTGGGGTGTGAAAAAACTACCAGTAGTTTTTACCGAATCAGAAGAATTAAATGACGTGTGTGATGAAGCGTGGGGTGCCCCGATAAAAAACTGCTAATTTCAAAGAAGTTATTGGCTTTATACCCTTTCCCGCCAGAGGTTAGGGAGCGCTGGGAAACACCTCCTAGGGTGGACAAAGCGCTAACACGCTTATCAAAACAAGTGGCGTTACCCTCTCCTGAGACGGCCGCACTTAAAGATCCATCAGATAGGAGGATGGAAAATATCCAAAAAGGTATATACACACATGCAGGTGTTATACTACGACCAGCTATTGCGACTGCCTGGATGTGCAGTGCTGGGGTAGTTTGGTCAGAGTCCCTGATCGAAAATATTGATACCCTGGACAGGGACAATATTTTACTGTCGTTAGAACAAATAAAGGATGCATTTCTTTATATGCGTGATGCACAGAGAGATATCTGCACACTGGCATCACGGGTAAGTGCTATGTCCATTTCGGCCAGAAGAGCTTTATGGACACGACAGTGGACAGGCGATGCGTAGAGGAGTTATTTGGGGTCGGTCTATCGGATTTGGTGGCCACGGCTACGGCCGGGAAATCCACCTTTCTACCTCAAGTCACTCCCCAACAGAAAAAGGCACCGACCTTTCAACCGCAGCCCTTTCGTTCCTTTAAAAATAAGAGAGCAAAGGGCTATTCATATCTGCCACGAGGCAGAGGACGAGGGAAGAGACAGCAACAGGCAGCTCCTTCCCAGGAACAGAAGCCCTCCCCGGCTTCTACAAAAGCCTCAGCATGACGCTGGGGCTTCGCAAGCGGACTCGGGGGCGGTAGGCGGTCGTCTCAAGAATTACAGCGCGCAGTGGGCTCACTCGCAGGTAAATCCCTGGATCCTGCAGATAATATCTCAGGGGTACAGGTTGAAATTAGAGACAGAGCCACCTCGCCGTTTCCTGAAGTCTGCTTTACCAACGTCCCCCTCAGAAAGGGAGACGGTTTTGGAAGCCATTCACAAGCTGTATTCTCAGCGGGTGATAGTCAAGGTACCTCTTCTACAACAAGGGAAGGGGTATTATTCCACTCTTTTTGTGGTACCGAAGCCGGATGGCTCGGTAAGGCCTATTCTAAATCTGAAGTCCTTGAACCTGTACATAAAGAAGTTCAAGTTCAAGATGGAGTCACTCAGAGCAGTGATAGCGAACCTGGAAGAAGGGGACTTTATGGTATCCTTGGACATCAAGGATGCGTATCTCCACGTTCCAATTACCCCTCACACCAGGGGTACCTCAGGTTCGTTGTACAAAACTGTCACTATCAGTTTCAGACGCTGCCGTTTGGTTTGTCCACGGCACCTCGGGTTTTTACAAAGGTAATGGCCGAGATAATATTTCTTCTTCGAAGAAAAGGCGTATTAATTATCCCATACTTGGACGATCTCCTAATAAGGGCAAGGTCCAGAGAACAGCTAGAGATGGGTTTAGCACTATCTCAAGAGGTGCTAAAGCAGCACGGATGGATTCTGAATATTCCAAAATCCCAATTAATGCCGACAACTCGTCTGCTGTTCCTGGGGATGATTCTGGACACAGTTCAGAAAAAGGTTTTTCTTCCCGAAGAAAAAGCCAAGGAGTTATCTGACCTGGTCAGGAACCTCCTAAAACCAGGAAAGGTGTCTGTACATCAATGCACAAGAGTCCTGGGAAAAAATGGTAGCTTCTTACGAAGCAATCCCTTTCGGCAGATTCCATGCAAAGGGATCTGTTGGACAAATGGTCAGGGTCGCATCTTCAGATGCACCTGCGGATAACCCTGTCGCCGAGGACAAGGGTATCCCTTCTGTGGTGGTTGCAGGAGGCTCATCTATTGGAGGGCCGCAGATTCGGCATGCAGGATTGGATCCTGGTGACCACGGATGCCAGCCTGAGAGGCTGGGGAGCAGTCACACAGGGAAGAAATTTCCAGGGAGTGTGGTCGAGCCTGAAAAAGTCTCTTCACATAAGCATTCTGGAACTAAGAGCAATCTACAATGCTCTAAGCCAGGCGGAACCTCTGCTTCAAGGAAGACCGGTGTTGATCCAGTCGGACAACATCACGGCAGTCGCCCATGTAAACAGACAGGGCGGCACAAGAAGCAGGAGGGCAATGGCAGAAGCTGCCAGGATCCTTCGCTGGGCGGAGAATCACGTGATAGCACTGTCAGCAGTATTCATCCCGGGCGTGGACAACTGGGAAGCAGACTTCCTCAGCAGACACGACCTTCACCCGGGAGAGTGGGGACTTCATCCAGAAGTTTTCCACATGCTATTAAACCGTTGGGTAAAACCAATGGTGGACATGATGGCGTCTCGCCTCAACAAAACACTGGACAGGTATTGCGCCAGGTCAAGAGATCCGCAGGCAATAGCTGTGGACGCGCTGGTAACACCTTGGGTGTACCAGTCGGTATATGTGTTTCCTCCTCTGCCTCTCATACCAAAGGTATTGAGGATTATACGGCAAAGAGGAGTAAGACTAGTGGCTCCGGATTGGCCAAGAAGGACTTGGTACCCGGAACTTCAAGAGATGGTCACGGACGATCCGTGGCCTCTACTTCTGAGAAGGGACCTGCTTCAGCAGGGTCCTTGTCTTTTTCAAGACTTACCGCGGCTGCGTTTGACGGCATGGCGTTTGAATGCCAGATCCTAAAAGGAAAAGGCATTCCAGAAGAAGTCATTCCTACCTTGATAAAGGCAAGGAAGGAAGTCACCGCGAAGCATTATCGCCGTATTTGGCGAAAATATGTTGCGTGGTGCGAGCAGCGGAGTGCTCCGATGGAGGAATTTCAACTGGGTCGTTTTCCTACATTTCCTGCAATCAGGATTGTCTATGGGTCTCAAATTGGGATCTATTAAGGTTCAAATTTCGGCCCTATCAATATTCTTCCAAAAAGAATTGGCCTCAGTCCCTGAGGTCCAGATTTTTATCAAAGGATTACTGCATATACAGCCTCCTGTGGTGCCTAAGGTGGCACCGTGGGATCTAAATGTAGTTTTAGATTTCCTCAAATCCAATTGGTTTGAACCACTAAAGAATGTGGATTTGAAATATCTCACATGGAAAGTGACTATGTTACTGGCCCTGGCTTCGGCCGGGAGAGTATCTGAACTGGCGGCTTTGTTTTATAAAAGCCCTTATTTAATTTTCCATTCGACATAGGGCAGAGCTGCGGACGCGTCCGCATTTTCTCCCTAAGGTGGTATCAGCGTTTCACCTGAACCAGCCTATTGTAGTGCCTGCGGCTACAGACGACTTGAAGGACTCCAAGTTGTTGGACGTTGTCAGAGCCTTAAAAATATACATTTAAAGGACGGCTGGAGTCAGAAAATCTGACTCGCTGTTTATACTGTATGCACCCAACAAGTTGGGTGCACCTGCTTCTAAGCAGTCGATTGCTCGTTGGATTTGTAACAAAATTCAACTTGTACATTCTGTGGCAGGCCTGCCACAGCCTAAATCTGTTAAGGCCCATTCCGCAAGGAAGGTGGGCTCATCTTGGGCGGCTGCCCGAGGGGTCTCGGCATTACAACTCTGCCGAGCAGCTACGTGGTCAGGGGAGAACACGTTTGTAAATTTTTACAAATTTGATACCCTGGCAAAGGAGGACCTGGAGTTCTCTCATTCGGTGCTGCAGAGTCATCCGCACTCTCCCGCCCGTTTGGGAGCTTTGGTATAATCCCCATGGTCCTTTCAGGAACCCCAGCATCCACTTAGGACGATAGAGAAAATAAGAATTTACTTACCGATAATTCTATTTCTCGGAGTCCGTAGTGGATGCTGGGCGCCCATCCCAAGTGCGGATTATCTGCAATACTTGTACATAGTTATTGTTAACTAATTCGGGTTATTGTTTAGGAAGCCATCTTTCAGAGGCTCCTCTGTTATCATACTGTTAACTGGGTTTAGATCACAAGTTGTACGGTGTGATTGGTGTGGCTGGTATGAGTCTTACCCGGGATTCAAAATCCTCCCTTATTGTGTACGCTCGTCCGGGCACAGTACCTAACTGGAGTCTGGAGGAGGGTCATAGGGGGAGGAGCCAGTACACACCACCTGACCTGTAAAAGCTTTACTTTTGTGCCCTGTCTCCTGCGGAGCCGCTATTCCCCCATGGTCCTTTCAGGAACCCCAGCATCCACTACGGACTCCGAGAAATAGAATTATCGGTAAGTAAATTCTTATTTTTTCCTCCACCTTTTTCTATTCCCGGCCATCAGTGTTGGTGTGGGACGTGTATGTGCTCCGATTGGCTGAGTGACTCTGTGTGATGTCACTTAATCTGAGCACTGCTGAGGAGCTCCTGCAATGATCAGGAAACTTGGCTTGATAGACACAGCAACTGCAAGCACTATGCACATGGAAAGGTGAGTATATCTTTATACAAGTAGTGCATCAAGTCAGTTTGAGATGGACCAGCCCAAACCAGCATCTACCCTGATCATACTGGGTGGACCTCTGAGCAGGGGGGCTAAATGGTGCTTTACCCAGGCCCCAGCCAAGCCAATCTGACCGTGGATGGCACTGACACATGTTCCAATGAGGACTTTACATTTGCTACATTAGCAAGTTAAAACTATGCTCCACTGTCATGATCTCTGCCTCTTCAGGCCTCTATGTGATCAGAATCTCTAAGATTGTTTTACTATAAGAAGACCCACTTTGCTTACTTAATGTAGCTGTATTTATTCGAAGAGGCTGGGGTTTACAGTTAAAAATACAGGAATAGAATATGTATTGTACCAGCCACAGATTCTAAGATTTCAGAAATTCCTGATAGTGTCACTCCATTGGTGTTACATGATCATGTGAAATATAAGAAAAACATTACCTTCCATAATTCGTGTTTTAGAGAATGTCTGTACCACTTGGTAACCAGTTCAAACAGTCACCTGACATGTCATCAATGGTTCTTATACTATAAGGAAAAGTTTGACACTCCTTTTTGTCCAAGGATTTTATACAGCATAAGGTTTCCTATGCATGTGTATGGAAATCCTCAATTTGTGTTTCTTGTAAATCTAAGATTTGTAATGTTCCAGAATGGAGATCCTACGTAAAGAATTAGTAAAAGCTGTGTTGTACAAACAGACGGATATAAGTTGTTTAAAAAAAGAAAAAGCTATTTCAGCTACATATTGTCAGTTTTTTTTAGGGTCAATTTGTTGACTAGGAACCATCCATCTTTCTAGCCTTTCCTCAGATATCAGATTACTTGCATTTTTTTTTCATTCCAGTTATACTTACAAAAAATGGTTTTGCATCTAGGATTTCACTTTTTGTATGCCACTTTAGTCTCCAATAAGCATAGGTATTTTTTTTTTAATTCCGTTTAATTATACAGAGCATTATTAGATAATTCACCCGTTAGCTTTTTTTTTTTCTCTTCTCCATTTTACCACTACATTAAAGGCAAATTATTTTTTTGATTTAAAGTATCTCTGATCAATTTATGTTGTGATCTTATTTTGGGATAAGGAGTAAAAGGGATGTCAGCTCTTGGACCAAGTGCCATAACTGGTTGTTTTGCAGGTGAGATCATTATGATGGATTGTAATTCTTTTCTAGGCAGGAGGGTTTTTTTATTAACCCTTACATTCTCACACGTGACATTCCCAAATAGGGCTTGCTGTAGTAAGATAATAGAATTGTAAGGTTTATTTACACTTTGTGAAGGTTCAATTAATTATGTGAAAATGTAATTTAGTAGAGCTACAGTATATACTACACAAAAGAGCACATGTTGGACTGTTTAATGTATTGGCCTAAAAAAGAATTTATTATGCAAATGGTCATAAACATTCTGGGAAGAAGTAGATAAATCCCTTTGTCATTGTTTGTGCCATGTACAGTTTCCATTGAATTGTTTTTTTGTTTTTGTTTTTTTTGTATCGAACAGTTGATACAGAGCAAATATCAATATAAACATAATGGAGTTTGTGATTACAAAACAGTCAAGCACTGTTACATAACTTGAAACTTTTCTAATAAATAGTAAGCTGTATTGTAAATAATATAATATCATTAAAAATATATATTCTCGAGATCCTGCACTATATTCACAAGTGAAAGCTGATCTGGAAACAATGTAAAAGCACAAAAATAAGTTTAGATATGAACAATATTTATTGTACATAAAACAGGTTGCTATAATGCATGCATAAAGATAAAATATCTTAGATCAATATTTATCATATCAATAGATATTGTTATTAAAAGATTCCTGAGGCGGTGGATCATATGTATATCAGAGTTCAGAACAGGGGAGAAACAATCCAGTCTCCCTTTTTGTTCCAGGCTGGGCAAACCGTGTACAGTATTTGGAAAGTTATTTCCTCTGGCTGAGTATGGCCTAGTGCTCGCACTTGCTGGCAATTGCAGAGCACAGGCAGAGACCGTGAACGAAGATACCACATAGCCCGTCTCCACTGAGAGAGATACTTTTAATATTTAAACTTCTTTAAATCTAGCACCAGCGATAGCGATGCGCGGGGCTGCGCATCGCTATCGCTGGGGGGCATACACATTGCTTAGATTTTAATCACTGATCTCTCCGTGTGTACCCCCTTAAGAAGTTCAGTCCACTGGTGTAACTCAAGGAACTGCAAGATACCCGTATGTGTGTTTTTCTTTTTCTTTTTTAGGGTCTTATGACCCCGAATTTTAGTCTCTTTTGACTTTATCTGGGGAGAAAATGAAGGAAAAACTGATATATGAATACTAATGAATTCTAGGTCATTAATTGTAATCAAATTATTTAGATTGTTTTCCGATGAATCCAGGGTACAATTCCTGTATATTATCTTTCTGAAACCACTGAAATTTGAGACATTACAAGCAAAAGGCCCAGACACCATTGCTAGGTTGTTACAGCTTTCAGAGACGGTTTTGGTAATCACTAGTATAAAGTTTTAGTACAATATCTTAATATATAGTGCAGTCCAAAAAAGGATGTACGGTAGTATGCCAACATATTTAAGTGTACGTGTTTTCTCCCGGCAGGGTCCACAGGATAACAATGGGATATGATGGAGCGACAGCGGATTGGCACCAATCGATCAAAGCTTTCTGGCCTCCCAGGATGCAACAGCCCCGTCCATATATCCCCGCCCACTGGCTCAGGCAAATTCGTTTTTCTCTTATGTCCTAGAGGATGCTGGGGACTCCGTAAGGACCATGGGGTATAGACGGGCTCCGCAGGAGACATGGGCACTCTAAAGACTTTAGATGGGTGTGCACTGGCTCCTCCCTCTATGCCCCTCCTCCTGACCTCAGTTAGATCCTGTGCCCAGAGGAGACTGGATGCACTGCAGGGGAGCTCTACTGAGTTTCTCTGAAAATACTTTTAGGTTTTTTATTTTCAGGGAGCACTGCTGGCAACAGGCTCCCTGCATCGTGGGACTGAGGGGAGAGAAGCAGACCTACTTAACTGATAGGCTCTGCTTCTTAGGCTACTGGACACCATTAGCTCCAGAGGGTCGGAACACAGGTGTCGTCCTCGCTGTTCGTCCCGGAGCCGCGCCGCCGTCCTCCTCACAGAGCCGGAAGATAGAAGCCGGGTGAGTATAAGAAGAAAGAAGACTTCACAGGCGGCAGAAGACTTCATATCTTCACTGAGGTACCGTGCAGCGGTAACGCTGTGCACCATTGCTCCCACACATACACACACACACAGAAGGCACTGTACGGGTGCAGGGCGCAGGGGGGGCGCCCTGGGCAGCAATATTAACCTCAAGGGACACTAGCTAAATATATTAGATACTGCGGAGGCAGTATATTGAAAAACCCCTGCCAGTATAAAGAATTTGAGCGGGACCGAAGCCCGCCGTTGAGGGGGAGGTGCTTGATCCTCCAGCACTAACCAGCACCATTTTTCTCCACAGCAAGCTGCAGAGAAGCTGCTCCCCGGACTCTCCCCTGCTGAGCAAGTTCAGAGGGCAAAAAAGAGGGGGAGGGGCACATTTAATTGGCGCAGTGAGTGTATTGTTTATTCTATAAAAGAGCGCTGTACAGTCTGGGATTTTATTCCAGTGTCCAGTGGTGCTGGGTGTGTGCTGGCATACTCTCTCTCTCTCTCTCTCTCTCTCTCTCTCCAAAGGGCCTTATTGGGGGGCTGTCCCCATAATTGTATATCCCAGTGTGTGGGGGGGTGTCGGTACATGTGTGTCGACATGTCTGAAGCGGAAGGCTTGTCTAAGGAGGAGGTGGAGCAGTTGATTGTGGTGTTTCCGTCGGCGACGCCGACACCTGTTTGGTTGGATATGTGGAATGTTTTAAATGCAAATGTGTCTTTATTACATAAAAGATTGGATAAAGCAGAGTCCAGAGAAAAAGCAGGGAATCAATCCATGGCTTTGACTGTGTCACAAGCCCTTCGGGCTCTCATAAACGTCCCCTGTCCCAGGTAGCAGACACTGATACCGACATGGATTCCGACTCCAGTGTCTACTACGATGATGCGAGGTTACACCCAAGGGTGGCCAAAAGTATTCATTATATGATTATTGCAATAAAAGATGTTTTGCTTATCACAGAGGACCCCTCTGTGCCTGACACGAGGGTATGCATGTTTAAGGAGTAGAAACCTGAGGTAACCTTTCCCCCATCTCATGAGCTGAACTCGTTATTTGAAAAAGCTTGGGAAACTCCGGACAAGAAACTGCAGATTCCCAAGAGAATACTTATGGCGAATCCTTTCCCCGCACAGGACAAGTTACGGTGGGAATCCTCGCCCAGGGTGTATAAGGCTTTAACGTGCTTGTCCAAAAAGGTGGCGCTACTGTCACCAGACACGGCAGCCCTCAAGGATCCTGCTGATCGCAGACAGGAGACTACCTTAAAATCAATTTATACACATACGGGTGCCTTGCTCAGACCGGCAGTAGCGTCGGCATGGGTATGTAGCGCAATAGCAGCATGGGCAGATAACTTGTCATCTGACATTGACACCCTAAATAAGGATAGCATTTTATTGACTTTGGGTCATATTAAAGATGCAGCGTTATATATGAGAGACGCTCCGAGAGACGTTGGGCTGTTGGGTTCAAGAGCCAATGCCATGGCAATTTCTGCTAGGCGAGCCCTGTGGACCCGCCAATGGACGGGTGATGCCGATTCAAAGAGACATATGGAAACTTTGCCTTACAGGGGTGAGGTTTTATTTGGGGAGGGCCTCGCGGACCTGGTTTCCACAGCTACCGCGGGTAAATCTTCTTTTTTGCCTTATGTTCCCCCACAGCAAAAGAAAACACCTCAATATCAGATGCAGTCCTTTCGGTCGCATAAGTCCAGAAGAGGTCGGGGCTCTTCCTTCCTCGCCAGAGGTAAGGGTAGAGGGAAAAGAATAAACCAAAAAATATTTACTGTTAGGAAAGCGCCTCAGCAGAGGATGAAAATGATGATTGTTAAAACCTATTTCAGAAATCCTGCGCCAGCCAATGTACTATATGTGTAATAGTGTGGCTATAAATAAACAAACAAGGAGAGATGGCTGCGCTGACCGGTGGGTCATTCAATAATTAGTACCTCTCCAGGCGGGTCCCGCCTCTATACACCTGCTCAGGTGTCCCCATTTGGTGCAGAGCTCAGCATTTTTAGACGGCATTGTTCCGGTTTCATCTCTGCTCTCCACAGCCGCTGTCATTCAAGCCGCACTCGTCAGCCGACCACATACGGCAACCTGTCTCCTCCCCGCAGCATAGCTTTGTGGGCAACGCAGGATACCAGACCGGGGACGCCCGGTCAACGGACCAGCCCACTGGAGATTAATTATTGAATGACCCACCGGTAACACACCGTCACTCTATCACAGCAGCTTTACTACTACATTCTGTGCTCTTGTCTGTGCACCACTAGCAGCACTACTTTTAACTATGGAATACGGACTTTAACATTATATGTTACAGCTGCAAAATGACTGACACCTTGAGACCAAGTTATTGAGGAATTTTCATGTTTATTGCTTTTTATTCAGTACACTGTTAATGTTTTAATAAATCTGATATCTTATAATTGATACGTTGGCTCTCTCTACTGATTACATCACATGTATTTCTGAAATCCAGCGCAGCCATCTCTCCTAGAGGGAAAAGAATGCCTGCTATGGCTAGTTCCCAGGAACAGAAGTCCTACCCGGCTTCTACAAAATCCACCGCATGACGCTGGGGCTCCACTGCGGGAGTCCGCGCCGGTGGGGGCACGTCTTCGACTCTTCAGCCAGGTCTGGGTTCTGTCAGATTTGGATCCTTGGGCGATTGAAATTGTATCCCAAGGCTACAAACTGGAATTCGAAGAAGTGCCTCCTCGACGATTTTTCAAGTCGGCTTTGCCAGCTTCTCCCCCAGAGAGGCAAATAGTTTTAGCTGCAATACAAAAGCTGTGTCGACAGCAGGTGATTATCAAGGTTCCCCTAATACAACAGGGGAAAAGTTACTATTCAACCCTATTTGTGGTCCCGAAACCGGATGGCTCGGTCAGACCCATTCTGAATCTAAAATCCCTAAACCTGTATCTAAAAAGGTTCAAATTCAAGATGGAATCTCTCCGGGCAGTGATCTCCAGCCTGGAAGGAGGGGATTTTATGGTATCATTAGACATAAAGGATGCATACCTTCATGTCCCCATTTATCCTCCTCATCAGGCGTACCTGAGATTCGCTGTACAGGACTGTCATTACCAGTTTCAGACGTTGCCGTTTGGGCTGTCCACGGCCCCGAGGATTTTCACCAAGGTAATGGCGGAAATGATGGTGCTCCTACGCAGGCAAGGAGTCACAATTATCCCATACTTGTACAATCTCCTGATAAAAGCGAGATCGAGAGATCAGTTGCTGAAAAGCGTGTCACTCTCCCTGAGAGTGCTGCAGCAACACGGCTGGATCCTAAATCTGCCAAAGTCGCAGTTGATTCCAACGACTCGGCTATCATTTTTAGGCACGATTGTGGACATGGAAAAGAAGAGGGTTTTTCTCCCAACGGAAAAAGCCCAGGAACTCCAGAGCATGGTCAGAGACCTGTTAAAGCCAAAAAGAGTGTCAGTTCATCAATGCACTCGAGTACTGGGAAAGATGGTGGCGGCCTACGAGGCCATCCCCTTCGGCAGGTTCCATGCGAGGACATTTCAGTGGGACCTTCTGGACAAGTGTTCGGGGTCCCATCTACAAATAGATCAGAAAATAAGCCTGTCCCCCTGGGCCAGGGTGTCTCTCCTGTGGTGGCTGCAGAGTGCTCACCTTCTAGAGGGTCGCAGGTTCGGCATTCAAGACTGGGTTCTGGTAACCACGGACGCGAGCCTCCGAGGATGGGGAGCAGTGTCACAAGGAAGAAATTTTCAGGGACTATGGTCAAGCCAGGAGGCTTGTCTACACATCAACGTGCTGGAGTTAAGGGACATATACAACGGCCTACGACAAGCGGAGACTCTTCTTCGCGACAACCTGTTCTGATTCAATTGGACAACGTCACAACAGTGGCTCATGTAAACTGCCAAGGCGGGACAAGGAGCAGAGTGGCAATGGCGGAAGGCATCAGGATTCTTCGCTGGGCGGAAAATCACGTAAGCGCACTGTCAGCAGTCTTCATTCCGGGATTGGACAACTGTGAAGCAGACTTCCTCAGCAGACACTATCTCCATCCAGGAGAGTGGGGTCTTCATCAAAAAGGTTTTGCAGAGATAACAAGTCGTTGGGGGCTTCCTCAAATAGACATGATGGCGTCACGCCTCAACAAAAAACTTCGGAGGTATTGTTCCAGGTCAAGGGACCCTAAGGCTGTGGCGGTAGACGCCCTGGTGACACCCTGGGTGTTTCCGTTGGTCTATGTCTTCCCTCCTCTTCCACTCATCTCAAAAATACTGAGAATCATAAGACGAAAAAGAGTCCAAACAATACTCATAGTTCCGGATTGGCCTCGAAGGGCCTAGTATTCAGTTCTTCAGGAAATGCTCACAGAAGATCCGTGGCCTCTTCCTCCCAGGGAGGACCTGTCGCAGCAGGGGACCTGCATGTTCCAAGACTTACCGCGGTAACGTTTGACGGCATGGCGGTTGAACGCCAAATCCTAGCTAGGAAAGGTATTCCAGGGGGAAAGTCATCCCTACTCTGATAAAAGCTAGGAAGGAGGTGACGGCGAAACATTATCACCGTATCTGGAGGAAATATGTATCTTGGTGTGAAGCCAAGAATGCTCCTACGGAAGATTTCCGCCTCGGCCGTTTTCTCCACTTTCTGCAGACAGGAGTGGATATGGGCCTAAAGTTAGGCTCCATTAAGGTGCAGATTTCAGCCCTGTCAATATTCTTTCAGAAGGAATTGGCTTCTCTCCCAGAAGTCCAGACTTTTGTAAAGGGAGTGCTGCACATCCAGCCTCCTTTTGTGCCCCCAGTGGCGCCATGGGACCTTAACGTGGTGTTACAGTTCCTTAAGTCACACTGGTTTGAACCTCTTCAAACAGTTGAGTTAAAATTTCTTACTTGGAAAGTTGTCATGTTAGCCTTGGCATCTGCGAGGCGGGTGTTTGAATTGGCGGCTTTGTCTCACAAAAGCCCCTATCTGATTTTCCATGTAGATAGAGCAGAGTTGAGGACTCGTCCTCAATTTCTGCCTGAGGTGGTTTCATCGTTTCATATGAACCAACCTATTGTGGTGCCTGTGGCTGCGGGTGACTTGGAGGATTCCAAGTCTCTTGAGGTAGTCAGGGCCTTTAAAGTTTATGTAGCCAGGACGGCTCGGGTTAGGAAAACAGAGGCACTGTTTGTCTTGTATGCAGCCAACAAGGTTGGCGCTCCTGCTTCTAAGCAGACTATTGCCCGCTGGATCTGTAACACGATTCAGCAGGCTCATTCTACGGCTGGATTGCCGTTACCAAATTCGGTAAAGGCCCATTCCACTAGGAAGGTGGGTTCTTCTTGGGCGGCTGCCCGAGGTGTCTCGGCATTACAACTTTGCCGAGCAGCTACTTGGTCGGGTTCAAACACTTTTGCTAAATTCTGTAAGTTTGATACCTTGGCTGATAAGGACCTCATGTTTGCTCAATCGTCATCCGCACTCTCCCGGTTTGGAGCTTTGGTATAATCCCCATGGTCCTTACGGAGTCCCCAGCATCTTCTAGGACGTAAGAGAAAATAAGATTTTAAACCTACCGGTAAATCTTTTTCTCCTAGTCCGTAGAGGATGCTGGGCACCCGTCCCAGTGCGGACTAAATTCTGCAAGGCTTGTATATAGTTATTGATTACATAAGGGTTATGTTACAGTTTTGATCAATCTCTGGCTGATGCTGTTTTGTTTCATACTGTTAACTGGTTCGTATATTCCATGTTGTACGGTGTGGATGGTGTGGGCTGGTATGTATCTTGCCCTTAGATTAACAAAAATCCTTTCCTTGTACTGTCCGTCTCCTCTGGGCACAGTTCTTTAACTGAGGTCTGGAGGAGGGGCATAGAGGGAGGAGCCAGTGCACACCCATCTAAAGTCTTTAGAGTGCCCATGTCTCCTGCGGAGCCCGTCTATACCCCATGGTCCTTACGGAGTCCCCAGCATCCTCTACGGACTAGGAGAAAAAGATTTACCGGTAGGTTTAAAATCTTATTTTTGTTTGGTGTGGCAGGAGCCGGACCATGGTCAGAGGGCTGCTGTTTTTTTAGCAGCCCTAAGCTTTATGTTATTTTTATAGTCTTACTAGTTTTTTTTGAGGGATCGTTCTAAACCGCGTCTTATACACTTAGAAAGACGTTACCAGGTTGCGGCCGGAGCACGTGGAGAAGGTAAGGCATTGGTTCCGCTTAGTAGATGGAATACGGACACAGCCGCACTGTATTGGGAGGAGACTACCAAACTGTAGCTGACGCGGCTGCCACCGCGGGTGCACCAGCGCTAGGCCTTAGGGATCTTAGGCACCAGGAATAGCATGATGCTACGATCCCTAGGGTTGATGTAAGCAGGGGGAGTCAGACGCTCTCCTGGTCGCCCCTCCCCCCGGTTCATGACCAGTTTCCGTCGAGTCTCCCACCATGAACTGTTTCCTCGCTTCCGCCCAGACGCTACCATGAGGGGACTCGGTCACAGCATAGCGGCTGTGTGACCTGTGCGGCTGTGTGACCTGTGCACTACCACGAGGGGACCCAGTCGCAGCATAGGCGGCTGTGTGACCGGTGCGTCTGTATTCACTGAGCGTCTGTGCTCACTATAGGTTCATGGAGCGGCAGTGTACACTAGTAGCGTCTGGATCCACTCAGCGTTCGCTAACGTATTGATCCATCCTGGAAGTGAAGTGAGTCTCCCTGTATCCCACTCTACGGAGTATGGGCTATACAGCACTAAATCTCTATCTACTTTTTTGAGTATGAATAGTTAGATAAGTGCCTATTGCATATGAGTCTGTATACATTTACTGTGGTTTCTTCCGCATTGCGTCTGAATACGTTAGATCTTTTTAAACATGATTCAGTAATATGTTCTCCTACATACTTAAAAATGTGTTTGTAATTGATGATGTGCTCATATGACTAAAATATAACATGTGATTGCTGATTTTACTGTTTGTCAGGTTTGTTTTCTGATCCTCAATGCTGGTGCATGGGTAGGGTCAGATTGTATATCACTTCAGAAGGTTTAAAGTGATTACAGTCACAAATTGTGTAGTACACTGTGAAAGTGCTGATTATTGATGATGTCTAAGAGCGGCAAAGGTGACGAAGGTACACTTACAGCAATACCAACACTCATGTTTGTCTTGCAAAACTGTATTATCCTCTCAGGACCTGGTTCAGGATGGTTTATGTGCAAATTGTTTTGCTTTTCAGCAAAATACAAGGCAGATACAATGTCAGGTACAGATGGATCCACCTTGGGCTATGTTTGCACAGACCTTGTCCAGTATAGCTAAACGGATAATTCCTACAGCTTCTGTACCAGGAATGGGGTTCACTATCAACCCATACATGCAGCTCCTACCTACGGTATATCATTTCCCCCAGCCCCAATACAATAAGTTTGGTAAGTCAAAAAAGCATTGTGCTACCAGAGGGCCGGCTTCCAAACCAGAAGACAAGCCATCAGCCTGATGGTGCGGGCCTCCACCTGCGGGACCTCAAGGTAGGGGGCAAACTTCTTCAGTTTGCACAGATCTGGCAGCAGTCTACAACAGATGCCTGGGTGCAGGAAGTGGTATCTCTAGGTTATGTTTTACCCTTCAAGAAGCATCCTCCTCGAAGGTTCTTCTGCACCAGCCCGTCTGGGGTAGAGATGAAGGCCAGGTCTTTGCAAGAAGCGGTTCAGAAATTGCTTCTTTCAGGAGTAGTCATTTCAGTACCCCCTGCACAACGAGGACAGGGTTTTACTCCAACCTGTTTTTGGTTCAGAAGCCAAATGGGTCATTTTGGCCCATTCTCAATCTCAAAATGCTAAACAAAGACATTTGGGTACACATGGAGACGTTACATTTCATAGTTTTGGCCATAAAGCCAGGGGATTATATGGTGTCACTGGATATTCAGGATGCTTACCTTCATGTTCCTATAACACTGTCCCTTCAGTGTTCTCTCAGGTTCGCTATCTTCCAACAACATTTTCAGTTCCAGGCCCTACCCTTTGGGTTAGCTACAGCCCACATAGTATTTACCAAGATTATGGTGGTTATGGCAGCTTATCTCCGCAAGCAGGGGATAAGAATTTTTCCATACCTGGACAAACTTTTAATCCTGGCACTGTCACAGGAGTTGCTCCTGTGTGATCTCCAACAGACAATAACATGTCTGCAGAGGCACGGGTGGCTCATAAATTGGGAAAAATAATCGCTAGTTCCGTAACAACGGATGACTCACTTGGGGGCTGTACTGGATTTATGTCTACAGAGAGTATTTTTACCTCGGAACAAGATATCCAAGGTAGTCAAGGATTCAGGACTTGTTACACAGTCAAACGGTATCCATTCACGCAGCAATGCGAGTGATGGGTTTGATGGTGTCAACATTCGGCATGGTGGAGTATGCACAAATCCACTCAAGACTTCTGCAGCGTCTGATTCTTGCCAAATGGAACGGAGTACATCAGACAATAAAGAATCACAGACTATGGTACTTTCGGTAAAAGTAAGAAAGTCATTAGCCTGGTGGCAACAAACATCCCATCTTGACAAGGGGAGATCCTTTTGGATATCAGATTGGAAAATCCTGACAACAGATGCCAGTCTTCAGGGCTGGGGAGCAATGTCCGGAAAATTGTGGTTCCAGGGACAATGGACCAAAGAAGAAAGTTGCCTGCCAATAAATCTGTTGGAACTTCGGGCCATATACATGGCACTGATTCAGGCAAAGGACATTTTTCAAGGAAAACCAGTCCAGATCCGCTCGGATAATGCGTTGGCAGTAGCATACCTCAACCATCAGGGAGGAACTCTCAGCCAAAAAGCAATGAAGGAGGCAAGTCGCATACTAAAGTGGGCAGAACTCCATCATCCAGCCTTGTCCGCAGGGTTCGTTACAGGAGTCCTAAACTGGGAAGCGGACTTACTCAGTCGATGCACCATTCAAGCAAGCGAATGGGCTCTACACCCGGAGGTCTTTCAGACTCTAGTAGACAAATAGGGGTTGCCAGAGAGAGCTCGCATGACGTCCCATCTGAACAACAAAGTGCCCGCAGACGGGTCAAGAACAAAGGATCCCAGAGCGATCTTTGTGGCCGCCTTGTCAGTGAGATAGGACTTTCATCTGGCTCATCTGTTTCCTCCGATCACCCTATTACCCAGGGTGGTGAGGAAAATAAAGCAAGCAAAAGGTGCCGTGATTCTAATAGCTCCGGCTTGGCCCAGAAGACATTGGTACACAGATCTGCAGAGAATGTCGATGGATGCTCCATTTCTGCTCCCTCAATGTCCAGACCTACTGATGCAGGGTCCTTGTTATCACAGACATCTGGATCGGCTGTCTTTGACAGTGTGGCTCTTGAAACCTCTATCCTGAAGTCTAGAGGATTCTCACAACAGGTAATTCAAACAATGCTCAGAGCAAGGAAACCCTCCTCAGCTCGTATTTATCCCCAAATATGGCAAGCCTATATTCATTGGTGCAGTGAAAGAAGTGTGGACGCAAGATCTTTCCAGTTTCTTAGCATTCCTTCAGGCAGGAATGGATAAAGGTTTGAAGGTGGCTTCCTTGAGAGTGCAAGTATCGGTATTGACTGTATGGTTCCAAAAGAAAATTGCCAATTTACAGGATGTACATACTTTTTTTCCAGGGAATGCTGCGCATTCAACCTCCTTTTGTTCTGCCTACAGTACCATGGGACTTATGTTTAGTCCTGAAAGCCCTTCAAGTTGCCCCATTTGAACCACTTAATAAAGTGGATCTTAAATGGTTGACAGCTAAAGTGCTCTTTCTACTGACTATGGCATCAGCTAGAAGAGTATCAGATTTAGGGGCGCTATCATGTCGTTCCCCATTTCTGATTTTTTTTTTTATCCAGATAAAGCAGTTCTCAGAACTAGGTCTGGGTATCTTCCTAAGGTGGTGTCTAAATTCCACCTTAATGATGAAATTGTAGTCTCGGCTTTTCAGGTATCGTGACTTTCTGCGGGAGATGCATCGCTGGACGTTGTCCGTGCATTAAGGATCTACGTGGATCATACCAGTGCCATCAGAAAGACAGATTCTCTCTTCATTCTCTACGGATTTCACAAGAGAGAATGGCCTGCTACTAAACAGACGCTGGCAAGATGGCTTTGAATGACTATTTCAGAAGCATATTCTCAAGCTGATCTCCCTGTTCCGGCTAAAGTCTCTACTCACTCTACTCGTAAGGTAGGTCCTTCATGTGCAGCACAACATGGTTCTTCAGCAGAAGAGATATGTAAGGCAGCCACATGGTCTTCCATTAATACATTCATTAGACATTATGCCTTGGATACTTTTGCCTCTCACGACGCTGAATTTGGGCGGAAGGTTTTCCTGTCCAATCAGGAGCGTCCCCACCACTAAATTGCTTTGGGAAATCCCAGTGTTATACTCTGGATAACCTGTGGACCCCTGCTGGAGAAATATACTTTATGGTAAGAACTTACCGTTGATAACAGTATTTCTCCTAAGTCCACAGCTATCACAGGGATCCCACCCTGACGCACCTGATTTGAGGATTCTTCTACTCACTAACCTCTTTCTTCTTGTACGGAAGGGTGTGCATGTGTGTTCTTATCGCCTGATTAGGGTTCTACATGATGCTCCTGTCTTGTGCTTTGGAATACAACTGATTTGCCCGAGCCAGTGGGCGAGGTTATATGGACGGGCCCGTTGCATCATGTGAGGCCAGAAAGCTTTGATCGATAGAGCGACAATGGATTGGCACCAATCATATCCCATTGTTATCCTGCGGAACCTGTGGACATAGCAGAAATACCGTTATCAACGGTAAGTTCTTACCATAACGTATATGTCTAGAGATGAGCGGGTTTGGATACCTGAGATCTGAACCTCCCTACCCGAGTCCGGATCCGAATCATGCTTGGGTTTTCCCACCTTACTCGTAAACCAGAATGAGGCAAAACGTCATCATCCCGCTGTCGGACTCTCACAGGGTTTGGATTCCATATAAGGACCCACGCGTCGCCACCATTTTCACTCCAGTCTCGGAGAGTGTATTGAGAGGATGTGTCGCCATCCTCTGTATCTGTGTGGGTGGCGATTCCAGTGCTGTCTTGTGCTGCTCAGTCCAGTGTGGTGTCTTATGCTGCATCAGTCCAGCCAGTAACAGTGGTGGTGTCCTCTGCTGCTATATTTCCCCAGTGCTGCTGTATAAGTCCCTTACAGTTTTGCTGTGTTGTCCTGCATCAGACCAGGGGTAGTGTCTTGTGCAGCATCAGTCCAGTGACCGGTCACAGTGGTGGTGTCCTCTGCTGCCATATATCCAGTGTTACTGGTGTATAATTCCCGTGGTTCTGCGTCTGACACTGCAGTGCCACTCCTAGATGGGCCAATTGTTTGTGTCGCTTAGCTTAGTCATACAGCTACCTCATTGCACCTCTATTACATCTTTGCATGATGTGCTGTTTGGGGCCTTTTTTTTATATCTGCCACTGCAGTGCCACTCCTAGATGGGCCAGGTGTTTGTACCGCACACTTGTGTTGCTTAGCTTAGTCATACAGCAGCCTTGGTGCACCTCTTTTTCATCTTTGCATCATGTGCTGTTTGGGGCATGGTTTTTTAATCCACTGCCGTATAAGTCCAGGGGTACTGCTGTATTAGTCCAGGGGTACTGCCGTATAAGTCCACCAATTGCAGAATTTTAGAAAAATGACAGGGGCGTGCAGGAGATGCTGTGAGTGGACTGAAAAATTGTGGGCCACTTTCGACATTCAGCCACTGCATGTCACTACTAGATGGGCCAGGTGGTTGTGTTGCTTAGCTTAGTCATACAGCAACCTCGGTGCACCTCTTTTTCTTCTTTGCATCATGTGCTGTTTGGGGCCTATTTTTGAAATCTGACATCCTGTCTGACACTGCAGTGCCACTCCTAGATGGGCCAGGTGATTGTGCCGCACACTTGTGTTGCTTAGCTTAGTCATACAGCCACCTCGGTGCAGCCTTTTGGCCTAAAAACAATAGTGTGAGGTGTTCAGAATAGACTGGAAATGAGTGGAAATTAATGTTATTGTGGTTAATAATAACGTAGGATCAAAATTACCCCCAAATTATGCGATTTTAGCTGTTTTTATGTATTTTTCAAAAATCATCCAAAACCAAAACACGAGTGGTTTTGGCAAAACAAACCCAAAACCAAAACACGAACGGAGAATTAGAACCAAAACACAAAAAGTGCCCATCGCACATCTCTAGATATGTCCAGCACATTTTAGAAACAATTGGTTGTACAGTTTAGGAATATTTTTATTTTATATACCCTCCATAAAAGCTTCTTATTTAATTACCAAATATGTAATCATCTTCCCATTCCTCAGCCAGTATGGGTTTGAGGTTTTAAAAATAGAAAATGTGAGTGCGCTAGCAACTGCAGCCTGTATACAGGTGGTCAAACCTCTGTAAATATATGTAAAAAAAAGGGGTAAGATACTTGCGCCGGCAGTTAATCCAAAAGTTAAAGAACGCTTTACAATATATATATAAAATATAACAGTTTATTACAAATGTATAAAAAGAGAGGGATATTTGCCACAATTCACATAAAACATGCAAGCTTGTTGGAATTGTTAACCTCCAATAGTCTCCTCAATACATTTTGGCCGTTTTACATATAACCTCAGATTCCACAGAACATGCTACAGAAAAATGGGGTCATCTTTAAAAAAAAACAAAAAAAAAAAACACTGTGCCATTTCAAATAATTAAAATGTCATCCAAATAGAAGTTATAAAATACAACATGCAGCATAAATTGATAAACTGGTACACAGTTTACCAGTACCCGATAAAAGGTTTGGCGAAACCTGGGATAAATATTGTCCCCATCGTAGTTCCACATCTTTAGATACAGTAAACTTATCCAAACATGTAACATTAATTTAATAGAAATCTTGGCTAGTAAGTAGTAACAGATGAATTTCTTGTGTTTTTCTTCTAGATTCTCATCTGAAAAGTTCCACATACATATAGTATATAGAAAAGTTCCACATACTGTATATTAATACATTGTTGATGTAATATGGGTGTATTGAGGTCCTGTAAATTAATAGTGGCCAAACAGAACCTCTTCCTGTACAGTGTTCTCCACAACTTTAAGAATAGATCTTAAGAGCGTAGATCTGGTATTTTGTTAAAAAAAAATATGCATCACCTTTAGAGGTGAACGGGAATCTAACCTTGTGACGATGTCCCTGACGTATGGATTTAGTATGGTTTTACATCTTTTAGGCACAAAATAAAATTTGGTTTTATGTTGGAACTTGCTGTATATTTAAATGTCTTTATCAAATGCTTCAGAAATCACTCTAAAAGGAACCACAGGACTTTAAGAAAGTCCTCTTTTGGGTCTTCTGTAGGGTCTTTTCAAAATGAGCCATGCCAGAGGATAAGAACAGTATTTTGCAGATACCTTTATATACATTGATTCATTCATATTCAGTGTGAATGGGGTACGCCAACACCACAGCTGGGAATGACTTGGATGATTATATTAATTTAAGGATTGTAAAAACACTTTCTTACACATTGCGCGCAATCTTTCTTTTTCTTTGAGCACAACTGATCCATTCATCAAAGATTGTGACCCATCCATTGAGAACAACATTGGACATGATCAACCTCTTTAATGAGGGATGTATTGTATTTCATGTTTCTCATCTTAACCCTGTTATGTATGTTATATATAGGGAGGCGGGATCCCGGGATTTGAGGCCAAAAATGCCGGGATTTGAATCCCGGGATTGGATGCTTCAATCCCGGGATTCACGGGATTAAGGTGCGCATGCGCATTACTGTTTTTTGGCCGGGCAGCGCCGCTGAGCTCTAGCGCTTGGCTCAGCCTCAGACGCTGCCCGACCCCGGCTGCCTTGCTGTGCGCAGCGTGACGTCAGCAAGGTCACGCTGCGCAGCCCCAGCCATGCCCGCCGCGTCTGCCTTCAGCGCGCCTGCCCGTCAGTGAGTCCACCCGCCTTCAATACAAAGCTGGTAAACGGCTCTGCTGCAGTGTTGTCTGTTGTCACTGTGCCGCTGCTGCCTGCCTCTCAACCTTGGGGACCCTTTTATTTACTGTAGTGAGTATATGTTCTTTTCTCTGACGTCCTAGTGGATGCTGGGACTCCGTAAGGACCATGGGGAATAGCGGCTCCGCAGGAGACATGGCACAAAATAAAAGCTTAAGGATCAGGTGGTGTGCACTGGCTCCTCCCCCTATGACCCTCCTCCAAGCCTCAGTTAGATTTTTGTGCCCGGCCGAGAAGGGTGCAATCTAGGTGGCTCTCCTGAGCTGCTTAGAATAAAAGTTTAGTTAGGTTTTTTTATTTTCAGTGAGTCCTGCTGGCAACAGGCTCACTGCATCGTGGGACTAAGGGGAGAAGAAACGGACTCACCTGAGTGCAGAGTGGATCGGGTTTCTTAGGCTACTGGACACTAGCTCCAGAGGGACGATCACAGGTTCAGCCTGGATGGGTCACCGGAGCCGCGCCGCCGTCCCCCTTACAGAGCCAGAAGAGACGAAGAGGTCCGGTGAAATCGGCGGCAGAAGACATCCTGTCTTCAGACTAAGGTAGCGCACAGCACCGCAGCTGTGCGCCATTGCTCTCAGCACACTTCACACTCCGGTCACTGAGGGTGCAGGGCGCTGGGGGGGGAGCGCCCTGAGACGCAATATAACAGAATACCTTAGGTGGCAAAACAGAATACATCACATATAGCTCCTGGGCTATATGGATGTATTTTAATCCCCTGCCATTTTACACAAAAAAGCGGGAGATAAGGACGTCGTGAAGGGGCGGAGCCTATCTCCTCAGCACACAAGCGCCATTTTCCCTCACAGCTCCGCTGGAAGGACGGCTCCCTGACTCTCCCCTGCAGTCCTGCTTCAGAATCAGGGTAAAAAAGAGAAGGGGGGGCACGTTTGGCAGCAAATAAATATATTAACAGCAGCTATAAGGGAGTAACACTTATATAAGGTTATCCCTGTATATATATATATATATAGCGCTGGGTGTGTGCTGGCAGACTCTCCCTCTGTCTCTCCAAAGGGCTAAGTGGGGTCCTGTCCTCTATCAGAGCATTCCCGGTGTGTGTGCTGTGTGTCGGTACGCGTGTGTCGACATGTATGAGGAGGAAAATGATGTGGAGGCGGAGCAGTTGCCTGTGTTGGTGATGTCACCCCCTAGGGAGTCGACACCTGACTGGATGATTGTATTTAAACAATTAAGTGATAATGTCAGCAATTTGCAAAAAACTGTTGACGACATGAGACAGCCGGCAAATCAATTAGTGCCTGTCCAGGCGTCTCAAACACCGTCAGGGGCGCTAAAACGCCCGTTACCTCAGTGGGTCGACACAGACCCTGACACAGATACTGAGTCTAGTGTCGACGGTGACGAGACAAACGTAATGTCCAGTAGGGCCACACGTTACATGATCACGGCAATGAAAGAGGCATTGAACCTTTCTGACACTACAAGTACCACAAAGAAGGGTATTATGTGGGGTGAGAAAAAACTACCAATATTTTTTCCTGAGTCAGAGGAAATAAATGAGGGGTGTGAAAAAGCGTGGGTTTCCCCCGATAAAAATACAGCTAATTTCTAAAAAAATTATTAGCATTATATCCTTTCCCGCCAGAGGTTAGGGCGCGTTGGGAAACACCCCCTAGGGTAGATAAGGCGCTCACACGTTTATCAAAACAAGTAGCGTTACCGTCTCCTGATACGGCTACCCTCAAAGAACCAGCTGATAGAAGGCTGGAAAATATCCTAAAAAGTATATACACACATACTGGTGTTATACTGCGACCAGCAATCGCCTCAGCCTGGATGTGCAGTGCTGGAGTCGCATGGTCGGATTCCCTGACCGAGAATATTGATACCCTGGATAGGGACAATATTTTGTTAACTATAGAACATTTAAAGGATGCATTACTATATATGCGTGATGCACAGAGGGATATTTGCACCCTGGCATCAAGAGTAAGTGCTATGTCCATCTCTGCCAGAAGAGCGTTATGGACGCGACAGTGGTCAGGGGATGCGGATTCCAAACGGCACATGGAAGTATTGCCGTATAAAGGGGAGGAGTTATTTGGGGCTGGTCTACCGGACCTGGTGGCCACTGCAACGGCTGGAAAATCCACCTTTTTACCCCAGGTCACTCCACATCAGCAGAAAAAGACACCGTCTTTTCAAACTCAGTCCTTTCGTTCCCATAAGTACAAGCGAGCAAAAGGCCATTCTTTTCTGCCCCGGGGCAGAGGAAGAGGAAAAAGACTGCACCATGCAGCCGCTTCACAGGAGCAGAAGCCCTCCCCTGCTTCTGCCAAGTCTTCAGCATGACGCCGGGGCTTTACAAGCAGACTCAGATATGGTGGGGGCCCGTCTCAAGAATTTCAACGCGCAGTGGGCTCACTCGCAAGTGGATCCCTGGATTCTACAGGTAGTATCGCAGGGGTACAAACTGGAATTCGAGGCGTTTCCCCCTCGTCGTTTCCTGAAGTCTGCTTTACCAAAGTCTCCCTCCGACAGGGAGGCAGTTTTGGAAGCCATTCACAAGCTGTATTCCCAGCAGGTGATAATCAAGGTACCCCTCCTGCAACAAGGAAAGGGGTATTATTCCACGCTGTTTGTGGTACCGAAGCCGGACGGCTCGGTGAGACCAATTTTAAATCTGAAATCCTTGAACACTTACATAAAAAGGTTCAAATTCAAGATGGAGTCACTCAGAGCAGTGATAGCAAACCTGGAAGAAGGGGACTATATGGTGTCTCTGGACATCAAAGATGCTTATCTCCACGTCCCGATATACCCTTCTCACCAAGGGTACCTCAGGTTTGTAGTACAAAACTGTCATTATCAGTTTCAGACGCTGCCGTTTGGATTGTCCACGGCACCTCGGGTCTTTACCAAGGTAATGGCCGAAATGATGATTCTTCTACGAAGAAAAGGCATTTTAATTATCCCTTACTTGGACGATCTCCTGATAAGGGCAAGATCCAGGGAACAGTTAGAAGTCGGAGTAGCACTATCTCAGGTAGTGTTACGTCAGCACGGGGGGATTCTAAATATTCCAAAATCGCAGCTGATTCCAACGACACGTCTACTGTTCCTAGGAATGATTCTGGACACAGTCCAGAAGAAGGTGTTTCTCCCGGAGGAGAAGGCCAGGGAGTTATCCGAGCTAGTCAGGAACCTCCTAAAACCAGGACAGGTCTCAGTGCATCAGTGCACGAGGGTCCTGGGGAAAATGGTGGCTTCTTACGAAGCGATTCCATTCGGAAGATTCCATGCAAGAACATTTCAGTGGGTTCTACTGGACAAATGGTCCGGATCGCATCTGCAGATGCATCAGCGGATAACCCTGTCGCCAAGGACAAGGGTGTCTCTCCTGTGGTGGCTGCAGAGTGCTCATCTACTAGAGGGCCGCAGATTTGGCATTCAGGATTGGATCCTGGTAACCACGGATGCCAGCCTGAGAGGCTGGGGAGCAGTCACACAGGGAAGAAATTTCCAGGGCCTGTGGTCAAGCTTGGAAACGTCTCTTCATATAAACATTCTGGAACTAAGGGCCATTTACAATGCCCTAAGTCAAGCAAAACCTCTGCTTCAGGGTCAGGCGGTGTTGATCCAATCGGACAACATCACGTCAGTCGCCCACGTAAACAGACAGGGCGGCACGAGAAGCAGGAGGGCAATGGCAGAAGCTGCAAGGATTCTTCGCTGGGCGGAAAATCATGTGATAGCACTGTCAGCAGTATTCATTCCGGGAGTGGACAACTGGGAAGCAGACTTCCTCAGCAGACACGACCTTCACCCGGGAGAGTGGGGACTTCACCCAGAAGTCTTCCACCTGATTGTAAACCGTTGGGAAAAACCAAAGGTGGACATGATGGCGTCACGTCTAAACAAAAAACTGGACAGATATTGCGCCAGGTCAAGGGACCCTCAGGCAATAGCAGTGGACGCTCTGGTAACGCCGTGGGTGTACCAGTCAGTGTATGTGTTCCCTCCTCTGCCTCTCATACCAAAAGTACTGAGAATCATAAGAAGGAAAGGAGTAAGAACTATACTCGTGGTTCCGGATTGGCCAAGACGGACTTGGTACCCGGAACTTCAAGAGATGCTCACGGACGAACCGTGGCCTCTACCTCTAAGAAAGGACCTGCTACTGCAGGGGCCTTGTCTGTTCCAGGACTTACCGCGGCTGCGTTTGACGGCATGGCGGTTGAACGCCGGATCCTGAGGGAAAAAGGCATTCCAGAAGAAGTCATCCCTACTCTGGTCAAAGCCAGGAAGGACGTAACCGCAAAACATTATCACCGCATTTGGCGTAAATATGTTGCGTGGTGTGAGGCCAAGAAGGCCCCTACAGAGGAATTTCAACTGGGTCGTTTCCTTCATTTCCTGCAAACAGGACTGTCTATGGGCCTAAAATTAGGGTCCATTAAGGTTCAAATTTCGTCCCTGTCGATTTTCTTCCAGAAAGAACTGGCTTCAGTACCTGAAGTTCAGACATTTGTAAAAGGGGTGCTGCACATACAGCCTCCTTTTGTGCCTCCAGTGGCACCTTGGGATCTCAATGTGGGGTTGAGTTTTCTAAAGTCACATTGGTTTGAACCACTTTCCACTGTGGACTTAAAATATCTCACATGGAAGGTGTCGATGCTGTTAGCCTTGGCTTCAGCCAGGCGTGTGTCAGAATTGGCGGCTTTATCATATAAAAGCCCTTACTTAATTTTTCATTCTGACAGGGCGGAATTGAGGACTCGTCCTCAATTTCTACCTAAGGTGGTTTCTGCATTTCACATGAACCAACCTATTGTGGTACCTGCGGCTACCAGGGACTTAGAGGACTCTAAGTTGCTTGACGTTGTCAGGGCCTTGAAAATATATGTTTCCAGGACGGCTGGAGTCAGAAAATCTGACTCGCTGTTTATCCTGTATGCACCCAACAAGCTGGGTGCTCCTGCTTCTAAGCAGACGATTGCTCGTTGGATTTGTAGTACAATTCAGCTTGCACATTCTGTGGCAGGATTGCCACAGCCAAAATCAGTAAAAGCCCATTCCACAAGGAATGTGGGCTCATCTTGGGCGGCTGCCCGAGGGGTCTCGGCTTTACAACTTTGCCGAGCAGCTACTTGGTCAGGGGCAAACACGTTTGCTAAATTCTACAAATTTGATACCCTGGCTGAGGAGGACCTGGAGTTCTCTCATTCGGTGCTGCAGAGTCATCCGCACTCTCCCGCCCGTTTGGGAGCTTTGGTATAATCCCCATGGTCCTTACGGAGTCCCAGCATCCACTAGGACGTCAGAGAAAATAAGATTTTACTTACCGATAAATCTATTTCTCGTAGTCCGTAGTGGATGCTGGGCGCCCATCCCTAGTGCGGATTGTCTGCAATACTTGTATATAGTTATTGTTACAAAGATTCGGGTTATTATTGTTGTGAGCCATCTTTTCAGAGGCTCCTTTGCGTTTATCATACTGTTAACTGGGTTCAGATCACAAGTTGTACGGTGTGATTGGTGTGGCTGGTATGAGTCTTACCCGGGATTCAATATCCTTCCTTATTATGTACGCTCGTCCGGGCACAGTATCCTAACTGAGGCTTGGAGGAGGGTCATAGGGGGAGGAGCCAGTGCACACCACCTGATCCTTAAGCTTTTATTTTGTGCCCTGTCTCCTGCGGAGCCGCTATTCCCCATGGTCCTTACGGAGTCCCAGCATCCACTACGGACTACGAGAAATAGATTTATCGGTAAGTAAAATCTTATTTTTTTTCTGATTTTGAAATGGGGCTGTAGATTATAGTACAGTTCAATCCCGGGATCACGGGAATCCCGGGATTGAGCATTTTTCAATCCCGAATCCCGGGATTGAAAAAACATTCCGGATTGGCCTCCCTAGTTATATACCCTTTTTAGATTGCGGTCATTTTAGCTCGAATCGCATTTCAGATTTAGCGCCCTGGGGGCACTAAGGTTTCAAATCGGTTTGAATTTATTGCTATCTTTCTAGTGTAGTGACACAATAATTTTGAAACCTACTGCCGTCGGGCTGCTCAGAGCTGTCTAGAGACACCCTTCTATTTTTATCTTTTAATGATCGTTCATCCCCTAAGAGTAGTCTCTAAAAGATTTACCAGTTATTGAAAATAGAGTACCACCCTGATTTAATTTTTTTTTTACTTTTTTAATTTTGTTGCCTTGATTTGTATAGTATACAGTTTGAAATGTTTTTTTTCTTGAGACAAAAGCATGCAGAGATCCATGAGTTTACCACAAGAGATTTGTAGATAAGCCTTTATTCAAATTATATATGGTTTGGGCGGGATCCGGTCTGAAGATCGACAGTGTCTAGGTCGACAATGTTTATATTGACCACTATAGGTCGACAGTCACATGTCGACCTTTTGACCTGTCGACCTAGAACATGTCGACCTAGAAACCCTGTCAACCTTCAAACCCTGTCGACCTAGTGACAGTCGACCTAAATATTGTCGACCTAATGATCCACACCCTGTTTGGGCCACCCGTTTTACTCACTGTATAAATAAGACATAGGTGGTTTAGGAACGTTACACAAGAGGGAGCTTTACTCCTGTTTTTTATTTTAGATACATGATGCTGCACAAAGTGAGGTATTTGAAAATATTAGATCTCATATGAAAATGCAAAATGCCAACAGACCTTTGTAAAATGTGGGATAGTATTAAGCAGTGCAACATCTGACACACATCAGGTATTCTTATTGCACCATGCTTTAAAGCACTTGGAATGCATTCCTGAGGGGGACAAAATTACCCATCATGCCTATGAAATATATATATGTATATGTGTGTGTGTATACATATGTCATTTTTACCTAAATTGTGCCTGAGAAAAAGCATTGGCATGTCTCTCTAGATTGAGGAACACAAGCAATAATGAATCTATATTTGTGTGGGGAGATGAATCTGGTCTATTAATATAAAGATTTGAGGCCTTGACAAATATGCACTCCGATGCAATGAAGTAAATGGGAAAATACATTATTTCTGTAGATTAGAAGAACCAAGGCCACCCTTAAACAGTTGTTTATGAATAGTATACATTTTAACGGACTCTTCTCCCAGTCCAAATGAAACCAGGAATGTGTTTGAAGAGCTACATTGAACAACGTCACCACTGAAATAGTCTTAAGCTGGGTACATATTAGACGATACGTCGTCCGATCCATCGGATCTACATATTGGGTACCTTGTCTAGTGCATACATGCTATGTCGATGTGCGCTCCCACACGTCAGCGACATCGCTAGCTAGGGCCATTCTGCCAAATGCAGAACAACCCCCAACGTCGCTCAGTTGCTGCCAGCATCGGCAAGTGTATATGCACTTGCCGATGCCAGGCCCCGTCACCTGCAATGTCACTGGGTACACACATCCTGTAGTGTGTAGCCAGCTTTAGTAATCTCTGATTGAGGACTAGACTTTTTCTTATTATGATCCGTTAAATTGTAGGCTTGCTGCTATATGCTTAGGACCATTGCATGACCCAATCAGTTGCTGGACAGATTAACTAATTGGTCTCCAAAAATACTCTAGTACAAACAGTAGTAAAACTCAGACTCACTAGAAGACCTTGCAAAACAACCACAAATCACCACTCTTGCTTGACTGCAGCTTTTGCCGAATATGGTGGTCTGCCTTCATTATCCACTGTTTGGTTTCATCTGTCTGGAGGGCTTTGTACAGGAACCATGTGTTTCGTTGAGATGCAACTATTGGAGAGCAGGGCCTTTTTCAGAACTACCTTTTAATATAACCCATTTTTCTTGTTTTTTGGGTGGGGGGGGGGGGGTTAATCCCTTTATGGTAGACACGCACTTAAAATGTTCTGTAGATCTTTTTATGTAGCTTTTAGGTACTTACTGAGTTCTAAAATCTGTACAGACTTCTATTTTCCTTGACATGGTATTAACAAACTTGTTGCCTCAATGCCAACCTGCAAAAGTTCTGCTTTTATATGGAGGTGGTAGCACTTCCTCATGATCAAATAATGCAAGTGCACTGGATTAGCAGTGCCTGTATATGGAAGCAACACGCACGGTTTAGTTAATGTTTGTTTTTATTTTGTTGAATAAGTAATGACAAAGTAAAAGCTGTGCTTTTTTTTGTTTTTTGTTTTTTGTGTCACAACATTAAATTTAACATAACTTCAGTGCAGCTTTGGAAAATCTGTTCTGCTTGGTTCCCCTCTAACACCATTTAGTGTTACTTAATTTTATTTGCACCAGCTAGTGATTGATCGTATCACCAATCTGCTTAATATTCAAAGACTAGAGACATGTTGTGATTATTGCTGTTATTGGTTGTATTCATGAAACTGCTGATGGGAGCTTTGGTGGCCCCAGTTATTATTATTATTTATTATTATCCTTTATTTATATGGCGCCACAAGGGTTCCGCAGCGCCCAATTACAGAGTACATATGCACATAGTCAAAACAGGAAAACAGTAACTGTTATTGTATGTAATGCCAAAAAGTGCTCTGAGATCACTATAGCACAGGTTTCCAAACTCTGCCATTACAGTCCAGGTTTCAAGGATACCCATACTTCAGCGCAGGTTACTTAATAAGCACCTCAGTCTATTTGATTTAACTATCTGGACTTGAGCATGGATATCCTTAAAACCTGAACTTGAATGGCAGAGTTTGTGAAAGTGCAGTAGCATGCTCTCCCACTAGTACACTGCAGTTGAAATGTTAAGGCCCGTACACACTGGGCAATATATCGGCCGTTCTCTTGAACGGCTGATATATCGTGGGTCCGTCGGCCAGTGTGTACAGCCGATACGTCTGTGAACTCCGTCGTTCACAGACGTATTGCGTCAGCCCCGCAGCACAGCCGACGGCCAATATATCTACCGATATATTGGCGCGTCGCTGTGTGTGTATGGCGGTCGGCCGACCGCCCGTACACATGCTGCGGCGGCCGGCGGTGATTGACAGCTGAACTGGGCGGGCGGGTGTACACGCCCGCCCAGTTCATGACGTCAGTCCCCGACGGATTGGGCAGTGTGCATGCACAGCACACTGCCCCGTCCATAGATATATCTGCCAATCAATTGATCTGCAGATATATCTATCAGTGTGTACCCACCTTGAGAGCAGGCAGGTGCCAGGAAGTGTGTGTAAAATAAATATATATTTATTATAGTCATTAAAGGAAACACCAATACTCTGGTTATCACATTCCCTGGTGTCCTACGGTCAGGACCCAAAATACAGTGAGATGAAGGCAGCACTCGGGATAGAAGACGCAGACACAAACAAATGTCCTATAACATCTGCTGGTGTCTGCATATTCTATGCTGAGTGCCGCCTTCATCTCATGAGATAGAGAGCTAGAGATATATGTGTAATTTATGGTTTTTAGCATGGTGTTTGAGTAGTGGATGCACATGCTATTTTACTTTTTCAGTTGTGTGCACAAACTCTGCCAAGATGTGGGTTGCAGTACCCAATTAACACCACTTAACAGCTGTTAAATAGCAGAGTTGTCTCATGTAACGTCAATTAAAATGCTAATTCCACTCGATTTGCTGCCCACCACCAGGTAGACTCCACTTATGATGGATTACAATGCAGAACTGAAATAAATTACTCACAAAATAAAATTAAATCTAATCATCTAATTTAAATTAAGATACATATACTTTTATACAAAAAAAATTGATTTCTGTGCCATAAATTCTTTAGGTACTGGTTGTCTTCTGGTGATAAGGTCAGTAACTTGCTGCATTTGTTGACATACTGTATTTCCGATACTGTTTGCAATACACTTACAGTAGAAGTTGTTTTATTTTTTACTTTATCTACAGTTTGAACCATTTATTTGGTGTGCATTTATTTTGCGTACATTAGTTTACGCTAAACAAAATGCAGATTTTTTTTAACCCTATGCTCTATACCCTATGCTCAAAAAAGGAGGTGGTTCTCCAGTTAATGCTATCTTCTGGATAGATTTTTTTTTTTTTTTTTGTGTGTGTGTGACTACACTTAATTTCTGTTGTATCTACTGTAAGAACAATATATGTAGATTTCTTGATTGTATTCCTTTTTAGAAACTAAAGGGACATTAATGTAATGCTTGAGGAAACAGATGAGCCTTGAAGTCTCTGTGAAGCATTGTAAAGTGGAGCCTGCTTGCAAGGCAGGGCTGGTGGTAGGGTGTTTTATGCCCCCCACCCCTGCAAACTATAAATTTGCACACTCGCATACGCTACAAAGGGACAGGAAGTGCCTTCAATGTGTGTCATAAAAGGGGTGTGGTCTCACAATGAATGGGCATGGTCACACAATAGTGGCCCAATTTCTAATTATGCCACATAGCAGCACAATCTTATTCACATTACACCGCATGTAATAGTACCTTTATACACATAATGCCCACAGTAGGGCCGCTTATTCACACAATACCCACAGTAGTAGTGCCCCTCTGGGGAGCGCCTCTCCAGCCTGCCGCCTCCCTGCTTTGCATCCTTTTGAGTGTGACGTGCTGGCCTTTCCTCAAGGCACCCTAAGGGTCCATGTTTTAAGGATATCCATACTTGGCCACAGGTGACTTAATATCTCAGTCAGAAAATAATGCAGATTGAAAAAGCACCTGATAGTGTAATAATTTTCTCACTCTGGATAGACAGATAACATGCATATAGATTTTCTGCGTACCAGATATAGTCCTTAGAAAGGAAAATCATGTGAAATTCTCCTCCTCTCAGGCATATATAGCCTCACTCGTCAGTAGTCAGAGGGTTGTCAAGTCTCACAACATGGTTTGGGAAACTCCACACACTAGTGTATATTTTAAAATTAGGAGTGCTTATTTTAGCATACACACTGTAAACTGCTAACGATACATATATAAAAAGTAAAACCAATACCAATATAGTCATTAATGATATTGTTTGGTGTCAACCCTGCGCCGACCCCTACATGCAGGTTCTGACCTGCATGTACAGGCGACAGAACACCTCGATAACAATCCCACAGAAGTGTGCATTGTCCATAGCGTACACACTGGGCAATATTACAAACGATATGGCTCGGAAGGGTGAAAATGAGCGATATCATTTAAAATATCACTTAGTGTATGCACCTTCATAGTTCAAGACAATATACAACAAGTACAAGGTACATAAAGATAGCTGCATCTGAAGACAACACTTAAATTAGTAACAGGGCGACAGAGAACTGAGGGATTTGGTGCATTGGAAGGGAGTATGGAGTTGAAAATGCGGTAAGTAAGAGAAGGAAAAGCACATGAGCGAAGAGTGCCCTACTCGTGAGACCTTATAGTCAAAGGGGAGGGGCAGACAGTCAGGGGTAACACAAATGGGGTAGACAGAGGATTAGGATGAGAGTTGGATGGATTTGGTGAAGTACTGTAGGTACTGAGAGCTCACTTGAAGTTTTGTAGTGAGGTGGAGAGTCTAAGGGGAGGGGGAGTCTAAGGGGAGGGGGAGCTGCTTGTTGGTGTCACTGTGCAGCGCTGTTGGAGTCCGTTTCTCCGCAGAGATGTTAAGAAATTCAGATGTCTCGCCAGAACCTGGTACAGACCATTAAAAACGGTTATGTACCGGCTAAAGCAGTACAGTTGGAAGCTAAGCGTTGGTGTAAATGCCTGTATGATTCATCCTAAGGAGTCGCAGCTAAGGTGATTTAGTCTATCTAAGTTAGTGTATTTAGGGGTAAATTTAGGGCTTTGGATTAAGGCATTACAGATTGGGTATAAGGGTTGATGTAACCCTTAGGGTACTAGGGTTAGTTTAGTGGGTTGGCGGGGCCCAAACCTGGTCCCTTAACTAGGGCCCCATGAGGTCTAAATCTGGCTCTGAATGCAATGTGTCCTTGGCTGATAAGACATGGAGAAGTGTAGATAATTCTACCAGCTGCTGCCTGCTGAGCTCCACTATTGGAAGCCTGTGTTTATAAAGACAGTGTACAGATTTATCAAGTACAGTTGTTCCGTGCCGCACATGTACCCACAAAGTGAGACGTCAAAGTCACAGCACCTACAGTAAGTCAGTCAGAGATGCAAAGAAACTAAGCTGCAGACCATCTCCCATTAATAAGGAAATCAAAAGAGCCACAGTTTTCCTGCAACCATGGAGCAGATGTATTAAGTATGGAGAAGTGATAAAGTGAAAGGAGATAACACACCAGCCAATTGTCTCCTAACTGTCAATCATCTGCCCCTAAATTGGAACTACAGGGAGCACTGGGGCTTGCCTGTTACAACCAAGAAAAAATGAGGAGGGCCCCTCCAAATCCGTGAGTACTCAAATTTCTGTGGACACATCAAACAAATGACTGCTGTACAGTATGTTGCTGCAGGACCGCCATCAAGGGGGGACTGCCGGGACTGGAGTCCTGGGCCCAGAGACACAGGTGTCCCGCCCCTAGCTCCTTCTATAAAGTAGTCTCCCCAGACTCCGAACAAGCTGACATCTACTTAAAAACTTCAAGTCACAGGAGCCCTAGCTGTCCAGGACCAGACTCTCACAAGATGGCTGCTGAGAGACCGATCTGAAGCTCCATACATGTCCTCAGTTCAGGAGGTCGGCAGCCATTTTCTTGTATACTTGTCTGGCAGCACTGTACCTTAGTCATGTAGTTAAGTTAGGAGCAGTGGCTATTTTCCCGTGGTGTGACCTCTGCCTTCCTTCTATCATTACAACAAGGAAGTAGGAAAAGATAGTAGCAAACTTGTGTCTGGCAGAAGGTAATGATATTATAATTCTATAGGTTTAACTGCTCTGATGTCAGGTTACTGTACTATAGGGGGGGGGGGGCAGACCCTGATTCCTTGTTATGGTACAGCTGGAGCAGACGTATGCTGCTTGGTCTTTGTACAGGTGGGTTACAGTGTTCTAATTTCTCTATCGTCCTAGTGGATGCTGGGGTTCCTGAAAGGACCATGGGGAATAGCGGCTCCGCAGGAGACAGGGCACAAAAAGTAAAGCTTTTCCAGATCAGGTGGTGTGCACTGGCTCCTCCCCCTATGACCCTCCTCCAGACTCCAGTTAGATTTTTGTGCCCGGCCGAGAAGGGTGCAATCTAGGTGGCTCTCCTAAAGAGCTGCTTAGAAAAAGTTTAGCTTAGGTTTTTTATTTTACAGTGAGTCCTGCTGGCAACAGGATCACTGCAACGAGGGACTGAGGGGAGAAGAAGTGAACTCACCTGCGTGCAGGATGGATTGGCTTCTTGGCTACTGGACATCAGCTCCAGAGGGACGATCACAGGTACAGCCTGGATGGTCACCGGAGCCGCGCCGCCGGCCCCCTTGCAGATGCTGAAGTCAGAAGAGGTCCAGAATCGGCGGCTGAAGACTCCTGCAGTCTTCTAAAGGTAGCGCACAGCACTGCAGCTGTGCGCCATTTTCCTCTCAGCACACTTCACACGCAGTCACTGAGGGTGCAGGGCGCTGGGGGGGGGGGGCGCCCTAGGAGGCAAATGTAACCTATATAAAGGCTAAAAATACCTCACATATAGCCCCCAGAGGCTATATGGAGATATTTAACCCCTGCCTGGATTCACTAAATAGCGGGAGACGAGCCCGCCGGAAAAGGGGCGGGGCCTATCTCCTCAGCACACGGCGCCATTTCCTCTCACAGCTCCGCTGGTCAGGACGGCTCCCAGGTCTCTCCCCTGCACTGCACTACAGAAACAGGGTAAAACAGAGAGGGGGGGCAAATTTATGGCGATATTTTGATATATATAAAGCAGCTATAAGGGAGCACTTATTATAAGGCTATCCCTGTTATATATAGCGCTTTTGGTGTGTGCTGGCAAACTCTCCCTCTGTCTCCCCAAAGGGCTAGTGGGTCCTGTCTTCGTTAGGAGCATTCCCTGTGTGTCTGCTGTGTGTCGGTACGTGTGTGTCGACATGTATGAGGACGATATTGGTGTGGAGGCGGAGCAATTGCCAAATATGAGGATGTCACCCCCTAGGGAGTCGACACCAGAATGGATGCCTTTATTTATGGAACTACGGGATAGTGTCAACACGCTAAAGCAGTCGTTTGACGACATGAGACGGCCGGACAATCAATTAGTGCCTGTCCAGGCGACTCAAACACCGTCAGGGGCTGTGAAACGCCCTTTGCCTCAGTCGGTCGACACAGACCCAGACACAGGCACTGACTCCAGTGGTGACGGTGACGAATCAACCGTATTTTCCAGTAGGGCCACACGTTATATGATTTTGGCAATGAAGGAGGCGTTACATTTAGCTGATACTACAGGTACCACTAAACAGGGTATTATGTGGGGTGTGAAAAAACTACCTATAGTTTTTCCTGAATCAGAAGAATTAAATGACGTGTGTAATGAAGCGTGGGTTGCCCCTGATAAAAAGCTGATAATTTCAAAGAAATTATTGGCATTATACCCTTTCCCGCCAGAGGTTAGGGAGCGCTGGGAAACACCTCCTAGGGTGGACAAGGCGCTAACACGCTTATCTAAACAAGTGGCGTTACCCTCTCCTGAGACGGCCGCACTTAAAGATCCATCAGATAGGAGGATGGAAAATATCCAAAAAAGTATATACACACATGCAGGTGTTATACTACGACCAGCTATAGCGGCTGCCTGGATGTGCAGTGCTGGGGTAGTTTGGTCAGAGTCCCTGATTGAAAATATTGATACCCTGGACAGGGACAATATTTTACTGTCGTTAGAACAAATAAAGGATGCATTTCTTTATATGCGTGATGCACAGAGGGATATCTGCACACTGGCATCACGGGTAAGTGCTATGTCCATTTCGGCCAGAAGAGCTTTATGGACGCGACAGTGGACAGGCGATGCGGATTCAAAACGACATATGGAAGTTTTGCCGTATAAAGGGGAGGAGTTATTTGGAGTCGGTCTATCAGATTTGGTGGCCACGGCTACAGCCGGGAAATCCACCTTTCTACCTCAAGTCACTCCCCAACAGAAAAAGGCACCGACTTTTCAACCGCAGCCCTTTCGTTCCTTTAAAAATAAGAGAGCAAAGGGCTATTCATATCTGCCACGAGGCAGAGGTCGAGGGAAGAGACAGCAACAGGCAGCTCCTTCCCAGGAACAGAAGCCTTCCCCGGCTTCTACAAAAGCCTCAGCATGACGCTGGGGCTTCTCAAGCGGACTCGGGGACGGTGGGTGGTCGTCTCAAAAATTACAGCGCGCAGTGGGCTCACTCGCAGGTAGATCCCTGGATCCTGCAGATAATATCTCAGGGGTACAGGTTGGAATTAGAGACAGATCCACCTCGCCGTTTCCTGAAGTCTGCTTTACCAACGTCCCCCTCCGAAAGGGAGACGGTTTTGGAAGCCATTCACAAGGTGTACTCTCAGCAGGTGATAGTCAAGGTACCTCTTCTACAACAAGGGAAGGGGTATTATTCCACTCTTTTTGTGGTACCGAAGCCGGATGGCTCGGTAAGGCCTATTCTAAATCTGAAGTCCTTGAACCTGTACATAAAGAAGTTCAAGTTCAAGATGGAGTCACTCAGAGCAGTGATAGCGAACCTGGAAGAGGGGGACTTTATGGTATCCTTGGACATCAAGGATGCGTATCTCCACGTTCCAATTTACCCCTCACACCAGGGGTACCTCAGGTTCGTTGTACAAAACTGTCACTATCAGTTTCAGACGCTGCCGTTCGGATTGTCCACGGCACCTCGGGTCTTTACAAAGGTAATGGCCGAGATGATGATTCTTCTTCGAAGAAAAGGCATATTAATTATCCCATACTTGGACGATCTCCTAATAAGGGCAAGGTCCAGAGAACAGCTAGAGATGGGATTAGCACTGTCGCAAGAAGTGCTAAAACAGCACGGGTGGATTCTGAATATTCCAAAATCCCAGTTAATGCCGACAACTCGTCTGCTGTTCCTAGGGATGATTCTGGACACGGTTCAGAAAAAGGTTTTTCTCCCGGAGGAAAAAGCCAAGGAGTTATCCGAGCTTGTCAGGAACCTCCTAAAACCAGGAAAGGTGTCTGTACATCAATGCACAAGAGTCCTGGGAAAAATGGTGGCTTCTTACGAAGCAATTCCATTCGGCAGATTCCACGCAAGAATTTTCCAAAGGGATCTGTTGGACAAATGGTCAGGGTCGCATCTTCAGATGCACCTGCGGATAACCCTGTCTCCAAGGACAAGGGTGTCTCTTCTGTGGTGGTTGCAGAGTGCTCATCTATTGGAGGGCCGCAGATTCGGCATACAGGATTGGATCCTGGTGACCACGGACGCCAGCCTGAGAGGCTGGGGAGCAGTCACACAAGGAAGAAACTTCCAGGGAGTATGGACGAGCCTGGAAACGTCTCTTCACATAAACATTCTGGAACTAAGAGCAATATACAATGCTCTAAGCCAGGCAGAACCTCTGCTTCAGGGAAAACCGGTGTTGATCCAGTCGGACAACATCACGGCAGTCGCCCATGTGAACAGACAGGGCGGCACAAGAAGCAGGAGTGCAATGGCAGAAGCTGCAAGGATTCTTCGCTGGGCAGAGAATCATGTGATAGCACTGTCAGCAGTGTTCATCCCGGGAGTGGACAACTGGGAAGCAGACTTCCTCAGCAGACACGATCTTCACCCGGGAGAGTGGGGACTTCATCCAGAAGTCTTCCACTTGCTGGTAACCCGTTGGGAAAGACCAATGGTGGACATGATGGCGTCTCGCCTCAACAAAAAACTGGACAGGTATTGCGCCAGGTCAAGAGATCCGCAGGCAATAGCTGTGGACGCGCTGGTAACGCCTTGGGTGTACCAGTCGGTGTATGTGTTTCCTCCTCTGCCTCTCATACCAAAAGTATTGAGAATTATACGGCAAAGAGGCGTAAGGACGATACTAGTGGTTCCGGATTGGCCAAGAAGGACTTGGTACCCGGAACTTCAAGAGATGATCACGGAAGATCCGTGGCCTCTACCTCTAAGGAGGGACTTGCTTCAGCAGGGTCCCTGTCTGTTTCAAGACTTACCGCGGCTGCGTTTGACGGCATGGCGGTTGAACGCCGGATCCTAAAGGAAAAAGGCATGCCGGAAGAAGTCATTCCTACTTTGATTAAAGCAAGGAAGGAAGTAACCGTGCAACATTATCACCGAATTTGGCGAAAATATGTTGCGTGGTGCGAAGATCGGAGTGCTCCGACGGAGGAATTTCAACTGGGTCGATTCCTACATTTCCTGCAATCAGGATTGTTTATGGGTCTCAAATTGGGATCTATTAAGGTTCAAATTTCGGCCCTGTCGATTTTCTTTCAAAAAGAATTGGCTTCAGTCCCTGAAGTCCAGACCTTTGTTAAGGGAGTGCTACATATACAGCCTCCTGTGGTGCCTCCAGTGGCACCGTGGGATCTCAATGTGGTTTTGGACTTTCTAAAATCTCATTGGTTTGAACCACTAAAGAAGGTGGATTTGAAATATCTCACATGGAAAGTGACCATGCTTCTAGCCCTGGCTTCGGCCAGGAGAGTGTCAGAACTGGCAGCTTTATCTTACAAAAGCCCATATCTGATTTTCCATTCGGACAGGGCAGAACTGCGGACTCGTCCGCATTTTCTCCCTAAGGTGGTGTCAGCATTTCATCTGAACCAGCCTATTGTAGTGCCTGCGGCTACAAGTGACTTGGAGGACTCCAAGTTACTGGACGTTGTCAGAGCATTAAAAATATATATTGCAAGGACAGCTGGAGTCAGAAAATCTGACTCGTTGTTTATATTGTATGCACCCAACAAGATGGGTGCTCCTGCGTCTAAGCAGACGATTGCTCGTTGGATCTGTAGCACAATCCAACTTGCACATTCTGTGGCAGGCCTGCCACAGCCTAAATCTGTAAAGGCCCACTCCACAAGGAAGGTGGGCTCATCTTGGGCGGCTGCCCGAGGGGTCTCGGCATTACAACTTTGCCGAGCAGCTACGTGGTCAGGGGAGAACACGTTTGTAAAATTTTACAAATTTGATACTCTGGCTAAGGAGGACCTGGAGTTCTCTCATTCGGTGCTGCAGAGTCATCCGCACTCTCCCGCCCGTTTGGGAGCTTTGGTATAATCCCCATGGTCCTTTCAGGAACCCCAGCATCCACTAGGACGATAGAGAAAATAAGATTTTACTTACCGATAAATCTATTTCTCGGAGTCCGTAGTGGATGCTGGGCGCCCATCCCAAGTGCGGATCATCTGCAATAATTGTACATAGTTATTGTTAACTAATTCGGGTTATTGTTGAAGGAAGCCATCTTTCAGAGGCTCTGCTGTTATCATACTGTTAACTGGGTTTAGATCACAAGTTGTACGGTGTGATTGGTGTGGCTGGTATGAGTCTTACCCGGGATTCAAAATCCTCCCTTATTGTGTACGCTCGTCCGGGCACAGTACCTAACTGGAGTCTGGAGGAGGGTCATAGGGGGAGGAGCCAGTGCACACCACCTGATCTGGAAAAGCTTTACTTTTTGTGCCCTGTCTCCTGCGGAGCCGCTATTCCCCATGGTCCTTTCAGGAACCCCAGCATCCACTACGGACTCCGAGAAATAGATTTATCGGTAAGTAAAATCTTATTTTTATAATACATGTGGTTCAAACTCCTTTGTTACTATAATGCAGGTGGCACAGTCTCTGCTGTTACTATAATACAGGTGGCACAGTGTCTGCTGTTACTATAATACAGGTGGCAAAGATTCTATTGTTACTATAATTTAGGTGGTGCAGTCCCTATTAATATAATACAGTTGGAGCAGACTGTTACTATACTACAGGTGACACAGTCTTTGCTGTTGCTGTAAATAGGTGGCACAGATTCTATTGTTACTATAATATAGATGGTGGCGGGGTGGTGGCTATTGTGGCCCCATCATTTCTGATGGCTGCCCCGTATTGCTGTAATATCCCATAACCGGTGCCAATTCTGGACAGTTATACCCCTTTCACACCGCAGCTTGTACCCGGTATTTTGCCGTTTTAACTGGCTTCCTAAACGGGTCAAGCTGCGATGTGAAAGGGTCCCCTTCAATTTACCGTTTTCAAAATACCTGTATTTTGAAACGGTAAAAAAGAAGGGTCCTACCCGTTTCAGTCCCATTTCACTGTGCAGTGTGAAAGGGTCTGAAACGGTATTTGCAAGCCCCAGCAGGTCATAGGCTGTCTCCATGTGTGATGTCAGCAGCCACAACCAGGAAACAGCTTGGAAAACACAGGAGACACATGTGAGAGTGGCTTTATAAACGTTTAGACTGCAAAGCCATTATAAAATGTCTAATTGGAGTGATGAAGAGGTGAGGGAGCTGCTTTAGGATCAGAGGGGATGAGGAAATCTGCTGCCAAATTACTGGGACAGTCAAGGATACCCTCATATATAAAAACATAGCAAAAATGCTTCAAGCTGCTGGGTTCCATCGTACGACTATCCAAATTATTAATAATGAATTAATTAATAATTATTAATAATGTGTGGGCCAGAAAAGTCCATTTATAATGACAACCACTGTTTTCTCTAACGTCCTAGTGGATGCTGGGAACTCCGTAAGGACCATGGGGAATAGCGGGCTCCGAAGGAGGCTGGGCACTCTAGAAAGATTTAGGACTACCTGGTGTGCACTGGCTCCTCCCACTATGACCCTCCTCCAAGCCTCAGTTAGATTTCGTGCCCGGCCGAGGTTGGATGCACACTAGGGGCTCTCCTGAGCCCTTAGAAAGAAAGTATAGTTTTAGGTTTTTTATTTTCAGTGAGACCTGCTGGCAACAGGCTCACTGCAGCGAGGGACTAAGGGGAGAAGAAGCGAACTCGCCTGCTTGCAGCCGGATTGGGCTTCTTAGGCTACGGGACACCATTAGCTCCAGAGGGATCGACCGCAGGCCCAGTCCTTGGTGTTCGGTCCCGGAGCCGCGCCGCCGTCCCCCTTACAGAGCCAGAAGCAAGAAGAGGTCCGGAAAAACGGCGGCAGAAGACATCAGTCTTCACCAAGGTAGCGCACAGCACTGCAGCTGTGCGCCATTGCTCCTCATGCACACTTCACACTCCGGTCACTGAGGGTGCAGGGCGCTTGGGGGGGGGGGCACCCTGAGCTGCAATAAAAACACCTTGGCTGGCAAAAATACCACAATATATAGCCCTAGAGGCTATATATGTGGTAAATTCCCCTGCCAGAATCCAGAAAAAAGCGGGAGAATAGGCTGCGGAAAATGGGCGGAGCTATCTCCCTCAGACACACTGGCGCCATTTCTCCTTCACAGATCCGCTGGAAGGAAGCTCCCTGGCTCTCCCCTGCAGTCTACACTTCAGAACAGGGTAAAAACAGAGAGGGGGGGCACTAAATTTGGGCGCAATACATATATAATATAAAAAGCAGCTATAGGGGACATAACTCAGTTAGTCCCTGCATTATATAGCGCTCTGGTGTGTGCTGGCATACTCTCACTCTGTCCCCCCAAAGGGCTTTTGTGGGTCCTGTCCTCATTCGGAGCATTCCTCGTGTGTGTGCGGTGTGTCGGTACGGCTGTGTCGACATGTTTGATGAGGATAATGATGTGGAGGCGGAGCAGATGCCTTTAGAAGGGATGTCACCCCCTGCGGGGCAGACACCTGAGTGGATGGGCTTATGGAAAGTAATGAGTGCACGTATAGACTCCTTATATAAGAAAATCGACGACATGCCAAATGTGGGACAGCCGACTTCTCAGCTCGTGCCTGCCCAGGCGTCGCATGGGTCGTCAGGGGCTCTAAAACGCCCGCTACCTCAAGCAGACCCAGATGTCGACACTGATACTGACACCAGTGTCGACGACGATGAGTCAAACCTGATGCCCACTAAGGCCATTCACTGTATGATTGAGGCAATGAAAGAGGTGTTAAACATTTCTGATATAACTACTGGTACCACTAAAAAGGGTATTATGTTTGGAGAGAAAAAACTACCCGTAGTTTTTCCCCCATCAGATGAATTAAATGAAGTGTGTGAAGAAGCGTGGGCTTTCCCTGATAAAAAATTGGTAATTCCTAAGAAGGTACTAATGGCGTTCCCTTTCCCGCCAGAGGATAGGTCACGTTGGGAAACACCCCCTAGAGTGGATAAAGCGCTCACACGTTTGTCTAAAAAGGTGGCACTACCGTCTCCGGATACGGCCGCCCTCAAGGAACCTGCTGATAGAAAGCAGGAGGCGATCCTGAAGTCTGTATATACACACACAGGCATTATACTTAGGCCAGCTATTGCGTCAGCTTGGATGTGCAGTGCTGCCGCTGCTTGGTCAGATAAACTGTCAGAAAATATTGACACATTAGACAGAGACACGATCCTGTTAACCATAGACCATATAAAAGACTCAGTCTTATATATGAGAGATGCACAGAGGGAAATCTGCCGACTGGCATCTAAAGTAAGTGCATTGTCCATTTCTGCTAGGAGAGGCTTATGGACTCGCCAGTGGACAGGAGATGCAGATTCTAAAAAGCACATGGAAGTGTTGCCATATAAGGGTGAGGAATTATTTGGGGATGGTCTCTCGGACCTAGTTTCCACAGCAACGTCTGGGAAGTCAGCATTTTTACCCCATGTCCCCTCACAGCCTAAGAAGGCGCCGTTTTATCAGGTTCAGTCCTTTCGGACCCAGAAAAACAGGCGTGGAAAAGGCGGGTCTTTTCTGTCCAGAGGCAGAGGTAGGGGAAAAAGGCTGCAACAAACAGCAGGTTCCCAGGAGCAAAAGTCCTCCCCCGCTTCCTCTTCCAAGTCCGCCGCATGACGGTGGGGCTCCACAGACGGAGCCAGGTACGGTGGGGGGTCGCCTCAAAAATTTCAGCGATCAGTGGGTTCGCTCACAGGTGGATCCCTGGATCCTGCAAATAGTATCTCAGGGGTACAAGCTGGAATTCGAGGCGTCCCCACCCCACCGGTTCCTAAAATCTGCCTTGCCAATTGCTCCCTCAGACAGGGAGGCGGTGCTAACGGCAATTCACAAGCTGTATTCTCAGCAGGTGATAATCAAGGTACCCCTACTTCAACAAGGCCGGGGTTATTATTCCACACTATTTGTGGTACCGAAACCGGACGGTTCGGTGAGACCCATTCTAAATTTGAAATCCTTGAACACATACATAAAGAAATTCAAGTTCAAGATGGAATCGCTCAGGGCGGTTATTGCAAGCCTGGACGAGTGGGATTACATGGTATCCCTGGACATCAAGGATGCTTACTTGCATGTCCCCATTTACCATCCTCACCAGGAGTACCTCAGATTTGTGGTACAGGATTGCCATTACCAATTCCAGACGCTGCCGTTTGGACTGTCCACGGCACCGAGGGTATTTACCAAGGTTATGGCGGAAATGATGATACTCCTTCGAAGAAAGGGAGTTTTAATTATCCCGTACTTGGACGATCTCCTAATAAAAGCGAGGTCCAAGGAACAGTTGTTGGTGGGAGTAGCACTATCCCAGGAAGTGCTGCACCAGCACGGCTGGATTCTGAATATCCCAAAGTCACAGCTGGTTCCGACGACACGGCTACTGTTCCTGGGTATGATTCTGGATACAGTCCAGAGAAAAGTGTTTCTCCCGGAGGATAAAGCCAGGGAGTTGTCATCTCTAGTCAGAGACCTCCTGAAACCAAAACAGGTATCAGTGCATCACTGCACGCGGGTCCTGGGAAAGATGGTGGCTTCTTACGAAGCAATTCCCTTCGGCAGGTTCCATGCCAGAATCTTTCAGTGGGACCTGTTGGACCAGTGGTCCGGATCGCATCTTCAGATGCATCGCTTAATAACCCTGTCTCCAAGAACCAGGGTGTCTCTACTGTGGTGGCTGCAGAGTGCTCATCTTCTAGAGGGCCGCAGGTTCGGCATACAGGACTGGGTCCTGGTGACCACGGATGCCAGCCTTCGAGGCTGGGGGGCAGTCACACAGGGAAGAAACTTCCAAGGACTATGGTCGAGTCAGGAGACTTCCCTTCACATAAATATTCTGGAACTAAGGGCCATCTACAATGCCCTAAGTCAAGCAAAATCCCTGCTCCTACACCAGCCGGTGCTGATCCAGTCAGACAACATCACGGCAGTCGCCCATGTAAATCGACAGGGCGGCACAAGAAGCAGGATGGCGATGGCAGAAGCCACAAAAATTCTCCGATGGGCAGAGAATCATGTACTAGCACTGTCAGCAGTGTTCATTCCGGGAGTGGACAACTGGGAAGCAGACTTCCTCAGCAGACACGACCTCCACCCGGGGGAGTGGGGACTTCACCCAGAAGTCTTCCAGATGCTGGTAAACCGTTGGGAAAAACCACAGGTGGACATGATGGCGTCCCGTCTCAACAAAAAGTTAAAAAAATATTGCGCCAGGTCAAGGGACCCTCAGGCGATAGCTGTGGACGCTCTAGTAACACCGTGGGTGTACCAGTCGGTTTATGTGTTCCCTCCTCTGCCTCTCATTCCAAAGGTATTGAGAATAATAAGAAAGCGAGGAGTAAACACAATTCTCGTGGTTCCTGATTGGCCAAGACGAGCGTGGTACCCGGAACTTCAATAGATGCTCTCAGAGGACCCGTGGCCTCTACCGCTCAGACAGGACCTGCTACAGCAGGGGCCCTGTCTGTTCCAAGACTTACCGCGGCTGCGTTTGACGGCATGGCGGTTGAACACCGGATCCTAAAGGAAAAGGGTATTCCGGAAGAAGTCATTCCTACGCTTATTAAGGCCAGGAAAGATGTTACGGCAACGCATTATCACCGCATATGGCGAAAATATGTTGCATGGTGCGAGGCCAATAAGGCCCCAACAGAGGAATTTCAACTAGGTCGATTTCTGCATTTCCTGCAAGCAGGAGTGGATATGGGCCTAAAACTAGGCTCCATTAAAGTACAGATCTCGGCTCTGTCGATTTTCTTTCAAAAAGAACTAGCTTCAGTACCTGAAGTTCAGACTTTTGTAAAAGGAGTGCTGCATATTCAGCCCCCGTTTGTGCCTCCAGTGGCACCTTGGGATCTCAACATGATGTTGAGTTTCTTAAAATCACATTGGTTTGAGCCACTAAAAACCGTGGATCTGAAATATCTCACGTGGAAAGTGGTCATGTTATTAGCCTTGGCTTCAGCCAGGCGAGTGTCAGAATTGGCGGCTTTATCATGTAAAAGCCCTTATCTGATTTTCCATATGGATAGGGCAGAGTTGAGGACTCGTCCCCAATTTCTCCCTAAGGTGGTGTCAGCGTTTCACCTGAACCAGCCTATTGTGGTGCCGGCGGCTACTAGTGAATTGGAGGACTCCAAGTTGCTAGACGTTGTCAGGGCCCTGAAAATATATGTTTCCAGGACGGCTGGAGTCAGAAAATCTGACTCGCTGTTTATCCTGTATGCACCCAACAAGTTGGGTGCTCCTGCTTCTAAGCAGTCTATTGCTCGCTGGATTTGTAGTACAATTCAGCTTGCACATTCTGTGGCAGGCATGCCACAGCCAAAATCTGTAAAGGCCCATTCCACAAGGAAGGTGGGCTCATCTTGGGCGGCTGCCCGAGGGGTCTCGGCTTTACAACTTTGCCGAGCAGCTACTTGGTCAGGGGCAAATACGTTTGCAAAATTCTACAAATTTGATACCCTGGCTGAGGAGGACCTGGAGTTCTCTCATTCGGTGCTACAGAGACATCCGCACTCTCCCGCCCGTTTGGGAGCTTTGGTATAATCCCCATGGTCCTTACGGAGTTCCCAGCATCCACTAGGACGTTAGAGAAAATAAGAATTTACTCACCGGTAATTCTATTTCTCGTAGTCCGTAGTGGATGCTGGGCGCCCATCCCAAGTGCGGATTGTCTGCAATACTTGTAAATAGTTATTGTTAACAAAAGGGTTATTGTTGAGCCATCTGTTGAGAGGCTCAGTTGTTTTCATACTGTCAAACTGGATATTGTATCACGAGTTGTACGGTGTGATTGGTGTGGCTGGTAAGAGTCTTACCCGGGATTCTAAATCCTTCCTTATTATGTCTGCTCGTCCGGGCACGGTGTCCTAACTGAGGCTTGGAGGAGGGTCATAGTGGGAGGAGCCAGTGCACACCAGGTAGTCCTAAATCTTTCTAGAGTGCCCAGCCTCCTTCGGAGCCCGCTATTCCCCATGGTCCTTACGGAGTTCCCAGCATCCACTACGGACTACGAGAAATAGAATTACCGGTGAGTAAATTCTTATTTTCTATTGGTGAAACGGGTTCAGTGTGAAAGGTACCAAAACTGTAATGAAATGGTAATTTACTGGTTACAACATGAGATGTGAAAGGGGTTTAACTGCTCAGACCCGTTTTAAGAACCGTTTCAAATACCATTTCAAAAGCAGGTTTTGCTTTGTGAAAGCAGCATCAGGAACCTTACATCCACAGACACTACTTTCTAGCCATAACCAGAAAAGGGCTAACCACACCTATGTGTACCAGGGATGTTTTATTTAAAGTGAAAATAGTTTTTTTTTTTTTTACAAATATTGTACAATTTATCATGCCGTTAATTTCAGCTTAATTGGAGTGATATTTTTGTTCTAATCTGCACTCATTCAACCTTCTCTTTACTATTGACCCTGGTAGTAGTATTATACTATTACATGGCAAACTACAGCTGTGAAAGATACTTTGGTTTTAAAAAGTATTGTTGTATTTAATTTCTTGTTCAGTACATATAAAAAACATGAACTGACTGCATTCTACCCATTCCCAGGCTTGGTATGCAAAACTGCAATCACAATTCCCAGGTTTGTGGCGCAAAGTGCCATGTGACCGCATTTTACCAAAAAAAAAATAGAAACGTAAAAAGCGGTATCCAATGAGCTTTGGTAATTTACAATTTAGCTGGAGTTATCATACCAGCCCCGATGCCAGCACTTATCAGGGATTTTGTGGCAGGCAAAATGAAATCCCCGATAAGTACACATTTTTCCACTATCGTGGCTGCGGAAAAACACACTGTTGGTCTTCAGCTTTTTTGCGACCCCTATGTGTTTACGCACAAAAGGGTAACTGTTTTGCGGAAAAAAGTGCTATAATTGGCTAGCCAGATAATGACCATTGGCTGAGAAAAGTCAGTTTGTTGGGGGGGTTTTTGCAGAAAAATGAACGCAGCCTATAGGATACCCCCCTCCCCCTCCAAAGTGTCCAAGACATACTATGCATATAAAACTTCATAGATTGTGTCTGTAAAATGTGGACATGGAATATGTCAGTCTTTTGTCCCTTGAAGTCATTGGTCTGATATTTTTTTTTTTAAGTTCCTGTGTGCTGAAGCTGTTAAGGTTTGTAGCTCATGCTGCATATTTATGGGCCAGTGCTTGGGCAGTGACAGTAATCTGTGTTGGGAGATTATTGATGGGACTTCTCGTATTCTTAGCTATCTTCTGTGGGGAAGTTGTGGCTCATAATTTACCCTTTACTGCTCTGTTTCTCAGTATTCGATTAGTCTTATGCAGGTAGCAGTTATTTTTTATATTTATATTTTAATACTGGATAGAAATGTTTAGTCATTTCTGAAATATCTAGAAGTTACGATTTGGCAGACATGGCATAATGACAATATGACTTGAGCTTTGGCGGTATATTCAGTTTAAGTCGGATCCATTCTGACATTCATTTGTCGGAATGGATCCGACCTGGGCTATTCAAATGACATTTCAATTCGACTTTTGAAAAAGTCGAATTGAGGTGTGAGGGGGAGAGCCGCGGGCAGACTGGGGAGAGCAGCCGCTGCTCTCCCCCATCTGCCCCCGGCCCCCCCCCCCCCCCCCCCCGACTCTGCCTCTCCCTGTCAGGCGGCGGCCTGTGGACCTGTCAGCGGCGGCCGGGGACGCCTATCGGAGGTATTGCTCTGCAGCCCGCCGCCCCGCTCCCGTCCCCGCATCACAGCCGCCGCTCCCGGCATTGTCCACCCGGCTCCAGCAAGCGAGAGACCTCGCTTGCTGGAGCCGGGTGGACGCTGCCGGGAGCGGCGGCTTTGATACATCCTCCAGCACTGCTCTCCCCCCCCCCCCCCCCCTCACACTACATATAGTGAGTATGTGTGTGTATAGATAGTGAGAGAGAGAGAGAGTAAAATACAATCATTTCTCTGACGTCCTAGTGGATGCTGGGACTCCGTCAGGACCATGGCGATTAGCGGCTCCGCAGGAGACAGGGCACAAAAATAAAAGCTTTAGGACTAGGTGGTGTGCACTGGCTCCTCCCCCTATGACCCTCCTCCAAGCCTCAGTTAGGTTTTTGTGCCCGTCCGAGCAGGGTGCAATCTAGGTGGCTCTCCTAAAGAGCTGCTTAGAAAAAGTTATTAGGTTTTTTATTTTCAGTGAGTCCTGCTGGCAACAGGCTCACTGCAACGAGGGACTTAGGGGAGAAGAAGTGAACTCACCTGCGTGCAGGATGGATTGGCTTCTTAGGCTACTGGACACCATTAGCTCCAGAGGGATCGAACACAGGCCCAGCCATGGAGTCCGGTCCCGGAGCCGCGCCGCCGACCCCCTTGCAGATGCCGAAAAGTGAAGAGGTCCAGAAACCGGCGGCAGAAGACTTTTCAGTCTTCATGAGGTAGCGCACAGCACTGCAGCTGTGCGCCATTGTTGTCAGCACACTTCACACCAGCGGTCACTGAGGGTGCAGGGCGCTGGGGGGGGGCGCCCTGGGCAGCAATGATAATACCTTGTTCTGGCTAAAAATACATCACATATAGCCCCTGGGGCTATATGGATGTATTTAACCCCTGCCAGGTCTCACAAACACCGGGAGAAGAGCCCGCCGAAATAGGGGGCGGGGCCTATCTCCTCAGCACACAGCGCCATTTTCCTGCACAGCTCCGCTGCGAGGAAGGCTCCCAGGACTCTCCCCTGCACTGCACTACAGAAACAGGGTAAAAAAACAGAGAGGGGGGGCACTTTTTTGGCGATATTGATATATTAAGCTGCTATAAAGGAAACAACACTTCTGTAGGGTTGTTCCTATATATTTATAGCGCTTGGGTGTGTGCTGGCAAACTCTCCCTCTGTCTCCCCAAAGGGCTAGTGGGGTCCTGTCTTCGATAAGAGCATTCCCTGTGTGTCTGCTGTGTGTCGGTACGTGTGTGTCGACATGTATGAGGACGATGTTGGTGTGGAGGCGGAGCAATTGCCGGTAATGGTGATGTCACCCCCTAGGGAGTCGACACCGGAATGGATGGCTTTGTTTATGGAATTACGTGATAATGTCAGCACGTTACAAAAATCAGTTGACGACATGAGACGGCCGGCAAACCAGTTAGTACCTGTCCAGGCGTCTCAGACACCGTCAGGGGCTGTAAAACGCCCTTTACCTCAGTCGGTCGACACAGACCCAGACACGGACACCGAATCTAGTGTCGACGGTGAAGAAACAAACGTATTTTCCAGTAGGGCCACACGTTATATGATCACGGCAATGAAGGAGGCTTTGCATATCTCTGATACTGCAAGTACCACAAAAAGGGGTATTATGTGGGGTCTGAAAAAACTACCTGTAGTTTTTCCTGAATCAGAGGAATTGAATGAAGTGTGTGATGAAGCGTGGGTTAACCCCGATAGAAAACTGCTAATTTCAAAGAAGTTATTGGCATTATATCCTTTCCCGCCAGAGGTTAGGGCGCGCTGGGAAACACCCCCTAGGGTGGATAAGGCACTCACACGCTTATCAAAACAAGTGGCGTTACCGTCTCCTGAAACGGCCGCCCTCAAGGATCCAGCTGATAGGAGGCTGGAAACTACCCTGAAAAGTATATACACTCATACTGGTGTTATACTGCGACCAGCCATCGCCTCAGCATGGATGTGCAGTGCTGGGGTGGTTTGGTCGGATTCCCTGACTGAAAATATTGATACCCTGGATAGGGACAGTATTTTATTGACTATAGAGCAATTAAAGGATGCTTTTCTTTATATGCGAGATGCTCAGAGGGATATTTGCACTCTGGCATCGAGAGTAAGTGCGATGTCCATATCTGCCAGAAGAAGTTTATGGACGCGACAGTGGTCAGGTGATGCGGATTCCAAACGGCATATGGAAGTATTGCCGTATAAAGGGGAGGAATTATTTGGGGTCGGTCTATCGGATTTGGTGGCCACGGCAACAGCCGGGAAATCCACCTTTTTACCTCAGGTCCCCTCCCAACAGAAAAAGACACCGTCTTTTCAGCCGCAGTCCTTTCGTTCCTATAAGAACAAGCGGGCAAAAGGACAGTCATATCTGCCCCGAGGCAAAGGAAAGGGTAAGAGAGTGCACCAAGCAGCTCCCTCCCAGGAGCAGAAGCCCTCCCCGGCTTCTGCAAAGCCCTCAGCATGACGTTGGGGCTTTACAAGCGGACTCAGGGGCGGTGGGGGGTCGACTCAAGAATTTCAGCGCACAGTGGGCTCACTCACAGGTGGACCCCTGGATCCTGCAGGTAGTATCTCAGGGTTGCAGGTTGGAATTCGAGAAGTCTCCCCCTCGCCGGTTCCTAAAGTCTGCTCTGCCAACGTCTCCCTCAGACAGGGCGACGGTATTGGAAGCCATTCACAAGCTGTATTCTCAGCAGGTGATAGTCAAGGTACCCCTCCTACAACAGGGAAAGGGGTATTACTCCACACTATTTGTGGTACCGAAGCCGGACGGCTCGGTAAGACCTATTCTAAATCTGAAATCTTTGAACCTGTACATACAAGAATTCAAGTTCAAGATGGAGTCACTCAGAGCAGTGATAGCGAATCTGGAAGAAGGGGACTTTATGGTGTCTCTGGACATCAAGGATGCTTACCTGCATGTCCCAATTTGCCCTTCACATCAAGGGTACCTCAGGTTCGTGGTGCAAAACTGTCATTATCAGTTTCAGACGCTGCCGTTTGGATTGTCCACGGCACCTCGGGTCTTTACCAAGGTAATGGCCGAAATGATGTTTCTTCTGCGAAGAAAAGGCGTATTAATTATCCCTTACTTGGACGATCTCCTGATAAGGGCAAGGTCCAGAGAACAGCTGGAGGACGTAGTAGCACTAACCCAAGTAGTGCTGCAACAGCACGGGTGGATTCTGAATTTTCCAAAATCTCAATTGACCCCGACAACACGTCTGCTGTTCCTGGGAATGATTCTGGACACGGTTCAGAAAAAGGTGTTTCTTCCGGAGGAGAAAGCCAGGGAGTTATCCGAACTTGTCAGGAACCTCCTAAAACCAGGAAAAGTGTCTGTGCATCAATGCACAAGAGTCCTGGGAAAAATGGTGGCTTCTTACGAAGCGATTCCATTCGGCAGATTCCACGCACGAACTTTTCAGTGGGATCTGCTGGACAAATGGTCCGGATCGCATCTGCAGATGCATCAGCGGATAACTTTGTCTCCACGGACAAGGGTGTCTCTTCTGTAGTGGTTGCAGAGTGCTCATCTGTTAGAGGGCCGCAGATTTGGCATACAGGACTGGGTCCTGGTGACCACGGATGCCAGTCTGAGAGGCTGGGGAGCGGTCACACAGGGAAGAAACTTCCAGGGAGTGTGGTCAAGCCTGGAGATGTCTCTTCACATAAATATACTGGAGCTAAGAGCGATTTACAATGCTCTAAGCCTGGCAAAACCCCTGCTTCAGGGTCAGCCGGTGTTGATCCAGTCGGACAACATCACGGCAGTCGCCCACGTAAACAGACAGGGCGGCACAAGAAGCAGGAGGGCAATGGCAGAAGCTGCAAGGATTCTTCGCTGGGCGGAAGATCATGTGATAGCACTGTCAGCAGTGTTCATTCCGGGAGTGGACACGATCTACACCCGGGAGAGTGGGGACTTCATCCAGAAGTCTTCCACATGATTGTGAACCGTTGGGATAAACCAAAGGTGGATATGATGGCGTCCCGCCTCAACAAAAAACTGGACAGGTATTGCGCCAGGTCAAGAGACCCTCAGGCAATAGCTGTGGACGCTCTGGTAACAACGTGGGTGTTCCAGTCAGTGTATGTGTTTCCTCCTCTGCCTCTCATACCAAAAGTACTGAGAATTATACGGCAAAGGGGAGTAAGAACGATACTCGTGGCTCCGGATTGGCCAAGAAGAACTTGGTACCCGGAACTTCAGGAGATGCTCACGGAAGATCCGTGGCCTCTACCTCTAAGACGGGACCTGCTTCAACAGGGACCATGTCTATTCCAAGACTTACCGCGGCTGCGTTTGACGGCATGGCGGTTGAACGCCGAATTCTAAGGGAAAAAGGCATTCCGGAAGAGGTCATCCCTACCCTGGTAAAAGCCAGGAAGGAGGTGACTGCACAACATTATCACTGCATTTGGAGAAAATATGTTGCGTAGTGTGAGGCCAGGAAGGCCCCGACGGAGGAATTTGAACTGGGTCGATTCCTACAATTCCTGCAAACAGGATTGTCTATGGGCCTCAAATTAGGGTCCATTAAGGTTCAAATTTCGGCCCTGTCGATTTTCTTCCAGAAAGAATTGGCTTCAGTTCCTGAAGTCCAGACTTTTGTAAAAGGAGTACTACATATACAGCCCCCGGTTGTGCCCCCAGTGGCTCCGTGGGATCTTAATGTAGTTTTGGATTTTCTCAAATCCCATTGGTTTGAGCCATTCAAATCGGTGGATTTGAAATATCTTACATGGAAAGTAACCATGCTACTGGCCCTGGCTTCAGCCAGGAGAGTGTCAGAATTGGCGGCTTTATCGTATAAAAGCCCATATCTGATTTTCCATTCGGACAGGGCAGAACTGCGGACGCGTCCTCAGTTTCTGCCTAAGGTGGTTTCAGCGTTTCACCTGAACCAGCCTATTGTGGTGCCTGCGGCTACTAGCGATTTGGAGGATTCCAAGTTGCTGGACGTTGTCAGGGCATTGAAAATATATATTTCAAGGACGGCTGGAGTCAGAAAATCTGACTCGCTGTTTATACTGTATGCACCCAACAAGCTGGGTGCTCCTGCTTCTAAGCAGACGATTGCTCGTTGGATTTGTAGCACAATTCAACTTGCACATTCTGTGGCAGGCCTGCCACAGCCTAAATCTATCAAGGCCCATTCCACAAGGAAGGTGGGCTCATCTTGGGCGGCTACCCGAGGGGTCTCGGCATTACAACTCTGCCGAGCAGCTACGTGGTCGGGGGAGAACACGTTTGTAAAATTCTACAAATTTGATACCCTGGCTAAACAGGACCTGGAGTTCTCTCATTCGGTGCTGCAGAGTCATCCGCACTCTCCCGCCCGTTTGGGAGCTTTGGTATAATCCCCATGGTCCTGACGGAGTCCCAGCATCCACTAGGACATCAGAGAAAATAAGATTTTACTTACCGATAAATCTATTTCTCGTAGTCCGTAGTGGATGCTGGGCGCCCATCCCAAGTGCGGATTGTCTGCAATACTTGTACATAGTTATTGTTACAAAAAAATCGGGTTGTTATTGTTGTGAGCCGTCTGTTCAGAGGCTCCTACGTTTGTCATACTGTTAACTGGGTTCAGATCACAGGTTGTACGGTGTGATTGGTGTGGCTGGTATGAGTCTTACCCGGGATTCAAAATCCTTCCTTATTGTGTACGCTCGTCCGGGCACAGTATCCTAACTGAGGCTTGGAGGAGGGTCATAGGGGGAGGAGCCAGTGCACACCACCTAGTCCTAAAGCTTTTATTTTTGTGCCCTGTCTCCTGCGGAGCCGCTAATCCCCATGGTCCTGACGGAGTCCCAGCATCCACTACGGACTACGAGAAATAGATTTATCGGTAAGTAAAATCTTATTTAAAGACCCATAATATAAATTGGTTATTTCCTCCTCTGCTATCCAAAGTTGATTTAAATCCTGACAGCATAAGCCATTCTAATTTTCTTAAGAGCACAGAGAGACATTACCATATTATTTTAAGCTTCTTTATTTTGGACAAAGTCACACACAGTTTAGTATAAACTTACTGTAGTCCTTGTAAAATGTCCAAGTGCTGCCAAGAGCCATTGTTATAAGCTAATGCAGTGTCGTTTTCTTATGGGTAGGGCATCTACACACCAGAGGGCTGTTCCTTTTGTAGCATGCAATAAAAATGTACTGCATTCATTTTAAAGATACTGTGTTCTAGAAATATCCTGGATTATTCTAATGTAGTCCTGTTAGACTTCTATGAATCACAAGTATTAAAAATTGCATCCCCCGATGGGGGAATACTAGGCGACCTGCCAATATTGAGTACCAGGGACACTAATTTCTAGAGACTTATTGTCAAAACCAGGAATTCAGACACACACGTTGTAGGATACCTGCCCACTGCCTAATTTAAGATGTATTTAATTTGGGGTGAGATACTTCATTTGTGCTCCTCGCTTCCCCCACAGGCTGATGAGGTGATATTGTGCTCAAACAGATGCTGCAAGAGAGTAGAAGAGAACTGTTAAGTGCTTGCATCCTTCCATCAAATAAAGATATTGAATTTATATTTAACAGATTTCCCCTTAGCATAATTGTGTGTAAGCGATGTTTGCTTTTAAGAGTGCCGTTCTCATGTATTTTTCTTGTGAAGCCCATATTCCACATTGTGTAAATGCTTCTACTGTGCTGGTGTTTTGTACTTAACACTAATATACAGTAAGCTTTCACACAATTACTACTTAGACCAATCCTTTGGTGTAAAGGTTATATCTAAATATGTTCTGATCCAGGTGCATGTTCATTTTTAACATGCAAAAAGAGTTCATTCTATGAAATGTGAATGTTTTATTTGAAAGAAAAAAAGGCTGTGCCTACTAACAACATTAAAGCTACTGACATACTTTAACATATTTTTGTAAGATAAGTATTTCTGTGAATTGTAATGGACTAGTGTAATGTACGCAAGATCCATGACTCAGATACTTCCTTTAGAAGGGAATCGAATAATAAGTGCTCTTGGGTTTCGCCAGCTCCACTCTGCTTAAAACTAGCCATTAGCCCTTATATCCACTGGGCTAAGATACATTTACTAGCATGTTAAGAGCTTGTAAACACATGGGCAAGGGTCTGACCATGGAACCCATTGATTCCAAATACTACTTAATCTGTTGGTGTATTTAATACAAGTAGTAGTGGATTTTACCTATGGTCTACAGGACTGCAGCCCAAATCCCAGGTCATATCCGCAATCACATTCAGCGTTCGTGAAGCCAGATGCAGTCCGTGACTTCCTATTGAAAGTTCTGTCAGTCACAGACACACAAGCCAGTTCCATTGGGAGGTTTTATCCTTCAGGACTGTCATAAGCAGAGAGCTGGCTTCCTTTAGGAAGCCATTCCCTGCCTTTTGTGGAGCCCAATCCAGCTTCTATGGGCTGTAATCGATGCAGTCCATAGAAGCCGGGGGTTTGTGCATGCGCAGTTGCACAGGTGCCGGGACCAGGGGCACGGGGGTAGCGGCAGCCCCTCTCCATTTGGTAAGCAGTAGCTTCTGCAAAACACAAGTAAACATAATTTATTGTATTCATACATCAATGTTTAGAAAGCAGCAGTAGCACATAACAGAGCTATGTCATATTTTGTCAGAACTTAGAGGAGTGTTACACCATCAATAGTACTTTTGGTTTTATGCAGAATTCACATTAGAATAAAATAAGGCATTTTGAAGGTCCATTATGCAGTAGAGTCCATTCAAGAGTTTCATGATTAAAAGCCGCGTTGTCTGCCTTACCCCCTGGAACTTTCCGTACTTGCCGTTGTGAAGTTCATGAGGGGTTATGAACATGTGTTTGAAGCTTTCCAATCTAAGGAGCAGAATGGAATTGGGAAGCCTTTCGGGGCACCTGCCAGAGTAAGGCAACTCGGGTAAGCAGAACACGGTTTTATAATAATTCACTCAGTTCTACTTAAAGTTTATATTTTATTTTAATATATATATATATATATATATATATATGTAATGTCAAAAATAAGGAGAGCGCACCAGTGAATAATAATAAAAGGTAACACTTTACTTATGTAAATATCCACGTACATGTAAGTTAAAATTGATGCACTTAGCCAGTTTCTCCGGTAACTGCCGCCACGGAATGATCCTTCTGCTAGCGGGGTATTTCTCACGGGGAAGCCGTCTGCTCTGTATCAGACGGGAGACACACTTCGTCTGCAGATGCAAGCCACGCCCAACGCGTTTCGTCACTTAGGGACTTCGTCAAAGCTCCTGACGGCTTCCCCGTGAGAAATACCCCGCTAGCAGAAGGATCATTCCGTGGCGGCAGTTACCGGAGAAACTGGCTAAGTGCATCAATTTTAACTTACATGTACGTGGATATTTACATAAGTAAAGTGTTACCTTTTATTATTATTCACTGGTGCGCTCTCCTTATTTTTGACATTACTTAGAAACCCCCGACTCCTGGCAGGAGTGGATGAGCGGGCACCACATGAGTTAAGTAACAAACTCTGGCCTTACCACAGTGTGCGCGGATCAGAACTCCATATATATATATATATATATATGATGAAAGAACGAGGCGGCACTCTGGAGACTTTGGTGAAGCGGTGAACTTTGTCAGGTGAGACTTTATCAACGTTTCGGGGTGCAAGCCCCCGTCATCAGGACACACAGTATATATATATAAAATTTTATTACCAGTAGTATATTCTGTTGAATATACCCCTTTGTCTCATTCTACAAACCATTATGGTCAGTAAGTTTCATATAATATAAGATTTAAATATTCCAGTTCTCCACTGTTTCCTAGCTACTAGATTATTTGAGATATTTAGGTCTTTTCAAATCATTAGAAAAAAATCCTATAAGGAAAAATTGTTAGCAACATATTGTAGTAAATATAGGCATAATGTGTGAGTGTGCTACAAAACGCATTGGATGGGTGGCCTTCCACATTCTGTCTGATATTGGTTGGTGGGAATAAGCAGGGTTTTTTTAGGGATTTATTGCACTAATTTTAAGTAGTTAAGAAAATATCTTCCCATGGAATTCAACTAACTTATCTGCGTTTTCAATGTATATGTATGTATGTGAAAATCATATTTTATTTTGCTTATGTGTGTTATCTTCCTGAAAAGAAGTATTCTAGTTGTAGAATTAATTACTGAATGTGTTTGAGCAAAATGGGCAATAATGTTAGTAATTAACTAAAGCATATTCACACTGCTTGGTTGAGGTCACTTAGTATGGGGTTGGGGCCAAGATAATGTTTCAATATGTAATGAAATTGTTACAAATTGTCAGTCCTTTGGGCTCAGTATTTATAACAAATTGTCAGTCTTGCTCAGGAGGCAGAATTATGTTGCATTATGGTGTCCGTTTATGGTTTTATTTGAAAGAAAACTGTTCTGCATTTTATTTCTGAATGCCAGTTTTGTATCACAATTTTTGTTGTTGATACTTATTCATTTTTTGGTCATATTTAACTACATTTAATGTTCTGTCTTTATGTTCCTAAGGAACTTTTTACGAAATAGCCATGGACATGAAAAGGAATGAAAAGGGGGCTTTTGAGAGCTATTACATTCTAATTGAAGGAGTGTGTGATGGAGGAGTGAGTGTGATTAAAAGTGAAAATCAATACAGTTGTCAAGATGTGGTAGTAAAGGTTGAAAGTTGTGTAAGTATTTTAATAAAGATCTGTCTTTTCAGAGATAATTTAAAGATCAGAGCAGTGGGAGAGCAAGTATGTAATATTCATTTAATGTATTGCATGTGGTAGTGAGAGGTGGCTAGCCAGAAGCAATGTACCAGTTAGATAAAGCTTAAGAGGGCTAGAGAGAGAATATTTTGGGATGAGATTTGAGATGTAACTGGTACAAATATTAATGTGTATTGAATGCTAGATACATTACTTGGCATTTGCTTACACTGTTCAGAGATCTGTCCCATATTTCAAAAAGCTTTATACACTTTTCCTCACAATCCATGCTTACTACAGTACTGCACTCTTCTTTACTTTGGTGCCATGGCTACCTGGGGCGCCGCAGGGTACATGCAGGGGTGCCACGGGTTGGTGGTTCAGTGCCAAATTAAATTTATGGTTCATGTCATAAGCAAAACCCATCTTGGTGGCTGGCAGTCATAAAAATTTGTGGGCAAACAGTAGCCCGACCCTGCCTACAACCACATAATGGACCCTTAAGGATATGCAAGACTTGCGTCATTTTATCATTTTTACTGAATTTCTCAATGGAATCTTTGGTCTAGGGGTGAAATACGTTCTGATACTCTTGGGCTTCTTGATTCAGAAAAGTTTGGGAACCACTGCTTTGTATGTAATATCCAATTATAAAAACTCTACAATAGCTACTGTATAGAGGCTGTACAAAACTTACAATACTCTATATAGTATATGAAATATATTTAATAGCAATCATACACAATGTTTGTTCAGTACAGATGATACAGTATACTGTATGTGTGATGAAAATAACATTGATTGCGGATATGTACATCAATATTTGTCAGTCTCTACCTTGTGTGTCCAGATACTGTTATTACCACGTCAGTAGCATTACCTCCGTATTCTCGTATTTAGAGCAGCAATAATATCATAGCATTCAATTCAATATAAAAAAGTAAAATAATAGAAAATAATAACAAAATAACAATTTACCACAAATGCCATAGCACACAACCATTGTTTCCATTACATAAATCCCAGTTTGTATCCAGCATAACTTGCTCATTACACTACTCTTGCAGTATGGCTTTGCGGTATACTCTACAATTCTAGCACAAACCATTGATCTCGTACAGAACACTGCACAGCCCAATGTCTCTGCTAGGCCACAGTGCATCTCATGTTCTGTTACTGTAGTACAATTGATTATTCATGAACACCTCTTTCTGCTCCGCTCTACAGGTTATCACATCTGCCATGATCTACTTTCAATGTGTTCCATATGAAGCGTCACCAATAAGCAGCTTTATTCCCATTGCAGCAGTTATAGTTATGATGTAGGCAAAGAACAATGCAATTCACAGACACCTCAGAATAGACTCATTACAAACTCCTTTTATATCACATACAACTCAATATATAAACTGTCAATTACTGCAATCATTTCACAAACACAAATTTGCTTCAAGCACTCCTCTTGTATCCCACAGAATTTGACACACAGCCAGTTTTCCATTAAAACGTATTGCATAAATTCTGTATCTCCTTGCTCCCAGATATTTTTCCATCCCTGTATTGTAATAGTAGAATACATTAGCGGTGTACTGTGGTCTGTGGAAAGGGTTGGGGTGAGGGAATATTTATGTTGCTTCTCTTTCAGATCAAGATATAAATGTAAATTTTGTGGGATCTCTTATCTCTGGATGGGCTCAGAGCAGGTTCTTTGAGGGTGTGACTTCCTGTGACCAAAGTAAGTGAGACAAAACACCATATGGTCTCTTGTCTTGCTGTCTGTGATTTTGGCCTGTAAATAGATACATACTTGCCTACTCTCCCGGAATGGCCGGTAGACTACCGAAAATTGGGTGGCCCTCCTGGCCCCCCTTAAGAATAGTCAAGTCTCCCGATTATAGCAAACCCCACGACCCAGTCCCTTACTGATGCAGTGGGTTGTCCAGGCAGAATATAACTCGATTCTCACTGGATAGTGTCATCAAAGCCCTGCCCCCTGCAGTATGTTGGTAATAGCATTATAGGGTAGAGGGTGTGGCTACAATGACGCCCCTGTGCAGCCCCATTTACATGCGCAAGCTCCCCTTCCGTGTTGACCTAGTTGCTCTCTCTCCCAGACAGAGCAGCCAGGAAGTTGGCAACTATGCATAGATATGATATGGTGTTTACATTTCTGAATACTCTTAGTTTAAAACATAAAAAAAAAAAAAGTCTGGTTCTTCCATGTGTTTGAGTCAAGCCTAGCCAAGCTGGGGGACAGACGTCTAGTAACTAAAAGGGGTATAGGCAAATATGGTTTAACATTTCACACTACAAAATGGTGGTGGTGTGGCCTTTTCAGGTAAGATTCCAGTGAGCATGAAGAGACCAGTTAGGAATTTGCAAAGCTGTGCAGTAGATGGGAAACTGGAAGAAGGGAAGTCTTGCAGAATTTTAAAGTGATTGATTACTGCTTGCACACAACTCATTCTCTATTTGTATCTCATGTTAATGTCTTGTGCAAGCAGTGCCGTAACTAGACATTTTAGCGCTGTGTGCAAGAAACAGCATCGGCGCCCCCCATATAAAACAGGGGCAATGCGCGCTGTAGGTGCGTGCCAAAAATATAGGGGCATGGATTAATGGGGAAGGGGCGTGGCCACATAACTCCCTTTTACACAGTACAACAGGCAGAGCTCCCTTTTTTTATACAGTACGGCAGGTAGATTCCCCTTTCACACAGTACGGCAGGCAGAGTCCCCTTTTACACATTAGGCAGGTAGAGTCCCCCATTTACACATTAGAGCAGCAGAGTCCACCTTTTTATACATAAGGCAGGCAGAGTTCCCTTTTTTTACACATAAGGCAAGCAGAGTCCCCCTTTGTTACAAATTACAGCAACAGAGCCCCCTTTTTTCTACACATTAGGCAGGGAGGGTGTGTGCGTGTCTCTCTCAGGCAGGGAGAATGAGTGAGTGTGTCTCTCAGACAGAGTGAGTGTGTCTCATATACAGGAGTTGGCACCTGCAGTACCGCTCACACTCTCCATGTCAGTGGCGGCGATGGAACTGACACGTGAAATTATCGCACGGGGGCTGTGTAACGCCAAATGGCGCCTACGGCACCACTCCCTGTCCCTTACAGAGGCGACGACCAGCTGAACTTTCACTGCTCCCTCAGCTCACTGAATGCAACGGCCGTACGTGGGGGTGTGCTGCCAGATGGTGCGCCTTCAGTGCAGTTGCGCTGTGGGCAACGCACCATCGGCACACACCTAGCTACGGCCCTGTGTGCAAGTGTAATATTCCATTTGCTGCCATGCTTAATTGAGTGTTACTGTGCATTTTTGAGCAAGTGGTAAGTGGAGGTTAGTCTGAAGGAGAGCAGGTTGTGGTCAAAGGAGTAGATGTATTTGTGCTAAATGACAGTAGTGCTACGCGCTCATCATAATTGGCGTTTCTGTCTTTAAGATAAGCGCACCAATGTGCTAGCCATTGTATGGACAGCCAGTGGCACTGACTGTCCTAACAGCTGCAGCTATCAATTTCGTCAGCTGCTGCATAGCCCAGCATTGTACCTGGCTGTCTGTTCTGACACCTTGGGATTGTTCAGTGTTTTTTTTTTTTTTAATCTCGATAAGAGGAGGGGGGGGGGTAAGTAGGAGAGCACTGATCACTCTCCCACTTTGAAAATACTAACAATTATGCATGCTGCCGCCATCAGTACCTGCTTCACCACAGTACTGAGGTGAAGCGGGTACCTACATACAGTGGTCGCAATCAGCACAATCCTTCATCTTACCCCACTGAGCGGTAACTCTGGGTTGGACAGAGATGCAGCAAAAGTATGTACGAACCAGGTTAATCACAGTGGATGAAGTCCAAAGGACAGACCTAGAAGAAAGGAAGTGAAATAATTTTATTGGCAAGGACACAGTGGATTTGTCAATGGGAGTGTTAACATCACCTAGTATGGAATGCAGAGTTAAGGATGGAGAATAAATCCGACAAATAGCAAAATTGTCAAGAAATTGGAACACCGGCCCTGGAGGGTAATAAATGACAGTAAGACGAAGGTGGTGAGAATATAAACATAATACTAATCTTTCTGTGCAATGCACAGAAAAAGGGCACATTTATCACCAACCGCATCTGAGCATGAGAATGTGAGGTGATAACATCGGCCCAGTCCACAATGCGATAGTTAATTATATCGCATGGATACATCAGTTATCGCATGCAGGGACAGAGCTTGTGAGAAAGCTCTGTCCCTGCGAAGCTACACCGCAGCCTCATCCGCCACTGGGCACCCACCCACGTTGCTACTACCCCCTGCGCCTCTACCCACCCTTCCCTGCATACTTACCCAGTGATCGATGCTATGTTACGCTCCTCCAGCTCCGGTCATGTGATCACCAGCTTCCAGCACTGTGACCCGGCAATCTGATGCTGTAAACTGCTGTAACAGCAGATGACTGAGGTCAGAGTGCAGGAGCTGGAGAGCACTGATCACTGGGGGAGAGGGGTCTGTAAGCAGAGCCGGCCTTAGGTATAGGCAAACTAGGCAAATGCCTAGGGCATTTGGTATGCTTAGGGGCACCAGCAGCTTCTGCTGATTAAAATGATATGCGGCATGCCTATATTCTGTGTGTGACTGCGGCTGTATCTGCATAAGAAATGCTACGTTGCAGTGTATTGCTGGAAATCACTGTAATGTAGCATTTCGTATGCAGATACAGCCACAGTCGTACACAGTATATAGGCATGCTGCATATCATTTTAATCAGCAGAAGCTGCTTGTGCATCCTAGCCACATAGTAATGCAAATAAGATGCATTTTCATAAACAAAAGGCGCCCGACGTTAGCAGAGCAGCCAGCTGACTCATGCCAGGCATCTCCTTCAGAACTAGCGGCGGTGCTAGGGGGCACCAGCCAAAATCTTGCCTAGGGCATCATATTGGTTAGGGCCGGCTCTATCTGTAAGTATATTTTAAAATAATAGCTGAAGCTAATGTAATTATCACAGGGATCACTGCGGTATATTTTATTTAATTTTTTTATTTTTTACATTTGGTCAGATCACATTTCACATTTCCGATTATAAGTATAGGAAATGTGTTCGCTCTAAAAGCCATTTAATACATTCAGATGATACTAAAATGTGATAAAGATGTGAAAACACCCTTTGCCACATTATTTTAATAAAACTGTTTTGATATGCCACCAAGTGTTTGAAATTCAGATCTGATCCAACAGTGATCAGGTTTATTAACATTTACTTATAGCGCCAACATTCCCCCTCGCTTTACAATTGGCAACAAAACTCGTAAAAGGACAATACAGGTATAGAGGTAAGAGGGCCCAACTCACAAGCTTACAATGTATAGAATAATAGCTTGGTATATGATATTACTGATTACATTCTACAGGAATGAAGCATCTGATTGCCAGCCTTAGGATTATTCACACTGTATCCGTTTTTTACTTGGAATTACTGCTTAGGTTTATTTAGATCTATGTGTTTACTCTCTTGTCTTTGAGGCACCATTTCTTGATAAGGACACTAATGATATACAGGATTTCAGTCTCTGCATCACTGCCTATAACCCTGCCAAGTTTGTGTGCAGTACTGTATTTTCAGGAGGCCTCTTGAGAGCATCTGTACCCTGTGACATCTCTATCTCTGCTTCTATCGCCATTTTGCTCCTTTTTATCACTCCCAAGTCTTTCCTGCCTCTATAAAACAGCTAAGAGTGATGTATTTCTATATTAACTCTTTTTGTGGAGAAAGGAGCACAGCTCTTGAAGAGTAAGTAGTGTGTGTGGGTTCTTTGTAGTCTTACATTTCCGGTACATATAATTCCTTACTCATTGAAACGCTGATCATGCAGGAGTCCTGATTGAGGAGGAACTTTCCTGCATTGCAATTAAATTTTGAGTGTTTAAAGTATACTTCCAATATCACAGGATTATCATGGTTAAAACCTTACAAAGTACATGTATCCGTGTCGTAGTTGCATTACTGAGGAAACTTCTTTTTTATTTCCGTCATGCTGTTTTTTGTTGTTCCCCCCCCCCCTCTTTCTGTGGCATATATTAATATAAACCTATATTGTTTTTTTATCTGTTACAATGGTAACAACCTGATACATGTTAAGTGTTATCACATTACCCTTAAGATGAACAATGCATTATTACGAATACCAACTGAAGAATCCCTTACAATAAATTTATAGCAGTTACTGTTGCAGCAGTTTCTCATGATGAACACTTGGTGCCCAGACTGCATTTCATCTTCATGATTTGTCACATGCAGGGCTGCCATCAGAAATTGTGGGGCCAGAGACTGACAAAATAGGCAGGGCCCCCTCCTGGAATATGTGGAAAGAGAAGAGGGTAAGGAATAGGTGCAGGCGCAAGAGAGAGAAGAGGAATAGGGACAGTGGACAGAGAAAGAAGGAATAGGGGAGATGGGGAGAGAAAGGAGGAATAGGGGAAAATGGGAGAGAGACCCCCAAATTATGTCCCCAGTATGGCGCACACAGCCCTTCATATTAATTATGACCCAATGGCCAGTGCCCGCTCGCCACACAGAAGCTCCCCCCATATTCTGTCCGTGCACCCCCAGTGTGCCATATGGAGCTTCCCCATATAACTATTGTCCCAGTAAGCCCACCTCCCAGGTACAAATGCAGGATTTGCTGAGGAGGGTTTCTATATAGCGTACATATAAAAGCCAACTGACCAGCACATCACAAAATAATTAGACACACACACACACACACACACACACACACACACACACACACACACACACACACACACACACACACTACTGTATATGGTATAAACACACTTACTTTAGATTTTGCTGCAGCACAGGGGCTGATGAGGCTGGGGTTGCTGCTGGGCACTCTGCGTTGAGATGCATGAATTAGGCTCCACCCACTCATGGAAAATGCCGCGAATTGCGGGTCTATGTGAGGGGGAGGGGCCAAAATTATACGAGTGTGATAGCAGCATAACAGATTAGCCTCTCACTTTCCCCTCATCATAGACCTGCTACATGACGGCATTATGCTCGAGGGGGGGTGGGGGGGGGCTTAGATCAAAGAGCCGCGGGCAGCTAGTTTATAGAGCATCGACCTGTTGGGAAGGAGGGGGTGTTGCTGATTTCTCAGAAGCCTCCCCCTTCATGCGCTAGTGTCTCGGGTTACATCAAACTGTACCGCCAGCGCAAGGACATGACGTATGGACCGGGGATCTGGAACCCCTGGGTCAAAGGCCTATCCAGTGCCTGGTCCCTGACCCTGAGAAGCAGTTAGACCGATGTCTCTGAAGATGACATGTCTGGGAGAAAGCCAGTGCAGTGTGGCCCAGCTGCAGGAGCACAGGATCACGGCAGGACGCAGAGGAAGGATATGCTGCAGTATGCATTCAGCAGCAGCCCTGTCCCCTTTCACAGTATTGGTGACCCTGTGTGGGGGCCCCACCATTAATCTTGCACGGTGGGCCTTTCTCTGTCCAGGCCCGGGACTGCAGTACTGGCAGTACCAGCCTGATGGCCCTGGTCACATGTGCTGCATATGGTACTGTATGTCCTAGAAGTGTACAGCAGTGGATATGTAGTAATAGCCTAATCACATTCAAACATTTCTTAAAAAACCACATCGTAAACAGTTTTTGATGTTGTTTGCTTGCTGTTCAGCTAAAACTAGACCCAAATTGTGAAACTACAAAGCAGGTCTGCTCAAACCAAGTTACAATGTATAAATCCAGAAAAAGCAAGGCTCATAACAAAAAAAAAAAAAAAGTTATGTTCCAGAAATAGGCATTAAAGTTATTTTATTAAGCTGGACAATCTCCCCCCCCCCCCCCCCCCAAATAAATAAATAAATGGTGCCATCCACAATTGGGTGCATCCCCTAAGCACAGAAATTCCAGAAGGCAGCTCTCACTGTTTGCTTGGTGAATAAGTGACTAACTTTAATTAACGTTTCAGGGCTCTCGTGCCCTTCATCCAGGGCCGTCTTTTCGTATGGGCTCAGTGTGCTCTTGCCCAAGGGCCCCAAGAGAATAAGGGCCCTAGGCTGATCGCTGAGGGTCCCCTCTTTCCAGGGGTACCAGATTTTTTAAAATCGGCTCTGGGGAACCAGAGATATCCGACTTGAAAGCAGTGGTCCCCATCCAAGCCTGTTAATTGCTCTTCCCAGCCAGATATTTTGGGTTCTGTCTGACTTTTGAATATTTCTAAGGGTATAAGCCAAAAGCTGGGACTCTCCCCTTTTAGTGGACACTGGCAGCTTGTTTCTACTATGCCCAGAACCAGAGATATCAGCTTTCAAGCAGCTGGTCCCTGCTCCAGCTCCACATGCCTAATATGCAGTTGTATATATTCATTGGTGAATTGCTCTGGCTTCTGAACTCTGATCCCCAAGTCCCCAGAACCTTCTGAAAGGTGGGACTCTCTAGTATTTTATTCCATTCAAAGCTAAGAAATATTTTTTCAGGAACTTGAGATATCTGCAGTCAAGCAAGCTGCCCTCCCACCGTAAAATTATAAATGTTAAGCCCACTCCACTAGCCACCCCTCCCCTACATATTAAACACCCCCTACCACCCTGGAAGTCATGTACCAGGGCTTCTTCATTCAGCCCAATGACCCCTTCTACAGTTTAGCCCCATCTGTGCAGTAAAGGAGTAATTAGCAGAAATCACTGCTTCAGGTCCTACATGCTGAGCAGAAGATAGAACACCACCTACTGCCCGCAGGACATCAAAGCTGCTGCTGATAGCTCCTCCCACCCCTACCGCTGGAGCATGGGTAGGGGGCCCAGTGCATTGCTGTCCCCAGGGGCCTACACTGCTGTTAAGACGGCTCTGCTTTCATCGGGATAGTAATGGTCTCTGAGTGCCACCTCCAGGAATTTATAGAATTAAAAAAAAAAAATATATATATATATATATATATATATATATATATATATATATATATATGTGTGTGTGTGTGTGTGTGTGTGTTTATACTATAATTTTTTTGTTGGTGTGGTATTCTAAGTGAACGTGTATAATGATCTTATTATACTATGGATTAAATATCTACAGATTAGTTTAGTTGATAATGGTTGCAGTTCTGTGTACATGGAAATCTCCTAGCTTCTGTTTCACCCAACCAGTGATGGGAGCTCCAGCAGAAGGTTTGTATTCCGGGATACTGCAGACCACTCCTGATCATAGCTACAGTATCAGCCCAATGCGTTTTGCCTTGTTTTTAATCGCATCCCTGAGCAAGTCCACAAAATGAAATGTGTTTGAATATTTAGTAAAGCCACATTTGCGTCTTGAGGAAAGGGGACTGTTCCCTCTGAAACGTTGACTTTGGATGAGGTGCAGTACAGTATATCCACGTTTAATATGCTGCCTAGAAGCACCTTGAAGTTGTTACTATGTATACTACGTAAGCAAATGCAAAATGGTTCACCACAGGGTTAACCTTAAGAATAGAAAGTTCAGATTAATTGCTCCCCTTTGTTCCTTCCCCAGAATTCACAAGTCTACAAACTCCCTCATAAAATTTTCTTTGTCACTTTCATCACTCCATGTACATCTAGTAGTCTTGCTCGTGTGTTTAGATTTCTGGTTGGAAGTTCATAATGTAATTTCAGTAGATCTGATATGGGAATTCAGCTTCCAGATACTCCTTTTTCTCTACTTTTTTGGCCTGTCCCCCCTTGTGCCCTGCCTAATGCAAAAATTAATTAGGCATATTTTAAATTCTGCAATGTGTCACATTGCCTAAAATGTGTCACATTGCCTGACTGATGTGACCAGTCAGAAATGTCCACTTAGCGGGACCTGCCATCACTTGCTGCAGCATTGTATCCCGATCACTGCTGTATACAGTGAGCGGGCAAGCCTGCAGCAACAGCCCTACCCGTAGGAAACCGTCCCCCCTCCTCTCTCTCTTGATCACTGTGTGCACAGTGATCGGGCGTCAGTGGCAGAGAAGCTCTGCCCTTCCCTCCCTCCTCCTTCCTCTGTCCCGATCACTGCAGCCAGCAGCTATCGGACAGGCAACCTAGCTTCACCCCTTCCTGCCGGCATCAGATGTGCGTGCAAAAAAACAAACCCACAGCCGCAGCTCTGCACACCCCCCCTTGACCCGATCACTATGGCCAGCAGTGATCTGCCTGAATCACCGCGCTCACCCCACATCTCCCCCACCCCTCTTACCAGTAACAGTCGCGATATTCCGATGGTGACCGATGTTCAGATATTTTAAAATTGAATATATATCTTTTTTTTATGATTTTTTTTTTTTTATATTAAATCATTTACTTAAAATCTTTGTGGAGAACTTTAAAAACATGTTCGTCACCTAATTCACTCATAAAACCCCCCGACATTTTCAGAGCAAGAAAACGCCAGTTACGTGGTTAATGGCTACAATTAATATAGTCTTGTCTACATACCGCATTATTATCCTTTATTTATATGGCGCCACATGGGATCCGCAGCGCCCATTACACAGTACATAATCAAATGAGCAAACAAGAAAACAGCACTTACAGTACAGGACAAAATAGGACAGGTATAGAAAACCCGGGGTTAGGTGCTATCAAAGGGAGTATGGAGTATAAGATAGAGTAAGTAAGAAAATGCACATGAGGAAAGAAGTCCCTGCTCTTGCAATCTTACATAGAGAGAAATACATCTATTCTAAATAATACTGTGTCATAAAGGTTTGGACTCCCCAGATTAACTACTTTGAGACTGAGCCATACAGTTTTCTTCTACAACGCAGCTCAGAGTGGTACGCATCAAATGGTTGTGCCCCCCCCCCCCCCCACATACCCCACTTCCTTGTTCTCCTTTCCTTGTTTCCCCTTCCTTCCTGCTCTTTTTGTTCAAGCAGTTGGATAAATTGAATTTATTTGATTGCTGGTATGGTAGCAGTGATTTAAAATTGTTTGTGTTATGTGCTATCCGACCACTAATGACCTTTTAACATCTGTTGAATTTCATATTCTTTATACTGTGTGTGTGGGTTGTTTTTTTTCATGTTCTGCCTGGAAAAAAAAACTCAACAGATTTAAAAAAATAAAAAAGGTCAGATTAGACTTTGACAAAAGAGATCTGACACACAAAAAAAGCCAACACCGTTCTAAAACAGCATCATGTAGACAAATGAAATGAGAAAGGAAACAAATATGGTGGAGGCTTAGAACGGCTCACGATCTGAAACATATCGCATAATCTGTAAAACAGTGGAGGCAGTATGATATGGGCATGCATAGCTTCCTATAGCACTGGGTCACTAGTGTTTATTGATATGACTGACGCAAATGGATGAATTCTGAGGTGTCAATATATAAGACATGGCCAAGCTGTGGCTCTTTAGCTTTTGTGAAACTACAAGTCCCAACACACACTGCCACAGTTTTGCTATTAGGGAATGCTAAAACTGTGGCGTGGCATGGCATGTTGGGATGTGTAGTTTCACAATAGGTAAAAAGCCTAGGCCAGATTGGCTAGGCCTGGTATAGGGATAACACTATATCTGCTCATATTTCACCAAATTCAGCAAAGTGGATTGGACAATGCGTCACAATATAAATGAACAATTAACAAAAAGGGAGGTAATCTGCGCACTGGGGTGGTTTTACTGTATGGGATGTGCTGCTAGTCAAAAGGGTGTCCTTGCCCTTTGGTTCAATATGGATATCTGGTTTTCACCTGACTGCGCTCATCCCCTACAGTTTGAGTACTCGTGAAATGATGCAAATGGATACTTATATAAAGGTGTGTTTTACTTTCATATGTATCAAATATGACACTCAATATAATGAAACAGTGCAGATAAATATTGTTGAACATGAAAAAGGTGGTAATCACAATGTGTGCTCCACGGGGAGCACCTGTTTAACTCAGTCCTTTAATCACTCAAATTGGTGATTAAATCCTTTAGGTTCTTGGCGTGTGTGTTCTGACACAAAGGCCAATGGGCTGGAAAAAAATATATAAATGTAATGATTAAATCTGGCTGTGTTGCTTTAAAAGTCAAATGTAGATTTTCCAGTGGAAATGTCTCTAGTCCTGACCGGACTGTGTGGGCTTTAAAAATCTGTCTTTAGTAATTGGATTCATATAGTTGCAGAGGACGGCGTCCCGTACCTCTGCGTGTGGAAGTCAGGTATTCGTGCACTATCGTTGCGGCCGTACTTGTAAGATGTACAGGTGCGGGGGGCAGCGGGAACCTCCTGAGGGACGAGTCTGTCCGGAGCTGCCAGGAGGTTCCCGCTGCCCCCCGCACCTGTACATCTTACAAGTACGGGACGCCGTCCTCTGCAACTATATGAATCCAATTACTAAAGACAGATTTTTAAAGCCCACACAGTCCGGTCAGGACTAGAGACATTTCCACTGGAAAATCTACATTTGACTTTTAAAGCAACACAGCCAGATTTAATCATTACATTTATATATTTTTTTCCAGCCCATTGGCCTTTGTGTCAGAACACACACGCCAAGAACCTAAAGGATTTAATCACCAATTTGAGTGATTAAAGGACTGAGTTAAACAGGTGCTCCCCGTGGAGCACACATTGTGATTACCACCTTTTTCATGTTCAACAATATTTATCTGCACTGTTTCATTATATTGAGTGTCATATTTGATACATATGAAAGTAAAACACACCTTTATATAAGTATCCATTTGCATCATTTCACGAGTACTCAAACTGTAGGGGATGAGCGCAGTCAGGTGAAAACCAGATATCCATAAATGAACAATGACCCAAAACATACTGTGAAAACAATGCAGGAGTTTTTATAAAGCTAGATAAGTGGAATATTCTGCAGTGAGTCAATGCCCTGACCGAGCGTCATTTCACTTGCTAAGGACAAAACTAAAGGCAGAAAGACCCACGTCCATGGGTTTTAGACTTCAGTCAGTCATTTCCTGCAAAGTATTAAAAATGAACAATTTTTTTTCTGATTGTTAATTTGTCCAATTACATTTGTGCCCCTAAAAATGGGACTGTGTACAAAAATGATTTAAATTCCTGTTTCATACAATCACATTTGTTCAACCCCTTGAATTAATACTGAAAGTTTCACTTAAATTGCATCTCAATTGTTTTCATATCATATATTGTGTCAATGTCCAAATATATATGACCCTAACTGTATGCAATGTATATTATTCTACTTGGGAGCACAGTCTTGGATCCATATTATGAAACAGTGGCTTTATTTGCTCTTTAACGTCATCCTGTCCGTTCATAAACAGTCACACTAGTGTAGAAAGAAAAAAAAAAAAACGTAAATTTCCTTGAGTGAATGTGTGATCTCCTATGGATTGGTGATCTAACACTGCTTATATCAGCAACCATTTCTCATAGCATTCTAGTGATGTGACTGCCCTGCAATGCCTCCACTTTCATATTATAATCTGATTTCCTCTTGTGTATTAGGTCCTCACATTTCACATCTGTAATTTAGTGTAAGACAGCTGCTGGGAGCATCCAGTCTGAGGAACCTTGTGTTCTACTTCTTTCATACCTGCACTGCTTATGTTTCAATAGCAGGAGCAGACACAGTCTTGTTTTCCACTCTTGCATAAAAGAAAATTAATGAAAAGGTTCACAACCTCTCATTTTGAAATAATAAAAAAGACTGTTTTCTACCTCTCCAAGCAAAATGAGTGAATGTTTTTGTGTGTGAGATAGAAAATAGGGATCTTGCCTCTCTTTAAGCTGTTGCCCTTGGAGCCGTTTGAGGACTGCATCTGGGAAATGTAGGTTCCTGCCACAATCTGTCTACAAAATGCAAAACTAATATTAAACTGAAGTGTTCTCCTGGGCATTTGTTGGCCATAAATGTTTTATATATTTATTTGTACTGAAAGCATAAAGCTCTACAAACTCTGGCTCATGGAATCGTATCATCATTACGGTGGAGAGGAGAACCATGACGCAAAATAACATTAATGCCCCTTTGTAAGTTTTCCAGAATTTTATACCTGTTTTGTAATTCTGAATCCAGATTTATCTGACTTTCAGCAAGGTGGAGAACATAAAAGCTCCTGGTAACAACTAGATTTTCTTAGTTAAATGATTGAGTGAATTCTCACACATTCTTAGGATCAAGGTGTACCTATTCTTCTAATATACCGCACGGGAGATTAAAAGTTTAATAGAACAAAGCAAGAGCAGCAGCTGGGCATATATTGATTCCTCCCCGCCCCCCACCAGTAACACTATTGACAGAAATAATGTGCATTGTGTGTTGCCAGTGATCATCATTATTTTTGTGTGAAGCTTTGTCATTTTGACTTCCTAACACATTAATGTATGGAAAGAAGATATTGGAGTGCACCTCATACAAAGCTAATAATGTGCAAGTCCAATTGTCCATTTAGGTTACTGAACCTCTAGGAGAAATCTGGCATATCTTTTATCCTAATGTATGAAGCCCATCCCAGTCCTTTACCTTAGCCCCTGACAATGCAGTAGCAGAAAGCGGTTTATGCTGCGTATTACATTACTGCCAGAATTTTTTTTTTAAACCCTGCAATGGCAAAGTTTTTTCCTAGCCAATTGCCGGTGAGAAATTCAGATGTGTCAATTTCAATAGGAATTTTCAGAGCTTCTCCCAGGTGCAAAAATGGGAAAAATAACGGTTTTAAGTTGCTACAGAGCCCCTGGACACCCCCTCAAATGACTAATGCACCCATCCCCAGTGTAAAAGAGGATAGAGGTAAGCCAGACTGACTCTCCAGGGCTATTGCATCCTGCAGCAACACTATCCTGTGCGGATGGGATGCCCGGCTCTCCTGCTTTAACTGTCCTGCTCCTTTTATTCCGACTCTCATTCCCTTGTCCTGCCCATCCATCCTGTGCCTTATTTATGTCCAGCCTCTTCTGCCTCCACCTTTACCCAGACTCCCATATGACCCCGCCTGCAGTCTCTGCACATCTCCGCTTCTGCATGGAGAGCCCTCACTACCCAGTGGAACACTGTCCAGCATCACTCCCTACTGCACACACCTTCTTGTCTGGAAGCAGCTAGTGCTTAAAAGGAGATTTTTCCCCTGCTGTATTTGTGGTACAAATTACTGCAATCATTTATTGAAATCAGTCACTGTGAGTAGTGGGAGTGTGCATACACATGGTTATGAAAATATGGTTGTGGTAGCCACAGAAATTAACATGCACCCTATTGAATATATGCACGGATGTCAGTATCCACAAATTTAAGCTAGGTACACAGCTGCTGAACCAATACAAAGACCATCCGATTTCCTGTACACACCCAGTAACCCGTTATTGTTCCTATATCAATAAATATAGTTGAGGTGGTGTTCTTACCTGCAGTCTGTTAGACTATGAATGATGCACAGTACTTACGATGTCAGGAGCCAGTCTGCTGTGTTTGTGAATGACTGTGTATCTCCAGGTGCAGTCACCAAACTGACCAGTTGGGAATTGGTTGGTGAGACAAGTTACTGTTCAGGGTGTACATACTGTCGCATACTGTAAGTCTGAGGTAGAGGCGCCATGTTAATGTCTGGTGAAATTTAGCTGAGTGTATATTTGATAGAATTGTAAGGGAATGTATTTGAATAAAAATTGCGCTACATAATGAACAGACTATTTGGTATCCGGTCTATAGATCTAAACTAAAAAGGTCTACAGTCAATAGGTCGACCACTAATGGTCAACATGCATTAGGTCAACAGATTCAAAAAGTCGACATGACTGGTCGGCACAAGATTTAAAAAAAACATATTTTTTTCGATTGAAGAGTAAAAACTTCTGCACCAGATTTTAAATAAAGTTTAAAGAATTATTTATCTATTCTGTAGATTGCATTTGCATGTACACATCGAGATGTAGGCAGTATGATCAAGTGCCACCCTCCAATTTAGAATAAACTGAATACATTTAGAGAAAGAACAATGATTGGATTCTTTTTGGGTGCACGTTCCTTATATTTGATTAAAATGTACCAGAATATACCACTTTTATTCAGTGTTTAGTGGTTCTGTTTGAGACTATGCAGCTTATCAGTGCTGCTCCTATTGTTACACTGTCTCAAAGTAATGGATACAAACTACTCTTCAGCTAATTGTATCTTTTTTTGTAGCTGTTTGTGCTATGTAAATGTACACCGATTCATATCTGTGTGCAAAATATATTAAATCCTATTGTGAAGTAATGGATATTTAATTAATTTTTAACCAGATGTATCCTAGTGAACATTTATGCTGTGTAACATGCACTAGTCTCTGTCTAAATGCAGACTGTATTTTGCATGTACTGTAAGTACAGGAAAACTCTTTTAATCTCCAAGTACTGCCTTTCCCATAATGCTATTCCACAGCACTTATTACAGTCGCCCACCCTTATTCAACTATTAAAAACAGCATAAAGGCTGAAATAGATTGAGATCACTGTACAAATGCATAGATACATTTAAAGGTGTACCAAATAAGAGAATCCTGATTAATTACCATGCTATGATACTGGAACATCTGACCACCTATTGTAAGAAGAAGAAGTAAACCAGATTATTGTATGAACATCAATTATAAATAATGCTATAATATTGGGAATAATAAACTGAATAGAGTGTTTAATATTTGGAACACCAGAGTCTGATGGGCGGCTGAATACTGCACTTAAATAAGCAAAAATAATTGTACAATCGTAATAAGTGCTGTGGAATAGCATTATGGGAAAGGCCGTACATGGAGATTAAAAGCGTTTTCCTGTACTTATATGCAAAATACAGTCTGCCTGTAGATAGAGACTAGTGCATGTTACACAGCATGAATGTTCACTAGAAGGATACATCTGGTTAAAAATGTAATTAAATATCCATTACTTCACAATAGGATTTAATATATTTTGCACACATACAGTATATAAATCAGTGTACATTTACATAGCACAAACAGCTACAAAAAAAGATAAAATTAGCCGAAGAGTAATTTGTATCCATTACTTTGAGACAGTGTAACAATAGGAGCAGCACTGATAAGCTGCATACTCTCATACAGAACCACTAAACACTGAATAAAAGTGGTATATTCTGTAAATAGATATCAGGATTTACATGGTGACAATGTACATGCAACCTGCAATTTGTTGAAATATGAATATATACAGTTATTGAAAACAGAATGCAGTGTTTATATTAAGAAATAGACAGGACACGAGACAATTTTAATCATTTTCTTTATTCACGAACACAAAACTTTTTCTTCACATCATGTCACTCAATTTCTTTTACTAATTGTATACAGTACTTCGCTTTAGCTAGTCCCATAGTGGGCTAATTGGTAATTACAATAACAACATCAGCCCAACAGGCAATATTTATGTGAAGTTTGTTGATAATTTTAATAAATATATAAATGTTACATTTTAATCAAATAAAGAATGAGCGCCCAAAAAGAATCCACTTTTTATCTAAATGTTTGTGTTTTTTTCTGTTTCATAATGTACTGTAACCTGTGCCGACTGCAGGGAGCTTCGCACCATACCTGTAGTTCGCTCGCCATAGTAGGGGAATGTGATACACTAATGAGGCTTGTTTGTAGCAGAAAAGTGACATAACTCCCTAAAAAAAAAATCTAAAAGCTTTTCTCTAACGTCCTAGTGGATGCTGGGGACTCCGAAAGGACCATGGGGAATAGCGGCTCCGCAGGAGACTGGGCACAAAAGTAAAAAGCTTTAGGACTACCTGGTGTGCACTGGCTCCTCCCCCTATGACCCTCCTCCAAGCCTCAGTTAGATTTTTGTGCCCGAACGAGACGGGTGCAGGCTAAGGGGCTCTCCTGAGCTGCTTAGTGTAAAAGTAGGTTTTTTATTTTCAGTGAGACCTGCTGGCAACAGGCTCACTGCACCGAGGGACTAAGGGGAGAAGAAGCGAACTCACCTGCGTGCAGAGTGGATTGGGCTTCTTAGGCTACTGGACATTAGCTCCAGAGGGACGATCACAGGCCCAGCCATGGATGGGTCCCAGAGCCGCGCCGCCGGCCCCCTTACAGAGCCAGAAGACTGAAGAGGTCCGGAAAATCGGCGGCAGAAGACGTCCTGTCTTCAATAAGGTAGCGCACAGCACCGCAGCTGTGCGCCATTGCTCTCAGCACACTTCACACTCCAGTCACTGAGGGTGCAGGGCGCTGGGGGGGGGGCGCCCTGAGACGCAATAAAAACACCTTTTTTGGCAAAAAATACATCACATATAGCTCCTGGGCTATATGGATGCATTTAACCCCTGCCAATTTTTCCATAAAAAAGCGGGAGAAAGGCCGCCGAGAAGGGGGCGGAGCCTATCTCCTCAGCACACTGGCGCCATTTTTTCCTCACAGCTCCGTTGGAGGAAGGCTCCCTGACTCTCCCCTGCAGTCCTGCACTACAGAAACAGGGTAAAACAAGAGAGGGGGGGGCACTAAATTGGCATATAAATATATACAGCAGCTATATTAGGGAAAAACACTTATATAAGGTTATCCCTATATATATATATATATATATATATATAGCGCTCTGGTGTGTGCTGGCAAACTCTCCCTCTGTCTCCCCAAAGGGCTAGTGGGGTCCTGTCCTCTATCAGAGCATTCCCTGTGTGTGTGCTGTGTGTCGGTACGTTGTGTCGACATGTATGAGGAGGAAAATGGTGTGGAGGCGGAGCAATTGCCTGTGTTAGTGATGTCACCCCCTAGGGAGTCGACACCTGACTGGATGGTCTTATGGAAAGCATTACGTGATAGTGTCAGCACTTTACAAAAGACTGTTGACGACATGAGACAGCCGGCAAATCAGTTAATACCTGTACAGGCGTCTCAAACACCGTCAGGGGCTCTAAAGCGCCCGTTACCTCAGGTCGATACAGACACAGACACTGACTCCAGTGTCGACGGTGAGGAAACAAACGTATTTTCCAGTAGGGCCACACGTTACATGATCACGGCAATGAAGGAGGTTTTGAACATTTCTGATACTACAAGTACCACAAAAAAGGGTATTATGTGGGGTGTGAAAAAACTACCCGTAGTTTTTCCCGAATCAGATGAATTAAATGAGGTGTGCTGTGTGATGAAGCGTGGGTTTCCCCCGATAAAAAACTGCTAATTTCTAAAAAGTTATTAGCATTATACCCTTTCCCGCCAGAGGTTAGGGCACGTTGGGAAACACCCCCTAGGGTAGATAAGGCGCTCACACGCTTAACAAAACAAGTGGCGTTACCGTCTCCTGATACGGCCGCCCTCAAGGAACCAGCTGATAGGAAGCTGGAAAATATCCTAAAAAGTATATACACACATACTGGTATTATACTGCGACCAGCAATCGCCTCAGCCTGGATGTGCAGTGCTGGGGTGGCTTGGTCGGATTCCCTGACTGAAAATATTGATACCCTGGACAGGGACAATATATTATTGACTATAGAGCATTTAAAGGATGCATTTCTATATATGCGAGATGCACAGAGGGATATTTGCACTCTGGCATCAAGAGTAAGTGCGATGTCCATTTCTGCCAGAAGAGGATTATGGACGCGACAGTGGTCAGGGGATGCGGATTCCAAACGGCATATGGAAGTATTGCCGTATAAAGGGGAGGAGTTATTTGGGGTCGGTCTATCGGACCTGGTGGCCACGGCAACGGCTGGGAAATCCACCTTTTTACCCCAAGTCACCTCGCAGCAGAAAAAGATACCGTCTTTTCAGGCTCAGTCCTTTCGTCCCCATAAGGGCAAGCGGGCAAAAGGCCACTCATATCTGCCCCGGGGCAGAGGAAGGGGAAAAAGACTGCAGCAGACAGCCCCTTCCCACGAGCAGAAGCCCTCCCCCCACTTCTGCCAAGTCCTCAGCATGACGCTGGGGCCTTACAAGCGGACTCAGGCACGGTGGGGGCCCGTCTCAAGAATTTCAGCGCGCAGTGGGCTCACTCGCAAGTGGACCCCTGGATCCTGCAGGTAGTATCTCAGGGGTACAAATTGGAATTCGAGACGTCTCCCCCTCGCCGGTTCCTGAAGTCTGCTTTACCAACGTCTCCCCCCGACAGGGAGGCGGTATTGGAAGCCATTCACAAGCTGTATTCCCAGCAGGTGATAATCAAGGTACCCCTCCTACAACAGGGAAAGGGGTATTATTCCACGCTGTTTGTGGTACCGAAGCCGGACGGCTCGGTGAGACCCATTTTAAATCTGAAATCCTTGAACACTTACATAAAAAGGTTCAAGTTCAAGATGGAGTCACTCAGAGCAGTGATAGCGAACCTGGAAGAAGGGGACTATATGGTGTCGCTGGACATCAAGGATGCTTACCTCCATGTCCCAATTTGCCCTTCTCACCAAGGGTACCTCAGGTTTGTGGTACAGAACTGTCACTATCAGTTTCAGACGCTGCCGTTTGGATTGTCCACGGCACCCCGGGTCTTTACCAAGGTAATGGCCGAAATGATGATTCTTCTTCGAAGAAAAGGCGTCTTAATTATCCCTTACTTGGACGATCTCCTGATAAGGGCAAGGTCCAGAGAACAGTTAGAGGTCGGAGTAGCACTATCTCAAGTAGTACTACGACAGCACGGATGGATTCTAAATATTCCAAAATCGCAGCTGATTCTGACGACACGTCTGCTGTTCCTAGGGATGATTCTGGACACAGTACAGAAAAAGGTGTTTCTCCCGGAAGAGAAAGCCAGGGAGTTATCCGACCTAGTCAGGAACCTCCTAAGACCAGGCCAAGTGTCAGTACATCAATGCACAAGGGTCCTGGGAAAGATGGTGGCTTCTTACGAAGCGATTCCATTCGGCAGATTCCACGCAAGAATTTTTCAGTGGGATCTGCTGGACAAATGGTCCGGATCGCATCTTCAAATGCATCAGCGGATAAACTTGTCTCCAAGGACAAGGGTGTCTCTCCTGTGGTGGTTACAGAGTGCTCATCTCCTAGAGGGCCGCAGATTCGGCATTCAGGATTGGGTCCTGGTGACCACGGATGCCAGCCTGAGAGGCTGGGGAGCAGTCACACAGGGAAGAAATTTCCAGGGCTTGTGGTCAAGCATGGAAACGTCACTTCACATAAATATCCTGGAACTAAGGGCCATTTACAATGCCCTAAGTCAGGCAAGACCTCTGCTTCAGGGTCAGCCGGTGTTGATACAGTCGGACAACATCACGGCAGTCGCCCACGTAAACAGACAGGGCGGCACAAGAAGCAGAAGGGCAATGATGGAAGTGGCAAGGATTCTTCGCTGGGCGGAAAATCATGTGATAGCACTGTCAGCAGTGTTCATTCCGGGAGTGGACAACTGGGAAGCAGACTTCCTCAGCAGACACGATCTTCACCCGGGGGAGTGGGGACTTCACCCAGAAGTCTTCCACATGATTGTGAACCGTTGGGAAAAACCAAAGGTGGACATGATGGCGTCCCGCCTCAACAAAAAACTGGACAGATATTGCGCCAGGTCAAGGGACCCTCAGGCAATAGCTGTGGACTCTCTGGTAACACCGTGGGTGTACCAGTTGGTGTATGTGTTCCCTCCTCTTCCTCTCATACCAAAAGTACTGAGAATCATAAGAAGGAGAGGAGTAAAGACTATACTCGTGGCTCCGGATTGGCCAAGAAGGACTTGGTACCCGGAAATTCAAGAGATGCTCACGGAAGACCCGTGGCCTCTACCTCTAAGAAAGGACCTGCTCCAGCAGGGACCATGTCTGTTCCAAGACTTACCGCGGCTGCGTTTGACGGCATGGCGGTTGAACGCCGGATCCTGAAGGAAAAAGGCATTCCGGATGAAGTCATCCCTACCCTGATCAAAGCCAGGAAGGATGTAACCGTACAACATTATCACCGTATTTGGCGTAAATATGTTGCGTGGTGCGAGGCCAGGAAGGCCCCTACAGAGGAATTTCAACTGGGTCGATTCCTGCATTTCCTGCAAACAGGTCTGTCTATGGGCCTCAAATTAGGGTCCATTAAGGTTCAAATTTCGGCCCTGTCAATATTCTTCCAAAAAGAACTAGCTTCTGTTCCTGAAGTTCAGACGTTTGTCAAGGGAGTACTGCATATACAGCCTCCTTTTGTGCCTCCAGTGGCACCTTGGGATCTCAATGTAGTTTTGGGATTCCTAAAATCACATTGGTTTGAACCACTCACCACTGTGGACTTAAAATATCTCACATGGAAAGTGGTAATGCTGTTAGCCCTGGCTTCAGCCAGGCGTGTTTCAGAATTGGCGGCTTTATCCTATAAAAGCCCTTACCTAATTTTTCATACGGACAGGGCAGAATTGAGGACTCGTCCTCAATTTCTCCCTAAGGTGGTTTCAGCATTTCACTTAAACCAGCCTATTGTGGTGCCTGCGGCTACTAGGGACTTGGAGGATTCCAAGTTGCTGGACGTAGTCAGGGCCCTGAAAATATGTTTCCAGGACGAAAATCTGACTCGCTGTTTATCCTGTATGCACCCAACAAGCTGGGTGCTCCTGCTTCTAAGCAGACGATTGCTCGTTGGATTTGTAGTACAATTCAGCTTGCACATTCTGTGGCAGGCCTGCCACAGCCAAAATCTGTAAAAGCCCATTCCACACGGAAAGTGGGCTCATCTTGGGCGGCTGCCCGAGGGGTCTCGGCTTTACAACTTTGCCGAGCAGCTACTTGGTCAGGGGCAAACACGTTTGCTAAATTCTACAAATTTGATACCCTGGCTGAGGAGGACCTGGAGTTCTCTCATTCGGTGCTGCAGAGTCATCCGCACTCTCCCGCCCGTTTGGGAGCTTTTGTATAATCCCCATGGTCCTTTCGGAGTCCCCAGCATCCACTAGGACGTTAGAGAAAATAAGAATTTACTTACCGATAATTCTATTTCTCATAGTCCGTAGTGGATGCTGGGCGCCCATCCCAAGTGCGGATTGTCTGCATTACTTGTACATAGTTATTGTTACAAAAATCGGGTTATTATTGTTGTGAGCCATCTTTTCAGAGGCTCCTTCTGTTATCATGCTGTTAACTGGGTTCAGATCACAAGTTGTACGGTGTGATTGGTGTGGCTGGTATGAGTCTTACCCGGGATTCAAAATCCTTCCTTATTGTGTACGCTCGTCCGGGCACAGTATCCTAACTGAGGCTTGGAGGAGGGTCATAGGGGGAGGAGCCAGTGCACACCAGGTAGTCCTAAAGCTTTTTACTTTTGTGCCCAGTCTCCTGCGGAGCCGCTATTCCCCATGGTCCTTTCGGAGTCCCCAGCATCCACTACGGACTATGAGAAATAGAATTATCGGTAAGTAAATTCTTATTTTTTTGTGTCGACCTTTTCTACTGTCTACTTATTCCATGTCGACCTAATGCATGTTGATCATTAGTGGTTGACCTATTGACTGTAGATCTTTTTAGTGCAGATCTAATAGTCCACACCCAACTATTCAGATTGTTACATTTGAAGATTAACTTTTATTCAAGATTTTTGGATTGCATTATCTGCCTGTATGACATTGTTCTTTAAGAGACACTAGATCAAGTTCATGGTTGATATAAGGTAACAAACAAACTGGTGCTAAATAAAGCATGAAATCCTAATATAGTTAAATGGCAGTCATAGCATCTGACTAGATCTCCTCAATGGAAACTTCACTAGAAAATAAACTTCACTTCAAACCTTCCCTCTTGTACAGAACATCATTCACAATGGCCATTAAAAATGTACGAAGTGTGATATGAGTACATTGTCAAGGCCTTGTTTGCTCTTGCATGTACATTATATTTTATTTATACCTGCAGACATAAATTTAAGTTCAGTGGCTTTAGAGTTTTACACACTTGCCATGTGGGTATTGTTTTTGTCTTTTTAGCTTTTTCTAAGGAATGCAATCTTATGTGGTTCACTATTTTTAATATTCCAGACACTGCTGTATCTTGCACCATATAAATGTTTTAATACTGCATAGCAGATACCACTTAGATTAAACAAAGGTGCTCAAATATTTTAAAACGTATATCTCACTGTAGTTGGGTGATGGTTGTGAAAAGTAAAGTGTAATTTTAATGACATCATCCACGCTAACTTTTATGCATTTGTGTAACTTCGGTATTGTACCATTTATGTGCAGTTAACGGCAACTTTAGTATCACAGGTATTCCTAATGGGGAACGTTGGAAAGAAATGCATAAACAACACGTCATTGTCCAGTTACTGAGAGCATGTATGTGTTACAGTACTTCTACTACTTGTGTTTAAGAACATAGTTTGTAGTCTTAAGTTAAATTAAAATGGGCAAAACTATTCACTCATTGAATGTACCAGTTGTCTTCAATTCTGTACAGCAGTGGGTGTGGATTAATATAGCAACAACATCTAGGTCAACATGCATTAGGTCAACAAGGTCCAAAAATTGCCAAATGAATGGTTGACAATGCTTAAGGTTGACAAGTGCAAATGGGCGACATGTTTTTTATTTTATTTTTATTTTTTTTAGACTACATCTAACCCTAAAGGTGGATACACACTAGGCGATGTGCTCAGTGAGCGACATTGCCTAGTGTTTCCCTTCCCAGGCCGGGCTGCCTGGCATCGGTTATACACACTGTGCGATATCGCACAGTGACATCATGCCACGGCCGGCCAGAGCATGCAACTTTGGACGATGAGTCCAAATTGAGCTGCATGCACGGCCCTGACTGAGGGTCGTTAATGACCTGCAGGGCCGCATATCGCTGCATAGTAAACTATATCGCTCAGGAGGGAGACAATTAGCAATATAGTTTAATATATAGCTAAGCGTGAATGCACCTTTATTGTACTCCCAATTGCTAAACCTAACCGCCGCCCTTTGTGCCTTACCTTAACCATCCCTTCCAGCAGCCTAACCCTCCCCCTAGTGCCCAACCATAAGCCTAACCCTAAAAGTGTTGGGGGGAAAATTGGGTGTGCTGGCTCCTCCCCTCTATGCCCCCTCCAACAGGCAGTTTAGAAAAAAGTGCCCTCAAGAGAGGATGCACACTCTGCAAACTCCAGAGTTTTTTTTTTCCTTCAGTTTCATTTAAACTTTTACTTATTTCAGTATGCTGTTTGGGCAACAGCATACCTGCGCCGTGAGAATTAGGGGGGGAGACTGTTACTGGCCTCATGAGGTGCAGAGCCGCTTCTCTGCTGCAGGACCACCGTCCTGATGGGCTGTTTGTTCAGTGGGGCACTGCGCCATAGCTGTCGCAGCCACAGCTTGCCGCACACCCCTAACAGAGCCTGACGGTAATCGTCGTGGTGAGTACAAACCAGGGGCCCCGCTAGGGGGGCCCCCCGGTTCATTGTGTGGCAGAAGCGTGGGTGAGGCGTACGGGTCTCTCTTGGGGCAGACCCCCGCGGGTGCCCCTGCGTGATACTGGCTGGAGGGGTGTTGTACCAAGCATTTATGTAAGGCTACACAGCCTGTGGAGACATTGCCAGTATAAAACTATTAGTAGCTTCAGCACCATAGCGGGGGGTGGAGCTACAACAGAGAGGGCTCAGCTGCATTTTGGCGCCTTCCTCTGCATAAGCAATCAGCAGCCTCATGCAGCACCTCAAATCGGCCACATGATCACTGGTAGCGGGTGTAGAGGGGGAGAGCCGCTATTAGTGCACAATTTACATTCCTCTGGGGAATTCTCTGTACAGCAGTATCACTGTTATATGTTAATACATAAAACGCTGACAGTCTCACTGGGGCTGTACAGCATTGGGTGCGCTGGTGTCCTCTCTTCTGTGTCTCCTCTCACATGCAATAGGGCAGGCTTGTATTGTTTCTGTCTTTCATTATGGTGAAACAGAAGTCTTGCAATGTATGTAATGCCAGATTCTCCCCTAGCTCATCGGGCTCCATATCCTGTGAGCAGTGTAGTCAATGATTACAAAATGCTGATAACATTGGGGAGAGTCCAGAGCCTGAGCCTTCCTGGCTGGGGGCTATAAAAAAAACATGATTTCTGGTATGTCATCTCCGCTCACTGCCAATGCCAATAAAACACAACTGCAACAAGCAGTGGCCAGCCTAATTGCCAAGGCTGATGCTTCCCATCCCCCGCTGTCTACTACAGGTGCACAAAATCGTGCTTTGCCTGCAAACCTATCAGAGTCTGATGATGATGTACAGGTTGATGGGGATGATGAGGTTGCCATTATTGGGGATTCCACCCCTACACAGGGTATCGAACCCCTCATATACGGGATGTGTTAAAGCTCCCCCTGGAGGATGCTACTAATCAGCAGTCATTTTTCCTCCCACAAGACAAACTGACAGTCACCTTTCCTGATTCCAAAGTATTGGATGCTTTATTTAAATCAGCCTGCAAAAATCCAGATAAATATCAGGTGTCCAAAAGGTTTTTAAATACCTTCCCATTTGCCCCTAAAGGCAGGAAATTCTGGAAAGAATCTCCAGCAGTAGATGTCTCAGTCTCTCGCCTTTCTAAAAAGGCCGTGCTCCCTGCTCCAGGCTCTTTTACAGTAATGGACCTGGGGGATAGGAAAATAGAGGCCACTCTAAAATCTATCTACACTGCTGCAGATGTAGCTCAAAGACCAGTCGTTGCTGGATGACACATGCAATTCATACATGGGCTACTCAGATTCAAGAGGTTCTTTCAGGTGATATGACCTTGGTTACTACTGTAACTTAACTAAAACACATTCAGGACACGGCAAGAGTCCTCTGTGACTCCCTTAAAGAGATTGGCAATATAAATGCTAGAACTACTGTTATGGCTGTGTCTGCACGCAGAGCCATATGGTTGTGTCAGCAGATGCTGACTCCAACCGTAATGTGGAATCTCTTCCCTTCACAGGTGAATGGCTCTTTGGAGGTGAATTGGACGCATGGATCTCCAAAGCTACTGCTGGGAAATCCACGTTTCTCCCTTCAGGGGCTCCGCCTGCTAGGCTAGGCGTACCTACCAGGGACCGTCTACTCAGTCCTTTCGGTCCTCCAGATTTCAATCTAGGGCCGGGGTGCCTCCAATGCAGCTAGAGGCTCCATAGGTAAGCCTAAGGCACCATCCATTGCTGGCTCTCAGAAACAGAGCACCAGTTCAGCTTCCACAAAGACTTCGGCATGACGGAGCCCACTCACCACGAGGGGATCTCGTGGTGGGAGCTCTGTTACGTCACTACAGCCACATCTGGGACGGTTCCTGCCAAGATGCCTGGGTAAGGGACCTTATCTCTCAGGGTTGCTGGAGTTCGATGGTGCTCCTCCCCAATGATTTTTCAAATCTGGTTTGCCAGTTTTGGAAAATATGCATTTTATGCTACTACTGGCCATCAACAAGTTGGTCCAGTCCCGGGTCATTGTTCCAGTACCCCTGCTACAGAAGGACAAGGTTACTACTCCAGTCTGTTCATAGTGCCAAAACCAGACTGGTCTGTGAGACCCATTTTGAATCTGAAGTCCTTCAATCCTTACCTGAAGGCTTTCAAATTCAAGATGGAATCTTTGAGAGCAGTGATCGCGGGCATGGAACAGGAATTCCTCGTGTCCCTAGATATCAAGGATGCCTACCTACATATCCCAATTTGGCGGCCTCAGACCTATCTGCGGTTCGCCCTACTGAACAATCGCTACCAGTTTCAGGCATTGCCCTTCGGCCTGTCTACAGTTCCGAGGGTGTTCACAAAGGTGATGGCGGAAATGATGTTCCAGCTCAGAGTCCAAGGGGTCAACATTGTCCCTCACCTGGATGATCTCCTGATAAAAGCAAGTTCCAGGGAGCTTCTACCGCTCCATATAGATCGCACTATCCAACTTCTGTCTCACCACGGGTGGATCCTCAATCTACAGGAGTCTCATCTGGAACCGTCTCAAAGGCTCCTGTTTTTGGGTATGATACTGGATATGGTAGCTAAGAGAGTGTTCCTCCCAGAGATCAAGGTGAGAACACTTCAAAAGATGGTTTGCATGGTTCTCCGACCTGCTCGAGTTTCCATACATCTTTGCATAAACTTGTTGGGGAAAATGGTGGCCTCGTACGAGGCGATACAGTTCGGAAGGTTCCATGCCAGACCCTTCCAATTGGACATCCTGAACCAAGTGGTCCAGTTCACATCTTCAGATACACCGGATGATTCAGCTGTCACCCCAGGCCAGGATTTCACTTCTGTGGTGGTTATAGTCTTCCAGCCTGCTGGAAGGTTGACGTTTCAGGATTCAGGATTGGATCCTCCTCAAGACGTATGCGAGCCTGAGAGGATGGGGAGCTGTCACCCAGGGGGTGCAGTTCCAGGGCAGGTGGTCTGACCAAGATGCCCTACTTCCGATCAACATTCTGAAACTTCGGGCTATCTACAATGCTCTGATTCAGGCCTCCCCTCTACCCAGGGATCAGGCGATCCAGGTTCAGTCAGACAACGCCACGGCAGTGGCATACATCAGTCGCCAGATGGGATACATCCAAGGATACTAAAAGAACTTAGAGGTGCTGGTAGCACCATTGACAGAATTATTCAACCAGTCATTAGCTACAGGAGTAATTCCAGAGGATTGGAAAAGAGCGAACGTAGTCCCACTGCACAAAAGTGGAAGCAAGGAAGAGGCAAACAACAACAGACCAGTGAGTCTTACATCAGTAGTAGGGAAATTGATGGAAACACTCTTAAAAGAAAGAGTTGTAGATTATCTCAAATCCAGTAATCTACTGGATCCCAAACAGCATGGATTCACTGGGGGGAGATCATGTCAAACAAATTTTATTGACTTTTTTGACTTTGACTAAAGTGATGGATAAAGGTGGAGCCGTGGATATAGCTTATCTAGACTTTAGTAAGACACTGTTTCACATCGCAGACTGCTAAATAAACTTGGAAGTTTAGGATTGGATACTAGGATTGTTGAATGGATAAGATCTTGTTTGCAGGATAGAAAAGAGAGAGTTGTGGTAAATGGAATGCATTCACAGGAGGGACATGTTACCAGTGGAGTACCCCAGGGATCTGTACTTGGACCAGTGCTTTTTAATATCTTTATTGGTGACATTGCAAATGGTATTAAAGGGAAAGTATGCCCTTTTGCAGATGACGCAAAGGTATGCAACAGGGTAGACACACCAGGTGGGGTAAAACAAATGATTGAGGATCTAGGTAGACTAGAGGAATGGTCAAGAGTGTGGTAATTACAGTTTAATGCCAAAAAATGCAAAATCATGCACTTTGGTCTCAAAAATCCAAAGGCTAAATATAGTATTAATGGCACTATACTGGAAACTACTGAGGAGGAAAGGGATCTAGGAGTCACTATTTCAGGTGACTTAAAGGCAGGCAAGCAATGTAACAAAGCAATGAGGAAGGCTAGTCAGATGCTTGGCTGCATTGGGAGAGGAATATGCAGCAGAAAGAAAAGTATTAATGCCACTGTATAGGTCATTGGTACGGCCTCATCTAGAATACGGTGTTCAATTCTGGAGGCCATATCTTCGAAAGGATATTAATACATGAGAGACTGTACAGAGAAGGGCAACTAAAATGGTGCATGGCCTACATCACAATACATACCCAGAAAGATTAAAAAATCTCAATATGTACAGTTTGGAGCAGATAAGGGAAATGATAGAAACTTTCAAATATATCAAGGGTTTTAACAGAGTCCAGGAGGGAAACATTCTCCAAATGAAGAGAAGCAATAGGACACGAACGAGGACATGCACTGAGACTGAAGGAGGGGGGGGTTCAGGGGAAATTTGCGGTAAAAATGACTTCACAGAAAGGGTAGTGGACAAGTGGAATAGCCTCCCATCAGAGGTAGTAGAGGCTAAGACAGTAGAGCAATTTAAACATGCATGGGATAGACATAAGGATATCCTTACAAAGAAATAAGGATCAACTAAGGATTGAGCTAAAGATATGGTTAAAAAAAGGAGGGGGGGGGGGGGGCAAAAAAGCACTAGACGGGCCAAGTGGTTCTTATCTGCCGTCAAATTCTATGTTTCTATGACAGGGATGGATAAAAATCAGGGCCTGCATGCGAGAAGTGTCAAAAATACTTCTCTGGGTGGAGAGAAATGCAAGAGCGCTGTTTGCAATTTTCATTCCAGGAGTGGGCAACTGGGAAGCCGACTTCCTGAGTTGCCACAACCTCCTCCCGGGGCAGTGGGGATTACATCCTCAGGTGTTTCAACAGACTGTTGAAAGGTGGGGATACCCACAGAGCGTCATGATGGCGTCTCGCCTCAACAAGAAACTTCGCTGCTACTGCTCGCGAACCAGAGACCCTCAGGCGAGTGCAGTCGATGCGCTGACGTCGCCTTGGCCTTACCGGCTGGTCTACCTATTTGCTCCGATTCAGTTGATCCCAAGGGTGCTCCAGTTGATCAGATATCACAGAGTACAAGCAATCCTGATTGTGCCGGATTGGCCCCAAAGGGCGTGGTACGCAACTCTTCTGGACATGTCCATAGAAGACCCTTGGCCTCTGCCGCTAAGAAAGGTTCTTCTTCAGCAAGGACCGTTCGTCTACCCGGACTTACAGCGGCTTCGTTTGACGTCATGGAAGTTGAGTGGAACATCCTAGCTCATAAAGAGCTTTCCAAAAAAGTCATTGCCACTATGATGTAAGCCAGAAAACCTGTGATGTCAAAACACTATCATCATATCTGGAGGAGAGATGTCTCCTGGTGCGAGGAACGCACGTATCCACCTGCAGAGTTTCACTTGGGACGTTTCCTACAGGCTGGTGTGGATAAGGGCTTACGTCTGGGCTCCGTTAAGGTCCAGATTTAAGTTCTCTCCATTTTATTTCAGAAGAAATTGGCTGTGTGCCAGAAGTTCAGACCTTCTTACAAGGGGTACTCCACATACAACCTCCCTTTGTGCCACCTACGACACTCTGGGCTTTGGATGTACTGTTGGAATTTCTACAGTTCTCCTGGTTTGAGCCTCTGATGACGGTAGAAGATAAGTACCTCACATGGAAGACAGTGATGTTATTGGCCCTGGCTTCTGCTATACGCGTCTCAGAATTGGGGGCCTTATCGTGTAATAGTCCCTACTTGGTCTTTTACGAGGACAGGGCGAAGCTCCGGACTAGACAGCAGTTCATGCCGTAGGTTGTCTCCGCATTCCACCTGAATCAACCTATTGTGGTTCCGTCCTGTTCTGATGCTTCATCTCCTCTGGAGTCTTTGGATGTTGTGCGTGCTTTGAAGATCTGTGTCAGGCACACAGCTCAGGTCAGAAGGACTGATTCCTTATTTGTGCTTTATGATGCTTAGAAAAAGGGTTGTCCTGCTTCAAAGCAGACCATTGCTCGTTGGATTAGGCTTACTATCCAACAGGCCTATGTGTCGGCAGCCTTACCTGTTCCTCAGTCTCTGAAGGCCCACTCTACAAGGTCAGTGGGCTCTTCCTGGGCGGCTGCCCGTGGAGTCTCGGCCTTGCAACTTTGCCGAGCGGCTACCTGGTCAGGGAAGAACACATTTTTCTGAAATTCTACAAATTTGATACCCTGGCCAAAGAGAAAACCCAGTTTGGGCAGGCGGTGCTACTGCAGTCTCCGCACGTTCCCGTCCATTCTGTAAGCTTTGGGACATCCCCATCAAATCTGTCCCCAATATCCCTTATGGATGCTACAGAAAATAGGATTTTAAATACCTACCGGTAAATCCTTTTCTCGTTCATAAGGGATATCGGGCGCCCGCCTCTGTGCGGTGACTTTCTGCAGGTTATCTGTTATGTGTTCAGCTGTTTTCTGTTGCCAGGTTATGTTATGGTGTGCTGGTGTGTAAATCTTTCCCTCAAGCAGGGCTGTTTCTAGCCAATTTGGCTCCCAGTGCGAGATTTAAAAATGCACCCCCCCCCCCCACATTGACATAAAAAAGCGCCCCCCCCCCCCCACCCTAGATATAAAAAAAAACTTGCGCGTGCTCCCAACACGGGGCGTGGCCTCATCTGAAAAGACTACCTTACACCCCAGTTTCTGACACTGCACCAACAGATCACGGCCACTACAGGAAAAAAAAATTCTAACATATTAATCCCCACATCGTAATTCCCCCTGAACCATATTATGCCCTTGATCCAGTAAGTCCCCATTTTACACATTACGGCAGGCAGGTGTCCCCATTTTACACATTACGGCAGGCAGGTGTGTCCGCATTTTACACATTACGGCAGGCACAGACCCCTTCAACAAAGAGAGAAAAGAAATAAAAAAAAAAGCTTTACTTACGTTTGCACTGCAGCAGCATCCGCCGGCCAGAGAACTTCTTCCATCCCGCTCTTCATTCGTCCCGTGCCGGCCTGCCTCTCCAGTCTCCCGTCATGTCCCGGCTCCCTTTCATCAGTACTGCGCTCGGTGGCGGAGTTTCGTGCAATGACGACACAACGCAAACGCATCATTGCGTGAAACCCGCCCCCTACGCAGAATAGTAATGATGGGGAGGAGCCAAACAGAGTGACTTAGAGCCGAGGTGGGCGCCCCATGCGAATGCACGCCCGCTGCAAGAAACGGCTCTGCTCTCAAGTATGTCCGTTCTCCTTCGGCACTGTTTTACGTATAACTGCCTGTGGGAGGGGGCATAGAGGAGAGGAGCCAGCACACCCAGTTGAATAAATTTAAAGGGCACTGGCTCCTTGGGACCCGTTTATACCCCATCGTACTAAATCTGTCCCCAATATCCCTTATGGACTATGAGAAAAGGATTTACCGGTAGGTATTTAAAATCCTGACCCCTTTTTTTTGGCTTTCTTTTGCTATAATTTAAGACCTGTTGTATTTCTACTCCACAGAAGATTTGATCTAGATGTTTTTCAAGCAGTCTTTCAGTGTAAAATTAACCATATTTGTCATTTTTAATCATCTCCACCTTGAAGTGTGCATCCTAGACGTGTCTCACTCCTGTTTGCTTTATCACTAAATAAAATAAAATGCAGTTGTGCAGAGGGCCCTACTTGTAGCAGTAAGTAGATGCTGTCGTGTGTGACATCTCCTGGGAATATGAATGTCCTTGGCTGGCAGCATGACCAGAAGGTTTTCTCATGCCTGGCCCCATTTAATAAACTTTGAAATAAAACAGGATGGAATTGCCAGTGTTTATCCTTGTTCATACTGGAGTCTCCAAAGGATACCACTGAACATTGCATGTACCTCAGACTGTAGCTTTGACCTTGGTGAACTACAGATCTTGCAGCTCTGTATCAACGTACTATGTTATAGGTGACACCATTATTATTAAAACTACATCATCTCAAATCTAAACAAAGGAATTCCAGAATCAAGTTTGTTTTATGTATGTTTGTAATAATTGTACAAATATGTTTACAAAGATTTATTACTGTCTACATCTCATTGATTGGTTGACATGATCTTATTTTGCCCTGAGATTGCTTTTATGTACTCTCCATACCTGCTTAATGTCCTTGACTTTCCCTTTTAGCAAACAGTATGTATAAATGTTTACAAATATACACGCATTCACAGTTGTCCCAGAGTTGTTTATATAGCAACTTACTATGTCTGGGGTTTAAGTGGAGAATCCATGCCACCTGCGACAGATCATATTAGTGTACCTACAGTATGAGTTGATGAGGGGTGTTTTGGTTAATATTCCGTGCCATTAAGTTGCTCACTATTGTATTCTACACTACTTGTACACATGATAAATCTGTTCAAATTGACTTTTTGTTCTTTTTCTCCTTAAGTAGTTTTCTAGTCTCCCTAAGTAGTTTTCTAGGACATTATTTTCAATAGGGAAGGGGGGGGGGGGGGGTTCTCTCTCCATTAAATGAACGACTCCAGAACTTTCCTGATGTAGGAGAAGATGCATCCAAACCTTAAAGACAGATAAAGTAGAAACGTTGCTAAAAAAAAAAGAAGAAACCAATTGGCTTCTATCAGTGCAGTCTGTGAAATGACAGTAGCTGGTTGCTTTGGATATTGTCTCCTTTTTCTCTTTCCAAGGCTTGATTTTAGGATCAAAAATGAGTTTGTTTATATCAATGCAGACTATGTAAAAAATAGGTACCATGTGACAATAGTTTGGGCATCTGTGATTGGCTACATATTGACTATCATAAGCCACTTCTTTTGGCACGGACATGTAGAAACTGGCTCATCTGCAATATATGTTCTGTGCCCATCCATATTATCACCTGCATGTCTGTGTGTATCCAGCCTTTGCTACTGAGAGTTTATAACCGTTCAGAGTCAGCAACACCTGCCGATAGGTCTCTTGTGTCTGAATGGAATCTGGAATCAGAAAGTGGGTAGGGCATGTGCTGCTCTTATTCCTGTCCCAGTTTTGTCTGTCGGTGTCAGAACATATGGGAAATGGTTTGTCAGACCCCTGTGTTAATGAGTGTGTTTTATTTTTCCTTTTTTCTATGTGTGTTTATTTCTGTTCCACATTAAAAGTAAAATGAGAGAACGTATTTGGTTGGGTGGTACATTTAATGTAATACATTACATTTAAAAACATTTTTAGATAATATTTGGTTTTGAAATGTACAACTGGTATTTTACATTTAGAGTTGAGCCAGAATTATTTTACAGTATTTACTGTCCAATACTCTACAGTAATGTCTGTAATGAAGTTTGTTGTTGTGTGGTGGTCTTGGAAGTGCAGCTATATTTGTAAATGATGTGTCTTCCTTCATTAAGTTCACAGTGCTGTATTCTGGTGCAAAAGGTTCCAGACTGCATAAGTATTTTCAAATGCAATTTTCAGACATCAGCAGTCTAGAAAACTAATTTGCTAGAATACCTTGTAAAATGTTGATCCGTTATAATATATCAAAAGTATGAAGTGGTTGAGATTATTGAAAGCAACATGTAATTGAAAAGCATTAGATTGATACCCTTTCAAGCATTGACTAGTAACACCCATGAATGATCTAGTAGGGATGGTGAAATATGTTGGTATTCAAGAGTGCTTTCTCTGGTGCCCCAACCCCAGCGCACTATGTGCCTTGAACTGGAAAATGTATTCATAGACTGACATTCTCCCAATAGTGACTTAAGCAAAGTTAGAGCAAAACGTGAGAGGAGGTTTCCCTGTATCGCAAAAAGTGTCAGAGAATAATACATGCCCTTTCTAGGATTGTACAAAAGGCACTGCTGATTTATCAGTACAAAGCTAAAGAGGTGGTTCTCTATTGTGCCATGGGGTATTCTTTTTTTTTTTTCTAAAAAAAAAAAAAAAGAAATAAAAAAGCTAATACATAAAGCAAGACTGTGAATGCATCAGTAGGCCAATGATTTTACACCGTTTCTCCCTTACTCGTCTTCACTCATTCTGGTTCCTCTGACCTGTGTATGGTACCTTAGAGGTTTTCTAGCCTTTGTTTAGTTATGGTATGACCTTTTCACATACAAACTGCAAACTCATTTTGGTACCTTGTGTTTAGTATCTATATTGTTCCGTATGCAGGTTTCTTACTGTAACTAATCCCCCATGGTGTGCCTTTTTAGCAGATGCTTCTGGCTCTGAAAAAGTTAATCTATTTTCCTAGCGGAGGTACAGTAAGCAAATCCTTTAGTTAGTTTTAAGTTCTATCAGAATAGCCAGTGATGCATTTATTTTTTTTAGTTTTTAGATTTCCCTTCTCAGCTTATTTCCTTCAGGGCACCTCATCTTTCCCATCCTTTCTCCTCCTCCCCTCCCAAAACACACACATTAAGCAATTTTTGCTCTGAATGGCTGAGATTAAATAGGATTTGCTTCAAAGTTTCACTGAATCCCAGCACTGGGCAAAATTGATGTGAACTAAAAAGCCTCAATTAAGTGTGATCCTATTCTGTTCTGACTTAGATGGCAGTAATGAAGGCATTGAAAGATAAGACTCCTGTCTTTTTCTTCCTCCCCCTCCGTCAAATCTGTCTTTTGTGAAAAATAAAGCATTGCAAATGTTAGATTTCCCCTGAGCTCCCTCCCATAGAAAGGGACAGTAACTTTTCTCTATCGTCCTAGTGGATGCTGGGGTTCCTGAAAGGACCATGGGGAATAGCGGCTCCGCAGGAGACAGGGCACAAAAAGTAAAGCTTTTCCGATCAGGTGGTGTGCACTGGCTCCTCCCCCTATGACCCTCCTCCAGACTCCAGTTAGATTTTTGTGCCCGGCCGAGAAGGGTGCAATCTAGGTGGCTCTCCTAAAGAGCTGCTTAGAGAAAGTTTAGCTAGGTTTTTTATGTTACAGTGATTCCTGCTGGCAACAGGATCACTGCAGCGAGGGACTGAGGGGAGAAGGAGTCAACTCACCTGCGTGCAGGATGGATTGGCTTCTTGGCTACTGGACATCAAGCTCCAGAGGGACGATCACAGGTACAGCCTGGATGGTCACCGGAGCCGCGCCGCCGGCCCCCTTGCAGATGCTGAAGACAGAAGAGGTCCAGAATCGGCGGCTGAAGACTCCTGCAGTCTTCTAAAGGTAGCGCACAGCACTGCAGCTGTGCGCCATTTTCCTCTCAGCACACTTCACACGGCAGTCACTGAGGGTGCAGGGCGCTGGGAGGGGGGCGCCCTGGGAGGCAAAATGAGTACCTATAAAGGCTAAAAATACCTCACATATAGCCCTAGAGGCTATATGGAGATATTTAACCCCTGCCTGATTTCTCAAAATAGCGGGAGACGAGCCCGCCGGAAAAGGGGCGGGGCCTATCTCCTCAGCACACGGCGCCATTTCCTCTCACAGCTCCGCTGGTCAGGACGGCTCCCAGGTCTCTCCCCTGCACTGCACTACAGAAACAGGGTAAAACAGAGAGGGGGGGCAAATTTATGGCGATATTTTTATATAACAAAGCAGCTATAGGGGAGCACTTATTATAAGGCTATCCCTGATATATATATAGCGCTTTTGGTGTGTGCTGGCAAACTCTCCCTCTGTCTCCCCAAAGGGCTAGTGGGTCCTGTCTTCATTAGGAGCATTCCCTGTGTGTCTGCTGTGTGTCGGTACGTGTGTGTCGACATGTATGAGGACGATATTGGTGTGGAGGCGGAGCAATTGCCAAATATGGGGATGTCACCTCCTAGGGGGTCGACACCAGAATGGATGCCTTTATTTATGGAACTACGGGATAGTGTCAACACGCTAAAGCAGTCGTTTGACGACATGAGACGGCCGGACAATCAATTAGTGCCTGTCCAGGCGACTCAAACACCGTCAGGGGCTGTGAAACGCCCTTTGCCTCAGTCGGTCGACACAGACCCAGACACAGGCGATGACTCCAGTGGTGACGGTGACGAATCAACCGTATTTTCCAGTAGGGCCACACGTTATATGATTTTGGCAATGAAGGAGGCGTTACATTTAGCTGATACTACAGGTACCACTAAACAGGGTATTATGTGGGGTATGAAAAAACTACCTATAGTTTTTCCTGAATCAGAAGAACTAAATGACGTGTGTAATGAAGCGTGGGTTGCCCCTGATAAAAAGCTGATAATTTCAAAGAAATTATTGGCATTATACCCTTTCCCGCCAGAGGTTAGGGAGCGCTGGGAAACACCTCCTAGGGTGGACAAGGCGCTAACACGCTTATCTAAACAAGTGGCGTTACCCTCTCCTGAGACGGCCGCACTTAAAGATCCATCAGATAGGAGGATGGAAAATATCCAAAAAAGTATATACACACATGCAGGTGTTATACTACGACCAGCTGTAGCAACTGCCTGGATGGGCAGTGCGGGGGTAGTTTGGTCAGAATCCCTGATTGAAAATATTGATACCCTGGACAGGGACAATATTCTACTGTCGTTAGAACAAATAAAGGATGCATTTCTTTATATGCGTGATGCACAGAGGGATATATGCACACTGGCATCACGGGTAAGTGCTATGTCCATTTCGGCCAGAAGAGCTTTATGGACGCGACAGTGGACAGGCGATGCGGATTCAAAACGGCATATGGAAGTTTTGCCGTATAAGGGGGAGGAGTTATTTGGAGTCGGTCTATCAGATTTGGTGGCCACGGCTACAGCCGGGAAATCCACCTTTCTACCTCAAGTCACTCCCCAACAGAAAAAGGCACCGACTTTTCAACCGCAGCCCTTTCGTTCCTTTAAAAATAAGAGAGCAAAGGGCTATTCATATTTGCCACGAGGCAAAGGTCGAGGGAAGAGACAGCAACACGCAGCTCCTTCCCAGGATCAGAAGCCCTCCCCGGCTTCTACAAAAGCCTCAGCATGACGCTGGGGCTTCTCAAGCGGACTCGGGGACGGTGGGCGGTCGTCTCAAAAATTACAGCGCGCAGTGGGCTCACTCGCAAGTAGATCCCTGGATCCTGCAGATAATATCTCAGGGATACAGGTTGGAATTAGAGACAGATCCACCTCGCCGTTTCCTGAGGTCTGCTTTACCAACGTCCCCCTCCGAAAGGGAGACGGTGTTGGAAGCCATTCACAAGCTGTACTCTCAGCAGGTGATAGTCAAGGTACCTCTTCTGCAACAAGGGAAGGGGTATTATTCCACTCTTTTTGTGGTACCGAAGCCGGATGGCTCGGTAAGGCCTATTCTAAATCTGAAGTCCTTGAACCTGTACATAAAGAAGTTCAAGTTCAAAATGGAGTCACTCAGAGCAGTGATAGCGAACCTGGAAGAGGGGAACTTTATGGTATCCTTGGACATCAAGGATGCGTATCTCCACGTTCCAATTTACCCCTCACACCAGGGGTACCTCAGGTTCGTTGTACAAAACTGTCACTATCAGTTTCAGACGCTGCCGTTCGGATTGTCCACGGCACCTCGGATCTTTACAAAGGTAATGGCCGAGATGATGATTCTTCTTCGAAGAAAAGGCGTATTAATTATCCCATACTTGGACGATCTCCTAATAAGGGCGAGGTCCAGAGAACAGCTAGAGATGGGATTAGCACTGTCTCAAGAAGTGCTAAAACAGCACGGGTGGATTCTGAATATTCCAAAATCCCAGTTAATGCCGACAACTCGTCTGCTGTTCCTAGGGATGATTCTGGACACGGTTCAGAAAAAGGTTTTTCTCCCGGAGGAAAAAGCCAAGGAGTTATCCGAGCTTGTCAGGAACCTCCTAAAACCAGGAAAGGTGTCTGTACATCAATGCACAAGAGTCCTGGGAAAAATGGTGGCTTCTTACGAAGCGATTCCATTCGGCAGATTCCACGCAAGAATTTTCCAAAGGGATCTGTTGGACAAATGGTCAGGGTCGCATCTTCAGATGCACCTACGGATAACCCTGTCTCCAAGGACAAGGGTGTCTCTTCTGTGGTGGTTGCAGAGTGCTCATCTATTGGAGGGCCGCAGATTCGGCATACAGGATTGGATCCTGGTGACCACGGACGCCAGCCTGAGAGGCTGGGGAGCAGTCACACAAGGAAGAAACTTCCAGGGAGTATGGACGAGCCTGGAAACGTCTCTTCACATAAACATTCTGGAACTAAGAGCAATATACAATGCTCTAAACCAGGCAGAACCTCTGCTTCAGGGAAAACCGGTATTGATCCAGTCGGACAACATCACGGCAGTCGCCCATGTGAACAGACAGGGCGGCACAAGAAGCAGGAGGGCAATGGCAGAAGCTGCAAGGATTCTTCGCTGGGCAGAGAATCATGTGATAGCACTGTCAGCAGTGTTCATCCCGGGAGTGGACAACTGGGAAGCAGACTTCCTCAGCAGACACGATCTTCACCCGGGAGAGTGGGGACTTCATCCAGAAGTCTTCCACATGCTGGTAACCCGTTGGGAAAGACCAATGGTGGACATGATGGCGTCTCGCCTCAACAAAAAACTGGACAGGTATTGCGCCAGGTCAAGAGATCCGCAGGCAATAGCTGTGGACGCGCTGGTAACGCCTTGGGTGTACCAGTCGGTGTATGTGTTTCCTCCTCTGCCTCTCATACCAAAAGTATTGAGAATTATACGGCAAAGAGGCGTAAGAACGATACTAGTGGTTCCGGATTGGCCAAGGAGGACTTGGTACCCGGAACTTCAAGAGATGATCACGGAAGATCCGTGGCCTCTACCTCTAAGGAGGGACTTGCTTCAGCAGGGTCCCTGTCTGTTTCAAGACTTACCGCGGCTGCGTTTGACGGCATGGCGGTTGAACGCCGGATCCTAAAGGAAAGAGGCATGCCGGAAGAAGTCATTCCTACTTTGATTAAAGCAAGGAAGGAAGTAACCGTGCAACATTATCACCGAATTTGGCGAAAATATGTTGCGTGGTGCGAAGATCGGAGTGCTCCGACGGAGGAATTTCAACTGGGTCGATTCCTACATTTCCTGCAATCAGGATTGTCAATGGGTCTCAAATTGGGATCTATTAAGGTTCAAATTTCGGCCCTGTCGATTTTCTTTCAAAAAGAATTGGCTTCAGTCCCTGAAGTCCAGACCTTTGTTAAGGGAGTGCTGCATATACAGCCTCCTGTGGTGCCTCCAGTGGCACCGTGGGATCTAAATGTGGTTTTGGACTTCCTAAAATCTCATTGGTTTGAACCACTAAAAAAGGTGGATTTGAAATATCTCACATGGAAGTGACCATGCTTCTAGCCCTGGCTTCTGCCAGGAGAGTGTCAGAATTGGCAGCTTTATCTTACAAAAAGCCCATATCTGATTTTCCATTCGGACAGGGCAGAACTGCGAACTCGTCCGCATTTTCTCCCTAAGGTGGTGTCAGCATTTCATCTGAACCAGCCTATTGTAGTGCCTGCGGCTACAAGTGACTTGGAGGACTCCAAGTTACTGGACGTTGTCAGAGCATTAAAAATATATATTGCGGGGGCGTGGCCTGGCTAGCATAGAGGAAGGTCGGGTCTCTGCTGAGCTCCGGCTGGCACTGTATCAAAACCCACTTTTTGACCAGATTTGGAGGCCCACCGACAAGGGACTAGTCCCCTAAGCCCCACCACTACACCCAGCACCTGGAGGAAGAAGCTGCGGAATCGGGGGGGCCCTGCGTTGCCCCCTGCGGATTGCGGCCTACCTCCACCCCAGAAGCCGGGGCCTCGATTTTGGAGCTGTGCCGGCGTTTCCTGGGACCCGGTTCGGCGACCCTGCAGACTCTCCCACCCACCTGAAAGGCTCTCCCTGGCACTGGGGGACTCACCCACCGGGCGCTGATCCTCGCAGGAGACCAGGGACCGGACGATCGGCGGGAGGTAAGGGCCGAGAAGTGTCTGGCTGGCAGCCGGCGGCCATCTTGCGGTTGGCGCCGCCCGGCCTCTAGACTTTACCTGGCCGATTCCCGACCTCTCCAGGCGCCTGCCCTTCCTCCCCCGTCTCACACAACACTGCAAGCAAGATCTCTTCCCCCGCTGGCGGGGATCGACGACTGGGAGTCCTCCGGTGGACCTAACTCTCACTGATAAGCGGCGGCCATCTTGGGACTGGCAAAGCACCCATCAAACTCCCTGACTGGTGCTGGCTGTAACTAAGGCTCCCTCTTGTGGCGAATACTGGTATAGTCAACTCAGCCACTATACTTATATCTCTATAACCCTGCCTGTTCTCCTATCTCCTGAAGCCAGCACCTACTCCAGAGAAAGGCCGACGGAATAGCTCTAGCGGCTGCGTGCGGCGATTATCATACCCCGCACCCAACACTCAGACCCGCAGCTCCATCCCCCCTCTCCTGCGACCTCAATCAATCACTGGCTCTGTGCCCCTCCTGAGACTGAAGGGATCTCCTCCACCCCTGCCACCCACCTCGAAGCCCCTATACGCTCTCTTGGGAGGTGCCGGCTTGGACCACCCTCAACCTCCGGCTCTCTGCAACCCGCTCCAGCGGCGGCCGCTTGGTGAGTCTCTGGGACCGTGGTCCCTTCTGCCTCCATCCACCTAAACTCCACCGAGGCCTCCACTGGCACCCACCTGGGAGCCGCTTTCACATCACCCTGCGGTCCTCTCCCCCGCCGGGTCCCCGCCCCAGGGCTGCCCCGATCGCCGGCTGGTCCGTGCCCGGGACGCGTCCCTGTGGTCCCCGAGCGGTGGAGATAGTCTCCGGGATCCCCTCTCCTGCGACTTCGGACTCACACTCTCCAGTCCGGGCCGGGGTGCCCTCCCTCTGCTCTCGTGGTCCTCCCTGGGCGGACTCCATCTGCCGGGCTCGGCTGATGACCACACCGTAATGTCTCCTTAAGGCCCCCGAGTCACCTTCCCTGGCCCTGAGCCTCATAGCGGGAGCGCCACCCCCATTCCTCACCCTACTTTCCACCTACCCCCCTACGCCCCCAAGATGACCAGGGGTAACAAAAAATCCCAGGGGTCCGACCTCACACCATTTCTGACCAAAAAAGGCACCCCAGCCACGAACAGGCCTGACAATCCCGGCCCCTCTCAGGCCCCCTCCGAATCGGAGGCCGAAGATGACGATCTCACGCCCCTCACCCGTAAGGACTTCCTCTCCCTCCTTAAGGAGATGCGGGACATTAAGTCCTCAGTCCAAGCTCTACACTCCCTGAAATCCGATATAGCCGATATCGGCTCCAGAACTGACCAACTCGAAAGAAGAGTCGAAGAGGTGGTAACGTTCCAGCAAACAGCAGAGACCGAGTTGCATCAACTCCGTCAGGATGTTGCCCACCTCCGGGAGGAGAACGAGGACCAAGACAATAGAGCAAGGAGAAATAATATGAGGATTCGGGGTATCCCTGAGGAGGTCGAGGCATCTCATCTTGAACTCTACCTTAAACGCCTTTTCGCACACCTATCGCCCGACACCCCCGAGGAACATCTCCTCCTGGACCGAGCCCACCGGGCCTTGCGGCCGCGCTCCCAGGACTCTTCTCAGCCCAGAGATGTCATTCTCCGAATGCACTACTTCACTGCAAAGGAGGCCGTTATGAGGGAGGCCCGACGGCTGGGATCTGTGACTTTCCAAAACACCCCACTCCAGATTTTTCAGGATTTATCCCCGCTAACCTTAGCTAAACGCAGGGACTTCAAACCCATCACTTCCCTGCTCTCCCGTCACAACGTGAAGTACCGTTGGGGTTTCCCTTTCCGGATCTTAGTGTGGCACCAAGGGAAGCTCCTCACAGCTAGAGACCAACCTGAGGCCCAAACACTCCTCTCCAAACTGGGCATCCCCGTTCCTGACCAAGATGTCCACTCTCCACGCCTCCCACCACGGACACAGCGAGATTCACTTCGGTCTCCTCGTTCTGAGTGGTTCACGGTGCCGTCCTCCGGGGCCTCCCAGGCCCCACCTCCAGTGCCCTGAGAACTCTCACCTCTCTACGCTACAGCACCCTACATTGAATTGGGACGATCACTTCTGGTCGTACCCCCCCACCTGAAGTGCTACATTACCTTAGGTTCTTAGTGACCTTACCTCCTGACCCCTCGGTTGCTTCACAATAATATTGTTGTTATCCTCTATTGAAATGTTACATCGTTTGGTAGTTTAAATGTCTAACTGCCCACATATTCAAAAGTTACTCTCTTGATATGTTCCCATGCAGATACTTGACCCACTCTTTCCCCTCCTCCCCCTCCTCCTATTCTCCGCCCCTTGGGGCGGGCGCTCCGGCTATCATCTCTTCCTGTCTTCTCTCCAGCTCTCTCCCTCAGGTACCCCCAGGGGAGGCTTGCCTCCTGTCTTTCCCCGAGCGGCTCGTGACCCGCGATCGGGGCCCCATGCCGCGCCCCCACAGGGCCCCGGGCCCTACCGCTGACCTAGGTGCTTCCCCAACGCCTAGTATTCCTTCCCCTTGTCAGCTTTACCGGTCCTGGCCTCCTCCGCCAGACGACCAACCACCCCCCCACCCCCTCCGGTCCTCTTCCCCTACCACCCCTCCTCTGACCACACTCTCTCTCATTTCATATATCTTCGATCTGTCTCCCCCTCCCCCTTCTCCACCCCCAACCACTCCCGCCCTTTCAAATCCGACCACCTCACTGCTGCCTGCCCATGGGTCTCCGGGTACTCTCCCATAATGTGAAGGGCTTGAACAGCCCTCAAAAGAGAGGCAAGCTATTTGCCTCCCTTAAACACCATAGAGGCGATTTGATTTTCCTACAGGAAACTCACTTCGTGCACGAATCTCACCCTACCCTGCAATGTAAACCATTTCCCGTTTCCTTTCATGCCTGCGATCACCTAGCCAAAAAACGTGGAGTAGCGATCTTAATTGCCCGCCACCTGTCTTTTGAACTCCTAGACTCTCATGCTGACAAAGACGGCCGATTCCTTGTCCTAGTGGGTAAACTCAACAATAATATATGCACCCTGGTTAACGTTTACGCCCCTAATCAGCGACAGGAACGGTTTTTTACAAGGATAGATAATCTCCTCACTCGAGTCCGACAGGGCGACCTTATACTTGCAGGTGACTTCAACTCCGTTCTCAATCCACAGCTAGACCGCTCTACCTTTCCCCCTACTCCTTCCCCGTCAGACTCCCTTCGCTCTAGATCCCTCCTCCGACTCATGCGATCCCAACTTCTCTACGACTCCTGGAGGATAAAAGACCCCTCTGCCCGCGACTACACCTTCTACTCTGCCCCGCATAACTCCTACTCCCGCATTGATATGGTCCTGCTCAGTCATGATCTTGCTTTGAACCTCCGCGATGCCCATATCCACCCACTGATCTGGTCCGACCACGCCCCCATCTCCTGCGACCTCGCAGGTCTGGCTTCCCGTCCTCGCCCTATGACATGGCGCCTCAACGATTCCCTCCTACACAACCCTGAGACAAAGTCCCATCTCCAAGACAAAATCTCTGATTATTTCACCTTAAATGACTCCCCCGATATTTCTAGACCCACCCTCTGGCTGGCGCACAAGGCTGTCCTTCGAGGACACCTCATCAGCCTAGCCTCAAAAGCTAAAAAGCAATCCCTTTCCCAATACAACAGGCTCTCCATTAAACTCCATGCACTTGAGACCCAACACAAGGCGTCTTCCGACCAGGCGGTCTTGTCCGAACTTCGCACCATTAAAGCGGAACTCGATCTTCTTCTTACTACACGGGTGGCCAAACGCCTTAAGTGGCTTCGCCAGTCCTTTTATGAGAAGGGTGACAAGGCGGACAGGATCCTGGCGGCTCGACTCCGCTCCACAAGAGCCAAAACCAACATTGTCACTATCAGAAACTCTTTCAACCAACTTATTCAGGACCCCACAGCCATTAGAGCTGCCTTCCAATCCTACTACACCGACCTATACAACCTTCCGCCCCCTCCACCGGGCTCTTCCCCCCAACCTCGATCCGACCTTATCTCCCACTTTCTCTCTGCTTCTAAACTACCCAGACTACCCCCGGACGCCTTGGACCTTCTCAACGGTGAGATTACGGTGGAAGAAATCACCCAGACTATACTCATGCAAAAAACCGGCAAATCTCCGGGCCCAGATGGGTTCACCGCTCTCTACTACAAGAAATTCTCTGCCCTTCTCTCCCCCCACCTACACTCTCTCTTCAACGGGATTGTCCAAGGCGACCCTTTTCCCCCTGAGATGCTAGAGGCTAGAATTGTGGTGATCCCCAAAGAAGGCAAGGACCCCCTTAATTGCGCAAGCTATCGCCCCATATCCCTCCTGAACCTAGACCTGAAAATCTTCTCTAAGATCCTGGCCAACCGTCTTAACCCATACCTCCCTTCCCTTGTTCACTACGACCAAGTAGGCTTTATCCCGGGCCGCCAGGCAAGAGACAACACCAGACGTGCCATTGACCTTATACATATCTCTAATTCCAGGAGATGCCCCACGATCATGCTTTCCTTAGATGCCGAAAAAGCATTTGACCGGATCTCCTGGGACTTCTTGAGACCCACCTTGGAGGCCTATGGCTTGTCCGGTGGCTTCCTCACCAGCATCCTAGCATTATACTCCACCCCCTCGGCCACCGTCCTTATCAATGGTACCCCATCCGCCCCACTTAGCATCTCCAATGGCACACATCAGGGCTGCCCCCTCTCCCCCCTAATATTTGCCCTTATTATAGAACCCCTTGCCTCTCAAATTAGAACACATCCAGATATACACGGAATAAAGGTAGGCCCCACAGATCCCAAAATCTCCCTCTTCGCAGATGACATCCTACTCTCCCTGACCCAGCCCCTTATTTCACTCCCAAACCTATTCTCGGTTCTACAAGCCTATAGCCTCATCTCAGGCTACAAGATCAACTACTCCAAATCTGAGGCCATGATGCTACATATCCCCCAACACCAGGCGGAGTCCCTTCGCACCAATTTTAAATTTAAATGGCAACCCTCAAAGATAAAATACCTAGGGATATACCTAACCCCGCGTTACGACTCCCTCTTCCGGGAAAACTTCCCACCCCTTCTTACCAACACACTAGCCGACCTGACCTCTTGGAACAGTCTCTTCATCTCATGGCTGGGCAGGATCATAGCAGTTAAAATGACCATAATCCCCAAATGGCTCTACCTTTTCCAGACTCTCCCTGTGGCGGTCCCGGCCCCCTTCCTCCGCAATATCCAACGAGCCCTTGTGCGCTTTATTTGGAACCACAGACCTCCCCGCATTGCTGCCAACACCCTGAAAAGAGCAACCTCCATGGGAGGCAGAGGACTTCCCGATGTCAAATTATACTACCTCGCCTCCCACTTATCCCACATTGTCACTTCCTACGCTCCTCCAGGATCGGTTTCTTGGCTGGACATCGAAGCAGCCTTCATTGGCATCCCAGATCTGACCCCCCTATGGGGACTCCCCTCTGCCTCTCGACCCCCAACCTCTAAACTTCTTCCCACCATCAAATTCAACCTCAAAACCTGGGACACCCTCTCTCTGAAGTGGGGTCTCACTACTACACCCTCACCCTTAACCCCCATCTGGCAGAACCCCATGTTTCCCTCCGGACTCTCAGCTACGAGATCCCGGACGTGGATAACTCTGGGCCTTAAATTCCCAATCGACTTTGCCGATCGAGGCCAATGGCTGTCCCTCCCGGACCTCCAGCAGAAAACCCCCTCACAGCCACTCAACCCCTTTCAATTCTTACAAATACGCCACTTTTTAACCTCCCTCCCTTCCACCGCCTTACTCCGTGCCCTTACTCCCTTTGAATCCCTATGTGTCAACTCCCACTCCTCCAAAGGCACAATCTCCCAACTTTACTCTCTCCTACTGGATTTTTCCCTGCCCCTATCCCGGCCCCATGAACTTGCATGGGAACGGGACCTCGGGCCCCCACCTGAAACTCAGGATTGGGAGGACATGAGACTAGGGATTGCTAAAAGCTCTATTGCCACCGCCTTTAAGGAAACGGCCTACAAAGTTTATTACCGCTGGTACTATACCCCCGACCGTCTTAACAAATTTTTCCCGTCCTCCTCTCCAGCCTGCTGGAGGAACTGTGGGGAGAGAGGTACTATGCTCCACATATGGTGGACCTGCCCGGTTATCGTCCCCTTCTGGGATCTGGTCCACTCCCTCCTCAACTCACTTCTAGAATCCCCTGTAATGAAAGACCCTTGGGTCTCCTTACTGTGTTATCCCCCCCCACTCCTCAATAAATTCTCCCAAAAGCTGACCTCACACATTCTAGCCGCAGCTAAATCACTGATCGCCCTCAACTGGAAGAACCCCTTACCACCCTCCCTACTATCCCTCAAAGCTAAAATCTGGCACATCGCCTCAATGGAAAAGATAACCTATTACCTCCACGACCGGGGCCACGTCTTCGAGCAGGTCTGGGCTCCCTGGCTCGCCGCTGAACGTGGTTAGCCGGCTCCCTCCACCTGCTCCTCCCGTAGACCCATGGGCACCCACTTACTTCTCCCTTTGACATTCCTCCTTATCTCATCTCCTATCTTTCTCAATTATCTCTTCCTCCTATTACCCTCTCTGTCCGTGTCTCTTCTCCGTTTCCTCCCCCCCCTATTATGACCGTCCTGTTCTCAAGACTTATATTATGTATGGTTACAAATGTGGTTATTTCCCCCCCCCCCCTGTTTCTCTTCTCCCCCCCCCCCCCGATTCCCATGTTTGAACTTGATTGTTTTTCCCATACCAATTAACCCTGTTACTCACTGGAAAACTGTGGTCTATTTTGGACACTGGCTATGTTGGCCATATGTCCCTTGTACTCCTAGAATGCCTTCTTTATGTACCTGACCACGCAAAAATAAAGAATTTCAAAAAAAAAAAAAAAATATATATTGCAAGGACAGCTGGAGTCAGAAAATCTGACTCGTTTATATTGTATGCACCCAACAAGATGGGTGCTCCTGCGTCTAAGCAGACGATTGCTCGTTGGATCTGTAGCACAATCCAACTTGCACATTCTGTGGCAGGCTTGCCACAGCCTAAATCTGTAAAGGCCCACTCCACAAGGAAGGTGGGCTCATCTTGGGCGGCTGCCCGAGGGGTCTCGGCATTACAACTTTGCCGAGCGGCTACGTGGTCAGGGGAGAACACGTTTGTAAAATTTTACAAATTTGATACTCTGGCTAAGGAGGACCTGGAGTTCTCTCATTCGGTGCTGCAGAGTCATCCGCACTCTCCCGCCCGTTTGGGAGCTTTGGTATAATCCCCATGGTCCTTTCAGGAACCCCAGCATCCACTAGGACGATAGAGAAAATAAGATTTTACTTACCGATAAATCTATTTCTCGGAGTCCGTAGTGGATGCTGGGCGCCCATCCCAAGTGCGGATTATCTGCATAAGTTGTACATAGTTATTGTTAACTAATTCGGGTTATTGTTAAAGGAAGCCATCTTTCAGAGGCTCCGCTGTTATCATACTGTTAACTGGGTTTAGATCACAAGTTGTACGGTGTGATTGGTGTGGCTGGTATGAGTCTTACCCGGGATTCAAAATCCTCCCTTATTGTGTACGCTCGTCCGGGCACAGTACCTAACTGGAGTCTGGAGGAGGGTCATAGGGGGAGGAGCCAGTGCACACCACCTGATCGGAAAAGCTTTACTTTTTGTGCCCTGTCTCCTGCGGAGCCGCTATTCCCCATGGTCCTTTCAGGAACCCCAGCATCCACTACGGACTCCGAGAAATAGATTTATCGGTAAGTAAAATCTTATTTTCCTCTTACGTTGTTTTGGAAGTTTCACTTTTCTATGAGACTGTCTCATGTATTTTCTGCGTATTCAGCCCTATTGTGGTGTATGAATGTGTATATAGGGAAATGGGGAGGTATTGGGGTCTACTTATTCAACAAGTGGTGATAGACAACAATTTCTGCCATATTTATCTCCAGACCATAGTCTTCCGCTGCAAATTCTACAAACATTTCAAATATAAATAAAGTTAGGAAAAAAAGTGTAATATTTTTAAATCTACTTTTTGAGAAATATTGCTTACTTTAAATAATAAAGTATTTTTCTTTATCTGCTATTGCCATCCTGAGATGGTGATGCCACTACTGTCCTTAATAAAATAGTAGTAACTTTGATAGCATTACAAATAAAGCAGAAGGAGAAGTAGTGGTATACCACAATACACAGGCCCACTTTGATCTTCAGACTTTTTAGAACTTAGTCACAATAGCAAACTCCATGTTTAGGTGGCGGTCACCTTTGTACAATTTTTTTTTTTTACATCTGGAAGGCTATGTCTGCATGCATGCATGATTTAGCAGCTTTAGGTTTCCAGTGAGATTGGGGAAAAAAACACCCCACAGAGCCAAGGATTAAGAAATAGTTCACAAAAACAAACATTCCAAATCATTGTGATGTGATTATACAGAATGTTAGTTATTGAGATACCAACAGTAATGTTCAGAAATAGGGCGTTAAGTATGTATTCAGGTGTGCACATATGCAAGTACTGTTTTCCCTAGTAAGTATCCTATTCTACAGGGTCATTACCAGTGTTGGTGGAAGGTGTCTTAAATGGTCATCCTTTCAATATATCCCAGGGATAATGAGGACAGATTACTTTAAAAAGTAATTAGTGACATGTTGCTACCCTATCTCAATGATTAATGTTGGGGACTGAAATTACAATTCTCTAATTGGTACTATATTAAACACCAGATAGCCTGGCTATAAATGGGTTAAAGTACTCCATTATAAAAGGTTCTTTGTAGTTTACTAAAAATACATTGTTATTTTGCAAGTGTTTGTAGCAGCGAAAGGGTTAACTGGCATAACTGCAGTGCTCAGCTATGGGAACAGGAGCAATCCCCCTGAGAAGTGATGGGAACTCTTTCTGCACCAGTGGAGGTCTATGTGCTATAGCCAAACTTGCCCAGAGGGAACAATCTCTCCTGTACCACATTTCACTGTTACTACTTAATTTCTTTTAACAAGGAGACACCCTTCAGGGCTGCAATAATATATAAAAAGGTCATTTGCATGATTTTGCAGTGTACTGCTTGTGTATATGTGATGTGTTGGGCTAACGTTTGTGTGCATGTTGACGCTAAAGAAGTCCACTGTGCCTAAAGTCTGGACAGGTTAATTACCCCTCTTTGTAAGATATATATATATATATCTATGTGTGTGTGTGGGTATGAGAATATATTTTAGCAGCAGAACGAATGGCGGCACTCCGGTCTCGGTAAAATATTCTAGACCTAGCACATTTTGTTACGCCAATGTTTCAGCTCTCTAATGAGCTGTTTAAAAAAAAAAAAAAAAAAAGATATAAGCACAGGACACATTAGAGAACTACTGAGTGTCTGATCAAGATAGATGTTTTATATATATATGTATATATGTGTATATATATATATATATATATAAATGGGCTGGTTCGGTTCGTCGAGATCCGAACCCCCCCGAAAACTTCACGTGGTTTACACGGGTCCGAGGCAGCCTTGGTACTTCCCACCTTACACGCAAAACCCGTATGGGGGAAAACGTCATCATCCCGCTGTGGGATTCTCGCGAGATTCGGATTCCATATAAAGAGCCGTGCGTCGCAACCATTTTCACTCGTGCATTGTAGATTGAGCGGAGGGGACGTGGCTACATTCTCTGCTTGAATAGCCCAATATCACCTAAATATCAGCTCAATATCTGTACTCCGTATCAGTGCTGCATTGTGGTGACCAGTATATAGTAGTACAGTAGTCCATTGCTGTATCTCGCTGCCCAGAGTCAGTTCTAGTATCCTCATCAGTGCTCAATATCTGTGCTCAGTATCAGTGCTACATTGTGGTGACTAAAAGTCCAGTGTCTTGTGCTGCATCTTGCTGCTGTAGGGTGCTGTGGTAGTATCATGTCACTGTGCATAGGTCATCATCATTCCATTCACAGTGGTATCTGGTATCTATCTAGTGGTATCTAATTCTAGACATTACTGCTGTCTAATTCCAGATATATTACTGGCATATAATTCCACACATTAAAAAATGGAGAACAAAAATGTGGAGGGTAAAATAGGGAAAGATCAAGATCCACTTGCACCTAGTGCTGAAGCTGCTGCCACTAGTCATGGCAGAGACTATGAAATGCCATCAACGTCGTCTGCCAAGGCCGATGCCCAATGTCATAGTAGAGAGCATGTAAAATCCAAAAAACAAAAGTTCAGTAAAATGACCCAAAAATCTAAATTAAAAGTGTCTGAGGAGAAGCGTAAACTTGCCAATATGCCATTTACGACACGGAGTGGCAAGGAACGGCTGAGGCCCTGGCCTATGTTCATGGCTAGTGGTTCAGCTTCACATGAGGATGGAAGCACTCATCCTCCCGCTAGAAAAATGAAAAGAGTTATACTGGCAAAAGCACAGCAAAGAACAGTGCGTTCTTCTAAATCACAAGTCCCCAAGGAGAGTCCAATTGTGTCAGTTGCGATGCCTGACCTTCCCAACACTGGACGGGAAGAGGTGGCTCCTTCCACCATTTGCACGCACCCTGCAAGTGCTGGAAGGAGCACCCACAGTCCAGTTCCTGATAGTCAAATTGAAGATGTCACTGTTGAAGTACACCAGGATGAGGATATGGGTGTTGCTGGCGCTGAGGAGGATATTGACAAGGAGGATTTTGATGGTGATGTGGTTTCTTTAAGTCAGGCACCCGGGCAGACACCTGTTGTCCATGGGATGAATAAGGCCATTGACATGCCTGGTCAAAATACAAAAAAAAAATCACCTCTTCGGTGTGGAATTATTTCAACAGAAATGCAGACAACTGGTGTCAAGCCATGTGTTGCCTTTGTCAAGCTGTAATAAGTAGGGGTAAGGATGTTAACCACCTAGGAACAGCCTCCCTTATACGTCACCTGGAGTGCATTCATCAGAAGTCATTGACAAGTTCAAAAACTTTGGGTGACAGTGGAAGCAGTCCACTGACAACTACATCCCTTCTTCCTCTTGTACCCAAGCTCCTGCAAACCACACCACCAACTCCCTCAATGTCAATTTCCTCCTTAGACAGGAACGCCAATAGTCCTGCTAGCCATGTCACTGGCAAGTCTGACGAGTCCTCTCCTAACTGGGATTCCTCCGATGGATCCTTGAGTGTAACGCCTACTGCTGCTGGCACTGCTGTTGTTGCTGCTTGGGAGTCAATCGTCATCCCAGAGGGGAAGTCGGATGACCACTTGTACTACTTCCAGTAAGCAATTGACTGTCCAACAGTCCTTTGCGAGGAAGCTGAAATATCACAGCAGTCATCCTGTTGCAAAGCGGATAACTCAGGCCTTGACAACTATGTTGGTGTTAGACGTGCGTCCGGTATCCGCCGTTAGTTCACAGGGACTTAGAGAATTGCTTGAGGTAGTGTGTCCCCGGTACCAAATACCATCTAGGATCCACTTCTCTAGGCAGGTGATATGGAGAATGTACACAGACGTCAGAAAAAGAGTCACCAGTGTCCTAAAAAATGCAGTTGTACCCAATGTCCACTTAACCACGGACATGTGGACAAGTGGAGCAGGGCAGACTAAGGACTATATGACTGTGACAGCCCACTGGGTAGATGTATTGCCTCCCGCAGCAGCGGTGGCACCAGTAGCAGCATCTCGCAAACGCCAACTCGTTCCTAGGCAGGCTACGCTTTGTATCACCGCTTACCATAAGAGGCACACAGCTGACAACCTCTTACGGAAACTGAGGAACATTATCGCAGATTGGCTTACCCCAATTGGACTCTCCTGGGGATTTGTGACATCGGACAACGCCACCAATATTGTGCGTGCATTACATGTGGGCAAATTCCAGCACGTCCCATGTTTTGCACATACATTGAATTTGGTGGTGCAGAATTTTTTTTAAAACGGCAGGGGCGTGCAAGAGATGCTGTCGGTGGCCCGAAGAATTGCGGGCCACTTTTGGCATTCAGCCACCGCGTGCCGAAGACTGGAGCACCATCAAACACTCCTGAATATGCCCTGCCATCAGCTGAAGCAAGAGGTGGTAACGAGGTGGAATTCAACCCTCTATATGCTTCAGAGGATGGAGGAGCAGCAGCAAAAGGCCATTCAAGCCTATACATCTGCCTACGATATAGGCAAAAGAGGGGGAATGCACCTGACTCAAGCGCAGTGGAGAATGATTTCAACGTTGTGCAAGGTTCTGCAACCCTTTTAACTTGCAAGTCAGGTCATTCCCCTCATCAGGCTTTTGCAGAAGCAGCTGGAGAGATTGAAAGAGGAGCTAAAATGGAGCGATTCCGCTAGGCACGTGGGACTTGTGGATGGAGCCCTTAATTCGCTTAACCAGGATTCACGGGTGGTCAATCTGTTGAAATCAGACAACTACATTTTGGCCACCGTGCCCGATCCTAGGTTTAAAGCCTACATTGTATCTCTCTTTCCGGCAGACACAAGTCTGCAGATGTTCAAAGATCTGCTGGTGAGACAATTGTCAAGTCAAGCGGAACGTGACCCGCCAACAGCTCCTCCTTCAATTTCTCCTGCCACTGGAGCTGCCAGGAAATGGATAAAATCTCCAAAACCACCCGCTTGCGGTGATGCAGTGCAATCAGGAGCGATAGGTGACATCTGGTCCGGACTGAAGGACCTGCCAGCGATTACTGACATGTCATCTACTGTCACTGCATATGATTCTGTCACCATTGAAAGAATGGTGGAGGATTATATGAGTGACAGCATCACTGTAGGCATGTCAGACAGTCCGTACGTATACTGGCAGGAAAAAGAGGCAATTTGTAGGCCCTTGCACAAACTGGCTTTATTTTACCTAAGTTGCCCCCCCTCCAGTGTGTACTCCGAAAGAGTGTTTAGTGCAGCCGGTAACCTTGTCAGCGATCGGCGTAGGAGGTTACTTCCAGAAAATGTGGAGAAGATGATGTTCATCAAAATTAATTATAATCAATTCCTCCATGGAGACATTTACCAGCAATTGCCTCCAGAAAGTACACAGGGACCTAAGATGGTGGATTCCAGTGGGGACGAATTAATACTCTGTGAGGAGGGGGATGTACACAGTGAAAGGGGTGAGGAATCGGACGATGAGCAGGAGGTGGACATCTTGCCTCTGTAGAGCCAGTTTGTGCAAGGAGATATTGCCTCTTTTTTGGTGGGGGCCCAAACCAACCAGTCATTTCAGCCATAGTCGTGTGGCAGACCCTGTCACTGAAATGATGGGTTTGTTAAAATGTGCATGTCCTGTTTATACAACATAAGGGTGGGTGGGAGGGCCCAAGGACAATTCCATCTTGCACCTCTTTTTTTTTATTTTTTATTTATCTTTGCATCATGTGCTGTTTGGGGACTCTTTTTTTTAAGTGCCATCCTGTTTGACACTGCAGTGCCACTCCTAGATGGGCCAGGTGTTTGTGCCGCCCACTTGGGTCGCTTAGCTTAATCATCCAGCGACCTCTGTGCATATTTTAGGACTAAAAATAATATTGTGAGCTGTTCAGAATAGACTGGAAATGAGTGAAAATTATGGTTATTGAGGTTAATAATACTATCAAAATGACCCCCAAATTCTATGATTTAAGCTGTTTTTGAGGGTTTTTAAAAAAAACACACCCGAATCCGACAAAAATTCTTAAGGGAGGTTTTGCCAAAACACGTCCGAATCCAAAACACAACCGCAGAACTGAATCCAAAGCACAAAACCCGAAAAATGTCTGGTGCACATCTCTATATAATATATATTTCTCTTACGTCCTAGAGGATGCTGGGGTCCACATTAGTACCATGGGCTATAGATGGGTCCACTAGGAGCCACTGGCACTTTAAGAGTTTGAGAGTGTGGGCTGGCTCCTCCCTCTATGCCCCTCCTACCAGACTCAGTTTAGAAAATGTGCCCGGAGGAGCCGGTCACAACTAGGGGAGCTGCATAGGAGTTTTTTTTAGTTTGTATTAATTTTTTTAGAGTTTAGGCACAGGGAAGCTGCTGGCAACAGCCTCCCTGCTTTGAGGGACTAAGGGGAGGAGTAGTGTCTGCCCTGCGGGGTCTGAGCCACTATCTCCGGTGACAAGACACTGAGTTCCTGAGGGTATCGAACGTTCGCCGCCACAGGGTATTGCTCGCCCCAGCAGCATGCCACCACCCCCTTACACAGCCAGAAGATCAGTGGCGAGTTAGTCATTCCACCCTAGCAAGCGGGGAGCTGGTGTGAAGATGGTGGCAACAGGGTAGGGAGCACAGTACTAACTGCGCTCCGGGGCTCAGCGGTACATGGTGGGGCGCCCTGAGCCAGTGCCTACACCCTACACTGTCCAGCAAGCCTGTCAGGGTCCCAGGATCACTGCCAGCACATTTACTTAACATACAGGATTCTGCAGGTTTTTTGGTGGAATCCGTGAAAGACCTGGGTTCAATGGCTGCAGGGATATCTTCCATGTCTGTCTCGGCTCGCAGAGGACTTTGGCTGTGCCAGTGGTCTGCCGACGCGGAATCCAGTAGAGGTGTTCAAGAACCTACCCTACACAGGTCAGGCTCTCTTTGGGGAAGCGTTGGGTGCGTGGATTTCCACGGCAGCCATGGGTAAGTCACCTTTTCTTCCCTCAGCTGCGCCTGCTACGAAGAAAACTTTTTCTTCAGCTGCGTCACAGTCCTTCCGGGCTGCCAAATCAAGAAAGACCAAGCCGTCTAACACCTTCTTTAGAGGAGGTCGGGCAAAATCCAAGAAACCTGCTGCTGCAGGTTCCCAGCAACAGAAGCCTGCTTCAGGTACGTCAAAGTCCTCAGCATGACGGTGGACCGCGCAGCCTGGAGGTGGGGGCGAGGCTCAGACGATTCAGCCACGTCTGGGTGTCGTCCGGTCTGGACCCCTGGGTACAGAATATTGTGTCCCAGGGGTACAGACTGGAGTTTCAAGATATCCCACCTCACTGATTCTTCAAATTGGGCTTGCCAGTTTTGCTGGAAGACAGGGCTGTCCTACAGGAAGCCATCCAAAAGTTTGTAGTCACAGGTCATTGTACAAGTTCAACCTCATCTGCAAAACAAAGGTTACTATTCGAACCTTTTTGTGGTACCGAAACCGGATGGTTCGGTCAGGCCCATTCTGAACTTAAAATCTTTAAACCCCTTTCTGAGGGAGTTCAAGTTTAAAGTGGAGTCCCTGAGGGCGGTGATATCAGGTCTGGAGGAGGGAATTCCTAGTAAGGATGCATACCTCCACATTCCGATTTTGCCGCCGCATCAGGCTTTTCTCCTATTCGCACTGTTAGACAGTAATTTTCCGTTCCAGGCACTGCCATTCGGCCTCTCCACGGCACCGAGGGTGTTCACCAAGGTGATGGCGGAGATGGTGGTTCTCCTCCGCAGGCAGGGGGTGAATATAATCCCGTATCTGGATAATCTGCTAATAAAGGCATCGTCCAAGGAGAAGCTGTTGCAGTCTATTGTTCTTATAACTCATCTGCTCAGGGAGCACGGTTGGATCCTGAATCTTCCGAAATCACATTTGGAGCCGACCAGGAGGTTGTCTTTTCTGGGAATGATCCTCGACACAGAAGTGCAGAGGGTGTTTCTTCCAGAGGAGAAAGCGTTGGTGATACAAACTATGGTCCGGGATGTCCTGAAGCCAGCCTGGGTGTCTGTTCATCAGTGCATTCACCTTCTGGGGAGGATGGTGGCCTCTTACGAGGCTCTGTAGTATGGGAGGTTTCATGCTCGGCCCTTCCAACTGGATCTCCTGGATAAGTGGTCGGGATCTCATCTACACATGCACCAGAGAATACGTCTGTCGCCAAATGCCAGGATTTCACTCCTCTGGTGGCTACAACTACCTCACCTTCTGGAGGGCCGCAGGTTCGGGATTCAGGACTGGATCCTTCTAACCACTGATGCAAGCTTCCGGGGCTGGGGCGCAGTCACTCAGGGGGAAACCTTCCAAGGAAGGTGGTCGTCTGGAATCCGGCCTACCAATAAACATTCTGGAACTAAGAGCCATCTACAACGGTCTTCTCCAAGCGGCCCATCTTCTGTGAGGTCGAGCCATTCAAGTGCAGTCTGACAGTGTAACGACAGTGGCTTAAATAAACCGTCAGGGCGTAACAAAGAGCAGAGCTGCAATGTCAGAGGTAACAAGAATCATCCTCTGGGCAGAAAAACACGTGTTGGCGCTGTCAGCAATCTTCATTCCGGGAGTAGACAACTGGGAAGCGAACTTCCTCAGCAGACACGATCTCCATCCAGGGGAGTGGGGACTCCATCCGGAGGTGTTCACGGAGGTAACAGATCTTTGTGGTGTACCTCAAATAGACATGATGGCCTCTCGTCTCAACAAGAAGCTTTGGCGGTATTGTTTCAGGTCAAGGGACCCGCAAGCTGTGGTGGTGGACGCCCTAGTGACTTCGTGGGTGTTCCAGTCGGTATACGTGTTTCCTCCACTTCCTCTCATTCCAAGAGTTCTAAAACTCATAAGGAGAACAAGAGTTCAGGCGATCCTCATTGTTCCAGACTGGCCAAGAAGGGCTTGGTACGCGGATCTTCTGGATCTAATGCTAGAAGAGCTGTGGCCTCCTCCTCTTTCGGGAGGACCTGCTACAGCAGGTGCCGTTCGCCTATCAAGACTTACCGCGGCTACGTTTGACGGCATGGAGGTTGAATGCCAGATATTAGTTCGGAAGGGCATTCCGAACAAGGTTATTCCTACCCTGATACAGGCTAGGAAAGGAGTAACGTCTAAACATTACCATCGTATTTAGAAAAAATATGTATCTTGGTGTAAGTAAAAGAAGTTTCCTATGGTGGAGTTTCAACTGGGACGGTTTCTCCTCTTCCTGCAAACAGGTGTGGATATGGGCCTGAGGTTGGGATCTGTAAAGGTCCAGATTTCTTCCCTATCCATTTTCTTCCAGAAACAGTTTGCTTCCCTCCCGGAGGTTCAGACTTTTCTGAAAGGGGTTCTACACATCCAGCCTCCCTTTGTGCCGCCTACGGCGCCCTGGGATCTTAACGTGGTGTTACAGTTCATCCAATCTGATTGGTTCGAACCTCTACCGGTGATTGAGTTCAAATTTCTCACGTAGAAGGCTGTCACTTTGTTGGCCTTGGCTTCTGCTAGACGTATGTCAGAGTTGGGGGCTTTGTCTTGTAAGAGCCCCTACTTGATCTTCCATGAAGATAGAGCTGAGCTCCGGACACGTCAGCAGTTCCTTTCCGAAGGTTGTTTCGGCATTTCATAGCAACCAACCTATTGTGAGGCCAGTGGCTACTGACTCCTCAATTTCATCAAAGTCCTTGGATGCTGTAAGGGCTCTGAAAATCTATGTGAAGAGGACTGCTCGTCACAGAAAATCGGACTCTCTGTTTGTTCTGTATGATCCCATGAAACTTGGGTGTCCTGCTTATAAGCAGACGATCTCTCGCTGGATCAGGTTCACTATCCAGCATGCGTATTCTGGGGGTTATTCAATTAGCCCCTATAAGCTGGCGTGGGCTGCGGCTTATCTGGAATTTTGCTTAGCCTGCCTCAGGCAGCCCGATGTTTTACCACAGCTAATAGGATACCGCCGTTTTAACAGAAGTAAACATGTCTTTCATCTGATGCACAAAGTTTCCTTGGCCGACCACTGCGTCTACAGTCCTCAGTGTTGCCGTTCCTTTGTACTTCTATGCAGAGAAATACAGGCAGGTACTTATCCATCATGCAATACCATCACGGAGGTGTCTGATTGGCTTAAAATTTATTCTTCAGCAGGACAATGACCCCAAACATACAGCCAATGTCATTAAGTACTATCTTCAGCATAAAGAAGAACATAGATTTCTGGAAGTTATGATACAGCCTCCACAGAGACCTGATCTCAACATCTAATTTATCTAGGATTACGCAAAAAGACAGAAGGAACTGAGCAAGCCTACATCCACAGAAGATCTGTGCTTCGTTCTCCAAGATGTTTGGAACGAGTTCAGTATGACATCCCAGCGGTCACATGATGGACAGCGGCATCCCAACACTGAAGATCCCTGACATCGGAGGCGGATGCGTCTAGGGCTTTAGTTCCTATCCCTAACACCCCCCACCCCGCCCTGCCCAGACGCCCCCCCAACACCAAACACCCACCCCCCCGCGCGGCCCTAATACTATCAGGATGTCTGCTGACGCGATTCTGGCGTCTGTCGCATGACTGTTGTCATCCTGACTTAATGCATCCCATTTGGAACAACCTGCTTAGTTCCTTCAAAAACCGGGCAAGTGTACCTGCTGTTTTGAAAGCAAAGGGTGGTCACACTGAATATTGATTTGGTGTAGATTTTTGTTTATTCACTTGCATTTTGATTATTGACAAAAAATAAACTATTTACACTTCTAGCATTCTTACTTTGTAGCATTTTGTACATACCTGCCTAAAACTCTTGCACTGGATGTATGTATATATACACACACACACACACACACACACACACACACACACACACACGTGTGCAGAGAAGGATCCCCACCTATGAATCTTGCGTTTGTGGGGAGCCCCAGTGTCTCTCTTAAGCCTGTTGCCCGACACTTTGCTTTAAAACAACACCATGTCTTCAATCAGATACAGAATGATAGACCATATTCCAGCTAGCATTTGTGGTGGTAACCGTGGGCAACAGTCACTGCAGTGTGAGTTACAGTGGGTGTATAAATTGGATACTTTAGAACTGTGGTTCCAGTGTATGTAAGATGTCTGTATTACTCATATTATATACAAATATGTACTAATATATTTTTGTTTTGGTATTTGTAATGTGGTGTTTGTTTTTATTTTCTATATGGTCTGTGTTGTGATACCTGGATCTATGTGTTCCAGACTTTATTTATGTGGAACACATAACAGATGTTTATCATTCAGGTCCCTAATTGCATCCCAGGTGTGTTCAGTTGTGGGTGGGTGGGGGTTATATTGTGGTTTTGCATGCTTTTGTATTGTCCCTGATGAAAATAGCTCCTGCTATTGAAACGTCATTATAAACCAAGTGTTCTTTCTGTTACATAAAGCCTCCAAGTTCCGCCTTCAGTCAATTTGTAAATGGAATAAGTTATTCCTAAAGGAAGACAACTGAGCAAATTTTGCTTTTCTTTTTTTTTTGCTATTTATACCACTAAGAATTTGACTTTAGATGTGTATTATGCTACACTTCCTGGGAGTAACTAGTGTTTAGTAACCATCTATGGTCAGACCCCATCGAGGTTTCACTAACGATGGTATATTATAGATGGCTGAGCCCTATGGTGAAACACAGATGCGTTTTTGCACATGCGCTGCCTCCATCGATTGTTTCTGTTCAATGGTTTGTAACCATCTGTGGTGGAGCGGTCAATGGGCACCACTAGGGGTGTAACGTCCCTGACATCATTTTTAACACAATTCATCTGTATACACACATTTACAAAGGTCAGATTATTTGTAGGTAAGAAATAGTAGTTCAGTTTCCTGGATGTCTTCAGTCTGACACTATTCCAGTTCTTCTTGTTCTGATATTATTAGGCATTTCAGGCGTTCACTGTCAAACATCCCTAGATTCATGTTCTTTCTAATAGTTTTAGACTGTCAGTAATGTGACTACTGAGCCTCTTCATGGTGGTCTGTGCTCACCCCCACAGCCCTGTCTCCTCTGGGGATCCCATTGTCCTTGTGTCATTGCTTAGACAGATGTTCTCTATGGGTACTTATTCATGCTACATCTCCAACCTGTGTCCGGCCGCACCAGTTGTCATGGATACGCTGTGTATTAACCCAGCAAAGCTGGAACATCTTTCCGCTGGAGATGTATTCTTAAATATGCTAAGAGGATGTACAGAACCTCCTTTCATTTAGTCTCCTTGAAACGCCGCAGTTACAAAGGATGAGAAATTCCTCCACACCAGACATTCATACTTCACCTTTTTCTGTGTTCCCCCTTTACATAAGAGTAAAAATTGAGGAGACTGCATAAGTTTCTTTCATATGGATCTTGCAGTGTGTTGGAGAATGTGAGCGAGAAATAGATAGTTCGATGGAACATTAATGCTTTTCACTGACACTGTTAATACGTGTGCATTCTTGAATTGATATCCAAGTTAGCTTTTAGGACTGTGTGCGCCCAATCTATGTTTATACCCAAGGAGTTTAACTATGTAATTGTGGTCCTACGTTAAGCTGCATGTCAAGAGAGCTCATGTAAATCATTCAGTGTTATTTTGATAAAATAGCATAGACCAGACACAGTCCTGTCCTCTTCTATCACTATGCACACAAAACCAGCCATCCTTTCTTTGCCTCTGCCAGAGCGCTCCTTGGGAACTGGTGCGGAGGCTGAGAATAATAGTTTACATCTGATGCGTTTTATGAAAACCTGTTTGCTCCCTGACATGGCTACTTACAGTCACAGTGAGTGCTGCTGTAATTGAATGAGTCATCTGTAGGTGTATAAGCTAACACAGACTCTAGTCTTTATATTCCTAGCTGTATCTTGCATTGAAGTACCAGACAGCCAATAAATGTGTTTGGTTTCCTCAGTCTGTCGCAGCTGAAATCCAAAATACATCCACAAGCCATCCAAATTTAATTTCTCAGCTGTAATGTAGAATTCATAGCAATATCACTATAACATCTTTGCGATGTCCGTTTGGGACTTCTGTGCATGTGTTTGGAATGCAAGCTGTTTCTGACTACTCAGTACCTACAGTATTTTGGGTAGTCTGCCCGGAAGATAAATTAATTCCAGGGCCACTCCTATTGTGACAGCAAGTGTGTTATGCAATGTCAATCTTGTTGCTATAAAGTGGCGCAAGTAGTTAAAACTGTGGTTGTGACTGTGCTTAGTTTTGCTTTTACTTAAATCACACTATCACAATAGTGAATGTGTGTGAAAATGTTAAAAACTTCAGCAACAAAGTTTTAAACATGAATTGTGAATCCAGTGTTGTCCGATAGTAATGCATACAGACCAAATAAAGTGGCAACGTGCAGTTGTTAATGCGTAAGGAATAGCACTCAACAAAATGTGGTTCTTCTGTCTTTTTAGTGATGTCTGTACTGATTAGCCCAGCCTCACCCTGACCTGATTCTCCATCTGCCAGGCACTATGAAAACTAATTAGGAATGCAGTCCACCATTTCAAGTCTGCACTACTACAATAGAATTGATTCTCTTTGTATGTGAAGGGGCAAATGTATTTCTTGTATAAAGCTCTATATTTGAAACCGAAGGCAAGTAATTGAAGAAAAAATACTATATATATATATATATATATATATATATATATATTCTCTAACGTCCTAAGTGGATGCTGGGGACTCCGTAAGGACCATGGGGAATAGCGGCTCTGCAGGAGACTGGGCACATCTAAAGAAAGCTTTAGGACTATCTGGTGTGCACTGGCTCCTCCCTCTATGACCCTCCTCCAAGCCTCAGTTAGATCTCTGTGCCCGAACGAGAAGGGTGCACACTAGGGGCTCTCCTGAGCTTCTTAGTGAAAGTTTTAGATTAGGTTTTTTATTTTCAGTGAGACCTGCTGGCAACAGGCTCACTGCATCGAGGGACTAAGGGGAGAAGAAGCGAACTCACCTGCGTGCAGAGTGGATTGGGCTTCTTAGGCTACTGGACATTAGCTCCAGAGGGACGATCACAGGCCCAGCTTGGATGGGTCCCAGAGCCGCGCCGCCGCCCCCCTTACAGAACCAGAAGGCAGAAGAGGTCCGGAAAATCGGCGGCAGAAGACGTCCTGTCTTCAACAAGGTAGCGCACAGCACTGCAGCTGTGCGCCATTGCTCTCAGCACACTTCACACTTCGGTCACTGAGGGTGCAGGGCGCTGGGGGGGGGGCGCCCTGAGACGCAATAAAAACACCTTGGATGGCAAAAAAAAATGCATCACATTATAGCTCCTGGGCTATATGGATGCATTTAACCCCTGCCAGAATCCATAAAAAAGCAGGAGAAAAGTCCGCGAAAAAGGGGCGGAGCCTATCTCCTCAGCACACTGGCGCCATTTTCCCTCACAGCTCCGTTGGAGGGAAGCTCCCTGTCTCTCCCCTGCAGTCACTACACTACAGAAAGGGTTAAAAAAAGAGAGGGGGGCACTAATTAGGCGCAGTATTAACTATACAGCAGCTATAAGGGGAAAAACACTTATATAAGGTTATCCCTGTATATATATAGCGCTCTGGTGTGTGCTGGCAAACTCTCCCTCTGTCTCCCCAAAGGGCTAGTGGGGTCCTGTCCTCTATCAGAGCATTCCCTGTGTGTGTGCTGTATGTCGGTACTTTTGTGTCGACATGTATGAGGAGAAAAATGATGTGGAGACGGAGCAGATTGCCTGTAATAGTGATGTCACCCCCTAGGGGGTCGACACCTGAGTGGATGAACTGTTGGAAGGAATTACGTGACAGTGTCAGCTCTGTATAAAAGACAGTGGTTGACATGAGACAGCCGGCTACTCAGCTTGTGCCTGTCCAGACGTCTCATAGGCCGTCAGGGGCTCTAAAGCGCCCGTTACCTCAGATGGCAGATATAGACGCCGACACGGATACTGACTCCAGTGTCGACGGTGAAGAGACGAATGTGACTTCCAGTAGGGCCACACGTTACATGATTGAGGCAATGAAAAATGTTTTACACATTTCTGATAATACGAGTACCACCAAAAAAGGGGTATTATGTTCGGTGAGGAAAAACTACCTGTAGTTTTCCTGAATCTGAGAAATTAAATGAGGTGTGTGATGATGCGTGGGTTTCCCCCGATAACAACGGATAATTTCTAAAATGTTATTGGCATTATATCCTTTCCCGCCAGAGGTTAGGGTGCGTTGGGAAACACCCCCTAGGGGGGATAAAGCGCTCACACGCTTGTAAGGGCTCTACCTTCGCCTGAGATGGCCTAAAAGGTATTTACACACATACTGGTGTTATACTGCGACCAGCAATCGCCTCAGCCTGGAGGTGCAGTGCTGGGTTGGCGTGGTCGGATTCCCTGACTGAAAATATTGGTACCCTAGATAGGGACAGTATATTTTTGCCTATAGAGCATTTAAAAGATGCATTTTTATATATGCGTGATGCACAGCGGAATATTTGCCGACTGGCATCAAGTCTAAGCGCGTTGTCCATTTCTACCAGTAGAGGGTTATGGACACGTCAGTGGTCAGGTGATGCGTATTCCAAACGGCATTTGGAAGTATTGCTTTATTAAGGGAGGAGTTATTTGGGGTCGGTCTTTCAGACCTGGTGGCCACGGCAACAGCTGGGAATTCCACGTTTGTACCCCAGGTCGCCTCTCAACATGAGAAGACGCCGTATTATCAGGCGCAGTCTTTTCGTGGACAAGCGGGCAAAAGGTTCCTCATTTCTGCCCCGTGACAGAGGGAGAGGAAAAAGGCTGCAGAAATCAGCCAGTTCCCAGGAACAGAAACCCTCTCCCGCCTCTGCCAAGCCCTCAGTATACGCTGGGGCTTTACAAGCAGAATCAGGCACGGTGTGGGGCCCGTCTCAATGAATTTCAGCGCGCAGTGGGCTCACTCGCAAGTAGACCCCTGGATCCTTCAGGTGATATCTCAGGGGTACAAATTAGAATTCGAGACGTCTCCCCCTCGCCGTTTCCTAAAGTCGGCTTTACCGATGTCTCCTTCTGACAGGGAGACAGTTTTGGAATCTAAAATCTTTGAACACTTACGTACAGAGGTTCAAATTCAAGATTGAGTCACTCAGAGCAGTGATTGCGAACCTGGAAGAAGGGGACTACATGATGTCTCGGGACATCAAGGATGCTTACCTTCATGTCAAAATTTACCCTTCTCACCAAGGGTACCTCAGGTTTATGGTACAGAACTGTCACTATCAGTTCAGACGCTGCCGTATGGATGGTACATGGCACCCCGGGTCTTTACCAAGGTAATGGCCGAAATGATGATATTCCTTCGTAGGAAGTGAATTTTAGTTATCCCTTCCTTGGACAATTCCCTGATAAGGGTAAGATCCAGGGAACAGTTGGAGGTCAGTGTAGCACTATCTCAGGTAGTGTTGCGGCAGCACGATTGGATTCTCAATATTCCAAAATCGCACCTGGTTCCAACGACGTGTCTTCTGTTCCTAGGGATGATCCTGGACACAGTCCAGAAAAAGGTGTTTCTCCCGGAGGAGAAAGCCAGGGAGTTATCCGAGCTAGTCAGGAACCTCCTAAAACCGAGCCAAGTCTCAGTGCATCAATGCACAAGGGTTCTGGGTAAAATGGTGGCTTCCTACGAAGCAATCCCATTCGGCAGATTCCACGCAAGAACTTTCCAGTGGGTCCTGCTGGACAAATGGTCCGGATCGCATCTTCAGATGCATCAGCGGATAACCCGGTCACCAAGGACAAGGGTGTCCCTCCTGTGGTGGTTGCAGAGTGCTCATCTTCTAGAGGGCCGCAGATTAGGCATTCAGGACTGGGTCCTGGTGACCACGGATGCCAGCCTGCGAGGCTGGGGAGCAGTCACACAGGGAAGGAATATCCAGGGCTTATGGTCAAGCCTGGAGACATCACTTCACATAAATATCCTGAAGCTAAGGGACATTTACAATGCTCTAAGCTTAGCAAGACCTCTGCTTCAAGGTCAGCCGGTGTTGATCCAGTCGGACAACATCACGGCAGTCACCCACGTAAACAGACAGGGTGGCACAAGAAGCAGGAGGGCAATGGCAGAAGCTGCAAGGATTCTTCGCTGGGCGGAAAATCATGTGATAGCACTGTCAGCAGTATTCATTCCGGGAGTGGACAACTGGGAAGCAGACTTCCTCAGCACGACCTCCACCCGGGAGAGTGGGGACTTCACCCAGAAGTCTTCCACATGATTAAAAACTCGACAGGTATTGCGCCAGGTCCAGGGACCCTCAGGCAATAAGCTGTAGACGCTCTGGTAACACCGTGGGTGTACCAGTCAGGGTATGTGTTCCCTCCTCTGCCTCTCATACCCAAGGTACTGAGATTGATAAGATGGAGAGGAGTAAGCACTATATTCGTGGTTCCGGATTGGCCAAGAAGGACTTGGTAACCGGAACTTCAAGAGATGCTCACGGAGGATCCGTGGCCTCTACCTCTAAGAAGGGACCTGCTCCAGCAAGGACCCTGTCTGTTCCAAGACTTACCGCGGCTGCGTTTGACGGCATGGCGGTTGAACGCCGGATCCTGAAGGAAAAAAGGCATTCCGGATGAAGTCATCCCTATCCTGATCAAAGCCAGGAAGGATGTAACCGCAAAAACATTATCACCGCAATTGGCGAAAATATGTTGCGTGGTGCGAGGCCAGTAAGGCCCGACGGAGGAAATTCAACTGGGTCGATTCCTACATTTCCTGCAAACAGGAGTGTCTATGGGCCTGAAATTGGGGTCCATTAAGGTTCAAATTTCGGCCCTGTCAATTTTCTTCCAAAAAGAACTAGCTTCAGTCCCTGAAGTTCAGACGTTTGTAAAAGGGGTACTGCATATACAGCCTCCTTTTGTGCCTCCAGTGGCACTTTGGGATCTCAATGTAGTTTGGGGTTCCAAAAGTCACATTGGTTTGAACCACTTAAATCTGTGAAGTTAAAATATCTCACATGGAAAGTGGTCATGCTGTTGGCCCTGGCCTGGGCCAGGCGCGTGTCAGAATTGGCGGCTTTATCCTGAAAAAGCCCTTATCTGATTTTCCATTCGGACAGGGCGGAATTGAGGACTCGTCCTCAGTTTCTCCCCAAGGTGGTTTCAGCGTCTCACCTGAACCAACCTATTGGTGGTGCCTGCGGCTACTAGGGACTTGGAGGCCTCCAAGTTGCTAGACGTTGTCAGTGCCCTGAAAATATATGTTTCCAGGACGGCTGGAGTCAGGAAATCTGACTCGCTGTTTATCCTGTGTGCACCCAACAAGCTGGGTGCTCCTGCTTCTAAGCAGACTATTGCTCGTTGGATTTGTAGTACAATTCAGCTTGCACATTCTGTGGCAGGCCTGCCACAGCCAAAAATCTGTAAATGCCCACTCCACAAGGAAGGTGGGCTCATCTTGGGCGGCTGCCCGAGGGGTCTCGGCTTTACAACTTTGCCGAGCAGCTACTTGGTCTGGAGCAAATACGTTTGTAAAATTCTACAAAATTGATATCCTGGCTGAGGAGGACCTGGAGTTCTCTCATTTGGTGCTGCAGAGTCATCCGCACTCTCCCGCCCGTTTGGGAGCTTTGGTATAATCCCCATGGTCCTTACGGAGTCCCCAGCATCCACTTAGGACGTTAGAGAAAATAAGAATTTACTTACCGATAATTCTATTTCTCATAGTCCGTAGTGGATGCTGGGCGCCCATCCCAAGTGCGGATTGTCTGCAATACTTGTACATAGTTATTGTTACAAAAATCAGGTTATTATTGTTGTGAGCCATCTTTCAGAGGCTCCTCTGTTATCATGCTGTTAACTGGGTTCAGATCACAGGTTATACGGTGTGATTGGTGTGGCTGGTATGAGTCTTACCCGGGATTCAAAATCCTTCCTTATTGTGTACGCTCGTCCGGGCACAGTATCCTAACTGAGGCTTGGAGGAGGGTCATAGGGGGAGGAGCCAGTGCACACCAGATAGTCCTAAAGCTTTCTTTAGATGTGCCCAGTCTCCTGCGGAGCCGCTATTCCCCATGGTCCTTACGGAGTCCCCAGCATCCACTACGGACTATGAGAAATAGAATTATCGGTAAGTAAATTCTTATTAAAGTGTGTGTGTGTGTGTGTGTGTATATATATATATATATATATATATATATAATTACCAGTTATTTATATAGCGCACACACATTCTGCAGCGCTTTACAGAGAATATTTGGCCATTCACGTCAGTCGCTGCCCCAGTGGAGCTTACAATCTATATTCCCTATCACGTGTATACGCACACACGTTCACACTATGCTTAATTTTGTTGGGATCCAATTAACCTACCAGTATATTTTTGGATTGTGGGAGGAAACCAGAGTACCCGAAGGAAACCCACGCAAGTACGGGGAAAATATACAAACTCCACACAGCTACATCTAAGGTGGAAATCGAACTCATGACGTCAGTGCTGAGAGGCAGTAATGCTAACCATTGCACCATCCGTGCTGCCCCAATATATATATATATATATATATATATATATATATATGTGTATGTGTGTGTATATATATATATATATATATATATATATATATAAAATGAAAGTGACATTGTTTGCCTAAATTAAAGGACCCAGAGATAAGTACATGAAAACATGGTGATATGCTTCAGATCACTGCATACTCATCCCTCACTGTACAGTATAATGTGGTGATTTGAAGCATGTTGAATTGAAGGGGCGGCCTTAGTGATGAGGCACAGTGTGGATTGTGTTTCCATGCCCCCACTTCATTGGAGAAGTGGACTACAGTACATATGACAGAAGTGTATAAGCTTCTCCTAGGAGTACAAGATAAATCCCTACTATTCCAGGAGTTCTGGAAAGTAGACCAGTATGGGTAAATTCGTTACTGTAACTTGTCCTTGATCTCCATGAATAGTTTTTAAAATTTGTTTTCTCTAGAAATGTTTAATCCATATAAATGTAACCGTTTTCCATTGCTGCAAGCAATTTATCAGTATTCATACTATTGCTTTGCTGTTGAAGCATTAGTGCAAGTTAAATATATTTCCTAACTGGGATTTGTGATCCATTTTGTGCTTCTGTCTTTCTGACATCTGCTCTCTCAGTACCTCCATCAACCCTTTGATCCCCTAATATGCATATTTGCCCTCACCAGCCATGGCTGTGTTTTTCCCCAAATATTCAGAACATTTTTTCCCCTTAGATTGTAAGCTCATAGGCGCAGGGTTCTCATCCCTCCTGTTCTCTCAGCCCTCCTATCATGCACTTTAATTACAGCCATCAACCACGCATTGGCAGTCTTCCAGAATTCCACCCGCTTGTAGCCGCTCATCCTTTCTGCTGACTCATAAATTACCAGTCTTGCCATAACTATCAATGACCTGTCCGTACCAGGGTGGTCATTCCGAGTTGATCGAGGCCAGCAACTTTTTGCTGCTGCTGCGATCAACTAGTCCACTCCTCCTATGGGGGAGTGTATTTTAGCTTAGCAGAGCTGCGATCGCTTGTGCAGCCCTGCTAAGCTAAAAAAATTTCAAGCAGAACAAGACTAGCCCTGGACATACTTACCCTGTGCGACGATCTCAGTGATGCTGGGACCGGCTTTGACGTAAGACATCCGCCCTCCGTTCTCCTCCTGCGTGCGAACGGGTTGGAATATGACACCCCCCCCCCCCCCCATAGCCGCTTAACAGCTGTGTATTGTGTACTGAGATCTGTGGCACGAACTGTTATGTCCTGTCCTTTACCCTGTTCTGTCTTATGGTTTTCCTTTGTAGGATGTAGTTATGATCCCAGCGGTCGAGATCTTGGTAGTCAGCATATAGACACCGGGATCCCAACAGGGCTCCCAGGACTATTTCCACTCGTGATTGTACAAGACACCCACAGAGTGGGAATAGAACCTGCGACGAGCGCATCGAGCCACCGAGCCTGCAAGGGACTTTGTTGCGATCGCCCCCTATGTCTGTATTCTGCCGGCCGGGATCCCAGCATCAAATAAACCCAACACAAAAAAAATATTACAATATAAATAATTCCCCGAAGACTTGGAAGACCAGAATTATTAAAAAAAAAAAAAAACCTTCCCATAAGGCACATATATAGTCTCTGTGAAGTCCTGTCTTTGTTCGTCCTTTTTGTAGTCCGTTAAATAAATGAAGAACACAATATACATTTACTTCTGACATTACAAGACCAGTTTTGCAGCAAGACGTATAGACCAACTGACTTGCTAAATTTTGCCCTGGCTGTTGGGTTAGGAATTGGAAAGTTGGTGCACAAGTACCTCCCACTTTAGTACTAAGGTGCAGAAGCAATTTCGTTTATGCAAATTAAATGAAACAAAACCCTAACTATTCCCTAGATTTATCAGTGTTTGCCGCCTTGTTTCCTTTCTTTGGGAATCCATATTTGTAAGCTTGTTTTCAACATTGTAGCTATAGTATGCCATAAAGACTGTTTTAATGTCTTAGTTATTTGTTTAAGTTGTAAAACCTCTTTTGAATCATTCTGCATTGAGGTGATATTAATTTCTATTGTGGTCTTGTAAAGCATTTCTGCCTAGTAATTTATTAAAATGTTGTTCTAAAATATCAATGTTAAAGATCGGGAAGAGTAGGTTTACAAATGATGTACCTTTAATTTACACAGAATTTTTTTGGTATTATGTACAGGCCTGCATATTCAAGTTACTAATTTTTGATGTGCAATAGTAAGCTTTGCTGTTCAGTTAACTCTTTTGGCATACCTTGGTCTATATCTCAGATGAGTGGTTAAGCAGGTACAGTAAATCAATCCAAAGAATAACTAGATTGTGGTCTTTAAACATGCTAAAAAAGGTATGTGGAACCCAGTTCATCTGTAAGATTGTGTACATACATCAATCTTCCTCCTTTTCCTTCCTCCTTGTCCTTCCTTCTTTCCCTTCCTTATTCTTTTTTATTTTCTTCATATTAAGAATCCACTGTATATGGGTTTCTGAATTTGCCAACTTTAAATGGAGGATAAACAAAATATCATATACTGTAGTATGTTCAAATCATCAAATCTCTCCACACTTACTGGAGGAGAAAAAAAGATCCCATAGATCAGTGGTTCCCAAACGTGGTCCAAATGGCCCCAACAGCCCAGGGCCCTCATTCCGAGTTGTTCGCTCGCTAGCTGCTTTTAGCAGCATTGCACACTCTAAGCCGCCGCCCTCTGGGAGTGTATCTTAGCATAGCAAAATTGCGAATAGAAATTTCTTAGCAGTTTCTGTGTAGCTCGAGACTTACTCTGCCACTGCGATCAGTTCAGTCAGTTTCGTTCCTGTTTTGACGTCACAAACACACCCAGCGTTCGCCCAGGCACTCCCCCGTTTCTCCAGCCACTCCCGCGTTTTTCCCAGAAACTGCAGCGTTTTTTCACACACACCCATAAAACGGCCAGTTTCCGCCCAGAAACACCCACTTCCTGTCAATCACACTCCGATCACCAGAACGAAGAAAAATCCTCGTAATGCCGTGAGTAAAATACCTAACTTTTGAGTAAAATAACTAAGCGCATGCGCTCTGCGAACATTGCACATGCGCAGTAAGCGACTAATCGCAATATAGCGAAATTCGGCAACGAGCGAACAACTCTGAATGAGGGCCCAGGTTTTAAGCTATTCATGCTTAGGCTCAGGTGACTTAATTAGTTCCTCAGTCAATTTGATAATACAGTCTGTGCACAAGTAGGGATATCCCTAAAACCTGTTGGGGTGCCTGGGGACCGCCTTTGGGAACCACTGCCATAAATGAAAATTATCCACTTGTTACAGAACTTAATTTGCGAAAACTGTTGAAGATGGATTTCTACTACTGTAGATCTTTGGAAAAATAGCATCTCAAAAACAAGTTCCTTTATTGTAGTCTTGAGTACAGCAGTTAGGACTAATAGGCCCTACACACATGCCGATATCACTGCACGATATGAACGAGATAACGTTCATATCGTGCAGTGTGGAGTCACCAGCGATGAACGATGCGCGGCCCCGCGCTCGTTCATCGCTGGTGACATGTCGGCTGTGCATGCAGGCCAATATGGACGAGATCGTCCATATTTGCCTGCACGTCTATGGAGCCGGGTGACCCGGGGGAGTGAAGAAACTTCACTCCCCCCGTCACTACCCCCCCCGCCTCCGGGTCGCCTATCGGCCGTCGGGCACCTCGGCGGCACATCGCCTAATGTGTAGGGCGCCTTAGAGAGGGTCAGATTCCAATTGGAAGAATATCTTGTTATACTCTCCACTGACGTGTTTTGAACTAGTTGTTTTTCCTCAAGGCACCATAATTAGTTTGTCTGGCTCCATGTTTATACTGAAGTAAACCAATCAAAGAAAAGATGACCTATCCTTAATAGAATATAAATGGAATTAATTATTTTTACTTAAGATAAAAAAAAATCTTATTTTAATCTCATGGTAAAATATATTTGTTATACAACCATGTCACAGCCTCTATTTGACTTTAGAAATATGTACTACTTGTCCTGAACATGCTTTTTATTCTCCGATTGTGACATTCCTTTTTCGACATTGCCGGCTTTCCGCCAGGCTCAACAACTTTACATTGACCTCTGCCGTGCATACGTCTTTTACTGGCAATTGGCAACCAAGAGATGGAATAGGCCTAGGAGGGAGATACCCCACAGGATCCCCTGGATGATAAGCAGCAAAACAAAATGACAGTAGAGTTACGGTTAGCTGTGGATGACCTTTTTTTTAAGTTGAAATACAAGAGGTAACTGCTAAACAAAAGTAATTGTTTTTAACGTGAATATTTCTACCCCAAACATCTATTTTTGTTTCTTGAATTTGAAGTGTTTAACTTTTTTCCTTGACATGCTTAGGGAGAGTACATTTTCACACTTTCTCTGATTTTGTATATACCTGTTATTACTTTTGTAATCGGATATTAAAATCTAATTTATTTCATCCCAGGTTAAACAGAAAATATACTAAACATTCTCTGTCAACCTTTGGAGGAACCTTCTGCTGTCTGACTCCTCCAGTTGCTACGAAGCAATGGGCTTATCAGATTATGGGGGGTATTCAATGCTTGTGGATCCGACAATGCAGTATTTGTCGGATTTGGCCGTTCTCAACAATGTCAATACGACTTTTTTTTCAAGGCGGATTGACATTGTCAGAAACTGGGCTAAAACCTGTCGAATTTGGCGTTGAATCCGTCAAAACACGTTGATCCACGTGTTTTCCGAGAAGTCATAATTGCCGACCTGTCGTAAAAACTACAGCCCAATTGAATAGGTCGGAACGCTATCTGACCTAAAAATAAAAATAAAAATAAAAAGTCTGAAACTGCCATCTTTTCGACAAGACTGCTGTTCCTACTTGAATTGAATACCCCCCCTAATAATGAAAACATAAAAAAAATTTGATGTCTGCATGAAATATAAATAGTTACTATGTGGCAAGATTGTGCTACTTTTTAAATGTAGAGTGAAGCCAGAATGGACTTGCACTGTTATATGGGAAATTTGTGTGTATTAATGATTGTGTACTATCTGATCCACTAAGTCATTACGTTCCCCAAGGTGATCTGTAGTCCTGTGCCATAATGAAGGGGTAACCAGACTTTTAGACTTTGTAATCTACTCTGAAACACTAATGTATAGGTCGGTAGATAGCGATATAGAAGTAAGTGTTCCAGTGCAGATGACCCTAACAGATCTGTACATGTTACTTTGTTACACTGGCTGTGATAATCAGTAAGAGATTCCTGCTGTATATGGCAGCGCTGCTTGAAGCACAGCACATCTATCTATGTGTGTAGCTGAGGAGTCCATAGAGAACACGACTGATTGCTTTGTGGTAACTCGAGTGGGAATGTGTGCTGAAGGATCACATAGCAGACACCTCAGGAGTTCAGCTGTATAATTCCACAACTAGTGCTTGAATTTCAATACTGTATTATGCACTTGTATTGGACGTCGGTGGTGGTGGTGGGCGCAAGTGACATTGTACTATCGACACATGTCCATGCAGTTCATCGAATGTTTCACTTTATTCAAATGAATGGTTACAGATGTGTCCTCTTTTATCTTTGTTGCAGTCATGCTAAACAGCCCTTGAAGTCGCGCCATTCTTTGGCCGTAATCTGTAGTGCCAATCGTAGTTTTTTGCTGTTTTTGATATGCGTCTTACTAGCAATAGGACGCACAAGCAGCTTCTGATTAAAATGATATGCATCATGCCTATATTCTGTGTGTAATTGTGGCTGTATCTGCATCACAAATGCCACGTTGCACTGTTTTCCAGGAAAAAACTGTAGCATTGCATTTTTTATGTACATACAGTCGCAGTCACACACAGAATATAGGCATGCTGCATTTAATTTTAATCAACAGAAGCTGCTTGTGCGCCCTATTGGACTAAGAAGCATTTTCATGGTCAAAAAAAAAATAACGCTCGGCAACACTGAATCACACACGGCACTCGCGTTATGTGTAACACAACTTGTAGAGCATAGAACAAAGATGTAAGAGGACACACCTGTAACGGATTGAGCCCAACCAAAAGAATAGCTGTGATCTACGGAAGAATCACCATTTACTAACTGGCTACTACTGTCATAATACTGGTACTGAGTATTGAAAGTGGAGAAAGACTCCAGCATGGCAATGGAGCCTATGAAATCCTTGTGGCTCAGTGATTTCACTGCTTGTGAATAAACTAATGTATCGAATTGGAGCAGCCTACAAGATAACCTTTACTCACCATGCAATAAGTATACAATTATTGCTATCCATACCTTTTCCACATACAGACTGATAAGGCTATCTATTTATCTTATAACATTCACAATAAATGGGTAAGAGACACAGTACGCAATTGGCGTATGGGGTACCGTAAGGGTACGCACTTAGCGTAGCATACGCTCGGCCGTGATCGAGACGCACATGCGACACGCTCGCTCACAGCTTAATGCGTGGTGTCGAGCACGCTATAGGCGGGCGACTACCGTAATGCTACGCTACCAGCGTATCGGACGCTCGAGTCCACGAGGAGAACACGAGCGGCGCAGACGCTCACGGGATGACAATCAGTAAACCTTGAATGTAACACACAGAAAGGATACTCTTATACTGTAAACCTTGTAATGAAATACTGTAGCGATATAACGCTGCTTAACCTTGTTAATGCTAAAGCTGCTTGAGCGTTTGAGACGCTCCTATTACCCTCTGCAATGTAATGAACACACCATACCTTGCTAAGGTTCCAACACCTTTACTAACAATCTTTTAGTTATATCGAAAAGGGAAAACAGTTCACAAGTCATACACTACAAGCTAACATATAATTCTAACAGTATATCTAGACAGAAATATACAATAGCGTCACAATCTTATACAATAACGGAGAGAGAGAGAGTATGACCAATACAAACAGGGAACAAGTTGATTACAGAGAATTACTTACACACACTGGGAACGATCGCTGCGCAGCTTCTGGTACCAGCTCCAAGTTAGTCAAGATGAAAACCGTTTGTGGAGAGTGAGAGAGCTGCCCAGGCTGGCTGATCTTATATACACTGAGTACAGTACACTACAAAGGGACCTATAATCTCATTGTTCATTGGACACAGGAATGTCTCCTCGCATCATAACAAAAGGTCATAGGTTAGTTTGAACAGGTGGGCTGCGACTATATCAAACTGCTCAGGTGGGAGGGAATCTGAAGATTCCCGCCGCATGGGTAATGAATCGCAAATATAGTAAATGTCCAGAAAATATTAATGGCCATAACTATACGCAGGAGCGACTAATCTTTACCTAACCAGCACCGGATTGTTTCTAATAAAATGTTCTTTAGTTAGGTACCAGACACAGCTGTTCAAACCCTGTCTGAACCTTCGTACCATACAAAGAGGAATTCCTCTGTCCAGCGACCATTTACTTTAAACAAACTTAGTCATTATTAAGGGGGACATTATCTATAAAACATACTATTTGGTTTTATTATTTAACGATTGAGTCGCCCGCTAGACGCACACAAACTCTACCGTAAATGCACATACCACGCGCTCGAGCGCATGGCCGAGGCGCCATCACGCGGCTGCGAGTATCCGCACGCACGGGAGAGAATGTGCACGTGCAGCAGGCACGCGCATGGGGTGGATATATGGCAACGTGTAGCATGATATTTTTCCGACTTTGACAAGACCAAATATACTGTCACAGATGTAATGGATAATTTGTGAATGTGCAGGTGAGCAGTGGCTCTATTTGAATCCGGTATGATATACCGGCAGATGGGGTGCTGGATGTCAGTATACCGGCAGCGGCATCCTGTCTGTCGTGGGCTAGTTGCGCTTGCCACAGGTTCTATTCCCTCTCGGTTTGGCGTGGACCCACCAACCGAGTGGGAATGCAAGGCTGTTGTCTGCCTTCCGTCTGTCTGTAAAATGCCGGCTGTTGGGGTTCTGGCGTCCCCTGAACGCCGGGTTCCCGACAGCTTCCATTTTAATTGCATTTAATCTTTTCCAAGGTATGATGTCCAAATAAACATGGATAGCTTTTCTTTGTGGGATGTTAGTTTTCCCTTAATATGCCTTTAGTGCCATTGTTATACAGTGTATTACGCTGGCTCACTCATACCCCCGTTCACACTGCAATCCTGGGTACAGAGGCTTGAACCCCGTTCACGCATCAGGCTGGACTTTGGATATTGCTGAGGCTTGGAGAGGACATGTTCTCCAAGCGCTGGTGAGCTAGCTCTCCATAGGGTTTGAATAAAACCCGTGTCAGACAACCCTTGTTACCTTTTCACACTGCCCTGTAACCCAGTTAGCTACCCGGTTTGGATTCCTGGGTTAACCCTTTCATACTGAGACGTGACATGAGTTAACCTTGATTTTGGGGGCAGAGTGAAAGGGGTATAACATATACTTTCAAACCATTTTAATATTTCAGGGTCACTGTGCTGCTGAGCCTGTGTATGTCGGCATGTTACCTGTGCTATTGTCTCAGTGAATCACTACAATCCCCACAGTACCATGTCTGCATGCTTTGTTTTCACATACTTCAATATTTAACTTATGAAGCCTGAAGAAGAATAATGGTAAGAATGGGAAATGTTGTTGTGCTTCTGTAAGGGAAAATAGAATAATTTCCGTGGGTGAATCATTCATATCTGTATCTTTCCTTGTAAATTAGGGAATGCTGGCACCCAGAGGCGTCACTAGGGTTGGTGTCACCCGGTGTGGTAACTCATGGTGTCACCCCCCCATGGACCTCCTCCCATATCACACCACACACATCCTTAGTAATGTTTTTGTACTAGTTTTACTTGTAAATCATAATTCCTGTATATCACTGAATGCGATGGCAATAGTAGTGATATAGGACCCTAATCAGGTTGGTTTGCATATTCTGCTAAAAAGCAGTATCTGCAATCGTTTCTGTAGCATGCTGGGGGCTGTCCAGCATGCTAATTGGCATCCAGCGATGCGATCGCAAAATAATTGAGATCCCATCGCTGAAGCAGAAACTAAGGATGACCCCCTGCAGACGCAGCTAGGCTGCGTATTCAGGCGATGAACCGCCAATTTTTGGGTTGTAGTGGGCGCGTGTGATGTCACGTAGCTGCCCCAAAAAAGCTCTGACCCCCTTTCGCAGCTACGCCTGCCCCCAATGCCCGCCGCCAGTGACATAATTAGACATTTTAGTGCTGTGTGCAAAATAGGGCATTGGTGCCAACCTGCACGCAAAACAGTGACAGGGCGCGCCGTAGGCGCGCGCAAAAATATATAGGGGCGTGGCTTCATGGGAAGGGGTGTGGCCACAAAATAATAACGATTCATATTACACGGCACAGTAGTCTCCATTATTCAAATTACGCCGCACAGTAGCGCCACTACACCAGGTAGAGCCCCTTTTTACTAGAGATGAGCGGGTTCGGTTTTACTAGGTTTTACTCGGTTCTTAAAACGGCATCTTACTGGCTCACGGATGTCACGTGTTTTGAATAGCCAATAAGATGCCGTTTTGAGAACCGAGTAAAACCGAGTAAAACCGAATCCGCTCATCTCTACTTTTTACACATTACGGCAGACAGCATCCCCCTTTTTACACATTACGGCAGACAGCATCCCCCTTTTTACACATTACGGCAGACCGCATCCCCCTTTTTACACATTACGGCAGACAGAATAGATTATACTTACCATTTCTCCGCTGGCTCAGTCAGACTCCTCGGTGCTGGCAGCTCCGGGTGCAGGGGAGAAGGAAGAGGAGGGAGGGGGAGGAGGGAGGGAGCCGCAGCAGTGCACTGTAATTGCTGGCGGTGCTGCTGCAGCTGTCCCTATCCTTCCGCATTGGCTGGCCGCCACTGCTGTGCATGCTGGGATGAGGGAAGCGCATCCCAACATTCACAGCAGCGGCAGCCAGCCTATGTGGAATGAGAGGGACAGCTGCAGCAGCGCTGCCACCAATTACAAAGCGCTGCTGCGGCTCCTTCCCTCCACCCCCTCCCTCCTCTTCCTTCTCCGCTGCTCCCGCTGCTGCTCCTCTCCTCCTCCGGCACAGGCGGCTTGTAATGAGTCAATTTGACTCATTACAAGCTGCTGACTTTAGGGAATCGGGGCCGTTGCGCCCTCAGGGCGACTACGCTGTGTGCCAGGCACACCTGACACACACATAGTTACGGCACTGCCCGCCGCTGTCAATGAAAGTGCAGTCGCATCCTTCAGGGATGCAAACGTGCTTTGATTGCATGCACACTGTTACCGTGGCATATTTTTTGCAAAAATCACTCTATTGCGATTATTGCTAAAATGAAATGCGACCAGAATTAGGTCCATAAACAGCTAATGGGCCCTACACATTAGGCGATATAACTGCACGATATGAACGTTCTCGTACGTAGGCACCAGCGATGAACGATGTGCGGCCCCGCACTCGTTCAACATTGGTGCTGGGTCACTTATGCATGCAGGCCAATATGGACAATCTCGTCCATATTAGCATGCACTGCTATGGAGCCGGGTGACATTATACCACACAGTATGAGCCGAAATTCACATGATAGCACACAGAATGAGCCGAAAATCACATGATAGCACACGGTATGAGCAGAAATCCACATTATAGCACACAGAATGAGCCGAAAATCACATGATGGCACACAGAATGAGCCGAAAATCACATGATGGCACACAGTATGAGCAGAAATTCACATTATAGCACACAGAATGAGCCGAAAATCACATGATAGCACACAGAATGAGCCGAAATTCACATTATAGCACACGGTATGAGCAGAAATTCACATTATAGCACACAGAATGAGCCGAAAATCACATGATGGCACACAGAATGAGCCAAAATCACATGATAGCACACAGAATGAGCAGAAATTCACATTATAGCACACTGAATGAGCCGAAATTCACATTATACAACATACAGTAGATTTAGACAAAATTCACATATGCCACACAGTATGATCCACAACTCAGGGCCAGGGAGATTGGCAGCAGGGACAGTGACAGGGAGAGGGACACAGGGAAGCAGGGTAAGAGTACCTAAGATGAGCAGCGGAGGACATGGGCGGCGGCAGTGTGCAGAATGTGGCTGGCGCGGGTGAGGAGAATAGCAAGCCGCAAGAGCATCCTCACACTTCTCCCTCCTAGAGTCCCGGCGGCGTGATGACGTTCAGACCCGGCCGGGGCGGAGTCCTCCTCTTCCAGCAGGGGGGGGGGGGGGAATGGGATGCGATCAAAACTGAGCCGCGGCGGAGTCTTCTTGTTGCAGGCGGGGGTATATGATTTTGAGTCGGCGGGGGTGCGATCGTAAGACAAATAGAGCACTGCAGTTACGATCGCACCCTCGCCGAATCAAAATCATATACCCCTGCCTGCAACAAAAAGACTCCGCCGCGGCTCAGTTTTGATCGCATCCCCCCCTAGCAGGTGCGAGTGCGGCTCTTGTTTGGTGTCACCCCATTGAAGGGTGACACCGGGGTGCGGGCGGCACCCCCCGCACCCGCCGGTAGCAGAGGTACAGATGGGGAAAGGAGCAGAGACAGACAGGCACACATGGAGGGGGAGAGGAGCACACGGCGCATGGGGGCAGAGTCACAGAGGGGGGAAAGGGGGGGGGGAGTATCAGAGACACAGATGGGGAAAGTACCAAAGATATACAGACTGTACAGATATAGGAAAGTGAGCGAGGCACTTATGGGAAAGGGAACTGCGGCATAGAAGGGTTGAGGGGCAGAGGTACAGACGGAGGGGTGACAAAAACACAGCTGATATAGGTGAAAGGTTCACTTGGGTAAGTAGGAGCAGAGGCACACATGGGGATATAGGGAAAGAGTAACACATGGGTATACAGGGGAAGGAGGCACACATGGGGATACAGGGGAAAGAGGCACACATGGGGATACAGTGGAAAGAGGCACACATGGGGATATAGGGGAAAGAGGCACACATGGAGATACAGGGGAACACCTGGGGATACAGGGGAAAGAGGCACACCTGGGGATACAGGGGAAAGAGGCACACATGTGGATACAGGGGAAAGAGGCACACCTGGGGATACAGGGGAAAGAGGCACACCTGGGGATACAGGGGAAAGAGGCACACCTGGGAATGTAGGGGAAGGAAGCATACCTGGGAAACTTGTGAGAGCTAGAAGAAGCAGGAGAAGGAGGAGAACAGAGGAGCAGCAGGAGACTTGGGGGCGGGGCAACATGCAGTGCAGTAAATATAACTGAAGAGAGGAAACTACTGAGCTAGTCGGGACTCGGGAGAGATTTAAGTGAATGCCCTGAGAGGCTGCTGCGACTGGAGAGCGGGGGAGGGGGGCACACAACCCCCATGCTGGTAACTACAACCTGCATGTAAAGATAAAATGCTGCCAGTGGGGGCCACTGGCACTGATGATCCCAGCCCTGGGCTGTTTCCTCCTCACAGACATCTGCCTGCCTGCAGCCGCGATCATCAGCACCAGCATGGCCCCTGTACACAGTGACACTGTACTTCCCCCACACTTCTCAGCTGTACCTGCCGCCGGCCACTTCAATCAATCCTGCCCCTCAGCAATGCCAGCATTCGCCAGCTTGTAAATAGCTGCCCTCCGCCTTGCCCCACATAGCGCTGATGGGAGCCGCGCCTCTGAGGGGAGGGGACTCGGAGTGAAGAGTCTGAAGATCCGGCCAGGGGGATCGTGCTGACAGTCAGTGCCCCGTCCTGTGCTGTCACCTAGCTTGCCGCTGCCTGTCAGCTGTTGACAGGCGCAGAAAGCAGCGGAGCGCGGGGAGAGCTCCTATTGAGCCTGCAGCGCTTAGTGCCGGGGAAGAGGAGGTGTGGACGTCGCTGCTGACATGTCTATGCCAGTTCTTTTGATGGGATTATGGTGCGGCTGGGAGTGCAGGGCTCTATTTGGTGTCACCCTATTGAAGGGTTACACCCGGGTGCGGGCCGCACCCCCCTCATGACGCCACTGCTGGCACCTATGAATACATAGCGTATACTGTTGCTTTATCCCTTCTTTGCCATAATCTGATTTAGAACCTTTACTAATCTGCATGTTTGGGCTTATCTTCCCAACACTATACCAAATATGAGGGTATATTTCAGACAGCGAATGAGCCGTGGATACATTCATTCACTGTGTGTCATCTTACAGCTGAGAATAGCTCATTTCCCCCTTTAAAATTCAGGTGCTGGTGAACCACTGACATTTACCGTGCAGAGCATTCTGTATGGATGTAGGGCGCCAAGAGGGAGGGGGTATATCATCTGAGATGCTGCAAGCATTTTTATCACATTTCACCTTTTTAAAATGCTTTTAAATTAAAGTTTTTCTGCACAATATGCTGACAATCTATTTTTCCCACCTCACTGTTTTAGCTTCCAATACTGGTATCCGTTCAGTAAATGAAGAGCATGAAAGAAAATAAAACCCTAAATTCCTGCCAATTCAGCAGCAGGTGCATCAAAGGATCATACCTATATGATTTGTATAGAACGTACATTTCCACTGCCTATATTAACAGTAATGTACTGTGCTTCTGTCTGAATTTCTTTTCAGATTTGAGTCCTTCGTTTAGTGTGAATTGCAGAGACTGCTCTGGCTGCTGCAGCTGGTTAATCTGTGTTGTGTTATGTGTCTGAGCTGACTTCTGCTGGTCATCTTACTAAGGTGACATTCCATCCAATCATGCATACAGGATCCCTTTCCCTGATCCAATTAAGTAATAAAATGGGCTCTTCCCCCTTCGCCATCGCCCCACTCATCCCTAAACCTGCTGCTCGTCGCATGATTTCTAAGTGGCAAGTCAACAAATTGTGTCTCTGATGCCCAGAGCTCCTTGGCTGGCTGACAACTTCATATGACTTGCTCTGTGAGAGATGGAAGGGAAAAGCCTTTTATTATATTTACTCCACCAAGCCTTAGTCAGCCAAATTCTTGGTTTCCCTAATGGAGATGTGGTGGCCTGGAGCCAGTGTGAATTTGCTCTTGGAGGAGCAAACGCTTTTACTATCGTGACAAACCCATTGCTTGCCAGAGTCTTCTGCAGCCTTTTTCAATCAGGCTGGTAACAGTAATTAACCAGCGGCTGTAGTGTGCAGTGCTGTATATTCCAGCTAGTGAAGAAAGCCTATTTATAAATGTTGATACCGGCATTGTCTAAGGCAGTGTTTCCCAACCTCGGTCCTCAATGCACACTAACAGTCTAGGTTTTAGTGATATCCATGCTTGAACACAGGTGACTTAATTAGTACCTCAGTTATTTTGATTTAATCATCTGTGCTGAAGCCTGGATATCACTAAAACCTGCACTGTAGGTGTCCCTTGAGGACCACGGTTGGGAATGCCTGGTCTAAGGAAATAACTGAGCTGGGATCAGGGGTGGACTTCTCATAAGAGTTTTGAATCCATTGTTAATCTATTCATGGAGACATTACTTCCATACTTGGAGATTACTTGAAGTGAGGCTCTGTTCTTATGCATTTTGGCATAATGTTTATTGTCCTACTAATAGCCATCTACAAACTAGCATGTGTTCCCCTGCTTTGTTCTACCATGTCCAGTCGATGCCGCAGAGGTTATAACAGGAAGGACCTAAACCCACTCTAAGTTGTTGCATTTGCAGCTCATTAGTGTGTAATGAGCATTTATTCTCTGTATATAGAAAACCATAATTCTCTTTTGTGTAATACTAACTATGTGCCACATCTCTGGCTGTTACATTATTTGTGGAAAGTAATATTTCATTTGGGTTCGGCGTCTCTATGGTTAAATCCATTAGGTCTGTGCCTCTGATTTACGCCTTCTGAGCAAAAACAATCTGATCAAGGATGTGCGAGAACCTGGCAGCATGTATATTTATCTGAAGGGTACCAGGGCATTACCAATACTTATAAAGATCTACAAAAAATTCTTAATTAACACTTTTGTATTTGGGTAAGACCCATATCACCCTCAGACAATTAAATGTTAGCACTTGTTGCTTAGTTATCCTCGGTGAGTCATGTAATGCAGTGACTGGATGCACAAGCTTAACAGTGGCTTATGATAAATTCACTTTCTTTCATTCTTGTTTTTGTGCAGTTAAAAAGCATTTCAACTTCCCAGGTACCACTTTTTTTTTTTTTTTTTTTTAAACAGACTGAAGGTCTTGCTATATGCATTACCAGATCATTAGTCAAGCGAAATTGTTTTTTTTTTTTTCTTTTGTTTTTTTTTTTGGGGGGGGGGCAGTTTCAGGCGGGGTGAGGGGTGCATGAATCAAATTTGTGTGTTTATCTTGTTTTAAGTCTCACAGAAATATAAATGTGACATATTGTAAAGGAAATTGATAACCTGGAAAAAAAACAGAAAAGGAAGACGCGAAATCACATCTGGTTTGTGCGGCTTTATTTTCTGTCTGCATTAAGGGATAAATGAAATGCATTTCCAGTCGATAGTGACATGGTCAGCAGAGTAAATGTAGAACCAGGCCCTGCACTACCTGCTCAGCGAAGGGATGCAAGGCAGGAAGGCGCCAGGGTTGGAGAGGCGCTCTCCCTGCTCTGCAGTGCTGCACCTGTCACACTGACAGGCAGCGGCGCTGGCAGCTTGTTGTAGCCTCCCCCTCCCCTGTGACAACGGCAGTGTCAATGTTCAGCCAAAAAAGGGGCGGAGCTACATGGGATCTCAGGGGCGGAGCTACATGGGACAAGGGGGCGGAGCTACACAGGACCAGACCCAGACGTGTGTGTGTGTGTGTGTGTGTGTGTGCATAATCCAGCATCCAAAACCAATCTCCCGGAGGCTGCTGCCATCGGCCCTTCCCCATTTGTCTGCCTCTGCTCCTCGCCTCCTCCACACCATCCCTGTCAGCACTCACTGTCTCACTACCCGCGATAGCATATTTGTGAGTGTGCATGAACCCTATAAAGTGTCTGTTTATATAATGGACCCCTGCATGGTGTTGGTGTTTATATAATGGACCCATGTGTGGTGTCAGTGTTTATATAATGGACCCATGTGTGGTGTCAGTGTTTATATAATGGACCCATGTGTGGCGTCAGTGTTTATATAATGGACCCCTGTGTGGTGTCAGTGTGTATATAATGGACCCCTGTGTGGTGTCAGTGTGTATATAATGGACCCCCGTGTGGTGTCAGTGTGTATATAATGGACCCCTGTGTGGTGTCAGTGTGTATATAATGGACCCCTGTGTAATGTCAGTGTGTATATAATGGACCCCCGTGTGGTGTCAGTGTGTATATAATGGACCCCGTGTGGTGTCAGTGTGTATATAAGGACCCCCGTGTGGTGTCAGTGTGTATATAATGGACCCCCGTGTGGTGTCAGTGTGTATATAATGGACCCCCGTGGAGTGTCAGTGTGTATATAATGGAACCCCGTGGAGTGTCAGTGTGTATATAATGGACTCCTGTGGAGTGTCAGCGTGTATATCAGGCCTGGCCAACCTGTGGCTCTCCAGATGTTGTGAAACTACACATACCAGCATGCCTTGCCACAGTTTTAGCATTCCCTAATAGCAAAACTGTTGCAAAGCATGAGAGCCACAGGTTGGCCAGGCCTGGTGTATATAATGGACTCCTGTGTAGTGAGAGGAGTACAGACAAGAGAGGTACTATGAGGGGAGTACAGACAAGTGGGGACACTATGAGGAAAGTTCGGACAAGTGGGGACTACAGTATGACGAGAGTACAGACTAGGGAGTAACTATGAGGAGATAACAAGGAGAGGGCACTGTATTGCAATGTATGTTTATTTGATACTTATAGACTATGAAAATTCAGCCAGAATTTGAAATTACAACTTAAGGGGCACTTTTTTTAAATTTGCCATGGGTGCCTTTAACCCTAGTTACGTCACTGCCCTCTTCCTGTCACCCAATGTCTCCCTGTCACCCCTGCCTCCCCATTCACCCTCTTTTTCCATGTCACCCACTATCTCCCTTTCACCTTCTCCCGGTCACCCACTATCTCCCTGTCTCCTGCCTCCCCAGTCACCCACTAACTCCCTGTCACTCACTATCTCTGTCACCCACTATCTCCTTGTCACCATCTCACCCACTATCTTCATGGGGAAGGGAGGCTGTCACTGTCGCCCTCCCCCCCCTGTGTTCTGTCACTGTGTGTCCCCCCACCCTATATGTTCTGTCACTGTGTCACCTCCCCCATCCTCATGTTCTGTCACACCCAGTGCTGGTGCTAGCCGTACAGCAACGTCTGCAAAGCAGGGAGGCTGCTGTACCTTGCTGATGCGCTGTGTTGCTACGGGGCTATTTCCTGGGATTTGGTTTTCCTGCCTGAGGCAGGTGAAACAAAATCCCTGATAAACCGCATCTCGGACCCAGCTTTCCGCAGCTAGTCGTAAGCGTGATGCGACTGCATGTGGCTAGGATCAGAGCGCCACATCTGTATTTGTAGGAGGGCGCAAAATTTAGAGTTTGAAGGAGGGCGCCGAACACCCTAGCACCGGGCCTGTGTAGAGCCTGAATATTACATAGGGGTGCACACAGGATTGTGTCCAAGATAGTCAGACCGTTATATAATCTATAATACAGATGTGCAGACCAGTCCACGATGTGTGTTTGGACTCCAGGAATAGTCCAGGCAACATGCTGAAATGTTGATGTCTTTTAGTGAACATCAGCACATGAACATTTTGGATATAAATATATTCAAACACTGTGTGACTGCAACAGTCTTCATTTATCAACTCACTCTATGAAAGGAGGCTGGAAGTGATTCTTTGTACAGAGAATGATCACACAGTGTTGGCCAAACTTGTGTTCTATGGATGGAATCCTGCCAAGATACGGCAATCCAGCAGCCTCAATGCTGACAGTAGGTGGAGGATTAATCACATGGAGACTCCTGTGTCCCATTCACGATACATTGTTTGTGACTAGGGGTATGTAATAACTTTTGGAAAGGGCTAACAGGTTTCTTTGTCTCATAAGGCAAACTTGATGTCTGCAAATACACTAAAGGATTCAGATAGCCATATACTATTTCAACATTTAAATAAAATTCCCCCTTACAGATATGGAGGACTCTTCAGATGACTTCCCCCTCCCGGACAGCCTTGCAGTAGGCAATGACTATTCATGTACCTACAATATGAATTTGTTTGAGGAATACACTTTGCTACTGGTAGTTTGATCATAATGTGCTTTTTTCCCCCTGTGTGTTTAATCAGTAAATCTGAATAAATGGTAAGGTGAACAGGTTTCACTGGATTAATACACAGGGCTGGTATGTACCCATATGATATATTTAACTACCTTTAAAAATACTGCCTGAGGTAACGTAGTAGTTCTAATGTGTATTATTGTATGTAGTCTATATTGAAGCTTGTTTTCCTTTAATAGTATGGAATCACCACACGAAAGAAGAAAGTATAAACTGGGAATATCAAAATATATAATCCACTGGATAGAATTGAATTTGTTATTGTATCTGGTCTTGACCACGCCTTAAGGGAAGCCATGCTAATTATCACATGTATACTTTGCATTTGTTGTGCCTGCAGGGCCAGCTACCTCATAGAAAGTTATGATTGGTTTTTCATGGTGTCATTTGGAATCTTAAAGGAGAGAAGCAATTTGAGTTACACAGGGAAATTATACAACTTCTATGGAATACAATAGCTAGTAGTGTGCCGTTTCTAGTACTTGTATCATACTTGTCTGCTCTCCAGGAATGTCTGAGACTCTCTCAAATTTTATGAACTTTCCCCAGACTCCAGCAAGAGTAGACCAGCCTCCCAGATCCATATTCAAGTGGGCAGTCTGGGTTTTTGATGACTTGATTATGTGACCCATAGTGATGAGTATCATCGTGGCATTGCACATACCACGGCATTGGGAAGAGGAAAGAGATGGGATAGCACTATGATAAATCTAAAGCTCCCACTTTAAACCACTGCAAAAGGTCAATGAAATGCAATGGGTTCACGAGGTGATGGGAGAGGGAATTTAGTGATTTTCTTCTGTGTCAAGACGCATTGAAATTCTAATGAACTTAATTGTATCTTTTATGGAAATATTTCTGGGTGTGAGGTAGTGTCGTGTTTTAAATTCCATCTTTAGATAGGAATAGCATACACCAAAATAACAATGAAAGTGAAGTAGTGGCCTTAATTTGGAGCAGTTCTTCTGTCTTTGTCTCAATGGAGCAAGTCATATTCAGGAGAAAGTTTTGTTTAAAAAAAAAAAAAAAATTAAAATGCAACATTCCAGGAATCTTCTTTATTAAAATGCCTAGAAGCTTAAATAATTTTTGTTTGTGTCCAGTTTATTGTAGGCTAACCAGTGTTTCTGCATTTATATAATCGGCATAGTATTCGCATTATAGCAATTTGTACACAAATCTGACCTTCGTCATACAGTATGCCGGCATGTTTATTTACGGCAATATACTGCATGGATACAGTGAGTACAGAATGTATACATGTTCCAGGTTCAGACCCCCCTCTCTGACCTTTACGGTTTCTGTCATAATCTTTCTAAAGACCACAGCATAAATCAATTATATTTATTTTAGCTGCTCTTTATAAAAATATATAAAATCTAAGTGAATATCTAGCTAATGTCTTCCAGAAAAACATGAATAGCTTGCTAATTTCTATGTATGGTGGTGCAGTAGTTCCTATAGCCCATTATTCTGACAGTGTAACCATGAACAGGAAATCACAAATAGTGTTTCATAATGGTCACCTTGAATTTAATGAGCATGAAAACACTGAATTAAATGCTTTAAAAGCATAATTCTAATAGGCCACATACTGTATCTGTGCTCTGAGTTATAAATTTACAAGGCCCTCATCCCCTGCTGCCAAACCAGTGGGAGTGGATGTGACGCTGAGCGGTAACACTGTAGCTCAGCACCTCTCTCCCAGCCCATAGCTAATAGTGAGGAGAAGCTGCTGACAGTTCCACTCTTAAGCTTCTGGCTGCTTCTTCATGCCATTGGCTGTTACCATGTGTGGGGAAATACAGGTACATTAGAAGCACTGTATAAGTAACATTATGCCACTCATAAAGTGTATTGGGTGTTCCATATCCATTAGTGCCCCAGTTCAGCACCCAGGTTTGCCAAAAGGTAGCCCTACTCCTGTGCATGGTGACAGCAATTGCAATTGCCCTAGTATTCCATTAACCAATATGCATTTCTACTTGTGTTCTGTTGTATATCGGTCCTAAATGTATGATATTTTAGTGATGGGCTCAGGATTGAACTAAGCATCTGACAATGATTTTTTTTTTTTTTTTTTCTGTTTCTGTTGCATCAGTTAATAGATATAATTTCACAACACTTTAAAGGAAATTATATTGTCAAAGGAGTAGAAATAGCACACAAACCCTAAAACATAACAATCACTGGCTGAACCAACATTCACTAGAATGCAGCCTATAAATGCTCTAGGAGAGCGACCTCACAGAAGCAGTGATTTTATGGACTTAAAGAATGTCTGACAGCATGTGTCCCATTTCTTCTCTCCTTTACACTATTAGTTCATACAGACAGGACGCCCTACCTTGTATACTCTGTCCTGCAATTTTCTCATATTGCAGAGTGTTCCTTAGTAAATAGCATATGTATAAATGCCAGATGAATCTAAAAAGAGGAATATCCCAGAGCGATCGGAATGCTAGATCAGTGTCCGTCCTTTTGTACTGCATTCAGTGTAACCATGTCCTGAGTCTAGAACAGGTCATTGGCTCTAATAATGTGTAAAGTGTTTCTTTAGAATACTACCCAGATTAGTGTTTTTACTGTATTTTGTAGTAGAGTATTTTTCACTATTTAATGTTAAATTGTAAAGTGTATGTGTCAGGCTTTAGGGCGTGTTTTAAAATACAGTTCTATGAAATGTATGCACATCACAGGTGGTAATTGTGCTATTATCATCATATTGTCAAGAGAGTGAGTTACAAGGAGGATACTGCAACCCTTTCTGATAACACATAAAACATGTTGCAGAAACAGCCTAAAACTATTTGGGCACTATCTGCTTCCTCCTGTGGCATGGGGGGATATGTTTCTCACCTTGCCCAGCCCCAGTAGCCACTCATAAGCATGTTACCATGTATTTTAGCTGTCTTAATCATCCACTACTCCGCATGTTCACTGCTGCTTATTGTGTGCTGGGAAACTTCCCGGATAGGTTACCTAACATTGCATCAAGCCATGAAACCCCTACTCCATATGAGGCAGATATGATAGCAGCCTCCTTTGGTGATCTTTTTTTTTTTATTTTTTTTTGCAGTAGTATTGGCCACAGTGCAGCCCTACTCCAGCTCCAGGAAGTTTCTGACTATCACAGAGCAGGGGGGAGGCTGAGCTCATAGTTGCCTCACCTGTGGTCTCTGCTTGACCATTTTGATTATAAAATTGGTTAGAATAATGCAGAGATGATTGCCTATGTATGGCGCTACAGAACCTTTGTGGTGCCATAGAAATAAAAAAGATAATTAAAATTAATAGAACTTCAAATCATACTGCTTAAGTGTAATCTAGCCCAATAATACCTTAGGTTTTAGTTCTGGCACTGCTGTTTTTTTAGGATTTTTAACCTTTTACTTAAACTTTTTATCAATTATTTGGCCAAGCCTTATAAAGAGAGAGAAAAAAAAATTCCCCCCCTCCCCTCCCAATTCATTTTTAAATGCATCTTTCATTGTATCTCCGGTTATTTTATTAATGCATTAGTTTTAATTTTGTAAAAAAAAAAAGTGGTTTCTGCTTGATAACTAACTTTGTGTTTGGAAATATTTATTCTTCTATGACTCTACATAACCAGCATACTATATTTAATACCGTAGGCATTGAATGTCCGAGAGGTGCAAGAAATATCCCCAGTGGTGTTCAGGAAGGAGAGCCTTTCAGTGAGGACGCCATGATGCACACAAAGGAGCTGGTGCTGCAACGAGAGGTAGGAGTCTTGTTCAACCCAGTGCTGGGTGTTTTAACAAGCTGTATGGTCATTCTCCCAATGGCAGAAGTCACTGGAAGCGAGAGAAGTTCCACTCATAGGAACCTAATGTCTGTTGGTATTTGACAAGACCTATGTACATATATTACATCTATATGAGAATTTGCTGGAAAGACTATCCATTACATTTCTCTTGAATGTTACCACTACTAGTAGTTACAGAGAAGTCATATTTGATAAAAATGGTTTCTCAGAGGAAATTATAAGCTGTAGATTTGTCCTCTTAAACAACAGGATATGTCACATGTGACTGAGGATGTTTCTCAAAACACGTTCATCAGAATGATTTAGTGAAAGAAAATTTTGTGCTGACTTCCAGCCTCTTAAATGAAAAGTTGTATGTTCAAATCATTGTCATAAAAACATGTTTCCGAGTTTAAATGTGTCTCACAATTACTGTGACTTCCTTTCCCTGCCCTGTTTGACTCTCCAACTTCATTACTGTACAGCTGTGTCCACCTACATCTAGCCTCCCTGCGCGTTACACAGCTCACCTAGTCACGCCAAGCGGCTTTTCATGTAACTTTTTCATTAAAATACATATTATTCATACCGCTATGTGAATATGACGCACAAGCAGCCTTACTGATTAAAATATGTGGCATGCCTATATATTGTATGCAACTGCAGCTGTATCTGCATACGAAATGCTATGGGAGATGACTGTCATGAGTAAGTTGACAGGTGCTGGTCAACTCCGTTAACGCCGGGCATCTTTTTTTGCTGACAATGCTTCTTATTCATACCGTTATATGAATTAGACACAAGTAGATTCTGCTGATTAAAATATATGGCATGCCTACTGTATATTCTCTGTGCAACTGCACCTGTATCTGCATATGATAATGCTATGTAACAGTGTTTTCTAGGAAAATATACTCTCCTTTTAAATGCACACCTATTAGTCACAGCTCAGTTGTGTCAAAACCAATCTAGCCATGGTTCAGAGCTAAGATCATAGGTGAGATCAGTTGTGGGCAAAATACTAAATTTTGGTGGCCACATGTGTGATACTGGCATAATAGAGTTTAATAAAAGAAATATATGCTACATGTCACCTGTGATTGATTCAGGTTCTGAAAGCCACTAGGACTTTGGCGCATCACTTGGGCTGTATAGAATGGTCACATTATGTATAGGTGTTGGACTGTAACACTTCCAAGGGTCAAAATACAGACTGTCAATCTGTAGCAAGCCAGTGGAACAGTGAAATCATGTATTTTGCTAAACAGCAGCAGTACAGTCAGCAAGGCAAATTTTTTTTTCTTGTTTTGGAAATTAGTTCCAAAGCGTGAGTGTAAGCAGCACATAATGAGATCCTAATAATGTTGGTAATGTCAACACAATAGCTGCTCTGAACCCGGCCACTAATAGTAAAACTAAAAAGTTGACACAAAATAACAAAAACCGAGGTTGGAAAGGTGGGCAACGTCAAAACGAAGACAGAGACAGTGGGGTATATGCAATTGCGGTCGAATTCACGAAATTGTCGAATTTCGGGACATTTTCGCCAAAAAAAAAAATTCGTCAATGCAATTCAGTACTTTCCGTCAATAAAACGGACTTTCAAAATTCGACTTTTTGAAATTCGACTTTTTGAAATTCGACTTTTTGAAATTTGACTTTTTGAAATTTGACTTTTTGAAATTTGACTTTTTGAAATTTGACTTTTTGCAAATTCGACTTTTTGCAAATTCGACTTTTTGCAAATTCGACTTTTTGCAAATTCGACTTTTTGCAAATTCGACTTTTTGCAAATTCGACTTTTCTGCAATGATACAAGTGCTGCAATTCGACCAAAGTGTATTCAATTGAAGTTTGGAAATTCGACAACAGTGCTTTTAGACAGCAAATTCGTCATTTTCAATCCGCCACACTTTGGAGGGTGAAACCAATAAAAAAAATTTAAAACATGTTTTTTTTGTGTTTTTTTTTCTTGGTAATATCAGATCTATTTATATTAGAAGGGATTAGGTATTAGGTTTGTCTTTTTTGGAGGCACAAATATTATTTATATATTTTTAAAAATAATATATATTTATTTTTATTTTTTTATAGATGGAATGGTAAAATCCCGGGAAAAAATGGCGTGGGGTCCCCCCTCCAAAGCATAACCAGCCTCGGGCTCTTCGAGCTGGTCCTGGTTCTAAAAATGCGGGGAAAAATTTGACAGAGGATCCCCCGTATTTTTAAAACCAGCACCGGGCTCTGCGCCTGGTGCTGGTGCAAAAAATACGGGGGACAAAACGAGTAGGGGTCCCCCGTATTTTTCACACCAGCATCAGGCTCCACTAGCTGGACAGATCATGCCACAGCCGGGGGTCACTTTTATACAGTGCCCTGCGGCCGTGGCATTAAATATCCAACTAGTCACCCCTGGCCGGGGTACCCTGGGGGAGTGGGGACCCCTTCAATCAAGGGGTCCCCCCCCCAGCCACCCAAGGGCCAGGGGTGAAGCCCGAGGCTGTCCCCCCCCATCCAATGGCTGCGGATGGGAGGCTGATAGCCTTGAGAAAAATGACAAGAATATTGTTTTTTCCAGTAGTACTACAAGTCCCAGCAAGCCTCCCCCGCAAGCTGGTACTTGGAGAACCACAAGTACCAGCATGCGGGAGAAAAACGGGCCCGCTGGTACCTGTAGTACTACTGAAAAAAATACCCAAATAAAAACAGGACACACACACCGTGACTTGTACAACTTTATTACATACTGCCGACACACACATACTTACCTATGTTGACACGAAGCAGTCGGTCCTCTTCTCCAAGTAGAATCCACGGATACCTGAAAATAAAAGATAATTATACTCACCTTCCAGCGTCCAGAGATACATCCACGTCCAGAAAATAATCCAGGTACTTGGCAAAAAAACAAAACGCAAATACCCGTGCCAGCGGACTGAAAGGGGTCCCATATTCACACATGAGACCCCTTTCCCCGAATGCAGAGACCTCTATGTGACAGCTGTCACAGAAAGGTCTCTTCAGCAAATCAGTGAGTGCAACGTCCTTGCACTCTGCTGATTGGCTCTGTGCGCGTCTGAGCTGACAGCGCATTGCAAAGCCTCTCCATTACTTTCAATGGTGGGAACTTTGCGGCTAGCGGTGGGGTCACCCGCCGGTCAGCGGCTGACCGCGGGTAACCCCCCCGCTGACGGCAAAGTTCCCACCATTGAATATAATGGAAAGGCTTTGCGATGCGCTGTCACAGCACAGACAGCGCACAGCCAATCAGGTGAGCGCCACGTAGTAGCGCTTCCTGATTGGCTGAAGGGACCTCAGTGACAGGAGTCACGTGGTGTCCTGGCACATTCGGGGAAAGGGGTCTCATGTGTGAATATGGGACCCCTTTCAGTCCGCAGGATCGGGTCATTGCGTTTTGTTTTTTTGCCAAGTACCTGGATTATTTTCTGGACGTGGATGTATCTCTGGACGCTGGAAGGTGAGTATAATTATCTTTTATTTTCAGGTATCCGTGGATTCTACTTGGAGAAGAGGACCGACTGCTTCGTGTCAACATAGGTAAGTATGTGTGTGTCGGCAGTATGTAATAAAGTTGTACAAGTCACGGTGTGTGTGTCCTGTTTTTATTTGGGTATTTTTTTTCCAGTAGTACTACAGGTACCAGCGGGCCCGTTTTTCTCCCGCATGCTGGTACTTGTGGTTCTCCAAGTACCAGCTTGCGGGGGAGGCTTGCTGGGACTTGTAGTACTACTTGAAAAAAACAATATTCTTGTCATTTTTCTCAAGGCTATCAGCCTCCCATCCGCAGCCATTGGATGGGGGGGACAGCCTCGGGCTTCACCCCTGGCCCTTGGGTGGCTGGGGGGGGGACCCCTTGATTGAAGGGGTCCCCACTCCCCCAGGGTACCCCGGCCAGGGGTGACTAGTTGGATATTTAATGCCACGGCCGCAGGGCACTGTATAAAAGTGACCCCCGGCTGTGGCATTATCTGTCCAGCTAGTGGAGCCTGATGCTGGTGTGAAAAATACGGGGGACCCATACTCGTTTTGTCCCCCATATTTTTTGCACCAGCACCAGGCGCAGAGCCCGGTGCTGGTTTTAAAAATACGGGGGATCCTCTGTCAAATTTTCCCCCGCATTTTTAGAACCAGGACCAGCTCGAAGAGCCCGAGGCTGGTTATGCTTTGGAGGGGGGACCCCACGCCATTTTTTCCCGTTTTTTCCCGTTTTTTAAAATCGCGGCAAATTCCGGCAAATCGGCCGTTTTTCGCCCGCGGGAATGTCGAATCCGTTTTTCATTGAATATGGTGAATTCCGGCAGCCACCTGCCGGAATTCACCTGTCGAATTGTGTCGAATTAAAAAACGGCGATAATTTGCCGCGATTCGCCGTGAATTGCATATACCTCAGTATCTCCTCCTTACCAAGCTAAAATAAATCCAAGGACCATCCCCAAAGCAAAACAAACACACTCCATTGGCGCCCCCCCCCCCCAAAAAAAAATAAAATAAAAATAAAAACACATGCCAACTGAACTCAAAAGTGAACCCTGTTTCCTGCAGGGCTGTGAAGTGCACAAGCCTTGAGGTTTATGACACTACTGTCAAATTAAATGTCCTCCGTGTTCTTTCTTGGTCAGAACATTTCATAAAATATTTTATGTTCAATCAATTTAAGTAGACTGATGATTTACATGATGGTGATGAAAATGCCTTGTGCTACCGTTTTACTACATTAAATGTGTTATTACTAATATACATATGCCATTTACTGAGGAGTCATACAGAAAATAAAAAAAATCAACATAGACTGTTTGGCATACTGACTTCATGGCCCTAACTGTAACAGTAATGTTACATTTTGGGCCAAAATAGTAATAATGCCCAACACTATATCGGCAATAATGGAGCCTAGAAATATGCAAACAGTACAGTAATAGAGTAAATACCAAGTTACCATTACTTAGAAAATACCAGCATATTACTGCTGGGCACAAATCGTTCTAAAACAAGACTGTTTTCAGACAAAGGGATCATGAGGGTTTGTTTACACTAGAGGAATATTCCCACAGTCTAATACTAGTATTAGTAATGTCCCATTATGATGATGGCTATAATGCTCTGTAATATGTCAGCAGTATAGTAGTAAGTTGTACTAATACCCCTTTTCCACTAGGTCCTTAAAACACGGGTAAATGCGCGGGGGCACGCATTTACCCGTGTTTTTCCCTAGTGGAAATGGGTCCCCCTGCAAATTCCCGTATCAAGTGATCCAGGAATCCTACCCGGGTAGCTTGCCGGGTTGAACACGTGTTCAACCCGGTAAGCTGTCTAGTGTGAACGGGAGCCGTGTCGAGGCGACATGGCTCCTGTTCACAGTGTATGGGAGGGCAGCGCTGGGAGATCATGTGATCTCCCAGCGCCGCCCCTGCCGCATCACTAGCAGCGTCACCAACCCAGCAATATGCCGGGTTGGTGAGCGCTGTCTAAAAGGGGGCTGTAGCACGGGTCGCAGCCGTGTCAGGCGACATAGCTGTGACCCGTGCTTGTAGTGGAAAAGGGGTATTAGTAGTAATACCCAAGATATGCTAAATAATTGTTAAATATCAGCTGTCCCTGTGATGTACTCTGTGATAAGACGACTGTTATGTCCTTATGGTGTTCCCAGGTAGGAGGATCATCCTACTCCAAGCAACTTGGAAAGTAATCTGTTTATAACTTCCCTCTACCATTGCAACTCATAAGGAGACTCAGCGGTGCTTCACTTTCTGCCTTTTAATAGCTGTCACCATTACAGGCTCACACAGTCCTTGCGTGTGAGAGTGCCGGCTATCATCACCGCTGTTGCATATCGACACTGGCTAAAGCTCAAGGTATTCGGCTTCTGTGCCCACTCAGTAAGCCACCTACAAGGACTCCCCTTGACCTCTTTACCGTCTATAGCTCAAGATAGGCCCTCATGATCTGTGCTGCTCAGAGACCCTTATACAGGGACTTCCCTTACTTCCAGTGCTGATTACATTATAGCAACAGACATGAAAATGGATTTACTTCCAGTTGGTGATGTCAGTTTGCCGGAAGTTTATAATTTGTTCTCTACGAACGATAGCTATGCTACCTATTTTGTTTTATAATCTCAAAATAGGAATAGCATAAGGACATATCTGAATACCATTTATTTCCTCTTATTATCTACATCAACTGGATAGCTGATATCTATGAATGACGTATCCTCACAATCTCAGTTTATATTAATATCTGGGTGTCTAGTTATAGCATACAGTATTCAATGTATTTTTCTAATGCATTAGTACTTGTGCATGTGCTCTGAATATTTTTTTTTTTTTTTTTTGGGGGTGGGGGGGAGTTGCAACCATGGTTTCATTTATTTACCATTTCATAGCAACCTTTATTTAAATAGGGTGTTTTTTTTTTATGGGTTTGCTACCTTCACAGCTGCTTAAAACTTATTAGTTTTAGAAATGACTTCTCTTCCAACTTCTTCGCTTTTTCTTTCCTATTTACCAACATATGGGCATGAATTATCAACCCTCTGCTGATCTCAGTCTCTTTATCCCAGTCCAGCCTGTCTCACCTCTAGTGGCATTGCTCAAGTGGCGCCAAGTATCTAGTATATAACGTAAGATTTGTACTTCAGACTCCCAATTTTCGATAGTCACTGGTTCATGTTCAGTATCTCATATCATGTCTAGTATTGTGGCACTAGGTGATCTTTGGGCAATTCTGTGTATGGCAATCTTCCCTCTCTTTGAAATTTTCTTTCATTATGTTGGTGGAGAAGAAAAATGGGGACAGGGCTTTTCTCCAGGGCACAAGAGAAAAGTAGGGCTGTGTTCCATGGCTGTCAGTGGGTTATAGTGTACACTATTCCCAAGCAGGTTCAAGTTCTTGAAAAAAAATAAATGCTTGTTTTAGAGCAGCCTTTTCATGCATGTTATCCAAAACTATGATTTTCCTAACTGCAATCCACCTTGAGAGGTATTGGTGACCATGTTGATCTTTTGTATGCAAACTGTCAACAAAAGACTACAGGGAACATTTAAGTTTATTTTTCATTTTCAGTGTTATACCCTTGCCTTTTGTGCAGCTCAGAGGTCAGTATACGTTGTGTGAAGTATTGCACTTAATGGTTATTGCAGCAACATCAATAGAATTGATTTGCCTGAAGGTTAGGAGTGACTGTATCCTGGATATGCTTTCAGTTTCTTCATAAAACAGTGTTTCAGTTTTTAAAAATGGTATACTTGTGTGGTTGGAAGGTGTCCAGCTGCTTGTGCTTTCTCAAGGTTATTGAGATGGGTCTGTTTTATGATTAGTACCTTGGAAGAGACAGAGCATAGGACATGGTTGTTTTCTACAGTAGGTAAATTAAACAATACAGACTTACTGTTCTTTCATCCATATTTACGCCTCCCCTTTTTGCCTTCATTCACATTTTCTGTCCTGTTTACGCCCAACCTCTTTTTTCTTTTATCTCTGATGCGCTTTCTCCTCAGTCTTTCATATCCCTTAATCTTAATCTTGTTTTTTCTCCAGTGATCACTTGTACAAAAGGCTGATCTTTCATTGTTCCGGGGTGTAACAGGGGAAGTTAACAGTATTTCAGTGTTTCAGGCAGACAATTAGTCACAAGCCAATTTTGAAGACCCTTTAATGCCAAAGAATCTTCTCAACATTTTTTTCTTTATTTTTAATTTGTAATTTATCAGTAAGAGAGTTTCCTCTGAGACCCAGATAATCAGCTCTCATCTCTTGTCTTAGATCCTTAAATGTAGAACCCTTACTGATGTATAGAACAATACGGTACTTAGAATCCGTTTTTGTTATGCTGATTTAGCTGGTCATGATAGTGTTAAATACTGAATTTCTTAAAATTAAATTGATTGTACATTTGCAAGTAGGGCCCTCTTAGTTTTATTATATATATTTTTTTTTATTGTTTGATTCCAATTGTAATGCATTGAGGACTATGCTGTAACTACAGAAATAAAAAAAAATTATAATCCAGAAAGCAGATTGTGAATGTAACCCATTAGGGTTTAGGCTGCATTAAATTAACCTTTTATCTTTCCAGATTGATCAGCATAAAGGTCTAATTACTTTAGACACCCTCTTGCTGCTTAAGGGAGGGATGGCAACTATTTGGCTTCTACTGTTTGTTGAACACATTAGAGAGCATATATCCTCTTAGGATCAGTATGATCCCGTTGCTGAACTGTATCGAGCTGAAAAAAGCTGGTCTGTTTTCTCAGTAACTTGATCACATAATACAGTATGCACATGTTCCAAAATGTTCATGGTTGACTGCGGGTTTCCAGTGGTTTTGTTTTGTAGCTCCTTAATTGACTTTCTGTCCTTGTAAAGATCAAATTAAGATCTGTTGTATTGCCATGAGAGAAGGGAGACCCCTGAACACAGGTTGTTCTGTGTCTTAGGGATATTTGTGGATTTAACCTTTTAACTGTATCTACAGTATGTACTGCTGTTTGAGAAATCTGGTACATCTGTCTGACCTTTTCAAGTTTACCAGTGAGATAATTGAATAGTTTTAGAAATTTGCTTGGACTGTTTGTGCCTCTTGTTCTGAGCAGCAACAGCTACAATTATATCTAAACAAATATAGTTGTTTCTTCATACACACACTGTTCATTTTAAGTAGAATAAGTACAATAGTTGTGCTTCCTGATTCTTCAGTCTAGATTTTAGGCACGTTGATCAATCCACCTTTACCTAACCAGGGATGGGGAACTTTCGACCCTCCAGCCGTTGTTGAACTACACATCCTAGCATGCCCTGCAACAGTTTTAGCATGGCCAAATAGTAAAACTGTAGCAAGGCATGCTGGAATGTGTAGTTCAACAACACCTGGAGGGCCGAAGGTTCCCCATCCCTGACCTAAACAAATGTGAGACTTCAAACGTTTGAAGTCACCACATGTTATTCAGTTATGCATCATATTATTCAGTACCTTTCTCTAACGTCCTAGTGGATGCTGGGGACTCCGTCAGGACCATGGGGATTAGCGGCTCCGCAGGAGACAGGGCACAAAAATAAAGCTTTAGGATCAGGTGGTGTGCACTGGCTCCTCCCCCTATGACCCTCCTCCAAGCCTCAGTTAGGTTTTTGTGCCCGTCCGAGCAGGGTGCAATCTAGGTGGCTCTCCTAAAGAGCTGCTTAGAAAAAGTTTTTAGGTTTTTTATTTTCAGTGAGTCCTGCTGGCAACAGGCTCACTGCATCGAGGGACTTAGGAGAGAGAAGTCAACTCATCTGCGTGCAGGATGGATTGGCTTCTTAGGCTACTGGACACCATTAGCTCCAGAGGGATCGAACACAGGCCCAGCCATGGAGTCCGGTCCCGGAGCCGCGCCGCCGACCCCCCTTGCAGATGCCGAAGATGGAAGAGGTCCAGAAGCAGGCGGCAGAAGACTTTTCAGTCTTCCTGAGGTAGCGCACAGCACTGCAGCTGTGCGCCATTGTTGTCAGCACACTTCACACAGCGGTCACGGAGGGTGCAGGGCGCTGGGGGGGCGCCCTGGGCAGCAATGTATAATACCTTTTTATGGCTAAAAAATACATCACATATAGCCCTTGAGGCTATATGGATGTATTTAACCCCTGCCAGATCTCACAAACTCCGGAGAAGAGCCCGCCGAAATAGGGGGCGGGGCTTATTCTCCTCAGCACACAGCGCCATTTTCCTGCTCAGCTCCGCTGTGAGGAAGGCTCCCAGGACTCTCCCCTGCACTGCACTACAGAAACAGGGTAAAACAGAGAGGGGGGGCACTTTTTTTGGCGATATTACTATATTTAAGCTGCTATAAGGATACAACACTTATATAGGGTTGTTCCCATATATATTATAGCGCTTGGGTGTGTGCTGGCAAACTCTCCCTCTGTCTCCCCAAAGGGCTAGTGGGGTCCTGTCTTCAATAGAGCATTCCCGGTGTGTCTGCTGTGTCGGTACGTGTGTGTCGACATGTATGAGGACGATGTTGGTGTGGAGGCAGAGCAATTGCCGGTAATGGTGATGTCACCCCCCAGGGAGTCGACACCGGAATGGATGGCTTTGTTTATGGAATTACGTGATAATGTCAGCACATTACAAAAATCAGTTGACGACATGAGACGGCCGGAAAACCAGTTAGTACCTGCCCAGGCGTCTCAGACATCGTCAGGGGCTGTAAAACGCCCTTTACCTCAGTCGGTCGAGACAGACCCAGACACGGACACTGAATCTAGTGTCGACGGTGAAGAAACAAACGTATTTTCCAGTAGGGCCACACGTTATATGATCACGGCAATGAAGGAGGCTTTGCATATCTCTGATACTACAAGTACCACAAAAAGGGGTATTATGTGGGGGGTGAAAAAACTACCTGTAGTTTTTCCTGAATCAGAGGAATTGAATGATGTATGTGATGAAGCGTGGGTTAACCCAGATAGAAAAGTGCTAATTTCAAAAAAGTTATTGGCATTATACCCTTTCCCGCCAGAGGTTAATGCGCGCTGGGAAACACCCCCTAAGGTGGATAAGGCGCTCACACGCTTATCAAAACAAGTGGCGTTACAGTCTCCTGATACGGCCGCCCTCAAGGATCCAGCTGATAGGAGGCTGGAAACTACCCTAAAAAGTATATACACACATACTGGTGTTATACTGCGACCAGCCATCGCCTCAGCCTGGATGTGCAGTGCTGGGGTGGTCTGGTCGGATTCCCTGACTGAAAATATTGATACCCTGGTGAGGGACAGTATTTTACAGACTTTAGAGCAATTAAAGGATGCTTTTCTTTATATGCGAGATGCTCAGAGGGATATTTGCACTCTGGCATCGAGAGTAAGTGCGATGTCCATATCTGCCAGAAGAAGTTTATGGACACGACAGTGGTCAGGTGATGCGGATTCCAAACGGCATATGGAAGTATTGCCGTATAAAGGGGAGGAATTATTTGGCGTCGGTCTATCGGATTTGGTGGCCACGGCAACTGCCGGGAAATCCACCTTTTTACCTCAGACCCCCTCCCAACAGAAAAAGACACCGTCTTTTCAGCCGCAGTCCTTTCGGTCCTATAAGAAGCGGGCAAAAGGACAGTCATATCTGCCCCGAGGCAGAGGAAAGGGTAAGAGAGGGCAGCAAGCAGCTCCTTCCCAGGAACAGAAGCCCTCCGCGGGTTCTGCAAAGCCCTCAGCATGACGCTGGGGCTTTACAAGCGGACTCAGGAACGGTGGGGGGTCGACTCAAGAATTTCAGCGCGCAGTGGGCTTGCTCACAGGTGGACCCCTGGATCCTGCAGGTAGTATCTCAGGGTTACAGGTTGGAATTCGAGAAGTCTCCCCCTCGCCGGTTCCTAAAGTCTGCTTTGCCAACGTCTCCCTCAGACAGGGCGACGGTATTGGAAGCCATTCACAAGCTGTTTTCTCAGCAGGTGATAGTCAAGGTACCCCTCCTACAACAGGAAAAGGGGTATTACTCCACGCTATTTGTGGTACCGAAGCCGGACGGCTCGGTAAGACCTATTCTAAATCTGAAATCTTTGAACCTGTACATACAAAAATTCAAGTTCAAGATGGAATCACTCAGAGCAGTGATAGCGAATCTGGAAGAAGGGGACTTTATGGTGTCCCTGGACATGAAAGATGCTTACCTGCATGTCCCAATTTGCCCTTCACATCAAGGGTACCTCAGGTTCGTGGTGCAAAACTGTCATGATCAGTTTCAGACGCTGCCGTTTGGATTGGCCACGGCACCTCGGGTCTTTACCAAGGTAATGGCCGAAATGATGATTCTTCTGCGAAGAAGAGGCGTATTAATTATCCCTTACTTGGACGATCTCCTGATAAGGGCAAGGTCCAGAGAACAGCTGGAGGACGGAGTAGCACTAACCCAAGTAGTGCTGCAACAACACGGGTGGATTCTGAATTTTCCAAAATCTCAGTTGACCCCGACAACACGTCTGCTGTTCCTGGGAATGATTCTGGACACGGTTCAGAAAAAGGTGTTTCTTCCGGAGGAGAAAGCCAAGGAGTTATCCGAACTTGTCAGGAACCTCCTAAAACCAGGAAAAGTGTCTGTGCATCAATGCACAAGAGTCCTGGGAAAGATGGTGGCTTCTTACGAAGCAATCCCATTCGGCAGATTCCACGCACGAACTTTTCAGTGGGATCTGCTGGACAAATGGTCCGGATCGCATCTGCAGATGCATCAGCGGATAACCTTATCGCCACGGACAAGGGTGTCTCTTCTGTGGTGGTTGCAGAGTGCTCATCTGTTAGAAGGCCGCAGATTCGGCATACAGGACTGGGTCCTGGTGACCACGGATGCCAGTCTGAGAGGCTGGGGAGCGGTCACACAGGGAAGAAACTTCCAGGGAGTATGGTCAAGCCTGGAGATGTCTCTTCACATAAATATACTGGAGCTAAGAGCGATTTACAATGCTCTAAGCCTGGCAAAACCCCTGCTTCAGGGTCAGCCGGTGTTGATCCAGTCGGACAACATCACGGCAGTCGCCCACGTAAACAGACAGGGCGGCACAAGAAGCAGGAGAGCAATGGCAGAAGCTGCAAGGATTCTTCGCTGGGCGGAAGATCATGTGATAGCACTGTCAGCAGTGTTCATTCCGGGAGTGGACAACTGGGAAGCAGACTTCCTCAGCAGACACGATCTACACCCGGGAGAGTGGGGACTTCATCCAGAAGTCTTCCACATGATTGTGAACCGTTGGGAAAAACCAATGGTGGATATGATGGCGTCTCGCCTCAACAAAAAACTGGACAGGTATTGCGCCAGGTCAAGAGACCCTCAGGCAATAGCTGTGGATGCTCTGGTAACACCGTGGGTGTTCCAGTCAGTGTATGTGTTTCCTCCTCTGCCTCTCATACCCAAAGTACTGAGAATTATACGGCAAAGGGGAGTAAGAACGATACTCGTGGCTCCGGATTGGCCAAGAAGAACTTGGTACCCGGAACTTCAGGAGATGCTCACGGAAAATCCGTGGCCTCTACCTCTAAGACGGGACCTGATTCAGCAGGGACCGTGTCTATTCCAAGACTTACCGCGGCTGCGTTTGACGGCGTGGCGGTTGAACGCCGAATTCTAAGGGAAAAAGGCATTCCAGAAGAGGTCATTCCTACACTGGTTAAAGCCAGGAAGGAGGTGACTGCACAACATTATCACCGCATTTGGAGAAAATATGTTGCGTGGTGTGAGGCCAGGAAGGCCCCCACGGAGGAATTTCAATTGGGTCGATTCCTACATTTCCTGCAAACAGGATTGTCTATGGGCCTCAAGTTGGGGTCCATTAAGGTTCAAATTTCGGCCCGGTCGATTTTCTTCCAGAAATAATTGGCTTCAGTTCCTGAAGTCCAGACTTTTGTAAAAGGAGTACTACATATACAGCCCCCGGTTGTGCCCCCAGTGGCTCCGTGGGACCTTAATGTAGTTTTGGATTTTCTCAAATCCCATTGGTTTGAGCCACTCAAATCGGCGGATTTGAAATATCTTACATGGAAAGTAACCATGCTACTGGCCCTGGCTTCAGCCAGGAGAGTGTCAGAATTGGCGGCTTTATCGTATAAAAGCCCATATCTGATTTTCCATTCGGACAGGGCAGAACTGCGGACGCGTCCTCATTTTCTGCCTAAGGTGGTGTCAGCGTTTCACCTGAACCAGCCTATTGTGGTGCCTGCGGCTACTAGCGATTTGGAGGATTCCAAGTTGCTGGACGTTGTCAGGGCATTGAAAATATATATTTCAAGGACGGCTGGAGTCAGAAAATCTGACTAGCTGTTTACACTGTATGCACCCAACAAGCTGGGTGCTCCTGCTTCTAAGCAGACGATTGCTCGTTGGATTTGTAGCACAATTCAACTTGCACATTCTGTGGCAGGCCTGCCACAGCCTAAATCTGTCAAGGCCCATTCCACAAGGAAGGTGGGCTCATCCTGGGCGGCTGCCCGAGGGGTCTCGGCATTACAACTCTGCCGAGCAGCTACGTGGTCGGGGGAGAACACGTTTGTAAAATTCTACAAATTTGATACCCTGGCTAAAGAGGACCTGGAGTTCTCTCATTCGGTACTGCAGAGTCATCCGCACTCTCCCGCCCGTTTGGGAGCTTTGGTATAATCCCCATGGTCCTGACGGAGTCCCCAGCATCCACTAGGACGTTAGAGAAAATAAGATTTTACTTACCGATAAATCTATTTCTCGTAGTCCGTAGTGGATGCTGGGCGCCCATCCCAAGTGCGGATTGTCTGCAATACTTGTACATAGTTATTGTTACAAAAAAATCGGGTTGTTCTTGTTGTGAGCCGTCTGTTCAGAGGCTCCTACGTTGTCATACTGTTAACTGGGTTCAGATCACAAGTTGTACGGTGTGATTGGTGTGGCTGGTATGAGTCTTACCCGGGATTCAAAATCCTTCCTTATTGTGTACGCTCGTCCGGGCACAGTATCCTAACTGAGGCTTGGAGGAGGGTCATAGGGGGAGGAGCCAGTGCACACCACCTGATCCTAAAGCTTTATTTTTGTGCCCTGTCTCCTGCGGAGCCGCTAATCCCCATGGTCCTGACGGAGTCCCCAGCATCCACTACGGACTACGAGAAATAGATTTATCGGTAAGTAAAATCTTATTTTTACCAACTTCCTCCTCCCTTACCTACCTACCTCTCTGCCCTTGACTTAGCCACTGATTGTGCTTCCAAAATTGATGTTTACCACCAGGATATCGCTTCTCTTCGGACCACATCCCCATTTCCAACAGCCTCTTCATCCGACCTGCCTGCTAGCTTGGATGAAATTCCTCTCCATCTGCTTCCTGGACTCCATACAGTCTCACCACCTCTCAATACCTGCTCCCAACAAATCAATCTAATTTGGTACAGCCCCTTTCTCCTACAAGAATGCCATTGTCTCATCCATCCTGAAAAACCAACATTTCTCTACCAACCTATCTCTTCATTCCATGTGTTTCAAGAGCCTCTAGCAGCTTGTCTGACACCTTTTCTTAGTTTCTTCTAGACCCACTTCAAACTAGTTTGTGTTCCTTCCACTACTTGCTATAGTCACTAATCTTCTACATCAAGGGGTTTTCTCTCTACTCCTCAGTGACCTGTCTGCTATCTTTTGATACACACACCTTCTCTTCCTTGACACACTATCTTCAATCTCCCTGACTCATTCCTCACTTTGACCTAAAGCTCTAACTGCTCCTTCTGTCTCCACTTTCCCTCTACCCACTCGTGTTTCTCCATGGAATTTTCTTGCCCCCTTCACCTCTTCTTTTGCACCTCCTTGTTTTAAGATTTCATCTGTCTTTCCAACACCACTTCTACACTACTGACACCCAAATGTTCCCCTACTCCCTACCCCTGTAACTCCATCCTGTCTCGTGTGTCTTTCCACAATACCCTCCTTGTTGAGATATAGTTTTCTCACACACCTTACCAAAACCAATCTCCTTGTATTCCCTCATCCAGAACCCCCTATCATTTATCACTATCCTCACCTTTGACACTCAAGAACTCTGCCTAGGCATCATTCTCAAATCTCCCTCAACCTTCACTACTCATATCCAGTCTTTCTCTGAATCCTATGGCTTCCATCTTCACAATATCTCTGAAATGAGACCCTTTCTTGCCATGAATGCCAAAAATGAAAAAGAACCAACTATTAAGTTAACGGACACTCATGGATTGATTGGTAAATATTAATCAATTAGTATTGTTATACTAGTATTGATGATCATGGGAACTGTAGATTTAAGTCCCCTTTCTGATATTTTTTATTTAAATTGTAAAGACTCCTTTAAAGCAAATTAAATAAACAAAAAGGGAAATACATGGTTATGCCAACTGTCACAATGTAGACATTACTGGGTTAGGCATTGTACATGTCAACATTATCATGTCTACATTATGCTCATAATGACATTCTGGATGTCAACATTTTATTTAGCACCCACATTTATAATCAATACAGGTATTGCTGCAGTAAAGTAAAGCTTTATATTACCACAAGGTCTGATGTGTACTTCTGTGCTGTGCAATTAGCAGGCATAATTCCCCATCACAATATAATATTTGATAATATGTGGGAGATTTAACAGTTTGGAGAGAGATGGAGTACCAACCAATCAATTCCTAATTATCATTTTTCAAACACTGCCTGTAAAATGACAGGAGCAGATTGGTTGGTACTTGATCTCTCCATGCTTTGATAAATCTGTCCATAAGTATTAGCCTGATTGTTAAGTAGTTGTGTTAATAAGGAATTTGCATCTTTTTTGATCGCTAGTCAAGCACAGGCTGATTGACAGGAAGCTGGCATTTGGGGGTGGTAACTGGCTATTTTCTGGGAGTGACAGGAAAAACGCAGGCTTTGCCAAGCGTTTTCATGGTTGTTGTGTGATATCGGCTCTGGCCCCGATCAGCCTGTTTGTATCGCACTGTAGGAGTTAGTCCTGGGCTACACCCAGACTGCACAGAATGAAAAAAACATTCAATGGTGAGTAACATGCAAATGGATTTGCAGATGTCCGCTGTCTGAAGTTTTTGTATGGCGTACGCATGCATTTGCACAGGGCAGTTTTCACACTCTATGGATGGGGGCTATCTGATCGCAACTCTCTGCAAAGTCGCAGAGTAGCAATCAGGTCTCAATTAGGCCCATAGTACCACTGTTAACCCTTCCATATAAAACCCCAAATACTTCACTATCACCCCTACATCTGAGACCTCCTTTTTGTTCACACTGTACATCATCTGCCATCTCTGCTCCTAAACTGACTGCCGCCTCGCATCAGCTCTGGTCACCTCTCACATCCAAGGGTTCTCATTGCTGCCCAACTGCTCTGGCACTCCTTACCTTACCCAAACTGACTTTCTTCCAGCATCCACACCTTCTAATGAGCCCTTAAGGCTTCCAGCTTCATAAAATCTCATCAACCCCCCTCATAACACTACCCCTCTGACCTCTCACCTATTCTTTCACTCACACCTTCGTCTTACTGCTTACACCTTTTGCTTCCTCACCGTAAGCTCAAAGACTGCTATACCACTATACAAAAGTGTGCCTCCCATCCCTCACCAGCCACTCTGATCTGAAGTTACTTATCTGCACTGTTTTGTTCTTCTAAGATCTCTTCTTTGGACTGGTTTACAGTGTTTCAGGATTGTACAGTGACTGGTAAATCCAACTGTTTTATGTGTTGTGTTTTATGTTTTGTTTCAAAAGCCTTTTTGTATATGCACGAGATATTAGTAATAGCTAGAAGTGAAATGTCAGCATAAAAGATCCAAGTAGGTCTTTCTCCTGCATTAGCAACCTCTGTACCAGTGGTGGACAGTCTGATCCACATTGACATGCAGCTCTCGAACCTCATCCTTCCAACTCTGCTAATTTCCTCCCCCTGCACATCACACCATCCACAGAAATAGTTGTTTTAATTTGGATAAGAAAATAAGCCCCACAAAATAACCTCTGCATTCTAATGTGTTCTCCTGCTCCCACTTACATCAGTGTGCCCACATGCCCCTCAATCCCCCACAAACCAGTCAGACCTTCCAATAACCCTGAAATGCCCTGCATGCTTTAAAATTCCACATGTACAGTACTCCAGAATCCCATTCAGATTTCCCACTTCACTCAAACACTTGTCCACACAGGGCACATTCCACTTATTATCGGTGACCACGTTCCACTTATTAGCAGCTGATGAATACAAATTAACAATGGCTGCTCTTTGACCATTTAATACCACCCTACCCAAAAATTCCTTCTTGCCTTTATAGTCAAATGCTCCCATTCAATTCACTAACCAGTAAAACAGCCCCAGGGCTACTATTGTATATCTCATACATATAAACAATCTGTTAAATGCAAACGCTATTTTATTTGGTTAGATGGTGTGGTCTGTCTTCCCTATATACCTTTTCAGTTAGCCAAGAACACAGTATTACTTGAAGTCTCTCCTGCTCATCCTCTGATCACAACTATCCTGCAGTATCCAAACACATAATGTAGAAATGACTGCTCAGTTAAGCCTGCTTTATCAGATGCCAAACTAAATCTGTGATTCCAGCTCTTTTTTTTTCTCTTGTTCCTGTGGAACATATTGCCCAATTGTGCTTTACATGGAACTAAGTGGTTTTATCTCTTGCTTTTGGAAACACTAGTATTCCTGTTTGGAATAATCAATGTTACATGTTCATTTGTAGATCAAGATTTTTAAATTCATTATATCATAGTTGTGTTTGTAAATAGTTTGAATGTAATACTGTAGGTGTTTTACCCATTAAATTATTGCTTTACTAGCTTTGTGCAGCTTACAAAGTCAGACATATTCAGCTTGATTTCTGTTCATAATTTTCAAAGCCTGTTTATCATGATCAGGCTTCCACATCTCATACCGTGTGGGGAAATGAGTACAATTTTATATAAAAGTTTACAATTTCATAGTAAACAAACACAGGTAAGGCTCTCTGTGAGTAGCAGGTTAGTTGAACAAGTGGTGGAGAAGGAGCAGTTTGATGTACTGTAGACTATATGTAGATAAAGTAAGGGTATCTGGAAAGAAAAATATCTCTTCGAGTAACAGTAGATAATCTCGGTTGAAGTCTGAGGATGGAATGTGGATCCCTGAGAAGACTGGGAAGGCACCGAAAAGAAAACCGCAATAGTCCTATGTAGTTTCTGCACGCTAAGCCTCAATTGTAAATACTTCGTAAACATCATTTGTAGATTTGGACTCGTCACTGAGCTTAAGGAAATGGTGAGATGTGGATCCATGAGGCAGGTTTGGTAGGAGAGTCTAAGGACTCATTGTAATGAAAAATGATTGAAACTCTGTCCTCACCCTGAAACTAGACAATGCCTATTAATATGATCAAGTTAAAGCTTCATATTATGATAGTTAATGAAATGCTTAACCAGTGTCTTATTCGCTTCTTATACAGTCTCTGACTAAAGCGAAGAGTGTGATGGTTTTTGCCTAGGCATTATTTCTTTTCTGCTCTGAGTGATATCCACTTACTATATATCATCTACTTCAATAGATCTAAACCTATGTTTCTATGAATACGAGTAGAAACCTAATTTTTAGTAACAGACAACATTTATAGGGAAATCAAATCCCTTTTTACAAATATTATTCACTATACAACTGCTGCAGTTATGTTTTCAATGGAGCTGCAATGTAATGTACTGAAAGTAATTGTAGTGACTGTGGAAACTTTAACTATGTTCTGTATTTTTCTAATTTGTAGGAGTTTCTTGTCAACTAGATGTTTACCCCATAATTTTACAATCCCAGTTCTTGTCTGCATATTTACCATTCAGCTTTACTAGATTCAGCGTTCCTGAAAAAAGAGAAATAATATCCTAATGCCTTTACAACCTAGCAGAACTGTAGTACTGAGAGGTCTGATCGTGGCATAATTCTGCATGTTAAGACTAGTGGCCAATCCTTGTCCTATGCTGGTTGATATTGGACAGCATATACTGGGGCAGATAGGTTAACCTGGAGAAGGCATAAGGAAGTGATAAACCAGTGATAAATGCAAGGTATTAAACACACCAGCCAATCAGCTCCCATATGTAAATTTACAGTTAGGAGCTGATTGGCTGGTGCATTATCACCTTGCACTTAACACTGCATTATCACTGGTTTATCACTTCCTTATGCCTTCTTCAGGTTAATACATCTACCCCACTGTGTGTTCAATAAGTAATTCATTGTGGGGAAAAAAGTTGGTTATATTGATCACGGATTTCATTGCTCTATGTAGCTATATTGTATACTGAACTGTAATTTAATCCAACTATTTAACAATCCAGTTATAAAGTAAGCTTAAAAATGAACCTACTTACCTCATGTACTGTATGTGACTAGTATCTGTTTCTAAAATGTACGTAGCCTGTTTTGAACAATTAAGTTTACTAGGTCATTAGCTTTATGCCTTTAGCACCGCCTTTTTATTTAATTATGATAATGTAATTGTTTACTCATTTGTCTTGACTGGGGTCATGTCATCTTGATGGTTTAGAGTTGCAGTTACATGCACTGTATTATCAGATATCTGCTCTAGTCCGCCCTCGCTGGTTAGTAATTACACATTTTCCTCTAACTGCGACATGCATTCTCTTAACCTGGACTGTGAATACATTTGTGTCTTAATGATGGAGCACAGTGTATCTTTGTAGTTCCAGACCCCTTGTTAAGGCATCAATGAATAGACTTGTCTATTCACATGTTTTTGGACTTTCAGTGTTACAGTGGTGAGTTTTTATAGTGTGATCAAATGAGACAGCACCATCAGATATTCCCCTTGGCACTCATTTATTTAGATAGAAACTTGGTAGAAATCTTACTGGAGCAGCAAGTGTGTTGTGTTGCCCGGCTCTTGTCTCCTGCTTTGCTCGTAGGCTTGCCTCTGAGTTTTATGTAATTTGTCTACTTCTCTCACAAGGTGTTTGGAGGATCAATAGCAATTCACCTTTTCCCTTATTGATTAAAGTGACAGGGAGAAAAATGATAGTCTGGACTGGGCCATTCATCATGCCATATCTGGTTACCAGAGAACCTTGGTGCACTACTCTTGCTCATCACGTGTTTTCACATCTACCCTCTTGGATATACCAGACCCCACCCCTTGACAGTCATAGAATCTTGTTAAATACTGTCATTTCTGCTGGACTGTGAGTGGGTTACTAGTCTGAGTTGTGGTGCAAATCATAATGCGCCACAATTATAATATTTAATCATCTGTTAAACGTAATGTAGCCCTAATTGGAACAAAATTTTATAAGTAAATTAATTTTTTTTTAAGGCCTATGAAATTCAGGAAAGGTAGACAACACCCCATAACCTACACCGATTCATTGTGTACAGTGATCTCCACCTACTATAGTGGCTAAATCAGACCTGATCGCTGCTGCACCGATTATGTCTGAACTGCGCCGGCGCCGCAGTGCACCAGCGCATGCCAGGCAGCCGACTTCTGTCTTAGCCCTCCGATCGCCACTGCCTGATTGACAGGTAGAGGCGGTCGCTGGGTGTGACGGGGCGGGCTGGCGGCGTTTCACCGCCATTTAGAGTGCACAGTCCAGGCAACACAGGCATCCCTGGACTGTTGGGGGCGGTGGGCCGTGGCAGCTGTGTGACATCACACGCAGCCACGAGTAGCTCCCTGCCAGCGCGCAGGAGCTACTCTTCCAATACAAAAGCATCGCCACTGTGTGATGCTTTTGTACTTGGGCGGGGGGGAGGGGGGGGGATTTCGGGCCTGATGTGCTAAATTTAGCACATCTATGATCAGGTCTGAATTAGGCCCATAGTCACTTCTTTAGTGCAGCTAAAACGCAGTAGTATTTAACGATTTTAGAATACGTTTTCTTCCTTGCACCACCTTCTTTCTCCATCTTTGGACTTCAGCCTTCATTGAATGAACTGATCCTCTAGGGCACTGTCACAGTAATAAAAAGCATCAACAGCTCTGTTAACCATAAACTAAATATGACAATACATTTTTTTATCTCCTTTTTGTAGGGTGTGTTGTGCATGAATTAAAACTAATGGTCTTGTCCATATCCGTGTTAATTTAATTGCTCAAGGTCACTATTAGACAGTTTTATTTTTAAAGGCTTTCTAAAAGTTTAAAGTTAAGTAGATGTATTTTATTAGCATCCGGTGGCTGCATACCTCAGTACTCCTCTTTCTATTGCTCACATTCTGCTGGACAATTATTCTCTTTTGCTAAAAGAATAACTTTAGCCTTGGATTCTGCCACTATTAGTGAGTAATTTGTTTTGTCCTGTACAGATGTACACTTTGTCCAAGTTTTTAAAATTATTTGGAATATCCTTTGGTTCATGTCATGCGGAATCCAAGGTGAAATGGAAAGAAGCGTATAAATCTTTTGAAGCAAGTGGATATTTTAGTGCTAGACTGAAGGAAAAACAAGTCCAGAAATTGGTGAATGATGCCTATGACATAAACTGCTGCTTGTTAAGACTCATGTTCTATACCATTATGTATCACACCACAAATTTGTAATGTACTGAACTAATTTCTTCTACAGCTAAACTGACTGACTGGTGAGTAGCCCGAGACCCATCGTAAACTGAGCTGAATTTATTAATCTTAAGTGCCTTCAATAGTAATTAAAGATTTTCATTTGGTACAGAAGTCTGAAAAGGAGAAACTGTTTGTCATGTTGGCCATTGCAGCTACAGGATTAAAGATTGGGGCAGTTGCTAATAATTCCCATCAGGTTTTTTTTTTTTTAATTCCCTTTCAACATCACAGTGCCTTAAACACCAGGCGCAGTGTAAAATGACATTTGCACCCACCTCTATTTTATATCCTCATTTCCTTTCATAGTGAATAAATCAATTAAGAACAATTTTCTGTAACAGCGTGAAAGAACCATGCCATCTGGAGTTAGTAGAATTTGTCTTGTGTTCAAGTCTATACTGTCCTTAGACTACCTTCTAAAAGAAGAAACAAATGTCAGTAAATTTTCTTTACTATTTGATGCAAACAGATTCGCTTGCCCCCAGGCATCAGCTGTGGGTTCCATGTTTGATTATTATTTTTTTAAATAGAAAAAAAGAAACGTAACTCCTGAGAGTAGTATAATAAACAGGAAAGCTATGTTGCACAAAACAGGTCATAAGCTGCATATTTCATTAATTGAGCAATCTTTTGGACGATGGAGTGTGACTAAAATGGTTATAGCTGTGAATGCTGAGTCCTTGGTTTTGACTATTTGTGTGTGTGGTCAGATCAGGCATCAAACATTTATTTTATAATGTGCAAAACTTTTGTCATAATTTGTTAATTCTGTACATTGAAGGAGAGATTGTGTTAATACAGTATATAGCAAGACATGTAGCCCCACGATGCATCTGTCCAGTTGGGTAATAAAAATACTTGCAGTTGCCGTAATGTAATATAAGTTTATTTTCACCTGTTTCTGCTACATTCTGTCACCCTTGGCCTAAATCTGGAGACCTATAGCATTTTAAATCTGCTTTTGTTTTTATGGATAATATTCGATTGAGCTGTAAGAAATGTTGGTTCCTTCAGCGAATCTTTTCATTTTCGGGTAGCACTACTGGCTGCAGTGAATATTCCTCTAATTGAGAGGACATCCTCATGAGTCCCATTGACTAGATCTGAGATTTTTCTGTACATTGTGTAATATAGATTCCCATGGTTTCTAGTGTCCTTTTGTTGTGCAGAGTAAAATAAAATCACACAAAGCATTATTTAAGAAAAACTGTATTGCTCAACATGTTTAAGCTTAAAAAAAAAAAAAAGCTCTGAGGAAGCCACAGATCTAACAGTAAAAGAATAGCCTGATACCAGGCCTCCGTATTGTATATGTGTATATAATTCCAATTCCCACAGTAGCAAATAGATTATCATTGACAGTATTCCGCTTTTTTTTTCTTCCCGTAAATGTAAAATATGAAAGTGCCAAACCTTCAGAGAGCAATTCTTATGCAACGCATTCATCTACAACTTAAAAGCCTTAAAACTCCATATAAAAATGAATAAATAATAAGGATCTTGGCTTTCAGGACTGAGAAAAACCTAGAGAGGTTAGCAATCCTAGAAAACTGCAATGGCATGATGTTGGGAGTTTTACTTTTTGTTCCATGAAGCCTTTAGACTAATGAAGGTAGGGAATAATTTACCTGTTGGTTGTTGGGTTACTGATAATATTCAGAGCAGGAATAGAACCTTTTTCAAATAGAATTTACGGGTTTGCAGCTTAACTTTAAGTGTGATCTGCTGTGACATAACCTTTTCTTTCCTTTGCTCATCTCTACAGACATCCAGTGCCCATATCACAAATGTATACTGAATCAAATCACAAATGTAAAAATGGTTTGTGATATAAAAATTGGTATAATTAATGCAGATGGCTTCAGATTTATTCATACATCATCCACTTTTACGAGAGAGCTCCCTTAACACCATAATGGAATACATTTGAATAGTAGTGTACTATACACTCATACACTTAGCATCTTTACGTCATATGGTGCGAAACGCTTGGCGTGACTGAGATGCTCTGACACGGGTTAATTATTATTATTATTTTTTTAATTATTTATGTGTGGTTAAACAGAGTAGGCAGACATTACATAGGCATGTAGGGCAGATGGTCGTATGACCGGATGTCCATCAGAAACCACAATTTTTCAAATAACATCTAAAACAAACAGAAAAATGAACGATGGAAAATAGTTATAGGGTTCAGGGAGGGGGGGGAAGGGAGGAGGGGGGGGCATAGGGAGGTGAACCGGATAGTATCCTACTCACAGCGTCTCCTGGAGTGAAATAGAAGAAGGAGAATGGGAAGAAACAAGGCTAAGAGAGACAGGAAGAGGTGACAGTGAAGAAAAGGAGAAAAGATAGGGAATAGAGAGAAGGTGGAACAGGAAGGAAGAGAAGTAAGTCAGAGCGACGAGCGGTGCCCATGGGACTGCGATATGGTCTGGGGGGGAAGAGGAGGGCGGAGGTCCGCGTTCGGCAAAGAGCCAGGGGGCCCAGACCTGCTCAAAGATATGGCCTCGATCATGGAGATAGTACGTGATCTTCTCCATGGATGCAATATGCCATATTTTGGCTTTGAGAGACAGGAGGGAGGGCGCAGAGGGGTTTTTCCAATTGAGGGCTATCGGGGATTTAGCCGCTGCTAGAATGTGCGCAACCAGTTTTTGGGATAATTTGGAAAGTGTCGGGGGAGGGTAGCACATCAGAAAGATCCATGGATCCTTCTGGACAGGGGAATCCAGAAGTGAGTTAAGGAGGGAGTGGACCAAATTCCAGAATGGGGTGCTGGATGGACAAGTCCACCATATGTGTAGCATCGTTCCTCTGGCTCCACAATTTCTCCAGCAGCTAGGAGAGGAGGACGGAAAAAGTTTGTTGAGCCTGTCAGGGGTGTAGTACCAGCGATAGTAGAGTTTGTAGGCCGTCTCCTTAAAAGCCGTAGCAATAGAGGATTTAGCTATCCCGAGTCTCATGTCCTCCCATTCCGCTCCCTCTGGGGGGGAAGGGGGGGGGGGGCCCAGGTCGCGTTGGCAAGCAAGTTCATGGAGTTGGGGGGGAAGGGAGAGAAGAGTCTAGTAAAAGGGAATAAAGTTGGGAGATCAGGCCCTTGGAGAGGTGGGAAGAAATGCATAGATTTTCAAAAGGTGTGAGGGCACGGAGCAGGGAGGGAGAAGGCAGAGAGTTTAGGAAATGGCGAATTTGTAAAAATTGGAACGGGTTAAGGGAGTGTGAAGGGGTCCTCTGTTGAAGATCAGGTAGAGACAGCCATTGGCCTCGATCGGCAAAATTAATCGTGAATTTAAAGCCCAACGTCGTCCATAGACGAAATCTCGTAGTCGAGAGTCGGGGGGGAACATCGGGTTCTGCCAGATAGGGGTCAAGGGCGAGGGGGTAGTGGAGAGGCCCATCTTCCGAGAGAGAGAGTCCCAAATTTTGGGGTTAAGTGTGACCGTGGGGAGGAGTTTGGAGGTTGGGGGCCGGGAGGAGGGCGGGAGACCCCACAAGGGGGTCATATCGGAGAGACCAACAAGGGCTGCCTCGATATCCAGCCAGGCTGTGGATCCCGGCGGGGCATAGGAGGCGACAATATGGGACAGGTGGGAGGCCAGGTAATAGAGTTTAATATCAGGGAGCCCCCTACCGCCAGCGGAGGTAGGTCGCTTCAGGGTGTTAGCAGCGATGCGGGGGGGTCTATGATTCCAGATGAAACGCATGAGGGCACGATAAATGGTCCGGAAAAAGGAAGCTGGAACGGCCACAAGGAGGGTCTGGAAAAGATAGAGCCATTTAGGGATTATAGACATTTAACCGCTATGATCCTACCCAGCCACGAGATGAACAGGTTGTTCCAGGAAGAGAGGTCAGCAAGTGATTTGGTGAGAAGAGGTGGAAAGTTTTCCCGGAAAAGGGAGTCATAACGTGTGGTTAGGTAGATTCCTAGGTATTTAATCTTGGTGGATTGCCATTTAAAATTGAAATTGGCCCAAAGGGATTCAGCTTCTCGACGTGGGACATGAAGTAGCATAGCCTCAGACTTAGAACAATTAATCTTGTAGCCAGATACGAGGCTGTAAGAGTGCAGGATTGAAAAAAGATTAGGGAGTGAGATTAGGGGTTGGGTCAGTGCGAGTAGAACATAATCAGCGAAGAGAGAGATTTTGGGATCAGTACGGCCTACTTGTATACCATGTATATTTGGGTGGGCTCTGATTTGAGAAGCGAGGGGTTCGATAATAAGGGCAAAAATTAGCGGTGAGAGAGGGCACCCCTGACATGTTCCGTTTGCGATGCGGACCGGAGCTGACGGAATTCCATTGATTAAAAACGTGGCGGAAGGGGTGGAGTACAGCGCCAGGATACCAGTAAGGAAGCCACCAGACAAGCCGTAGGCCTCCAAGGCCGCACTCCAGAAGCTCCAGGAGATCCGATCAAATGCCTTCTCAGCATCTAAGGAGAGCATTATGGCGGGGGAGCCCCTGGAGTTCGAAATATGTATAAGGTCAATAGCACGTCTGGTGTTATCCCTCGCCTGGTGGCCCGGGATGAACCCCGCCTGTTCATAGTGGATAAGGGCAGGGAGGTACGGGTTAAGGCGGTTGGCTAGTATTTTGGCAAAAATTTTCAAGTCCAGGTTCAGGAGGGATATTGGTCGGTAGCTGGCACAATTGAGGGGGTCCTTGCCCTCCTTGGGGATCACCACTATTCTCGCCTCCAGCATCTCAGGTGGGAAGGGGTCGCCATGGACAATCCTATTAAACAGGGAGTGGAGGTGGGGGGGACAGGAGATCGGAGAATTTTTTGTAGTAGAGAGCCGTGAACCCATCTGGGCCCGGAGATTTGCCAATTTTTTGCATGAGTATAGTCTGTGCAATTTCCTCCATCGAGATCTCGCTGTTAAGATGGTCCATGGCGTCCTGGGGGAGCTGGGGTAGGTTGGCCGCTGAGAGAAAGTGAGAGACCAGGTCAGGGTGGGGTGGGAGAGCCAAGCAGGGGGGTGGGTGGTTATAGAGATCAGCGTAGTAGGATTGAAAGGCAGCCCTGATGGCGTTGGGATCGTGAACAAGCTGATTAAGAGAGTTTCGGATGGAGATAATATTGGTTTTGGCTCTCGTGGAGCGGAGTCGTGCCGCCAGGATCTTGTCTGCTTTGTCTCCCTTCTCGTAGAAAGACTGGCGAAGCCATTTAAGACATTTGGCCACCCGTCTGGAGAGAAGGAGATTTAAGTTCCGCTTTAACCGTACGGAGTTCAGACAAGACCGCCGGATCGGAGGACGCCTTATGTTGGGTCTCAAGTGTGTGGAGTCGGATGGAGAGTCTGTTAACCTGAGTGAGGGATTGCTTTTTGAGTTTGGAGGCCAAACTAATGATGTGTCCCCGAAGAACTGCCTTGTGTGCCAGCCAGAGAGTGGGCCTCGAAATATCAGGGGAGTCGTTTAAGGCAAAGTAGGGTTAATTATTATTATTATTTATTAAATATTGTACCTTAGTAGCATAGTGGCTGCATTCAGAGGTTCTCAGTCTACCGTAGAGGCTAGGTTGCGACTGGCGTCGCAGAGAAGTTGGTACAAACGGTTTGTCGGGATGCTGTCGGTCATGTGACTGATGCCAGAATCCGGAAACTACTCTGGAGACTGACGAAGGATCACCGACAGAGGGTCCCGGTTGTCGTGATGCCGGTGGTCATGTGACTGACACTGAAATACCGACAGCACTCAGGAGACCAGCGCTGGATCAGAGATGGCCATCATCCCGAAGGCGAGTATAGAGGTGGGTGTTAGGGTTACAGTGGGGGGAATGGTGGTTTAGGGTCGGGCACTAGAGGGGGTTAGCTGTAGCAGACACCCACAAAGGGTTAATCCCTGGCTGTCACCTCCGGAGGGTTAGGGTAATTGACAGGGGGATTTGAAATACTTACCCTCTCCGATTTCTGATCCTCAATGTCGGGATGCCACGGTCTAACATGTGACCGCCAGAATCCCGACAGCCGGAAAATAGTATGTATTCCGTGCAAACTTTGTACAGTCACAGATTAAGCATAGTGGAATATGGTTAGACGAACTGCAGCTGTCGTCTTATCAAAACTTTTTTTTACGTGGATTTGAAACTTAGTCACACAAACAGATATAAATAGTAATAGTACCACAAGCCCCAGTGGCAAGGGCTGGCTAGGCAGGGGGTCAGGGTGCCATCTGCCCCCCGGGCCAGTGCAATTTTAGTGTTCCAGGGCCATTTTTGCTTTGCATTCCCTGTGAAAAGCTGGGCCACTTGCTTGAGTCTGCCCCACAGGCTGAAAGTTGCCAGCCAGCCCCTGCCCAGTGGTCAGATTGAGCTAGCAATGTAGTTTTGTCCCTCCTGTCAGTATTTTTAGTGGTGTGAATAAGAATCAACTTTTGAGAAAAAGGCACTTACTGTGGATAAGTGGCAAGAACCCTGTTACGCCTTGTGCAAAGGTGTTATGAGGACACCTCTATATAAACATTGTCCATCATTTATATAAAGCGGTTTTGTATTCTTGGGAGAACGCACAAAAATGTATAGGTAATTTGTATAGTTGTTTTAGGATATCCAAATTGGGTATTGTAAACTTGTGATACATTTCTTCAGTTTTTAGTCTGTTATGGGGTACATCTAGATGAGTGATATGGAGCAATGAAACAAAATCAAAAATGGTCTGATCTCTCTACTTTCCACACAGCAGAGAAATTTGCATGATTCTCTCGGGTACAGAGGTGTGACTATATGTTTTTGTCTCTCTCTCTCTCTCTCTCTCTCTCTCTCTGCTCTGTATCTCACAAATACAGAAACCGTTTGGATGCCCTTTAGGGCTACTTTAGCATGATGGACCCACACATTAGATAATTCACTTGTATTTCCCATCCTCCCATTTACTGATGATATGGTTTGGATAAGTTGGTGTTTTCATGTTGGCATTAGGAATATTTAATTCTGTCACATTAGCAGGTGTGCTAAGAGAGAGGAAATGTCCGACATTTCATTGCATTTCCAGTTTTTTTTTCCTTTGCCTCACGAGTTTTCACCATGTGTATATGATGAATACTCCTACACAATATGATTGTAACACGACACACAAAATGCATATTTTTCTGCCTGCATCATGTTTTCTTTTCTATAGATTTCTTTCAGCATGTATATATTTATGTACACACACACACACCAGCTATGATATGAAAACTACCATATTGTGTAGGTCTCCCTCATGCCCCCAAAACAGCTCTGACTTCTAGAGGCGCGGACTCCCCAATATCTCTACACAGTTTGTGTGGTATCTGGCACCGAGATATTAGTAGCAGAATCTTTAAGTCCTCTAAGGTGCAAGGTAGGTTTCTAAAGGTCGGACTTCTTTTTCCAGCACATAGCACAAATGCCAGAGGGTCCCTTCCGGTCTTCTATGCCATCCATCTTCCCCTTCCAGTCCTCTCTGGCATCCGTTCCTCTCCTCCTGTACCCTCTGCCATTCATATTTCCCCTCCTGTCTTACCTGCCAGCCCTCTCTCCCATCCTGTTTTCCATAGTGACAATCAGAAGAGGCTTCTCACCTCTGTGTGCTTGTTGTCCAGTCCTCCTCTAAATCCAGCTGCAGTAGAAAAGCTGAAGTCTTGTTGTTCTGCTGCTGTCAGTCAGTCCCTGATTGGCTGGGTGTGCATATGTGCAGTGATTTGAGAGCAGCTGCATCATGGGACTCCATCTATTTTACTGCGGCCAGCTGGTAGGTCCTGAGATGAGGTTAGTATCATCTCACTTCCCAGTCCACAATGTACATTGAATCCTGTAATTGCTGGGATTTAATTATTATAATCCATGGTATTTTTGGGACCAAGAAACAAACTAGGACCCCAAGATTGGAATCCCTACAATGGTATCACAACATTGATGTAATTTGATGTTCCGAGTCTAGTTTTATCCGCTGGCCAAGTGTGAAGGCTTCGGGGCTGCTCTTTTCTTCAGCAAATTATCTATGTGCAAACCAGTGAGAGACAGTGTGGCTCTGACTGGCTAAGACCTCTCTTCTGAGTGGAGGTCACTGAATAGTATACGCTGCTATTATGCAGCTACAGCCACTATGTTGTGGAAGCTGCCGCTGCCATTAAGCTTATAGCTGAGTACTGTATCTAAAATAAGCAGTTAATGTACGGTGGCCATCATTGGCCAGGATTCCTGAATTGACCACTACAGTCAATCAAAAGACAGAAGAAGACATCAGAAGTTTTTGAACATTAAAACCTTAGCATTGATGGCAAAAACATTGAACATCAGGATCAAAATGCTGATTGTTCCAATGTTCCATCATTTCATTTCCATTTTTATCAAGTACCCTGCCTCAGCATTTCCCCTGAATACAGATACTGTTACTTAGGCCAGTGAGGCCTGGGTAACAGAATATATACATGTTGACGCTATTCACATGGTAGGTTCTACCTTAGATGAGCAGTGTATGGCTAGCATTTTATTCTTTATGGGCAAATTGTTTTATGGTAAAACAGATCACAATGTGAAACTCACATCTATCCTGATTCCTTAGTTCTGTTACGGAGAAGGATTGTGTGTGTGCGCGCGAGAGTTGTCTTAAAAGTTTTATTCCAGTATTATAAATGAGTAATCTCTCCATTGATGGTTTTTTCTTTCTTTTGTTGTTATGCAGGAAAGTATTGAGGTGTCAATGTAGCACTCACTTTGGACAGCATTAACCAAAGTAAATGTTAATCATCTTTAACACAGTGTGAACCCCCTTAAATACATTTTTGAACAGTGTGAACTGTTTTCTTCAGTAAAATATTTTAGAAACCATAATTAGTTATTTTCAATAACTTAGAGAAATGTATCCCTACCAAAAATGTAGCATGATCAGCATATCTAGCAGTCATATGGTTAATGAGCTCTGTAGAAAGGTTAGAACCTGCCTACCGACCTTACTTTATCACCTGCTAAGATCTTTTCTGCTCCAGGCCTGGGTCCTGTTCCAGAGTAGTGGAGAAGCGCAGACACAGTGGCACGCTAATGGCTGCATTATAGCTGCCAGCGAGATAATCTGCATGCCAGCATTGTTCCTTTTCAGAGCTCAGGAATCTTCCATCTGCCATACTATGTGGCACGAAAATACTTCACAGCCAAGCCCAGCTTTCTGCTGTACACACACAACACCCCTTAGCATCTATATCACATATCATGCTCCTCTCCGCGTACCAGGCCTTATCATTGAACTGACAAGAAATACCGGCATTGCACATTATCCATCAAGTAATCCTTTATATACATAGTAAATGCATGGGAATTTAACAAAATAATTGTGCTTGGTTATCATATGTTTAGCCCGGTCTTGAGTGAAGTTTGTTCAACATTTTGCTGATTTTAAAGAGATCATTTATATTGTGATTGGGCAACATTTGCGCCATGTAGTATGTGCCCCTTCGCATTGTGTCTGGCTCCATAATTACCCATAAATGAGCTCAGTACTTGGTTTAACAATAGTAGCATAGTGCAGAGAAAATAAGACCAGAACCTCATTTGACCTAACTCTGCACCTGTCTTCCCCAACATGTCTACTTTTCACAAAGCTCTGCCCTTTTGAGGTCCATCAGTCTGGACTGGAATTAGTTGAGCGGTATGTTTTATGGAATGTGGGTACTCTGTTATGTTTGCATCTACTCACCCATGTGAATTTCACAATGAGATATTGGAGGGAGAGATCAACGTATGGCTGCTACAAACTATGTGATTTAGTGCATTGATCACTACTCTTTTTTTTTTTTTTTTTTTGTCAAAGTAGTATGTTTGGAGTTGTGTATACTCATGTAAGCATTATGACATAGATCCTGACAATAAAGGCAGCCATGAAGAGGAATACTGTAACATTGCTATGCAGAATTTGGTTTGCTTTAATGGTGAATGGTGTGTGCACAGTATATTTGTGTGTGTATGTGTGTGTATATATATATATATATATATATATATTAGTGAAAATATGTATGTTCTTCGTAGGCTCCTACATGGCTTGATTTGGACCAAACTTTCTACACATATCCTTCATTATCCAATAAAATACTGGCAGTGTTAAAAAAAACAACCCATACCTTTCGGGTCAGGACCATATATATATCTTGTATATAAATTTAATTGGTCTGTTTGTCCGGTTATACATTTAGACACCCCAACACCGATTGGGATGAAACCAATGCGAGGTGGTCCAATTGGATTCTGGACAGGTTTTAGGGGTGGTTATAGTCCCAGTCGGACCACAATGCAGAATGCGCTGGGCAGAACTGTGGCCTTCCACTGTTTGGATTTGTAAGAAAACTTCACAAAATGGTAACACTGGATTCCAGAAGACCTAGTATGGGGTTCAGGTCCCAGTCGGACCTCCCGTTGGTGTACGCTGGACAGAACTTTGACTTGGGGAGCCTTTTCTGGACCTTCCACTGGATGCATTTGGGTGAAAAGTTTAATGAACTGTAATAACTGACACATGACCATAACTCAATTACTTGAACTAACCGACTGAAATAACCATAAATCAGTGAACTAAAATAATTGAGGGAGGCGGGAAAACAAAAAAATTTTGTGTGCCCAAAAGCCTTGGAATAACCACATTGATAACAAAAGGAAAACTTTAAACATCTTGCAATGAAAAAGTGATTATAAAACTGAACAGATAGAAAAGCTGGGGATCCAGACTTTTGGCACCCCCAAAACAAAACGACACTGGGAAGCCACCTCCATGGAAAAGCTACTAATTATTGTTTGTATGTTGACAGTTACATCCAGCTCATTGATAACTTAGTAACTAGAAAATGTTAAGCCTGGCCATCACTGGATACTTCAGCTAGTATATAGTATGTGTTTGTGTGTGTGTGTGTGTGTGTGTGTATGTATGTGTGTGTATATATTTCTTAAACTTTATGAATTGTCACAAGGCAGTTCAGTGCTGTCCAATCCATCCCAATTGTGTTGTCCATACACGGACCAGGCACTGTCATTGCATTTGAAACTGCTGTTTGAAAAACTAGAGATGCATACTAATATAAAGAATACAATACTTGGAAAGAAAAACAACAGTATTGATTTTTTTTCATGATTAAAAGCCATTTTTGCACTCTTCTTCTATATGTTCAACTTGATTCTATGCTTCAGTCTTCACTCGTGATCACGATGTATGTGAATGGGTGTTTGTGATGATTGCTCTCAATTTGTCTCTTTGAGGCTATTCTCTGCCATTTATCTTGCAAGGCAAAGGTTGCTTTATGCAGTGTTGTGTCTTGGCAGCATGGCGAATGAGTGAGTGATCACGTTACCTTAATATTAAGAAAAAAAATCAAAACAAAAAAATACACCTCTAATTTCTTGTACAGACACTTTCTTGATAAGTGACCCCATGTTGTACATTTGCTTTACATTATTGCCCAGTCACAAGGTCTTTTCAAGTCAGGCTGCTTGCTATTGAAGGTTGTCAGAGGTTGGACACAGGGCTCAAAACTGCTAGATGACTGCAGAATTCTAAGTTGGAATAGAATGCCTTGTCCTCCTTTTGTCTGCCTTTCCCTTCATGAGGAAACATTCAGTTCATTGTGATGTAGGATTGGATATCACCACAATGTCCAGCTGCACACATTACTAGCTATTACTGAATGTGTTTTTCAGTGAAGGCCTGTACACACTAGGCGATAATGTAAACAATATCACTAATTTTTAATTGCCACTTCTTATAGTGACATACTGTACCTCACACAATGTACGCATTGCTCTTTTGAGGTGTTACTATACATTCCTGATAAATTTGGTCAGATCTTAGGTATCTACTTGAAATTGACAAAAAAAAACAAACTCCATATTTTGGGTTGTCATAGTGCACGTTTAAGATGTCACAGTGTTATTGGTTAGGTCATATAATATAAACACACATTTAAGTTGTAAGCCTTCTAGAACAGGCCTGAACAAGCTTTTGGGAATTGTAAAACTACAATTTCCAACATGCATATACAGCTATAATCTGTCAAAGCATGCTGGGGCTTGTAGCTCCACAATATCTGAAGAACCATATGTTGTGACCTGGTCTGTAAAGGGTCCATTGTCTTCTGGAGTCATATGTATCACATTTCTTGCAGTATTTTTTATTTCTGCTGATTCTAGTGGGGTTATACTTTTGCTAGCCTGACCAAACACACCCACCCCAATTCCCCATCCGCTCCTAACTTTAGTGGCCACCGAAGTACTAGTGACTGACGTGATGTTCTTCTTAATGATCTCTTCTTCTCAGCTTACCACGAAGTACAGATAAATAGTTTGCGGCTACCTGCACAGCCTTCTTCCTGAATAAAATATATATTAATCAGAATTACAGGGTAAAGGCTCTTCTGAGCAATTACTGTGTAAGTTCCCTTTAAAATATATTCATTGCAATCCCCATAGTGAATAGTATTTACAGCAACACTATTTAAACAGTTTCTGAAAAATATTCCCACCAGCAGCTTCTCAGGCTGCTTTGAATGTATGGTGTGGCTTGTGTGAGATGCAGTGTCTGAGGGAAGTGAGAATAGCTGTCATACACTTTTCCTATACAGCTTGTGAGTTGTAGTATTTCACACCCAACACCAGTCTCAAAGTATACTCAGTTGTTGTTTTACTGCTACTATTACATACATACATACATACATACATACATACATACATACATACATGCATACATACTCCAGGAATCCAGAAGCTGTAAACTTCTACTGTATATGTCGTGGAAGCCTGAAATGCTTAATCAGCCTTAACAGCACTGCTTGCTCTACATTATGTTTAGCCTACGGTAGGGCTGTATTTTCTGGTCCACCCAAGTATGCAATCTTATTTCTTTTATATGACTCCTAATAAAACATAGTTGTGAAGTTGCCTTTTAGAGTCAGTAGTGTTGTATGGATTTATACCGGATTGACACATCATTGAAATGGTTCAGCTGTTGCAAACACAGCCTGAAATGTGTAACGTGGAAAGAGTTATTTAGCCTAAATAAAATATGAGCAAGAATTGGCATTCCATAGAGAGCTTGCCATTGTGAAGGCTGCGTTCTATGGATGTTATTCCAAGGATACAATAATTGGAGTTTAAACTGGATTTTGCCCCACTCCCTAATATTAAAAATGCCACAAGTTGTCAAGCATCTCAACCCCTGTATGCTACTACTCAATTCTACCTCCTGCAACTTCACCTGATATGTTGACAAATTGTTGCTTAACATGGACTACAGTATTATAATAATAATAATAATATTATTATTATTATTATTATTATTAGATCAGGATAGGGGTGCCCTCTCCTATATGGACACCTCCAAACACACAGCAGGCAGGAAAACCGCTCACCAGTCCAGAGTTTTCATGCAATCTAACCGTGACTAGTTTTATTGTGTAGTACATAAAACAAAACCTAAAGATGAACCCTAGCCCGTCTGGGCACTAAATAAACATAATACAGATAGAGCCCTCTTCATTTTTGCCTTTAATAGGATTAACTGAGCCAGGGCAGTCGGACTTAATCCCCTGCTGTAATGACGTAATCACCTGCTGTATTGTTCTCTGTATTGTATTGCAGCTGAGAACAATAAATGAAGGGCTTATGCAAATAAACCATGGTGCACCTAGACGCAGCAGAGAAGGAAAGATGAGCGAGGCTTCATCTGTAGATTCTCTCTCTGAGTTGTAGGACTTTATTCCCCCTACCACAAACACATGGATCTGCACAGTTAGTACAGTCAGTAAGTCAGTATGTAATCAGAGACCTGCTGCCTGTTTCCCCCAGGTAGTCAGACCCTCAGCCAAACCTGACACAGCTTGTATCAGCCTCTTACAGGTGCAGGCACTAATTAGCCTGCTCTCAAGCTGAAGGCTTAAAAACCCCAAAATTTACTCTATGGGTAGAGCCCTCACTTCTCTCTCACACCCATACACCAGGACCCACTAAAAGCCCAAACTCTACTCAAGTCTATTTAGCAAAACAGACACTTCCTAAAGTTTTAAATCACATAGGTCAAAAACCTGGAACAAACGTATCTCCCGTTAATCACTTTACCAGTGCTTTTATCACAGTAGTAGTAGTAGTAGTCGACTTCATACACTTTGAAGTATGTCATCTGTTAATCCATTTTACCTTGTACAGTACATCTGTGTGCAATATACTGACTGCATGTCTCTACTGCTGCATCATGGACTAATTTCATCTTACTGTACTTCTTTTGTTTGTCCTTTCCCACTACATGTTACACTTCTATGAATTTCTCCTCTTGCCCATGGTAACCTATGTATGTAGTACACCCTACTTACCTGCCTCACCGGTTTGTTTCAAGGGCAAGGTGACAAACCTATTGAACTATTTATGCATAGTCACTGTACATTTTAATCTTGCATGTCTTAATTCTGTGTATTGCTTATCACACATTGTAACCAATGTAGTGCACCAAACATGGCTGCCTCGCCTGATACCTTATTGTGTAGAATGAATAATGCATGGTTCTGATGAATTTGCAAGTATCTTGCCTAGTAGTTTTACCTCTCACATTGTGTCATCAGTTCCTGGCATTGCCTGTTCTGCCCAGTGTAAACCTATGTAGTTTGCCTAAAATGGCTGCCTCACCTGAATCCTTTGTGGGTAGGACAAATGATGTTTATATACTATGTATATCACGTTGTCTTGTACTGTAAGTCACTGTTTTTCTTGTTTTGTTCATTTGTTTACGTACTTTGCAAAGCTCTGCAGAACCTTTGTGGTGCCATATAAATAAAGGCTAATAATAATAGTAGTAGGATGAATAATCATTGCAACTAATGACCAAAAATGTCTGCCATGCCTTTTTTTTATATTCATGGTCTCTGTATTTCATTCAAGGCTAAACCTCTGTATTTCAGAATGGACCAGTTGGCCCTGTGGTGCAGTAGGAACAATTTAGAGTTAAACCAGCTCAAAATAGTGGAGATGGTTGTGGGTTTCAGGAGGCACTCAGTTGCTGTGTCTTCACTTAGGATAGCTGGTAATGGAGTAACAGTGGTGGATTCTTTATGTTTTTGGGGTCTAAAATTTCACGAGACCTTAAGTAGGGGCAAAACATTGATGCTATTGTTAAAAATACACCGCAAAGCTTGTATTACTTGTGGCAGCATAAAAAGTTCAACATTCCTTAAGGAGTTAACTCTTTTTTTTATCCTGCAATAATTGAGTCTGTTATGTACCTTGATTATAGTTTATTTGGCTTTGCTAGCGAAAGAAAGAGGCTTAGGCTTCAAATGGTAGTGAGGACAGTGGAAAGGATTATTGGGGCAGGTCTACCACACATCCAGGAGTTGCATCTGTTTAGAGTGAGAAACAGGGCAAGGAACATTGTAGGGGATCAGTCACATCCTGGTTGTGACTTGTTACAATTGCTTCCGTCAGGCAAGCACTACAGAACATTGCCTGCAAAGACCACTATATATCGTAAGTTTCTTCCCACATGCAGTTCTCTTGTTGAATACCTGAAGGGTGGACTTGATTAGTACTGTATTATTATTCCAGTTTAGGATATCCTTTTGATAGAAGATTTTATTGTCTGGTATTTATTTGTTATGTATTCTAAATTGTATGCAAGGTGTTTATGTATGTGAGTACTTGGTGTAGCAGTAGACAGGAGTTACAGTAATTCCAGGTATACAATTGTATACCGGCCATTAAAGTTGATTCTGGTTCTAATGTTTCTGTTTTTCTTTTTTGTTTTTTTTAATTATTATATTTTTTTTGTTTTGTATTAAACGTTTAATTTATAATCATGCTACTGTATCTGTTAAGCGCCTTGAGTCCTATTGGAGAAAAGTGCTACTATATAGAAATACAATTATTATGGAGAGATAACTTGTCCTGTTTTTTAAAATGTTTTCTTTTCCTTTTTCTTGTTCTAAAAAATGTAGCTTGACATGTGTGGATGTGGGCAGGGGGGCTCAGTCTGGCGGCTCACAAGATATGCCGTCTGAGCCTGCAGTAACGCTGGGTATTGGTTATAACGATGCCAGAAGCATGCACTTGTAATCAGACAGAATCCTGGCTGCCTTTTTAACATAACCTTTGTATACAGATCACATAAACTGAGATACTCCACAGCAGCTGAACCGTGAAAGATTTAGAAAAGGAGTATAGCTGTTGAATTAATGCTGCCAAATAAAAAGAAGAAAAAAAGATGTTTCAGACTATTCTGGGAATGTTGTAACCCCTTCCTGCAGTAGTTCTGTAAGGTAGATACCAAGAACAGAAGTATTGCTTTTGTACCTTATAGGTCTGTCATGCTTCTCATTTCTCACTGCAGATATACTGTGCATGCCCCAGTCTTGAGGAGTTTTTCTGTAAAATGCATTACGGATACCCAGCAGACACAACGCCTTTTGGCTGACGCGTTAACAAATTTTGATGCAGCATGCAAACAGTGCCTTACGTGCCACAATGGTAAACAGCTATTGCTACACAAAGATCACCTTTTTGTCTGCAATAAGCAATTCACTCTGTCAGTTCTGACATTGCTACAGTTGACTATTAGTGCTGCACAGGAATTTCTGTTGTACAGCACAAGCATTGCTTCCTTTCTGATGCTGTTTGCTCCAGGTATATTCTTGGAAATAAAGTTTTGATACTATTTAATGGCATAATGTCTGATCTGCATAGGTTTGCTGCCCTCATAAGTGGGTCATCTAAATGATTGCCTCTCTCCTCTTTCGAGAGCAGCTGAAACAAAGTGCAAGTGCAACTATGTATTGCATGGTGAAATAATCTTCAGGAGGTGCAGTGTGCTAATGTGTAGCAGTCCTATCAAGAATATCTTTCCTCTGAACAATTCCACTCCTTTGCTTGTCCTGCAGTGAGTTCACCTTGACCTTGCTCTGCTAGTTTATGCACCCAGGTCAAATCTAAGTGTACGTTGGGAACTGCAAATTTGCATGTCATAAATGGCCATTGGTTATTTAGCTTCTGTAGAGCTTCAAACTGCACCTGATACAAAGCAGTGTTGATGATTCTAGTACTTGAGTAGACTGACAGCAATAGTCTGACCTTACATTTTCACTACAGATTACCTCTAATATAGGCTTACCATACTATCCCTTTAAACCAGGACTCCTATGATTTACACATGTTCTGTGGATGGCTGACTTCAAGCCTGCATTTCACCTAGCTTTAATCAGCCACAGAATCTGTGTAATCCATGAGCGTCCCGGTTTAAAGGGATGATATGGTAAGCCTACCTTAAAGTGAATAATCAAATCTCCATATAATCATTTTGGAAGCCATTGAAAGTCTTTATCCATTACTATTTTAGCTTATACAAAATGTAAAACATCAATGAACAAGTATGTATGTTCAATCTCATGATTGTGGTTACAACATAGCTGTGTTCTAAATTGTCTAAATGGCCTGTTTAACTACATGACTCATAAAAGATTTACTATTGTCGCAATAAAAGTCTACAAAAAAGCTTATTTTTTTTCGCCCTATTTAACAAAAAACATCACTAAGCCAGCTTTGTGATGCTCTGCTCATTGGTAATGCTGGCATCCGTAAGAAGAAGCTTGCTGCTTCACCAGCTAGTCCAGAATCCCTATGGCATAGGGCCTATGCCATGCGTGACCCTGCTTTGTATGCTACACTAGGAAATAATGGTTGGAGGACTGCCCTTGTTACATAGGCAAAAGTATTGGGAAGTTTCTGCCAGAGATGTTGAGCATGGGTAGTATACAACATTAGGCACCACCGGTGGTATCCTTCTTGTTTATAATAAAAAGCCATAGAAGGTTTTTTCTAGGCTTTAAAAATAGGCCCTTTATTCCTAAATTGATCTTTTGTTAGACCTGTCTTCCATTATGGCAACTGTAAATAGTCCCCTCCTCCCCCCATCCACTTATCACATAATAAATTTAAAAGTTCAGTCTTGGAATATTATGCCATTAATGACCTATGTGTTCTAAAATTTACAGTTGATGGCATATTAGCAAGATGTCTTTTAATACTAAAGCTGCAAAAAGCTTTTGCAAACTTACTTGTCCCCTTTAGGAAGCAAAATAAAATTCTGAGCAGTACAGTTTTATAGCTTCATTTGCTACATGACCACTTGGCACCAGGTGATTTACAGCAAAACAATTCGGTTTCTTCTTGGAATCTAGTGCAGAAGAACACACGCAGTTCGCTAAAACCATTACATAACAGAATTTTTTGTGTTTTGCTTGAATCTGCAAGATGGTTTAGCCCTGATCTGCGATACGGCATATAGTGTTATGGGTTAGTTCACCTTTGATTAATAAAGATAGCATGCTTCTGGTCAGCAAGCTGAAATCCGGTAGTATTTAATATTCAAGCTCTTTTGACCTATTGATCTTGTGGTTGTCACAGTAACCAATAGCTTAGTCAAATTTCAGTCTGATGAAGCCTGACATGGGTGTTTGGGGACATACTATATAATCATGAATTGGAATCAAATATATACTTTCTCTATCGTCCTAGTGGATGCTGGGGTTCCTGAAAGGACCATGGGGAATAGCGGCTCCGCAGGAGACAGGGCACAAAAGTAAAGCTTTCCGATCAGGTGGTGTGCACTGGCTCCTCCCCCTATGACCCTCCTCCAAGCCAGTTAGATTTTTGTGCCCGGCCGAGAAGGGTGCAATCTAGGTGGCTCTCCTAAAGAGCTGCTTAGAAAAGTTTAGCTTAGGTTTTTTATTTTACAGTGAGTCCTGCTGGCAACAGGATCACTGCAACGAGGGACTTAGGGGAGAAGAAGTGAACTCACCTGCGTGCAGGATGGATTGGCTTCTTGGCTACTGGACATTAGCTCCAGAGGGACGATCACAGGTACAGCCTGGATGGTCACCGGAGCCTTGCCGCCGGCCCCCTTGCAGATGCTGAAGTAAGAAGAGGTCCAGAATCGGCGGCAGAAGACTCCTCAGTCTTCTAAAGGTAGCGCACAGCACTGCAGCTGTGCGCCATTTTCCTCTCAGCACACTTCACACGGCAGTCACTGAGGGTGCAGGGCGCTGGGAGGGGGGCGCCCTGGGAGGCAAATGAATACCTATTTTGGCTAAAAATACCTCACATATAGCCTCCGGAGGCTATATGGAGATATTTAACCCCTGCCAGAATCCGTTAAGAGCGGGAGACGAGGCCGCCGAAAAAGGGGCGGGGCCTATCTCCTCAGCACACAGCGCCATTTTCCCTCACAGAAAGGCTGGAGGGAAGGCTCCCAGGCTCTCCCCTGCACTGCACTACAGAAACAGGGTTAAAACAGAGAGGGGGGGCACTAATTTGGCGTTAGAAATATATAAAAAAGATGCTATAAGGGAAAACACTTATATAAGGTTGTCCCTATATAATTATAGCGTTTTTGGTGTGTGCTGGTAAACTCTCCCTCTGTCTCTCCAAAGGGCTAGTGGGTCCTGTCCTCTATCAGAGCATTCCCTGTGTGTGTGCTGTGTGTCGGTACGTGTGTGTCGACATGTAGGAGGACGATGTTGGTGAGGAGGCGGAGCAATTGCCTGTAATGGTGATGTCACTCTCTAGGGAGTCGACACCGGAATGGATGGCTTATTTAGGGAATTACGTGATAATGTCAACACGCTGCAAGGTCGGTTGACGACATGAGACGGCCGACAAACAATTAGTACCGGTCCAGACGTCTCAAAAACACCGTCAGGGGTTTTAAAACGCCCGTTTACTTTAGTCGGTCGACACAGACACAGACAGGGACACTGAATCCAGTGTCGACGGTGAATAAACAAACGTATTCCTTATTAGGGCCACACGTTAAAGGCAATGAAGGAGGTGTTACATATTTCTGATACTACAAGTACCACAAAAGAGGGTATTATGTGGGATGTGAAAAAACTACCATAGTTTTTCCTGAATCAGATAAATTAAATAAAGTGTGTGATGATGCGTGGGTTCCCCCCGATAGAAAATTATGGGCGGTATACCCTTTCCCGCCAGAAGTTAGGGCGCGTTGGGAAACACCCCTTAGGGTGGATAAGGCGCTCACACGCTTATCAAAACAAGTGGCGGTACCGTCTATAGATAGGGCCGTCCTCAAGGACCAGCTGACAGGAGGCTGGAAAATATCATAAAAAGTATATACACACATACTGGTGTTATACTGCGACCAGCGATCGCCTCAGCCTGGATGTGCAGAGCTGGGGTGGCTTGGTCGGATTCCCTGACTAAAAATATTGATACCCTTGACAGGGACAGTATTTTATTGACTATAGAGCATTTAAAGGATGCATTTCTATATATGCGAGATGCACAGAGGGATATTTGCACTCTGGCATCAAGAGTAAATGCGATGTCCATATCTGCCAGAAGATGTTATGGACACGACAGTGGTCAGGTGATGCAGATTCCAAACGGCACAAAGGTGTATTGCCGTATAAAGGAAGAGGAGTTATTTGGGGTCGGTCCATCGGACCTGGTGGCCACGGCAACTGCTGGAAAATCCGCCGTTTTTACCCTAAGTCACATCTCTGCAGAAAAAGACACCGTCTTTTCAGCCTCAGTCCTTTCGTCCCTATAAGATCATATCTGCCCAGGGATAGAGGAAAGGGAAGAAGACTGCAGCAGGCAGCCCATTCCCAGGAACAGAAGCGTTCCACCGCTTCTGACAAGTTCTCAGCATGGCGCTGAGACCGTACAGGACCCCTGGATCCTACAAGTAGTATCCCAGGGGTACAGATTGGAATGTCGAGACGTTTCCCCTTCGCAGGCTCCTGAAGTCTGCTTTACCAAGGTCTCCCTCCGACAAGGAGGCAGTATGAAAAAAAAATAAAAAATTAAAAAAAAATTCACAAGCTGTATTCCCAGCAGGTGATAATTAAATTACCCCTCCTACTACAAGAAAAGGGGTATTATTCCACACTATATTGTGGTACTGAAGCCAGAAGGCTAGGTGAGACTTATTCTAAAAATTTTTTTGAACACTTACAAAGGTTCAAATCAAGATGGAGTCACTCAGAGCAGTGATAACGAACCAGGAAGAAGGGGACTATATAGTGTCCCGGGACATCAGGGATGCTTACCTCTATGTCCCAAATTTGCCCTTCTCACTAAGGGTACCTCAGGTTCGTGGTGCAGAACTGTCACTATCAGTTTCAGACGCTGCCGTTTGGATTGTCCACGGCACCCCGGGTCTTTACCAAGGTAATGGCCGAAATGATGATTCTTCTTCGAAGAAAAGGCGTCTTAATTATCCCTTACTTGGACGATCTCCTGATAAGGGCATAGTCCAGGGAACAGTTGGAGGTCGGAGTAGCACTATCTCGGATACTGCTACAACAGCACGGGTGGATTCTAAATATTCCAAAATCGCAGCTGATCCCGACAACACGTCTGCTGTGCCTAGGGATGATTCTGGACACAGTCCAGAAAAAGGTGTTTCTCCCGGAAGAGAAAGCCAGGGAGTTATCCGAGCTAGTCAGGAACCTCCTAAAAACAGTGCATCATTGCACAAGGGTCCTGGTAAAAATGGTGGCTTCCTACGAAGCAATTCCATTCGGCAGATTTCACGCAAGAACTTTTCAGTGGGATCTGCTGGACAAATGGTCCGGATCGCATCTTCAGATGCATCAGCGGATAACCCTATATCCAAGGACAAGGGTGTCTCTCCTGTGGTGGTTATAGAGTGCTCATCTTCTAGAGGGCCGCAGATTCGGCATTCAGGATTGGATGTTGGTGACCACGGAGCCCAGCCCGAGAGGCTGGGGAGCAGTCACACAAGGAAAAAATTTCCAGGGAGTGTGATCAAGTCTGGAGACTTTTCTCCACATAAATATACTGGAGCTAAGGGTAAATTTATAATGCTCTAAGCTTAGCAAGACCTCTGCTTCAAGGTCAGCCGGTATTGATCCAGTGGAAAAACATCACGGCAGTCGCCCACGTAAACAGACAGGGCGACACAAGAAGCAGGAGGGCAATGGCAAAAACTGCAAGGACTTTTCGCTGGGCGGAAAATCATGTGATAGCACTGTCAGCAGTGTTTCATCCCGGGAATGGAAACTGGGAAGCAGACTTCCTCAGCAGGCACGACCTCCACCCGGGAGAGTGGAAACTTCATCGGGAAGTTTTTTCCACATGATTGTAAACCGTTGGGAAATACCAAAGGTGGACATGATGGCGTCCCGTCTGAACAAAAAAAAAAAAAAACGGGACAGGTATTGCGCCAGGTCAAGAGACCCTCAGGCAATAGCTGTGGACGTTCTGGTAACACCGTGGGTGTACCAGTCGGTGTATGTGTTCCCTCCTCTGCTTCTCATACCTAAGGTGCTGAGAATTATAAGACGTAGAGGAGTAAGAACTATACTCATGGCTCCGGATTGGCCAAGAAGGACTTGGTACCCGGAACTTCAAGAGATGCTTACAGAGGTCTTATGGCCTCTGCCGCTAAGAAGGGACTTGCTTCAGCAAGTACCATGTCTGTTCCAAGACTTACCGCAGCTGCGTTTGTCGGCATGGCGGTGGAAAGCCGGATCCTAAGGGAAAAAGGCATTCCGGAAGAGGTCATTCCTACCCTGGTCAAAGCCAGAAAGGAGGTGACCGCACAACATTATCACCACATGTGGCGAAAATATGTTGCGTGGTGTGAGGCCAGGAAGGCCCCACAAAGAAATTTCAACTCGGTCGTTTCCTGCATTTCCTGCAAACAGGAGTGTCTATGGGCCTCAAATTGGGGTCCATTAAGGTTCAAATTTCGGCCCTGTCGATTTTCTTCCAGAAAGAATTGGCTTCAGTTCCTGAAGTCCAGAAGTTTGTCAAGGGAGTATTGCATATACAACCCCCTTTTGTGCCTCCAGTGGCACTGTGGGATCTCAACGTAGTTCTGGGATTCCTCAAATCACATTGGTTTAAAACCAGTCAAATCTGTGGATTTGAAGCGTATCACATGAAAAGTGACCATGCTCTTGGCCCTGGCCTGGACCAGGCGAGTGTCAAATTGGTGGTTTTTTCTCAAAAAAGCCCATATCTGTTTGTCCATTCGGACAGGGCAGAGCTGCGGACTCGTCCCCAGTTCTCTCCCTAAGGTGGTGTCAGTGCTTCACCTGAACCAGCTTATTGTGGTGCCTTGCACCTACTAGGGACTTGGAGGACTCCAAGTTGCTAGATGTTGTCAGGGCCCTGAAAATATGTTCCAGGACGGCTGGAGTCAGGAAAACTGACTTGCTGTTATCCTGTATGCACCCAACAAACTGGGTGCTCTTGCTTCTAAGCAGACTATTGCTAGTTGGATGTGTAATACAATTCAACTTGCACATTCTGTGGCAGGCCTGCCACAGCCAAAATATGTAAATGCCCATTCCACAAGGAAGGTGGGCTCATCTTGGGCGGCTGCCCGAGGGGTCTCGGCTTTACAACTTTGCCGAGCAGCTACTTGGTCAGGGGCAAACACGTTTGCTAAATTCTACAAATTTGATACCCTGGCTAAGGAGGACCTGGAGTTCTCTCATTCGGTGCTGCAGAGTCATCCGCACTCTCCCGCCCGTTTGGGAGCTTTGGTATAATCCCCATGGTCCTTTCAGGAACCCCAGCATCCACTAGGACGATAGAGAAAATAAGAATTTACTTACCGATAATTCTATTTCTCGGAGTCCGTAGTGGATGCTGGGCGCCCATCCCAAGTGCGGATTATCTGCAATACTTGTACATAGTTACAAAAATCGGGTTATTATTGTTGTGAGCCATCTTTTCAGAGGCTCCGCTGTTATCATACTGTTAACTGGGTTTAGATCACAAGTTGTACGGTGTGATTGGTGTGGCTGGTATGAGTCTTACCCGGGATTCAAAATTCCTCCCTTATTGTGTACGCTCGTCCGGGCACAGTACCTAACTGGCTTGGAGGAGGGTCATAGGGGGAGGAGCCAGTGCACACCACCTGATCGGAAAGCTTTACTTTTGTGCCCTGTCTCCTGCGGAGCCGCTATTCCCCATGGTCCTTTCAGGAACCCCAGCATCCACTACGGACTCCGAGAAATAGAATTATCGGTAAGTAAATTCTTATTATTTTAATAGAAAGAGTTCAATAAGTTAGCATGTTAAGAATAAGGTTTGTGGTTTCATGTCTTTGTAACTTTGTAGTAAATAGGCTTATTCATTTGGACAGTTAAATGTGCAAATATATTCTATGGAGTATGGCATTTTATGCAGACATTGTTTAAGCTTACAAAATGTTTACCTCTGTATGTGACAGGTATAATTAAACTAGTTCTAGAGTCTGCATACATTACGTGTTGCATAGTGATGTCCTTTTATTGGCCTTTGCTGAATGTATGCTGTATTCTCTTGTGATCAAAAGTCTTGCAGGGATTTTTTCCAGACGGAACTGTTGCATATTTAATACAGTCCGCCCAAAAAAAGCTTATTAAAATGGAAAAAATACAGTTTATGCTACTGTCATTATTTCATAAAAGTGTGGGAAAATTCCTCAGTACAATCATTATTTGCACTGGTCATTTGAAACCCATTAATGCCTGCAAAATTATACAATGGTGGTGGTGGGTTTGTTGAATGAATTTTAGTTCTAAAGAATTCAGAGGTTACTAGATACAGTTATAGGCTACATACTGTACAACAAACACTATCCAGATTATAGATCTACACGGTCTAGATACAGTTAATAGGTCGACAGGTTCAAAAGCTTGACATAACAATGGTTGACACCCACATGGTAGACACTAGTTTATTGGTGTGTTTATATATATATATATATATATATATATATATATATATATATTTATTTTTTATTTTTTTCTCTTTTTTGTTTTATTTACCATTCATGTGGACAAAAATTGTGACTAGTAACCTGTGCGGAGTGCAGCGGTAGCAGAATGAGGCACCTTATCTGAAGCATGACGAGCGTCCACATTTGTTATAATTGTGGTCACATACCATGAAACATAGAAAATTGCACATAAAAATTAGAAAAATCTTGTGTCGACCTTTTGTACTGTCTACCTGTTGACCTAATGCATGTCAACCACATGGGATCAACCTAATGACTGTGTATCTAATTACTGTAGATCATTGACACCACACCCATATCAGACAAATTATATGGTAGAGCATTTTAAATTAAAATTTATTAAAATCTGTTGTGAAGATTAGGTCCCTGATGAAATAAAGGTTAAACCTGACCAGTATGTCCTTTAACCAACTGGTAATCTTAAAGGCTACTGTGCATACTCCAGTCTTCCTGTTTTCCGGGGAGCTTCATGTCCTATCCCAAGATGGTCGCCAAGATTGCTACTGAGCATGTGTGGTAACTATCTTTGAGACTGTATTGTAATATGACAGAAGTCTCCTACTCTGTTCCAGAGAGACCTGCAGTTCCTAGTGTTTTCCAGTGTTTATGCATAGCTACCCAATGCCTACATACTCCTCTGCTGGTGAGCTGTATGACACTTGCTCCGCTCCATGATATTCAGTGTGTAACAGTGAGTACAGCTGTACCTGCTACACAAAGGGAAATGGTTAATGTGAAAAAGTAAAGATAGATCTTGTAAAGGTTAGAGCGTTTTCAGCATGTTTCCGCATTAATTTCAGAATTATGAACTCCTACTGTATCTGCAATTAGTGTCCTCTTGTCTTAACAAGCAATATGTTGTGACTCTGGTATGTACTTGACACATCCCAGTTGTCATATCTCACAATTTTGTTTTATTTATTTTTCTCTGACGTCCTAGTGGATGCTGGGGACTCCGTAAGGACCATGGGGAATAGACGGGCTCCGCAGGAGACTGGGCACACTATAAGAAAGATTTGGTACTACCTGGTGTGCACTGGCTCCTCCCTCTATGCCCCTCCTCCAGACCTCAGTTAGATTTCTGTGCCCGGCCGAGCTGGATGCACACTAGGGGCTCTCCTGAGCTCCTAGAAAGAAAGTATATGTTAGGTTTTTTATTTTACAGTGAGACCTGCTGGCAACAGGCTCACTGCAACGAGGGACTAAGGGGAGAAGAAGCGAACCTACCTGCTTGCAGCTAGCTTGGGCTTCTTAGGCTACTGGACACCATTAGCTCCAGAGGGATCGACCGCAGGACCCGTCCTTGGTGTTCGTTCCCGGAGCCGCGCCGCCGTCCCCCTTACAGAGCCAGAAGCAAGAAGATGGTCCGGAAAATCGGCGGCAGAAGACTTCAGTCTTCACCAAGGTAGCGCACAGCACTGCAGCTGTGCGCCATTGCTCCTCATACACACTTCACACTCCGGTCACTGAGGGTGCAGGGCGCTGGGGGGGGGGCGCCCTGAGCAGCAATAAAATCACCTTGGCTGGCAAAATAACCACAATATATAGCCCCAGAGGCTATATATGTGGTAATTACCCCTGCCAGAATACAGAAAAAAAGCGGGAGAAAAGTCCACCGAAAAAGGGGCGGAGCCATCTCCCTCAGCACACTGGCGCCATTTCTCCCTCACAGTTCCGCTGGAAGGAAGCTCCCTGACTCTCCCCTGCAGTCTATACTACAGAAAAGGGTAAAAAAGAGAGGGGGGGCACAAAATTGAGGCGCAGTAAATATTATAGCAGCTATAGGGGACATAATTCAGTTAGTCCCTGCATTATATAGCGCTCTGGTGTGTGCTGGCATACTCTCTCTCTGTCTCCCCAAAGGGCTTTTGTGGGGTCCTGTCTCCTTTAAGAGCATTCCCTGTGTGTGTGCGCGGTGTGGCTGTGTCGACATGTTTGATGAGGAGACTTATGTGGAGGCGGAGCAGATGCCTATAAATGTGATGTCACCCCCTGCGGGGCAGACACCTGAGTGGATGGACTTATGGAAGGTATTACGTGCAAGTGTCGACTCCTTACATAAAAAATTTGACGACATGCCAAATGCGGGACAGCCGGCTTCTCAGCTCGTGCCTGCCCAGGCAATTCAAAGGCCATCAGGGGCTCTAAAACGCCCACTACCTCAGATGGCAGACACAGATGTCGACACGGATACTGATACCAGTGTCGACGACGATGAGTCAAATTTAATGTCCACTAGGGCCATTCGTTGCATGATTGAGGCAATGAAAGAGGTTTTACACATTTCTGATATAAACCCAGGTACCTCAAAAAAGGGTATTATGTTTGGGGAGAAAAAACTACCAATAGTTTTTCCCCCATCTGAAGAATTAAATGAAGTGTGTGAAGAAGCGTGGACTTTCCCTGATAAAAAATTGGTGATTTCAAAAAAATTACTAATGGCGTTCCCTTTCTCGCCAGAGGATAGGTCACGTTGGGAAACTCCCCCTAGGGTGGATAAAGCGCTCACACGTTTGTCTAAAAAGGTGGCACTACCGTCTCCGGATACGGCCGCCCTAAAGGAACCTGCTGATAGAAAGCAGGAGGCTATCCTAAAGTCTAAATAAACACACACTGGTGTTATACTGAGACCAGCTATTGCTTCAGCGTGGATGTGCAGTGCTGCTGCTGCTGCTTGGTCAGATTCCCTGTCAGAAAATATTGACACCCTGGACAGGGACACTATATTGCTAACCGTAGAGCATATAAAAGACTCAGTCTTGTACATGAGAGATGCACAGAGGGAGATCTGCCGGCTGGCATCTAGAATAAGTGCATTGTCCATTTCTGCTAGGAGAGGCTTATGGACTCGGCAGTGGACAGGGATGCAGATTCTAAAAGGCACATGGAAGTTTTGCCTTATGAGGGTGAGGAGTTATTCGGGGATGGTCTCTCAGACCTGGTTTCCACAGCAACAGCTGGGAAGTCAGCATTTTTGCCCCATGTCCCCTCACAGCCTAAGAAAGCGCCGTATTATCAGGTACAGTCCTTTCGACCCCAGAAAAACAGGCGGGGAAAAGGCGGGTCCTTTCTGTCTAGAGGCAGAGGAAGGGGAAAAAAGCTGCACCACGCAGCAGGTTCCCATGAACAAAAGTCCTCCCCCGCTTCTTCCAAATCCGCCGCATGACGGTGGGGCTCCACAGGCGGAGCCAGGTACGGTGGGGGGCCGCCTCAAAAATTTCAGCGATCAGTGGGTTCGCTCACGGGTGGATCCCTGGATCCTTCAAGTAGTATCTCAGGGGTACAAGCTGGAATTCGAGGCGCCACCCCCCGCCGTTTCCTCAAATCGGCCTTACCGACAACTCCCTCGGGCAGGGAGGCTGTACTAGAGGCAATTCACAAGCTGTATTCCCAGCAGGTGATAGTCAAAGTACCCCTACTTCAACAAGGACGGGGTTACTATTCCACACTGTTTGTGGTACCGAAACCGGACGGTTCGGTGAGACCCATTTTAAATTTGAAATCCTTGAACACATACATAAAAAGATTCAAGTTCAAGATGGAATCGCTCAGGGCGGTTATTGCAAGCCTGGACGAGGGGGATTACATGGTATCCCTGGACATCAAGGATGCTTACCTGCATGTCCCAATTTACCTTCCTCACCAGGAGTACCTCAGATTTGTGGTACAGGATTGCCATTACCAATTCCAGACACTACCGTTTGGACTGTCCACGGCACCGAGGGTGTTTATCAAGGTAATGGCAGAAATGATAATACTCCTTCGAAAAAAGGGAGTTTTAATTACCCCGTACTTGGACGATCTCCTAATAAAGGCGAGGTCCAGGGAGCAGTTACTGGTCGGAGTAGCACTATCTCGGGAAGTGCTACAACAGCATGGCTGGATTCTAAACATTCCAAAGTCACAACTGGTTCCTTCCACACGCTTACTGTTCCTGGGGATGATTCTGGACACAGAACAGAAAAAAGTGTTTCTCCCGCAGGAGAAAGCCAAGGAGCTGTCATCTCTAGTCAGAGACCTCCTAAAACCAAAACGGGTATCGGTGCATCACTGCACACGAGTCCTGGGAAAAATGGTGGCTTCGTACGAAGCAATTCCATTCGGCAGGTTCCATGCAAGGACCTTCCATTGGGACCTCTTGGACAAGTGGTCGGGATCGCATCTTCAGATGCATCATCTGATAACCCTGTCTCCAAGGACCAGGGTGTCTCTACTGTGGTGGCTGCAGAGTGCTCATCTTCTAGAGGGCCGCAGATTCGGCATACAGGACTGGGTCCTGGTGACCACGGATGCCAGCCTTCGGGGCTGGGGCGCAGTCACACAGGGAAGAAATTTCCAGGGACTTTGGTCAAGTCAGGAGTCGTCCCTACACATAAACATTCTGGAACTGAGGGCCATTTACAATGCCCTAAGTCAGGCAAGGCCCCTGCTTCAAAACCAGCCGGTTCTGATCCAATCAGACAACATCACGGCAGTCGCCCATGTAAACCGACAGGGCGGCACAAGAAGCAGGGTGGCGATGACAGAAGCCACAAGGATTCTCCGATGGGCGGAAAATCACGTAATAGCACTGTCAGCAGTGTTCATTCCGGGAGTGGACAACTGGGAAGCAGACTTCCTCAGCAGACACGACCTACACCCGGGAGAGTGGGGACTTCATCCAGAAGTCTTCCTACTGTTGGTAAACCGTTGGGAAAGGCCACAGGTGGACATGATGGCGTCCCGCCTCAACAAAAAGCTAAAGAGATATTGCGCCAGGTCAAGGGACCCTCAGGCGATAGCTGTGGACGCTCTAGTGACACCGTGGGTGTACCAGTCGGTTTATGTGTTCCCTCCTCTGCCTCTCATACCAAAGGTACTGAGAATAATAAGAAGGCGAGGAGTAAGAACGATACTCGTGGTTCCGGATTGGCCAAGAAGAGCTTGGTACCCGGAACTTCAAGAAATGTTATCAGAGGACCCATGGCCTCTACCGCTCAGACAGGATCTGCTACAGCAGGGGCCCTGTCTATTCCAAGACTTACCGCGGCTGCGTTTGACGGCATGGCGGTTGAATTCTGGATCCTAAAGGAAAAGGGCATTCCGGAGGAAGTCATTCCTACGCTGATAAAAGCCAGGAAAGAAGTAACCGCAAATCATTATCACCGCATTTGGCGAAAATATGTTGTGTGGTGTGAGGCCAGGAAGGCCCCTACAGAGGGATTTCAGCTGGGTCGTTTTCTGCACTTCCTATAGTCAGGAGTGACTATGGGCCTAAAATTGGGCTCCATTAAGGTCCAGATTTCGGCTCTGTCGATTTTCTTCCAGAAAGAACTGGCTTCACTGCCTGAAGTTCAGACTTTTGTAAAGGGAGTGCTTCATATTCAGCCCCCTTTTGTGCCTCCTGTGGCACCTTGGGATCTCAATGTGGTGTTGAGTTTCCTAAACTCACATTGGTTTGAACCACTTAAAACCGTGGATCTGAAATATCTCACGTGGAAAGTGGTCATGTTATTGGCCTTGGCTTCAGCCAGGCGTGTGTCAGAATTGGCGGCTTTATCGTGTAAAAGCCCTTATCTGATTTTCCATATGGATAGGGCAGAATTGAGGACTCGTCCCCAGTTTCTCCCTAAGGTGGTATCAGCTTTTCACTTGAACCAACCTATTGTGGTGCCTGCGGCTACTAGGGACTTGGAGGATTCCAAGTTACTGGACGTAGTCAGGGCCTTGAAAATTTATGTTTCCAGGACGGCTGGAGTCAGGAAAACTGACTCGCTTTTTATCCTGTATGCACCCAACAAAATAGGTGCTCCTGCTTCTAAGCAGACTATTGCTCGCTGGATTTGTAGCACAATTCAGCTGGCGCATTCTGCGGCTGGATTGCCGCATCCTAAATCAGTGAAAGCCCATTGGTCAGGGGCAAACACGTTTGCTAAATTATACAAATTTGATACCCTGGCTGAGGAGGACCTTGAGTTCTCTCATTCGGTGCTGCAGAGTCATCCGCACTCTCCCGCCCGTTTGGGAGCTTTGGTATAATCCCCATGGTCCTTACGGAGTCCCCAGCATCCACTAGGACGTCAGAGAAAATAAGAATTTACTCACCAGTAATTCTATTTCTCGTAGTCCGTAGTGGATGCTGGGCGCCCATCCCAAGTGCGGATTGTCTGCAATACTTGTATATAGTTATTGCCTAACTAAAGGGTTATTGTTGAGCCATCTGTTGAGAGGCTCGGTTATATTTCATACTGTTAACTGGGTTTAATATCACGAGTTATACGGTGTGATTGGTGTGGCTGGTATGAGTCTTACCCGGGATTCAAAATCCTTCCTTATTGTGTCAGCTCTTCCGGGCACAGTATCCTAACTGAGGTCTGGAGGAGGGGCATAGAGGGAGGAGCCAGTGCACACCAGGTAGTACCAAATCTTTCTTATAGTGTGCCCAGTCTCCTGCGGAGCCCGTCTATTCCCCATGGTCCTTACGGAGTCCCCAGCATCCACTACGGACTACGAGAAATAGAATTACCGGTGAGTAAATTCTTATTATTTTTATCATTTTTTTCCCTCTGATGGCTTATAATATAGATGAATGCCAACATAAATAATATCTTGCTGTCTGTAAAGAAGTCAGTGGTGGTATGATCAATAACTCTGAACAAGATATTTAACGCAGTCGTCATATTACAGCAAACATTTTCGTAAGTAGAACATTATCTTAAGTGCTGCCAACATTCAGACCACAGGTCCTGAATGTCTATAGTCCTGTCATCTTGTGCAATCATCCATTAAACTCTCTCTTCAGGTTAATTCATATGCATACAAACCATTTCCTCTCTAAACTTGCACCGTGAGTATTTGTTACTGTGGCAGGCTATCTCCTTTATTCATTATGTAAATGTTGGTTTACCAACTAATTTATTGTGTAGGTACCTGTTACAATTAAAGAATGTCCTACAGTATCGCTTCTTCATCCATCAATCCAGCAAAGATGTTCAACAAGCAGAAACACCAAACCACAACTTCATTATTTAAGTTTATTTACTTTCCTTTTGTGCTATGACCCTTGCCACTGCTTAGCTGCATATCCAAGGTAATATCTATAAGTATTAATGAAACAGTGCCATCTAGTAACCAAATGATCATAAAAGTGCCAGCATTTTCATATACATTTTCAAAATTAACTCTAGACTCTTTCAAATTTTATTTAACCGCACCTAAGGTTGTTGTGGCATTTGGGTAACACTGCACTTGGCTGCTTGGCTTTAATCCACCTTTTAGGTACTGCTGTCCTAAATATTCTCATCTTTATAAAAGACAAAAAAAAAAAAAAGTATAGTTCCAATTTTACTATATTTAGTATAATAATACATTTCCTGTTTTGAACAAATGTTAGCAATTACTTAGAATGCCTTCCTTGGGTTATATTGACCATTCATATGCAGCCAAAACAGCATTAGTGAGGATGGGCACTGGTGTTGAATGATAGTGTTCACTCTAGGTGCAGGGTGCAGATCAGTAGCTGTAGAAAATTAGGGTGGCCATTCCCAGGCCATTTTTTCAATCCCCAGAATCGGGATTGAAAAATGATTAATCTCTGGAGACCCGGGATTGGTTTATTTTCAGTGTGTTTTGTCCCCCCCCCCCCCCCCCCCCCTTCCCCCTCATCTGGAAGGAGGGGTCCACTTGCTGCTGGGAGATGAGTTTCGGGGCATTGCAGGTGGTGAGATCCGGGAGGCTGTCTGCGCAGCTTGACCTCTGACTTCACATCACGCTGTGCAGTGCGCACAGCCAGGGGGAGCTCTGCAGGAGGAGCCGGGCAGCGTCTGAGCCTCCTGAGGACGCTCCACACTGCCAGGCATTGAAAAAACAAAGAGGCTGGTTAAGCCTTAAATCCCCAGGATTGGAGCTTCCAATCCCGAGATTGCTCACCATAGTTGCAATATACATGTAGCTGTAGCTATAAATTGTGTATAAAATTTTGTCCTTCAAAATTGAAATCTGACCTTCTCACTGATCAGCACAGTGCACCTAGAGTGAACACTAGAATGATGACACCTAGCTCACAGTGGCTGTGCCAGTTCATTCCAAAGGTATTTGCTGGCGGTGAAGTCTGGGCTGTCCAGTAAAATTTTCCACATCACATCAAACTATTTTATTGATGACATTGCGTTGTGAATGGCATTATTATTCTGATACAAGTAACGTCAGTCAGTCAGGATATACTTGTTGTTCTTGGTCTAAGACACCTAGTTAAAATAAGCTGCAGCCTCCGTGTCTGAGAGAAATCTGTATTATCATTGTTATTCTTCGTTAAATGCTGACATATTGCACAAAGCTGTACATATATTGTCGACATTCTTCTGGTATGTCGGTCCTTGGCCCAATGTATTTCTATACCACAAGTACAGTACTTAAACACGCACGTGTTGATCTGTGGTCACCACTTAGGGCCAAATTCAGTTAGCTGCAAAATCACAGCAATTTACCGCAATTGAAGTTTCTGTGGCTTGGCTTTTTTTTTTTTACTGTGAAAATGGGTTTTTCACTGGTAGACGCGTTCCCGCACTTCAATTTCAGATTAGCAAAAACTGGATTACCACAAAAATTGTTGCCAGCAGTGAAGAGTGGAAAATGGTTAAATCTGTAACACCCCCGCCCCCCCCCCCCCAGCCCCCCCCAAAAAGGTAAATTAACATTATATAACAACAGTATAGAAGTTTATTATTAGTTATTCTAACTGTTTCTGGTACTTAAATTGGGTCAAATGGCTCTTACATGCATTTATAAAAAAAATTAAAAAAATGATAGAAGGTAATGGGTGTTTTTTTTTTTAGCAAAATAAATTCTAAAGTTAAATTCGGGGTACACAAAAATGGGTGTAAGTATATAGTATAGAATGTAAGATCTCACAAGTAGGGCCCTCTTTCCTGATGTGCGTATCCTTTTCTTTAATAATATTCAACTGCACCAAATCCTGCGGTTTTCTGTCACCTGATACTTATGTCAGTGTCATCTGCTGATGTAACTGTTTATTTACCCTGTACTTGTCCTATACTGTCTTCAACTGTAAGTCACTGTTTTCCCGTTTTGATTATTTATGTACTCTGTAAATGGGCACTGCTGAACCCTTGTGGAGCCATATAAATAAAGCATAATAGATTACTTATTTTAGGGGACTTTAAAGAAAAATAGTGGAAACAGATAAATTACTCCCACCTGCACGTCTAAAAACACTTCTCCCACTCATAAAGCACCCCAATATACCTGTCCCATATCTTGTACCCCAATTTCCATAATTTTGCACTTTCTCCCTATCAATGACATGCCAGCATTGGCCACATAAAAATAATTGAAAACTTCTAAGTGCCTAATTAGTCATTAAAGGGGGTGCCCCAGAGGTTCAGAACCAAATCCTGATACTTTTAACTTAAAATAGGGATTTTCCCCAAGTTTATCACCTGTTCAGAGTTGATGAATACAAATTTTATGTAAAACCACTGCAAATCCGTTTTAGTGGACAATTGAATAGGGGCTTTTTGTGAAGGCTAACTGAATTTGGCCCTTAACCTGTAAATGTGTCTACAAGAAAACCACTCTGCCACCATGCTGCCTTTATACATGCTACTAGTAAATTCCAATCTTTAAAGATATGGTATTCTACATATGCGTAGAAATCTTGTAGCATTTCTACAAGGTTAGACCCATGCTAACATTGAATATTTGAAACCTACTAAATATTCTCCTCGTGATTTTATGTAGACCCTTTATTATTGTTTTAATTTTTATATTGGTTTATTCTGTGGTGATTGACAAGTTACAGAGTCGTCTCTCAGATGTGGCACAGTACTATATAGTGGATGGCATGCCTGAAGGGGTCACTGACTGGATGTGACGGCTGGCTATCTCTTGTTACAATAGCCTTAAGCTGATTATCCAACTACATCCAAAATGGCACCATGTACTTGCTGCAAAATAGAACAAGTCAGTTTGTTTTTACCACGGTTCAAACATGGAATTATTTGACCTATCTGTAGACTGTTTACTTGATAAACTTGAACAAATATAATGTCCACTTAAATTGTAATGTATGTGCTTTGGTTGGAATAGGATATTTTTTTCGAACTGCTTTTATGCATAGTACATAACAGCTAGATGTTGATTCCATGCTTAGTATGGCAGAAGAGCAGTGCTACCAGGACACACACCTAGATGCAGGAAGGAAACTAGAATTATACACCTCAATGTGATATACGCTTGGCAGAGATGATAAATGTCCGGGTGAAGTGACAAGAACATCACATAAAATGTCAGCACTCCGCTTGTCTCTGAGATTCTGGGATTTTCTTTATCGTGCAATAAAGCACTCAGCAGGAATCAACAGAAAAGCAGATTGTTTGCATTTTTAAACATTTCTGTTGCCGAAGCACTTTTAGTCTGCCTTCAACAAAATGTATTTCTTCCAATTCATGTCCTGCGGATCTCTGCAGATGTGAAAGCAGACTGGAACAGAGCAGTTCCCTTATGGCTGTGCTCATGCCCCGACACCCAACCCTTTTGTTAAATGAAAAATGTATCTTATTATTGTACTTATCTAACAGCATTGTAGCATCTTTACATTTGTTCTTGTATGGTTTAATAACTCAAAATAAAAGGAGTCCTTTAGTTGTGTGTATCTTACTTTGCTTGCCACGTAGTGCTATGCTCGTTTTTCTTCGCCATCAGCCAATTATAGGACAGCTGCAATGTACATTTTACCTGCTTTTCATATGACCACATTATCATATTTCAGATTTGTTTTCATAAGCAAGATTAGGGAAAAATAACTCTTCCTTGTTGGTACTTTGTTTTTCTGCCAATTATAGAGCTTTATTTATCACTTTCATCTGCTCCTTACAGGTCTGTCTTCTACTGTTTGACATAGTCATGCCCATGTGACTAACATGCCCATATTGTACCTAGCAGCACAATGTTTAAGCATTCTTTATGTATCACAGTCTGTTAAGATGGGCGTTTATGCCATTTCTCCCAGCCTTTTTGTTCGGTGTGGAGTAGTTTGCAGGCGGTTCTCTAAACTATGCGGTACGGTGTAAAGGCCGCACTAAGGTGAGCCTGCCAGTCCTGCAGTGCACTCAGTTGTACAGTAACTTCTGGAAGCAAACACAGAAAATATCTGGCATGTTCTAGCAGCTGTATGGGATTCTAGGAAATGAGGATTTATTGTAGATGTGTTATATTTTGGGAAGGGACAGCAATATAACTGCGTAAAGAGCTAATTTGTCACACTTCTAAATCTTTGCAGAGATTGTACGGTGACTAGACACAAACACTTTGTTCATAAATACTGCACAAATTTGACACTATAAAGTATAGCTGTTACGCTGTATAACATTACGAGTAAAAGCCTAATTGTGATGTACAGTTAGTCTCACAATGTTTGTGTGTGTCTAATATAAAACACTGCTCCTGGCTGTTTAATACGGACATAGACATAATTCTGGGATGAAAGAATTTATTAAGTGAAGAACATTCTAATTGCCAGGAAAAGGAGTGTCTGCTCCCCTCCCCCCATTTACAGTAGGTTAATACAGGAGAAATCATATTTCTGCACTGGTTACCCATGCTGTCCGTCTTTCTGCCATTGACGTAGACCTCAATGGTTATGACAATTTTTTGTGAACTTCATACTCTATGCTCTTGAATGGCCAGAGCTATACATGGTATTTGGGACCAGTGAAACTATTCGCTGGGTGCTTTACTAGTCTAATCCCTATGTACTTTCAGAGAAGAACTGGATTAATAAATTGCAGTGGTAAAACACTATGGGGGAATTCAATTGCTGGCGAAGTTCTCTTCACCAGGCCAAATCATTGCGACAATCGCGCTGTACGGCAGCCCAGTCTTGCACAAAAGTGTTCACTGCCTCAGCAAATCTGGCATTCGGCTGGCCGAGGCAAAAGAAAAATGTGAGCTGGGGTGCTGTTGCTGGCGTAAACGGCAATATAATTTAGTATCGCTCTATCTGTGACAGGGACTTATTGAATAGAACCCTAGATCCTTTGACATAAATGTCATGTACCATTCAGAGCCTTTGAGTTAAAGTGGACAGACTTTCTACAATTTGCTGTTACAAAAATCATGCTTCTGCCAGTACATGGAACAGTATGCTCATTAATAATTATTACCCAGAAGATCACACATTTTTATACTTCATATCTGTATAGAGCAAAACAGTTTTGCAGCATTGCATTATTAGGAATGCCAATAAAAAGATGACTTTAAAAGACATTGTGCAGCTAACCTGGCAAATGTAACATTGAACTTATGATGGCTGTTCCGATATCTGTCTAATGTATAGGTGTCGGCTACCCTTTAGCCACCGTTAAATAGGGGCATTGTTGCAATTTCAGATCTAAAAATGTCTATACAGTATAACATTTACTCGTTGTAGGCCACCTTAAATGTTAAAATACCTCATATATGCTCAGTTCTAGTTACAATGGAATGATTTTTTTTTTTTTTTTACTACCAGATAACAATGTTATGTTCCCTCCTAAAAGCAATGTATGCTATTCTAAAACAGCTTCTATAATTTATATATCTAGTTTTGTTTTTATTTCACACACACACACCCTCCCCCCGATAAGTTTTATTCATTATTTACTAATCCGTTAGAAAGGGTACAAAGAAGGCCAACTAAAATGGTGCATGGCCTACATCAGTGGTTCTCAACCTCGGTCCTCAAGTACCCCCAACAGTTCATGTTTTTCAGGTCACCGAGCAGTTGAGCATGTGTATTCATTACTCACGGACACATTTTAATAGTCCCACAGGTGGAGCAAATTATTGCTCTTGCAATCCTGTGAGGAGACCTGGAAAACAAACTGTTGGGGGTACTTGAGGACCGCGGTTAAGAACCACTGGCCTACATCACAAAACTTACCAGGAAATCTAAAAGTTCTTCATATGTATAGCTTGGAGCAGAGAAGGGAAAGGGGGGACATGATATAAACTTTCAAATATACCAAACTGTTTTAACAAAGGGTCCAGGAGGGAGACATTTTTTAAAGGGAGAATTTGAGAAAAAAAGTACTTCACAGGAAGGGTAGTGGATAAGTGGAATAACCTCATATCAGAGGTGGTAGATGATATTACAGTAGAACAATTTAAACATGCTTGGGAAAAGACGTAAGGATATCCTTACATACAAACAAGGATCAAATAGGGTTTGAGGTTAAAAAAGAGCAGCCTAGATGGACCAAATGGTTCTTATCTGCTGTCAAATACTATGTTTCTACTCATTTACGTTTTAGATGAATACATACTGTAGTTGCAGCGTAGATGTGTTAATTTGCATTCAGTTCCACTTTAACAACTTGTTCACACCTAATCACTGTACATGCTTTTCAGATGCTAGTTAATAAGAGAGATGGTTTTTGTGCTTGTTTCCACAAATCCGTCCTAAGATAAACACAACTTGCATCTAATGTGCTAGCATTGTATTGGGAACAGTACAAAACATAGCAAGCACGTTAAAAAAAAAACCCACATTTACAGCACTTTTATAAATCTAGCTCTTAACAGGAGTCTGTATAGTGGGCAAATAGTGTTTAGTGATTCAATGTGACCAGCAATTTCTTCATATATTGGAAATTTCAGTATAAAACTTTTTCCCCAGCATGTCACTAATCCTATGTAATAAAAGGCTAATGCTGCTCCTCACCTCCTATGGGGGGAATTCATGTGCCAAGCGCTGGCAGCCACTAGATGCCGCCCGACGGAGCAATTAAAGTGTTGCTCTGTTCGGCCTTCGACGTTGACATTACTTTTATGATGTTCCTTCATTTTGATGGGCTCGTACCTAGTAGAATTAATAATGCCAAATGACCAGCCTGTCTTTCAGCTTTTCTACTGGCCAGAGAGGGACTATGTTTGGATTTCTGCAGGATTTCAGAAAATATTAAAAGAAAATTAACAGAAAATAGGCTTAGTTTTCAAAGACCTATCCCCATTTGGGAATGTGCACATGCATCGGACCGCCATGTCCTATAGCCAGTGGTGCCATCTTCCATGTGATGCATTCAGAGGATGGCACAAGTGCAGAAGAGAGGGAAGGCTTTGGCACAGTGCCACAGTTTTTACCGTTGACTATGCTGGTGCCATCTTTCTGAATATGTTGCACAAAAGATGGAGCCACCAGCTAAAGGCTGGGAGGGGGGGATGTGTTGTAGGCTTTATGTTCAGGGCACAGGTTTTGTGGGGCCCAGGTGCACATTTGCACCACACACTGCACCCTTTATAGATGTGCCCGTTATATGCAGCTACATAGTCCAGCATCTTCTGAAATAAAATAAAAAATAACTAGCCGTTAAGCAGACATTTGGTAGTGGAAATTTATCCAAACTGCTCCACATGCTACTGTATGTCCAAAAGAGGATGTATGGGCCAGATACTATACCATAGTATGCATATCCTATCATAGCTTTGACATGCCATCTTATATCATGAGTCTATGAGCACATCATTATAAATGTCCAAGTACTAAACACTATGCTTCTCAGCATATTGTCTGTACCATCATTTATTTGTCGGCCCATCTATGCTGCAAATCTCCTATGTCTATGCATTCATGTGTATGGAAATCATCTGTTAATGATATCATTTGCAGTGTCTGTATCAACAGAACATTATGGCAAATGTAAACATTGCACAACTCTCTTGGCCAGTGTTTAGTTAATGGATGTGGAATCTCCCAGATGGGTGTACTTGGCTGAAGAGGGTATCCCAGCATTGGACGTGAGAGTCATATGATCGGTTTAAGCAATACTGGGGTATATGCAATTCACGGCGAATCGCGGCAATTTTTCGCCGTTTTTTAATTCTACTAAATTCGCCAGGTGAATTCCGGAAGGTGGCTTCCGGAATTCACCATATTCAATGAAAAACGGATTCGCCAGAATCGCGGGCGAAAATCGGCCGATTTGGCGGATTTTGCCGCGATTTTAAAAAACGGGAAAAAACTGGAAAAACCCGGAAAAAAAAATGGCGTGGGGTCCCCCCTCCAAAGCATAACCAGCCTCGGGCTCTTCGAGCTGGTCCTGGTTCTAAAAATGCAGGGGGAAAATTGGGCAGGGATCCCCCGTATTTTTAAAACCAGCACCGGGCTCTGCGCCTGGTGCTGGTGCCAAAAATACGGGGGACAAAAAGAGTAGGGGTCCCCCGTATTTTTAACACCAGCATTATACTCACCTTCCAGCGTCCAGAGGTACATCCAGGTCCAGAGATAATCCACGTACTTGGCAAAACAAAAAAACGAACACCGATCCATACCGGACTAGAAAGGGGTCCAATGCTTTCACATCAGACCCCTTTCTCCCGAATGCCGGGACATCACGTGACTCCTGTCACTGAAGTCCCTTCAGCCAATCAGGAAGCGCTACTTCCGTGGCGCTCATCTGATTGGCTGTGCGCTGTCTGTGATGTGACAGCGCATCGCAAAGCCGCTCCATTACTTTCAATGGTGGGAACTTAGCGGCTAGCGGGGGGGTCACCCGCCGGTCAGCCGCTGACCGGCGGGTGACCTCACCGCTAGCCGCTAAGTTCCCACCATTGAATATAATGGACTGGGCTGTGCGATGCGCTGTCTGCTCAGACGCACAGAGCCAATCAGATGAGCGCAACGAAGTTGCGCTTCCTGATTGGCTATAGAGACCTTTCTGTGACAGCTGTCACTGACAGGTCTCTCTGCATTCGGGGATAGGGGTCCCATGTGTCAGCATGGGACCCCTTTCAGTCCGTTTGGTCGGGTATTTGCGGTTTGTTATTTTCTACAAGTACGTGGATGTATCTCTGGACCATGGCTGAGGTGAGTATATTGATCTTTTTTTTCAGGTACCCCTGGATTCTACATGGAGAAGAGGACCGATGTCGGCGTGTGAACATAGGTAAGTATGTGTGTGTCGACGTAAGAAATAAAGTTTTACTTTCACGGTGTGTGTCCTGTTTTTTATTTGGGTATTTTTTTTCCAGTAGTACTACAGGTACCAGCGGGCCCGTTTTTCTCCCGCATGCTGGTACTTGTGGTTCTCCAAGTACCAGCTTGCGGGGGAGGCTTGCTGGGACTTGTAGTACTACTGGAAAAAACAATATCTTTTAATTATCACAAAAGGCTATCAGCCCTCCCATCCGCAGCCCATTGGATGGGGGGGGACAGCCTCGGGCTTCACCCCTGGCCCTTGGGTGGCTGGGGGGGGGGACCCCTTGATTGAAGGGGTCCCCACTCCCCCAGGGTACCCCGGCCAGGGGTGACTAGTTGGATATTTAATGCCACGGCCGCAGGGCACGGCATAAAAGTGACCCCCGGCTGTGGCATTATCTGTCCAGCTAGTGGAGCCCGATGCTGGTGTTAAAAATACGGGGGACCCCTACTCTTTTTGTCCCCCGTATTTTTGGCACCGGCACCAGGCGCAGAGCCCGGTGCTGGTTTTAAAAATACGGGGGATCCCCTGTCAATTTTTTCCCCGCATTTTTAGAACCAGGACCAGCTCGAAGAGCCCGAGGCTGGTTATGCTTTGGAGGGGGGACCCCACGCAATTTTTTTTTCGGATTGTACCGTACCAGCAATAAAAAAATAAAATAAAAAAAATAATATTTTAAAAAAATTATAAATAATATTTGTGCCTCCAAAAAAAAAAAAAAAAAAAGTACCTAATCCCTTCTAACATAAATAGATCTGCTATTCCCAAAAAAAAAAACACAAAAAAAACCATGTTTAAATTTTTTTTTATTTGTTTTCACCCTCCAAAGTGTGGCGGATTGAAAATGACGAATTTGCTGTCTAAAAGCACTGCTGTCGAATTTCCAAACTTGAATTGAATATGCTTTGGTCGAATTGCAGCACTTATATCATTGCAGAAAAGTCGAATTTGCAAAAATTCGAATTTCAAAAAGTCGAATTTTGAAAGTCCGTTTTTTGGTCGGAAAGCACTGAATTGCATAGGCGAATTTTTTTTTTGGTCGAAAATGACCCGAAATTCGACAATTTCGGGTATTCGACCGCAATTGCATATACCCCTCTGAGTTCATACCTCCGAACATTTAGACATGCGAAAGGAACAGAAAATAAACTCTGACCCTGTTCAAACGCCAATCCTGTCCATGCAGAACCACTCACTTTTGGGCAGAGCCCATCATCTATTGATGTCTGCTACAGTAATTAGGAATTGCAGTACCATCCCCTGCTGTAGCTGCACCTTCTTACCAGATACAATAAGTAATATGATTGGAGAGAGATTTCTATACTCTTTAAATTTGTCACGTGGTTAAAAATGTTAGAACTGTATACTTTGTGAAGTTGTTTGTTCATTTAATATAGTTACACACAATTGTGCTTCTAAGCCTCGAATGGCTTTGAGTTTTAAATTAAGGTACTACAGAAATATTTTCTGTTTGCAGTTTTAAGACAAAAACTTAATGGAGTATAATATACTTGTATTTGATTGTTAAATTAGTGATACTGTATGTACAGCTTTTATTCTAACCATAATCTGCAAAATGCTGTATTGTGTGAAATTATATTTAAATGACAGTATTCTGCAGTGATGGGATACACATGTCTACAACCGCCTAACCTAAAATTGTGCTAAATACAGTAACCATCTTTGGCTTTGCCTTTTTTTGACTTTGCGACTTAGCTGCACCAACACACCAAACCTAATTACAGAGCACTCAATAAGTGGACGAAGACTCAAAATTGAGGAAAGAGGAGCACAATTGGGGAAAGAGTACACCACCTAGGGTTGAAAGGAAAAAAAAGTAGATGTGATCCGAGTGACCTGCTTCATTGGGGGTTATGCTTAATCTGCGGCTTTATAACAATTTCTTTCTACAGACATATGAATCCTAAGAACCTAGCACACTATAAGCAAACTAAGACACAACACTAAGGAAAAAGTAAATATAAAACATATATAAAAAGGCAAATGTCTGGTACAGTGCGAGTGACCTACACCATGCATAGAGTTATGCTTTATCAGGGATTTTATGCAAATTCTTTGTGACAAACTAATCCTAAATACCTATTACACTATTTATGAACTTAGAATTCAGGAAAAAGTGCACAGCACAGGAAGCGTGCAATAAGGACTTGAGTATGAAGACACATCTGTATTTAAAACATGATTGTGTACTGTAGCATATGCTCCGAGCATGGGACTACAGGTGTCACGACAAAAGAAAATACCACACGTTTGTTTTGTTTACAATGCTTGTCTAAGTTTGTATTATAATTACATTTCAGGTGCTATAGTCAGACATTTAGCTAAATTTGGTATTCAGTCTTCTATATGACTCCACAAAGCGGCTGCCACCCAAAGTTTTAAACTTTTATTTTTAAGACCTACTTCCCTGATACAGGAAGTTACCAGGAAAGTAAGAGTGCCAGGGTTTAACTCTGACACATGAAATGTCTACATTGTGAGTATATCGACACTGGGTTTAGGCTGTGGAAAAGAGGGTTAGGGAATACATGCCAAAACACTGAAGGGTTGGAGGTCTAACCCGTAACCGATGGTCACATGACCATCTGGACCCGGAAGCTGCATTAGAGCCACTGCGGTTGCCAGTACCAGGTTAGTCACTGCTAGGCCACCAGGGAAAATGTCAACATTTCATTAGTGGTCGATGTTGAAATTATGACCATGTCAGTATCATGAATGTCGACATTATGACTAGTGACATACCATACCAGAATAGCATCTTCGTGACCTTGCAACATAATCCCAGCAATTGTTAGTCAATGAATCGCATTATCACATCCCTTTTCATTGAAAAAGCGGTATGGTATGGTATGTTGCCTGCTATTTGAATAGCTGGGTGAACACTAACAATTTTGCAAGTCCCTCTTAAATTCTGGGGGAGTGTGTAAGTTTGCTGTAAAATGGCTGCAGAACAGTAGTACATGGACAAGTGATAAGACATGATGTCAATGTCCATAATTGCGGCATCTTATTTGTCCTTCTGTTCCCGCTCCCGCCCGCCACCAAGTGAGACCACTTTAAGACAAGATTGATACCAACCACAGCAAAGGGGACCAAAACAAAAAACCAGCTAAGCATAAAGCTACTGGGACTTATCTATATACCATTATAGCATTACATCATTGAATTTGTACTCCATTTTATAAAGTTAAGTGTAATAGCTTGTCTCTGAAGCATTGACTGCAATGGATTTTAACATAATACTGTATATGTTAAGTATTTTCTTTTAGTGCTCTAAAATAAAAAATGAATATTACGTTTTAGGCTTTAGATTATAACGTCTCATGGATTAGGCCTATTCTCTTATTTTCCTTCACTCACACCGTCACCTCCACCCTATTGCCAAAGTTTGGGTTCAGCTAACTTTTATGTTGTGGATATTATAACTGCTTATAATGTATGTAGCAATGGTTATTCAGGTTATTTCTTCTGTTATGCAGTGTTTTGTGTGCATGGCCTCTGTTTTGTAGAATATAAGGTGTTGTGGAAACATTGTGTCCCCATAAAATAAAAAAAAATGGCTAATACTTTTTTTTTTTAAAGGTAAAGTTCATTAATGCTGATGGCACTAAAGGTGCATACACAGTTGCCGAGAATTAAATGTCTCTCTTTCTCACCCTTCCTGAGTGTTGTCGTTCACTTTCTCTGCAATCATGTTTGCCGCAGATGACTAGCGATGCGCGGCCCCGTAGGTCGTTAATCAATTTGGACTGTCGTCCAAGAGCTGCCTGCCCAGCCACTGCGTGGCGTCACTGAGCGATATGGTTGTCATATCGCTCAGTGTGTACGCCCTGCCGCTGACTGCCCCGGCCCGGGAGGGGAAACACTAGGCGACGTTGCTCATAGGTCACATCGCCTAGTGAGTACCCACCTTAAGACTCTTTATTAAGTATTTTTTTTTGTTTTCAGGCCTGGTGGCTGTTAATTCACTAATCTCTGAGGGACATTGTACAATGTTGGTGAGCAGATGTCATCAGCAAAGAGTTTAGATGCACAAAAGTGTAGAATTTTGGACTGCTGTAGTTTGTGTAAGAGATCTATTATGCTGGAAAGTATGGAGCTTACTGCCATGTGCAGTAATTTAATGTGTATACATAAACAAGCACTAATACTGGCAATAGGCAGCTGCAAAGAAAAAAGTATCAATTAAAACAATAATAAAAACATAATCTAATGTTTAATTGTGGGAGGGGATGTAATAAGTTCTCAAATTCTCCATACCCATTAGGTGGCACCATGGGGTCTCTGGTAGAGGATCTTTTTGATATGGGCTTCTATGAGTGCATATCTCCAGTTTCATGTTTGTCGCTAACCAGTAATATAGCAAGGGTTCTCTACCCCATTTACAGCTTGTACTTAATCATGCGCACCTCACATTCATTATGAATTAATTATTTAACTTGTTGTAAAGTGAAGTACATTTCTAGTAAGGGTGCGTAGGCATAAGTAGTTTTAAAATGTGTGCAAAGTATAAAAATAATTTTCCATTTTAGTTACCCTCTAAGATAATGCATTTGCTACTTAATAGACATGCTCTCTGCGGTAACTGTTTTTATAAGCCACATCTACAGCAACACAAGTTGCTCAGTGAATACTAGTTCTTACAGTAGGTATTTATCATGCAGAGGATTTGTTACTTGAAGCACTACTATCTTAAAGTAATATCTGTTTACAGATTAAAAAAAGGCCAGGCAGGTAAATACTTAATATATTTTTCCTTCTACCCATATAATTAACATAATGATGCATACCTCCCAACATCTGGAGGTGGCAATGCAAAACGCCTTTTTTGCGGCGAAGCTGCACATGACCTGTTGAAAAGAAGGCGTGACTTTGTGACAGTGCATTGATCGCGAACCATGTGCCATTTTCATCACTGGGGGAGGGGGGGGGGCATATCCAGTGCTCTATGAGCTGCTGGTATGTCCCCAGTCCCCATCATGAACAGAGACACACACACCGCAGGACACTGCGGCCCACGGGTGGGACAGTCCCAAAAAAAGCTGTACTACTCCATGAAAATCGGGATAGTTGGTAGATATGATGATGCAAATCAACTAGAATAGCAACCGCATGTGACCAGGAGAGATGGCTGCCCCCACCCTCTGCAAGATATGGAAGTACATTGAGTCCTTTTCAAGTGATAGGTACTATATAAAGAATTATGATATGATGGCTTAGGATACTTTGTGTAGACCTAAAGTATGTCTCCTAATTATCCTGACTTAGGTGGGACAGTTCAGATTGGAGGGCTTTGTCTAACAGTCCTTGGACACCTTTGTTGTCTCACCGTTTAGAATTTTGTGAAATTTGTCCCTTTAATCAGAATGGGTGTTGTGTGCATCTGTCATGGGTGTTTGGATAGAGTGGGAGGGGGATGTAAATTCAACCTGCCACTTTAAAATCACTAGTCATGCTCATTGATGTAAATCAACGCCTTAAAGAAAAAGCAACTTTTCATATCTCAATTTTAAGTGCTCCAAAGTTGGTAAGTATGCTATAAAGGTTGGCCTCAATCTTATAATTTGTTCTGCGGTGTTAAGCTGGGTACACACCAAACGATGTGTACCCAGCGATATCGTGAGTCACGGGACCTGGCAGCAGGATCGGCATTGGTAAGTGCATACACACTTGCTAATGTCGCTGGCGATATCACCCGTTGGACATGCATACACAACCGATGTCACTGACGCGCAGGAGCGTGCAACATCGACAACATAGTGCATACACACTAGACAATATTATGAACAATGCGTCTGTATTGGCCACATCGTTCACTTTATCGTCTAGTGTGTATTCAGCATAAGATAATTTTTCAAGAATCAGTTGGTGAGGCTGAGAGTATCCCCAGAAAGATCAATTGTAGATGGCCATTTTGATTGACTCGATTAGGTGGAAAACTGTCATGGATAAAGATCAGATTAAAATGTGTATAGTAATCATACAACTGGCCTGCATAGAGCCAAAGGACTATTGCAGTTCTTGTTCACTCAGGCAGAAATTTTACGAGTAATGCGTGTGAAGCAACCATTAGTCACTGATTTAAGATTTAATTTGAAATAATCAAGTTAAACATGGTTAGTCTTTAATGCATGCATCTTGATTTATACATTGATGTGATTATGTAGGTAGTTCTTTATGGATGTGTGTGTGACCTAACGTTAATGCAGATGTACCCTTATCCTTATAACTGTGAGAAGTACTGCAGCCAGGAGCATAGCCAGAACTTTTTGGGCCCAATATCAACATTTTGAAAGGGCCCCTGTCCCAGTATTTATAGAGAAACACCTCTCAGCAGCAGTTGCTAATTTTATGCCCCATAATTGTGCCCTAGTTAATTTTCTAACCCATAATAGTGCCTAAGTTAATGTTAATACGCCTATTAGTGCCCTAGTCCACATTATGTCACATTGTAAGGCTGCCAGTGCACAGTATGCAACAAAATACTGCCAATTCACGTTATGACTATGTCTCAAGTTCATATTATGTTACATTAATGTCCCAAGTACATAGTATTCCACATTACAGTACCCCAGTTTATTTTATGCCACACTATAGTGCCTCCCTTCATATTGTGCCGTATTAGCATGTGCCAATTCATATTATGTAACATTGTAATCAGGGCTGGATCTAGACCTTGTGGCGCCCAGGGAGAAAAAATAGGGGCGTGGTTTCATGGAGAAGGGGCGTGGTCAGTTATGCCTCCTTTAGCTGTGCCCTCAGTAGTTGTGCCCCCAGTAGCTGTGCCCACAGTAGTATTGCCCCCTGTGGAGCTGTGCCCACTGTAGAGCTGTGCCCCCTAGTTGCGCCGCTTACAAAATAATTAAATAATAATAAATGAATACTCACAATTCCCGATCCTGCTTCCCGACTGCTGCTGCCCTCCGTCTCCGGCTGCCGGTGCAGCTCCTCGGATCTATGGGAGATACGTCATGACGTCTCTCCCATAGCACCGCATAGACACTAGAGGTCAATTATGACCTCTAGCGCCTGTGTGCCGCTCCTGCAATGCAGTGCGGTGCTCAATGCATCTACACAGCACCGGACGGCACCAGTAGTAGATCTTGCTACGGCGCCTTCCGGACGGCGGCGGCGCCCCAGGCAAAAATCCTGCTTGCCCGTAGCAAGATCTGCTACTGATTGTAATGCCCTCCAGTTAATTTTATACTACGTTAAAATGAGCAGGTCTAGGGGCATACCTAGATACATTGCAGACCACAAGGCAAATATTTGTAAGATCCCCTAGGTACAGTACCACACAATGGGCACATGTAACAGTGACAGGGAAGGTGGGCCCCATAACAGCTGCACTCCCTGCACCTATGGTAGCTATGCTCTTGTATATAACACATGTAACTGTGACAGGGAAGGTGGCCCCTCTCAGCCCTGGCCCCATAGCATCTGCACTTCATGCACCTATGGTAGCTACGCCCCTGTATATAACACATGTAACTGTGGCAGGGAAGGTGGCCCCTCTCAGCCCGGGCCCCATAGCAGCTGCACTAGTAGCGGTGACCTTACATATAACACATGTAACTGTGACAGGGAAGGTGGCCCCTCTCAGCCCTGGCCCCATAGCAGCTGCACTGTCTGCACCTATGGTAGCTGTGCCCTTGGATATAACACAAGTAACTGTAGCAGGGAAGGTGGCCCCTTTCAGCTCTGGGCTCCATAGCAGCTGCACTAGTAGCGGTGACCTTACATATAACACATGTAACTGTGACAGGGAAGGTGGCCCCTCTCAGCCCTGGCCCCATAGCGGCTGCGCTCTTCATACCTATGGTTGCTATGCCCTTGACTGCTGCATACGATGACCTCTAGAAGTGGGTATCCAGGGCACGACAAGAAACCATAATATGGCAGTAGTGTCTTTTGTGTTCATACCTATAACAAGACATCTTACAGTACAATTGTGCATTATGATCGATTTACTGTATGTAAATCTGGAGAACAGTAAATCCACTTCTTACATATGTTCTGTTAGGACTTATATAAAAATGACATAGGGGTATATGCAATTGCGGTCGATTTCGCGGCAATTATCGCCGTTTTTTAATTCGACCAAATTCGCCAGGTGAATCCCGGCAGGTGCCTGCCGGGATTCACCATATTCAATGAAAAACGGATTCGCCAGAATCGCGGGCGAAAATCGGCCGATTTGGCGGATTTTGCCGCGATTTTAAAAAACGGGAAAAAACGTGAAAAACCCGGAAAAAAAAATGGCGTGGGTTCCCCCCTCCAAAGCATAACCAGCCTCGGGCTCTTTGAGCTGGTCCTGGTTCTAAAAATGCAGGGAAAAAATTGGCCAGGGATCCCCCGTATTTTTAAAACCAGCACCGGGCTCTGCGCCTGATGCTGGTGCCAAAAATACGGGGGACAAAAAGAGTAGGGGTCCCCCGTATTTTTAACACCAGCATCGGGCTCCACTAGCTGGACAGATAATGCCACAGCCGGGGGTCACTTTTATGCCGTGCCCTGCGGCCGTGGCATCAAATATCCAACTAGTCACCCCTGGCCGGGGTACCCTGGGGGAGTGGGGACCCCTTCAATCAAGGGGTCCCCCCCCCCCAGCCACCCAAGGGCCAGGGGTGAAGCCCGAGGCTGTCCCCCCCCATCCAATGGGCTGCGGATGGGGGGGCTGATAGCCTTTGTGATAATAAAAAGATATTGTTTTTTCCATTAGTACTACAAGTCCCAGCAAGCCTCCCCCGCAAGCTGGTACTTGGAGAACCACAAGTACCAGCATGCGGGAGAAAAACGGGCCCGCTGGTACCTGTAGTACTACTGGAAAAAAAATACCCAAATAAAAACAGGACACAGACACCGTGACTTGTACAACTTTATTACATACTGCCGACACACACATACTTACCTATGTTGACACGCCGACTGCCACGGTCGCCGACGATCCGAGGGTACCTGTGAAAAAATTATACTCACCTTCCAGCGTCCAGAGGTACATCCACGTCCAGAGGTAAATCCACGTTCTTGGCAAAAAAACAAACCGAACACCGATCCATACAGGACTAGAAAGGGGTCCAATGTTTTCACATAAGACCCCTTTCTCCCGAATGCCGGGACATCACGTGACTCCTGTCACTGACGTCCCTTCAGCCAATCAGGAAGCGCTACTTCCGTGGCGCTCACCTGATTGGCTGTCCGCTGTCTGTACTGTGACAGCGCATCGCAAAGCCGCTCCATTACTTTCAATGGTGGGAACTTTGCGGGTAGCGGTGGGGTCACCCGCCGGTCAGCCGCTGACCGGCGGGTGACCTCACCGCTAGCCGCTAAGTTCCCACCATTGAATATAATGGAGGGAGCTGTGCGATGCGCTGTCACAGTGCAGACAGCGCTCAGCCAATCAGGTGAGCGCAACGAAGTTGCGCTTCCTGATTGGCTTAGAGACCTGTCAGTGACAGCTGTCACTGACAGGTCTCATTCGTGGAAAGGTGTCCCATGTGTCAGCATGGGACCCCTTTCAGTCCGTTTTTGGTGCGGGTATTTGCGTTTTCTTATTTTGCCAAGTCCGTGGATTTATCTCTGGACCATGGTTGAGGTGAGTATTTTGAACTTTTCTTTACAGGTATCCGTGGATTCTACATGGAGAAGAGGACCGATGTCGGCGTGTGAACATAGGTAAGTATGTGTGTGTCGACGTATGAAATAAAGTTTTACTGTCGACGGTGTGTGTGTCCTGTTTTTATTTGGGTATTTTTTTCCCAGTAGTACTACAGGTACCAGCGGGCCCGTTTTTCTCCCGCATGCTGGTACTTGTGGTTCTCCAAGTACCAGCTTGCGGGGGAGGCTTGCTGGGACTTGTAGTACTATTGGAAAAAACAATATCTTTTTATTATCACAAAGGCTATCAGCCCCCCCATCCGCAGCCCATTGGATGGGGGGGGACAGCCTCGGGCTTCACCCCTGGCCCTTGGGTGGCTGGGGGGGGACCCCTTGATTGAAGGGGTCCCCACTCCCCCAGGGTACCCCGGCCAGGGGTGACTAGTTGGATATTTAATGCCACGGCCGCAGGGCACGGCATAAAAGTGACCCCCGGCTGTGGCATTATCTGTCCAGCTAGTGGAGCCCGATGCTGGTGTTAAAAATACGGGGGACCCCTACTCTTTTTGTCCCCCGTATTTTTGGCACCAGCACCAGGCGCAGAGCCCGGTGCTGGTTTTAAAAATACGGGGGATCCCCTGTCAATTTTTTCCCCGCATTTTTAGAACCAGGACCAGCTCAATGAGCCCGAGGCTGGTTATGCTTTGGAGGGGGGACCCCACGCCATTTTTTTTTATGATTTTACCCTTCCAGCATAAAAAAAATAAAAAAAAAAAAAAAAATATTTTAAAAAATATATAAATAATATTTGTGCCTCCCCAAAAAAAAAAAAAGTACCTAATCCCTTCTAATATAAATAGATCTGCTATTCCCAAAAAAAAAAACACCAAAAAAAACATGTTTAAAATTTTTTTATTTGTTTTCACCCTCCAAAGTGTGGCGGATTGAAAATGACGAATTTGCTGTCTAAAAGCACTGCTGTCGAATTTCAAAACTTGAATTGAATATGCTTTGGTCGAATTGCAGCACTTGTATCATTGCAGAAAAGTCGAATTTGCAAAAATTCGAATTTCAAAAAGTCGAATTTTGAAAGTCCGTTTTTTGGTCGGAAAGCACTGGATTGCATAGGGGAATTTTTTTTTTTGGTCGAAAATGACCCGAAATTCGACAATTTCGGGAATTCGACCACAATTGCATATACCCCATAATGAGATTGGGAGAATATTCAGCAAAGACTCTTCCCATTTTTTTCACGCCTTTGTAACCAATATTTTCTACGTACAGTAAGTACTTTAAGAGTGAAGGGACCATAGCCATAATTACTACAATCACAGGATCATCTTCCGAGCTATAAAACAGAGTAGCAAATAACCAGTAGAAAAACTCTACAAAAACCAGGTCTGTGTAACACTGACATCCTCTCTGCCCACCATCAAAGCAACCAGTCTGCAAACTAACAACAGTTTACACAAATATGTTCCCTAGAAGGCCACATTGTATACAGTTAACAACTTTCCACATAAATAAAACAGTTCAACAATTAGCTTTTATACTTGCTTGAAACTTTAGATAAAATCCTGCCCTATTCTTATGCACTGGCACTTGCTTCACTTGACGTCAGATATGCGAATTTGTGGATGCAGCATATACAGTAGCACAGCAGAATGGTCATTCAAACATGGGTGTGAATTAGATCATCCTTGATTGTCCACACCACTGTTGTCACTGTTTAGGCAGTTGGTAGTTAAATAAGAATGCCGTAGTAAACCCAGGGCCACATCAGAGTGGGATAGAGTGATACAGGTCCCCAGCCTCTGTATGGCTCGCTTACAAACATTTCCAACGCAGCTCTTATATATTATTTAAGCTGTTCTTGCCACTGAGCTCTAAGCCATTAACACTTTATATGCTATGTAAGTGGATATGTCTCTAAGGGAAATCATTGTCACATGTATAAGTAAAATGGAATATTTTATTACACTTGTATGAAAAGAGCTATACGCTAAATGATGTACAGTCAGTTTGGCTTATCCTAGTTATACTGAAATTGGGACAATCTAGCTGTGACACATTACCATGAATACCGGTGGACTACCGGTCAGGTAAAAATTACTTTAGTTACTGTATAACTATAATCTTATTGAATGAGAGATGGCTACTCCTACTGTATGTTCAAGAGTTTTGATTCTGAAGTAATGTCTAGGTAACATAATTTGTCCCTTGAAATCTGGACACTACTATGGTTTAAATGAAGACTATTTAGCATTACCAAATGAAAATGTCAGCTGTCAAGTATGCAAATAGTGCAAATATATAGGTAAATGAGGCTTTCTGTGTAATTATTTCTTCTCATGTGTATTACTGTTGCAGTGTTGTGTCCTAGCATGGAGCCGAAACGCTGTATTTGAATATAAGAGAAAACTGGGCCATGGCTATGGTTTAATCCCATGACACTTTCCCCACAAGACTGCAATCTGCAGCAGCCTGATTGCTTTTAAATATAGTATCAATGTTCACAGTAGGGGAGTGGGGAAAGAGAACATTCTACTTTCCATTTCTAGGTACCATTTGTATACTTTTCCCTTAATTTGATGACGCCTGCAAAACAAAAGAAATAAATAATTCAACCGCACCTGAAGTGCAAATTCCACTTGAGAATATTGTAAGTGAAGCATCTGCCAAATGTCAACTGCTGCACACAAGGTTATATGGCAGAATTACACAGTGCTTAAACATCACATGCTAGCAGAACATCTTACATTGTAACATGATGTATCAAGTAAATATTGGCACAGCATCATCACCAGTAAAAGTTTTTGGCAATGATCTTGATAATAACACAGTAACCTGAGACGTATAAATGTGTTCAGAATTGAATGGCATTCTGTGGAGTTGTAATTTATACATTTATTTTTTGTAAGAGATGTATTGTTTCCAATAATACATGCTCATTTAACAGTTGAGATTATAGGAAAATGAGTATTGCTGATTTTTTTCCTTTAAGAATGCCAGTAGGGGGCTCAGAGAGACTGTGGCACACCAGAGCAACAAGGTGACACACGCATAGCCTGTATTTCTGGTTTTCAATATGTACAAGCACCATTACGAGCATGGTGTTATACAGTATCCAAATGTTTGTGCAGGGAAATGAATGCAAGCGCTCAAAACAATAGAATATCTTTGAAAACCTCTAGTTAAATGATAAATGGCTGATAGTGATGGTCATGACAACTTGTCGACATCCTACTGAGGGGACTAAGTTGATCACCTCAATGTGGAACCACAGCAGCAAATGCCTGTTTTAACAAGAACTTTGGGATGGACTGATACTAACATTTGGCATAGGGTAATTAAAGTTGAAACAAATTGCCTTATTTCCTTCTTTAAAATAAACAACTTTATTTCACGTCACTCATCATTTGCGCATGTTAGATGAGCATGACTAACTTATGCACAAATTTAACTTCACTATAAGTGCTATATGTATTTATAATGCTAGTTATTTCAAATGGTCAGAACTCAGGAACTGCTGTTTCACATACCTTATTCTCTTGCTAGCGTAGTGGTAGTGTTCAGTGTATGTGTGAAAGACTAAAGTGAGTCTCAATGAGTGCCTCAGCGCTGGTAACACCAATGGTCTCAAATATGTGAAATTTAGATGGGCCAAGTGGTTCTTATCTGCTGTCATATTCTACGTTTCAGCTTTTTTTCTTTTACTACTGTAATACCTCACACACACACACACACACACACACACACACACACACACACACACGCTCTCTCATGCAATGCTAGTGGATACCTGGACAGACTGACCAAGTACCAGTTTGATATTCATTTTTGCTGTTGAATTAGAGCTGTGATTTGTAGGGTTTCTATGTTTGGAGATACTCCTCTGTTGTAAGGGGTTGGGGTCGGGTGACCGGCGGTCAGCATAATGATGCCGGGATCCCTGCCACCAGGATGCCGGCAGGGGCGAGTGCAACGAAGACCCCTGCAGGCTCGCTGTTCTCGCCAAGCTGCGTGCTCGGTGGCTCACTGTGCTCGCCACAGGTTCTATTCCCACTCTATGGGTGTCGTGGACAACCACGAGTGGGAATAGCCCTGGGCCCCCTGCCGGCATTCAGGCGGGCGGGATTCCAGCGTCTGTATGCTGACCGCCGGGATCCCGACTGCTGGTCACCTGACTACATCCCTGTTGTAAGGTGAAGGATTAGCTGGCATTGGATGTGAAACATAGAGAATACCACTAAGTTCCACATCTGTACTTCCTAACTGAAAATGTTGTCACTGATGTAGAGCTTTAGGACTTGAGTGCACATTCATACAATATGGTTAATTGGCTTTTAGTTTTAACCCTTTCACTACTCCCTGGAATTGCCTTACATTAGGTTGTACCACATGAGCTGTAGAGCAACATTGAGTAGATTCTTCCAGCATGTACTTAGTAATGGTGGTTGTCTGTAAATGGTCTCTGTCACAAAAGCTTATATCAGCATTGTAGGTGAGGATTAATGTCAGAGATACCAGTATGAGGTATAATTCTACTTGAATCTGACCCTGAGCAATGGACATGGCTATAGTGAGTGCAGGGGATGCTGTTGCAATGGGACTCGGAGGCTTAGGAGCAGTTATCTGGGGTGCACCCTGGTTATAAAGTTGTCTAGCATATTCCCTGAAATTGCCCGCAAATGTGAAGTGAGCGCACGGAGTGCCATGTGTACAGGCAGCAATGCAATGTGGCATATTGTTGCTTTAGGGCACTAAAACATGACATATGAACTAGGGGCACTGTGTGGTATAATGTGAACTAGGGCACTACAGTGGGGTATAACATTAACTGGGATGTAGTCACCATGCCTGCGTCGCAATCCCAGTGGTCAGGATGCCGGCGTCCGAATCCTGACACCTGTTGGAATGCCGTGCCCAGAATCCCGTTCGCCGGGATCCGATCCCGAACATTGGTATTAGGCTGCAGGGGGAGGATTTAGGGATAGGGGGAGGATTAGGGTTTGTGTAGTACGTAGCCCCTGTCAGGATTGATAACAGTCGAGATGCCAGGGCTGGCAATCCTGAATCCAACCCCATTAACTAAGGCACCACTATAGTTCATAAAAAGAACTAGGGCAATACTATGGGGCAAAAATAATAAAAAAAACTAATGTGGAGATAGTGAACTCTCTAGAAGAGAGGAAGGGACCTTCAGAATGTTGCTTTGGGCCACAAGTTCTGGCTACACCTCCACCCTGAGCAATTTTTATTTACTTGTATAAATGTAAAATTATTTTTCTATTTCAATAAAAAAAAAGTTAAAAATTTTTTTAGACCCATTGGTCCTTTGACATTGGATATCAGCTTAGTTATAGTATGTTATCATACAATGTCAAACTTCTCAACACGACAATACAGCTATTGATGTAAAAATAAACTTTCTTGACATAGGTCAGTATCCTATTAGCCACTGTAAAACATCAGGTGCGAAAAACATTCATTTTTGCACTTTCCCGATGTTTCACCAATGTTTTTTTTTTTTTTACAGGCTATCCAATTAGGATCGCCTATAAAAAAAAAAGTGTGTGTGTGTGTATATATATATATATATATATATATATTATGTATATGTGTGTGTATATATATATATATATATATATATATATGTATGTATGTATTACATACATATGCGCTGGAAAGAAGGCGACACTCACAGACTTGTATAGTGCTAAAAGGCAGCCCCTCTGGACAGGCTGATTTATTTAAAGTGCAGGTTACGTTTTTGGGGACGTATCCCCTTCCTCAGACAACTGCACTGTTGTCTGAGGAAGGGGATACGTCCCCGAAACGTAACCTGCACTTTAAATAAATCAGCCTGTCCGGAGGGGCTGCGTTTTAGCACTATACAAGTCTGTGAGTGCCGCCTTCTTTCCAGCGCATGTACTATGGTGGGTATGTAAACCCACTTGGAGGGCACCGCAGCAGTGCCGGGGCTTGTGCACTATATATATATATATATCACCCCGAAAACAGACAGGTTCAGTGAAATCTGTGCGTTTTCGGCAGCTCCAGCCCCATTTCTTTTGGGGATTTAGGTACGCCTGCCTGAGGTGCGGCTTTTTGGGGCTAATTGGATAGCCTCCGGTGCACCAATTACCCGTGGTCAAGGACCGTGGATAATAGGATACTGCCCATAGTGGGTGTGATTCTGAGGACTGTGCACCTTGGCAAAACCCTTTCTTTTCAGTTTTAGCAATTTAATCTAATAGATACATTTTTTGTTGAATACTGATGTTTACTGGTTTTGTCTGTTGTGGTGAGAGTCGCATACACACCTGAAAATGAAATATATGAACAAGCAACAGATAACTAAGGATTTTCTGTGTATTGAAACTTTGTGGTTTCTTCTGCATTAGGGGTATATTTAATTAAAGTCGGATCCATTCGAAATGGATCCGACAACCCCTATTCAATACCATCTTAATTCGACTTTTTCAAGTTGAATTTAGATGGGACGCAGAGGAGGAGAAGGGGGGCGAGTCGCGGGGGGACAGCCGACGCGCATACAGGGAAGATCAGCGCTACAGTAGCGCTGCAGCAGGATGTCACTCAGCCGCCCGACCTCACGGCAGCTTCCACCCGGCTCCAGCAGCGTGCTGGAGCTGGGTGGAAGCTGCCGTGAGGTCGGGCGGCTGAGTGACATCCAGCTGCAGCGCTACTGTAGCGCTGATATCCCTGTATGCCCTCCGGCTGTCCTCGCGGCTCCCCACCCCTTTGCCTCCTCTGGGTCCGCATCTCAGTCCGACATCATTTTGATGTCAGACTGAGATGGTCGAAAAGGAAAACACGTGGATCGGCAGCTATTCCGCCGATCCACGTGCTTTTCGACAAGTCAAAATTTATCGACTTGTCAAAAAACTTTGCAAAATATTGAATAGGTCGAATCAGGATTTGACCTTAAAAAGTCGAAAACTGACGTCTTTTTGACAGACTGCAGTTTTCGACTTCAATTGAATATACCCCTTAATCTGTTTATGGCAGTTGTACATGTAATTGTTTGGGAAAATATTCTTTTACTGAACATGTTTAATAAAAAAAAAAAGGCAATTAGGCTTTTTGCAAAGTCTTTACTCATGTCAGTCTTATTTATTGTAAAATTTATCCTTTCTGTAGGAACCACTAACGTTACTGGGGCTCTGATGTCATGCCCAGATACATGTTTGCCAGGCTAGATACATATTTCATGTATGTTATAATATCCTGCAGGTGAAGCAGATCACACAGATAACAACATTGTACTGTTTTGTAATTGATGTGAAAGTCTGTTGTTGCTGTATTCTACCCTCCAAATTTTTTTTTACTTAATTCGTAATAAAAAATGTATAGGTTTTAGTGTCTTTTTAAAGTTAAGTTTGAATAGATGGTTATGTATCGAGAGAGAGAGATGTTACATAGAAGTTGTGTATCTCCAAACATTTTGTACTGAGGAAGTGGGTTAAGTGTACATGCACAAAGAGAGGGCCTGGATACGCATCATGGAGCTGTGCTTTCCAATTTGCAGGACACTCCTGCGTAGCTACCATAGGTGCAGGGAAATCGGCTGCTGTGGGGCCCAGAGTTGAGAGGGGCCCATCTTCCCTGTCACAGTTACATGTGTTACACACCTTTTTCACCATTGCTATAATGGTGGATGGCATTATCATGTTACATAATATGTACAGGGGGCACTGTAATGTGACGTAATACGAACTGGGGACACTGTATGTCTTAATATGAATTGGGGATACTGTGTTGCATAATGTGTACTGACAGCCTTACAATGTGAGCTAGGGCAGTACTATGGTTTCAAATATAAACTAGGACACTACTATAGGGCACAACATTCTAAGGCACTACTACGGTTCATAAAATTAACTCAGGCACTGTTACAGGACATAACATTAACAATTGTTGTGGAGAGGTGTCTCGCTAGTAGCATTGGGACAGGGGCCCCTTCATTATGTTGCTATGGAGCCCACAAAGTTCTGGCTACGCCCCTGACTCCTACTTATACCATCATGTTCTCTTTCAATGTTCCAGTTCACCACTGATCTACTGTGCAGAGCGGTGATCTATGGAACTTACTCCCCCACCCCCACTGCATGGTAAATTAGGACAGCGGTTCCCAAACTTTTTAGAATCACGTGCCCTTGAGTATCATAATTTCTTTCACTGCACCCCTAATCAAAAGTTTCTTATTGAGAAATTTAGAAAGAAATATTAAATGAAGTAGTGTGTTTTATATGTCATCCTTAGGTTCTGTTGTGTGGTGAGAGACAAGATTTGCTTCTGTTTGTCAACATATTTTATGTTTGACAGCCACCAGCACTGGTTTTGCCTTTTCTATTGCCCATAAATAATTTGAATTGGTCCTGGACCACAAATCCAAGACACCCCTGCAAGTACCCCAAGACATCCCAGGGTGCCATGGTGCACAGTTTCAGAACCACTGGATTAGGACATTGCAATCCTGGTCAGGACAAAGCTCCCAAATCAGGGCAATTGGATGGTCTGATGGTTGTGATATATGGCAAAAATATCACTTGTAATTATAATTTAAAGAAAAAGCTTAAACTGAAGAGAGATTGGAGCCCTACCTTCTATTGACTTACCGTCTACTGTTACTTACATTTAATATCTTATAACCTTTTTGAAAATGCAGGTAATTTGGATTAGGTTTTACGGTCTAGTTTTATCGGTTTCTGTGGTTGCCTGATACTATGTTATGAAATAAAGTCAAAGAACAATGGCACACTGCTTCTTTTGTTGCAGTATAAGGACAGTATCCTATTAACTGCGGTAAGTTAAGCCCCAGGAGACCCGTTATCGAAGGTTAACACATGGGTCCGCAAAGTTATAAAGGGATCCCATGTGCGATCGCCCGATAACTGGAGATTTACTGCCCGGTAAAAATGGACTGTAATTGGATAGCCTGATATTACCATGCGGGAAATCACCACACCTAATAGGATGCCGCCCTAAGTCTTTCTGTGGTATTTAATACCTTATGGTGTCCATGTGTCATCACGGCAATTGGATCATCGCGACCACCAACATTGCCAGTTTTCTTATTTATAGGGCTTGATTCAAGTAGCCACAGAAGTTTCTTGTAGCTTTGCACATTACCTCCCCCCTAGCACAGAGTTAACCAAACTCCACCAAAACGGGCCAGGTTTTAAGGATGTCAGTGGTTGAGCACAGGTGACTTAATTAGCACATCAGTCAATTTGATCTAATCATCTGTACTCAAGCATGAATATCCTTTGAAAATGGACTTCAATGGCGTAGTTTGGGAAGCTCTGCCCTAGCTGATTTCTGCTTACAGCCTTTTGAGGTTTGAGCAAAAATGAGCTAATGTAATGTACTGATAAATGCACAGCTTGAATCTGGCCCATAGTGATGTACTAGGAAGTTTGTGATGTTGGGGTACTGTGTTGGCCCATTATTAGATAATTAATTACTGCCCTTGAGGTCCTAACTATAAAAAGTTTGAGCAGCACTATGCTGGTATGTATACTGTATTTCCATTTTGTAGTGTTTTCCACTAATTACATGGTTTTTGTTTGCCCACACCTGGTAATATGTATTGTCTGCTCGCTGAGCTCATTTATTAACATGCTGATACACAATAAAGTACTTCCCACCTTTTTATGTATTGTCAGAAAACCACACAGGCTACATTATAACTTGTTATGGACGTGATGTTTTTATCAAGCAATTAACATGAGCTATGGGTTTGCTCTTCCACTGAAATTAAAATCACATTTTAGTGGCATAGGCCTAACTGTACTCTGCTGTAAAGGGCTATGTCAGTGTAATTATAGACATCACAAAACATCATTAGACAATAAAACTTTTCATATGCATTTCATACACGCACTGTTCAGCTCTGTCAGACAGATGGTAAATTTGTAGATTGCTCCCTCCTGAGACCCTATCACACAATCCACAAGCATACCACTTATTCTAAATTTGTGAGCAGATTAAAAATGAACGGACTTTATTGCAGGAAAATATAAAAACTTCCTAAGAAATGAAGTGAGCAAACTACAACCAGTGAAAGATTTGCTCTGATGTGACATCTGGTAATAAGAAGGGGGATCAGACGGAGATATTTAGTAGAACTCAAGTTGACCTTGTATGGTAACTTATGTTTCAATGAATGAAAATATTTTTGTTACCGTTTAGTCAGCTTGTGCTGCTGGTTGATAAGACTATATAGATAGCTTATTTATGTCTTCCCCTACAGCCAAACATCTGCACAACCCTGCTAGGTATCACTTTGAAGGTCTGATTTTTTTATTTTATTTGTAAAATATGTGATATTCAACCTTCCATTAGATTAAGCAAATTTGAAAGATCTTAAAAAAGAGTTTGAACCTCAACATTCTGTGACTGCTGTAATATATTGCATTGTGTGCCCACACTGCCAGGGTTAGCGTGTCATACACACCCATGCTGCCTCATTCCAGGGTTTCAATGAAGGAAAACATTTCTCCCCATAGTGGCAAATAGAGATGGTTTTTATTAAATGCAGAAAGACAGCGTAGGAAGAGAAGTCTTTTCTACTCCATTTCCGGTTGCTAGGCTTTTTTATCTGCAATATTTAATGTCCCTGTATACCTTTTATCACAAGAAGGGGCCTGCAGCACACACAAATGCAGCGATTTACAGTCCTCTCATTATGGGAAGGGAAAACAACAATGTATTTATCTCAAAATGTACACCAATCATTCCCCTAACACCATCCTCTCCCCCTTCTTCTGCCACATATAGCTAGTCTTCCAAAAAATAAATAAAAAAAATTAACTCATGGTATTTGCTATTACAAGTATGACATGGTTTTCTATCAGAGACACCTGTTCTATACTTGTTCGCTCAGATCTTTGTGACATTGCTGATTTGGCTTTTGCTGCGGTAAAACAACAGAGACCAGTTATTGATAGGCGTATCATTTCCTTCTAACCTTGCATCAACAGACCCCGATGAGTTAAACTAGCAGAGCATTTCTTAACCCTTTTCTATTTGGAAAAAATGTTAGAATAAAGTGTACTGCAGACCCTTTTAGCTACAGGATTGCACACAAAATGGTTAATTTAATTTGAAGCCCAACCTAGCTCTTTGTGCCATTATAACAAATGTTTTTCTCATCCGCAAACATCAGTACCCTGGCAAAGGGTTAATTAGAACTGCAGGAGTTTGGTGCAGAGTGGAAAGATGCGCCAGCTCTTTAGCATCCTGCAATGTGCCTCTGCCATATCTATCTATCTAGTGCGAATATAAATAATAAAAACAGACTTTAAACCTTTATAGTTTTTTTTATAGTGGTGACTTGAGAATTAGAGTGGAGGCAAATGCAAAGTAGACATCCAAAGCCACCGAAGAGGGAAGTGATATACCCTCAGACCATCTATGAAAAATAATTATATTGGAATAATATATCAAAATAATTAGTATAACAAATTCTTTCCCTCCAAGTCTTCAAAAAAGATCCTTTATTGCATTTACTTTTTTTTCCATTTGGCACAGTACAAATTTGTGGTGCAAATTTTCTTTTTTTTCCCCCCCTTTTTTATTTTATTTAATATGATAAACCTGTAAAGATTGAAGTGGGACTTCTTAAGAAAAGAATTCTCTTTTAGAAACTGGATGTTGCGCCTGTATCTGGGCACCATATTTTTTCATTTAAAAACAGATTGCACTCAAGGGTTTATCATTTTTGATTTCTGATCAAAACAGGGCTAAGCCTTGTATTTTAGTCATTATGGCACATTAACAGCATATCTTAATTTTTTTTCTGCCTATCTATTATATCTCCTCTTAAATAGAACTTACAAGTTAGAAAATAGTTTTAAATTTTAATATAATCTGTTTGTCATCAGCCCATAGATTTAATATATAAGCATTTACAAGAAAACAAAAGTGTCTCTCTCTCTCTTTCTGTACAAAAGTTGCTGTCTCTTTGTGCATTCTATTGCATTTTAATTGGAAAAAAAGTCATATTTGAGTTTCCTGTACCTTCTCTTTTGTGTGGGTCTGAATTATATAGGGTTCAGAGATGGTTGTAATTGTGGAGTGTAGAGAATTACCGATACTGTTTGCCGTCCAATGGGCCCCATGGTGTGCTGGCTTGTAGGTGTTGTAGTTCATATGGTCGTGAATGGTTGGCAAAACTACTGCCCCCTCACCTGATACTCCTCTGGGACTCCCACTTGGGATGTCCTCATCCACTTGTATTATCTCGACAGTCCGCGCAGCTGCCACAGTGCTCCTCTGTTGGTGCCGCTTTCGTAGTTTGTAAAACACGATCAACATAGCGGCTGCTAACAATGTGACTGCCACAAAACAGCCAATGATTATCTTGGTCGTCTTCATTACCTCATCCAGGCTAGTTTGCATTTTATCTCCAGCGTCCGAAGTTGGAACTGCCACCAGTTTGGGCATTTTGGTGGTCTGGACGAGCACTGTGGTGGTTGTGGTGTGTGCTGGCTGGTACCCTGTGGAAGTGGTTGGCACCGGCTTGATTATCATTGAGATGTCTTCAGGAGCCATATCCGTAGTCTCCACAGTAACGGTAGTGAAGAAACTGTAATTGGAAGTGTTGAGTTCTGCCGTACTGACATTGAGATAGGCCGAAGCATTAGAGTTTCCCGCAACGTTGGTTACCATGCATGTGTAGACTCCAGTGTCAGTAAGCAATACATGAGAGAAATTTAACGTCCCATCATTGAGTATGGTAATTCGTGGATGACTGGAAGCGTGGCTCAGCACAGTGCCATTAGGTAGTAGCCACCTTACAGATGACATGGCTGAAGTTCTACACTTGAGTTCTGCCACTCTTCCCTCAGAAATATTTAAATCTCTAGGTGCATCCATAATAAAAGGAGCTGAGCACTGGAACGATGAATGGTCCACCTCAACCACGTACTTCCCCTTCATGTGCGGCGGGGAATGACAGCGACCACAACATGTGGAATTTGTTGGAATATACTCACGCAGCCATGAAGAGAGCCAAAGAACATCACAATCACAATCCCATGGGTTGTGGTGCAAGTGCAACTCCACCAAGTACCTCAAGTGGGCAAAAAGTTCATGTGGAAGGGAGGATAAGTTATTATGGGCTAAGTTCAATTCTACTAAGGATGTCAAGTCATCAAAAGCATTGCGTTCTATGGTGTTGATTTGTGAGTTCATAATCCAAAGTTTTTTTAGTGCTTTCAACCCATGGAACGATCCTGGTTTGATTTCGGGAAAGTTGTTCCCAGAGATCTCTAGTTCCTCTAGTCCTATTAAGGGTGTGAGGTTTGGCATGTCTCTGATATTACACATTCCAAGGTTAAGGTACTTCAGATTGTACAATCCCTCAAATGCCCCTTCAGAAATATATTCCAACTTTTTAAGCTCTCCTAGGTCCAGGCGCATTAGAGACGGGACCCTATTAAACGCGTAGGATGGGATGCTCTCAATAGGGTTATTCCTGAGCCACAATTCTCTCAGTTTAGAAAGATACTCAAAAGCCCCGCTGGGGATTACAGTCAACCTGTTGTCAAACAACTCCAGGGTGTTGAGGCTGGCCAATCCATTAAAAGCCCCGACCTCTATTTGACGGATAATGTTTCTTCCAAGCTGGAGCACTTCCAAATGGTGGAGATGCCGAAAAGTGTCAGCTTGGATCATATGGATGTTGTTTTCCATGAGATTGAGGTACCGTGTGTTAGATGGGATACCTTGTGGTACTTCAGTGAGGCCACGACGCGTACAGACAACTTTGCTAAACTGGTTACTGCATGAACAAACAGAAGGGCAATTTTGTTGCCCCGAAAATGCTGCACAGGGGATCGACACTTGCACCATGAGGTAGATTACAGAAAACAGGACGGCATTCCAGGTATGGTGCACAGTTACCAGCCACAAGAAATTCATGATGTGGCACGTTCATAATTCACCATCGTCTGGGATTTGGCATGGAAATGAGAACTTGGCCCTAACCAGGCTTCAGGAGGCTGCAAATTCCCTTTTCCATCTACACACTGGTGGGAGTGGTGGTCACTAGGGGAATGCCAGATAGTAAAGCAATTAGCTTTTCTTTTCTTTTTCTATAAAAAAAAAATATATATAATTGTAATGCATTGAACAGGTAAATAAAGCAAACTGTTTGTTATATGTACCTAGGGAAAGATGAACATTTCCAATTCCTCAGTGCCATTGCTTCTTTCCAGTGCAACATAGAGCTGGGTTCAGTCCTTCCATAGATTCCTTACGTTTTAGAAAGAATCACAGTAGGTGAAAGGGGTGTCATGAAGGTGTTGAAAGACAAAATGGCTCCTTTATTAATTCCCAAAGCAAAAGCGAAAAAAAACCACATTAAGAAAAATGTAAGAAGCGAGTGAGGCCCACTTGGCTATGCAGGTGCATCATTCTGCTGCTCCCCCGGGACTGGTGCCTTTTGCAGTTGAGCTATTCGTCCTTGGATTCCACTGCTGTATCTGGCAGAAGACTGGAGATTATCCATTTCTGAGAGAAACTGAAATACAGATTTGAATTGATTTCAAAAAAGGAAATGAAGAAGGGTTCACAATCCTTAATTCTTCCAGCCCTTTTTATTTCCCTTGAAGGACGCTCTTTGCTCCTCAGTCGCCTAATTTTCCATGGGTATTCCTGCGTTACACGGACTGTCTGCAGGATTCTGATTTGTACAAAGAGAAAGGCAGCACATTGCAGGCATTGACTGTTTTTTTTTTTTTTTCCCTCCTCTCTCCGTGCTGGATTTTTTTTTTTTTTTTTTTTTAACTAGCTTTGCTTTCCAAGCTGTGGATGCAGCAGCTGCAGCCTGCCTCTTGCACACTTAGCAATAATCCATCAATATCTCAAAGGAGGAGAACAAGTAAATGAGGGCTGGTTGAAAGTATGCTGGAGAGGAAACCACACACAAACATACACACCTCAGTGCTGAGCCCTTGATTTGAGATTGGTCTGCAGAAGGGATAGGTTTCACAGCCTTTCTTCTCCTGCCTCGTGGAAATCCCACTGTAGCTCCTTATGTTGTGAGGTAGTGAGTTGAGGGGTTCTCCTCGTTTTGCCTTTAATTTCTTGTCCAGTGGTTTTAGCAGCAGGAGAGCAGGCAGCAGCAAAGGCAGGGATATCAGAGCCCCGTAACATTTTTCTCTGCTAATAGTCTTCTTCGCTCCCTGTTTGCTTGGTGTTGGAAGCAGCAGCCAACCAGCCAGGCTGCTCTCTCATCCTTTCGTCCTTCAGTCAGAACGTGGATGTACTGCTGACGCATACTGTTCTGAGCTGAACATTAGCGTGATGCAGTGCTCCTATGTATTCACACAGCTCCCCTCCCACTCCTCCTTTCCTTTCCCTCTAGGGGTTAATGCTCAAAGCTTCCAGCTAAGTTGCATTGGCTGTTTCACATTCCCTTCCCCCTTTATCTTTTCAGTCTCTTTATCTCCGAGAGGAGTTATTAAAACAGAGCATGCAGTGTGAGTTTTAAGAGTCCACAGCTTGCAGAGTCAGATGCTCTTCTGGTTCCCTGCTAATGATGCCTATCAAGTGCTGTGCATTTTTTTTGTTTTTGCCTGTTCTCTATCTCTCTGCGTTCCATCCTTGTGTTAGCCTGCGCCGGGATAAATGCAGAAATGAGGTTTCAGCTGCCAGGGGCAGGGAAGATGTGATTGGTTCCTCTCCCAGTGCAGCGTCATCAACGCCAATTGCTGACTTTGCTTCCTTTTGACAGCAGGGGTGATCTGCACCCCTTAGTCCTGCCTTCTACCCCTCTCTCGGCATGCTGTACTTACACCCATAAGTTGGGAGAGACAATCAGAAGCGGCACCGATCCACTGGAATGCTTGTGGTGAAGAGGGAGGGGGGAGTATTTGGAAGTGAAGAAGGGAAGCATTAATGCCTGGTAAAGCTAGCGTCCTATTTCATATCAACAGACCAGAGTCTTTAACCCCTGTGCTACAGACTGAGGTGTTATTGTGAGTGGTACACAGGATTCTGCAGAATAACAGGGGAGGCTGGCTTTTCCCTCTGCCCTGTTCCTCCACACACACACACACACTTACTCACTCATCAAACCAACCTGTGAATCACACTGGCTTATTGCTTTAGAACAAGCCTTGAGAAGCTGCATCCTCTCTTATTACTGTCTCCCCCTATGTGTGCCTGCAAGGAAATGCCTGCTGTATTTCACGCGCTGTCGTCAGGTGGAGGTGAAACCATTGAAGGAAGAAAAGAATCTCTTGTCTTCATTCACCTACCCCTTGCACCTGAGATCTCTGAATGTTCTCCCATTACTCCATTTCAGACAGGTAAGTTACTTGGTTTATGAACTAGTTAGGAATTCACCAAATGTTAAAGCAGTTAATTGATCAGAAGTGATTATCACAGTTGCTTTGATGTCCCAGTGAAGTTTTATGTGCTTAACACATCAGCAATATTTGCAAAGATTGTGTTTGTGTTCTTGCTTTCACAGCAATACATTGATTTTCTTCTTATATCTGACCTTTACTTTGTATCTCTGAGGATTTGTTGCAGCAATACAGATTAATATTGGATAATACTGAATACTTTTAAGCAGCTTTCAAATTTTCAGGTACTGTAGGAGTTGGGAAATGAAATACGACTCCGTTAGCCTCTCACATATGATCTAATGCTGGAAAGCTTGTTTCATCCCTTTTGGCCTTTTTATCTTCTGTAAAGGAACAGTTTATTAGCTGTATGGGTATAAATAAAGCAAATTTTTCTTTTATGTAACTGATTTATCTTTGTAATTAGCGATTTTGACATGATATTTTTAAGCAGCAAAAAAATGGGTTTTCAGGATACCTGAACATAAATATCAGCAGAAGCCTGAACAGCAAGTTTCTTAAGAGTGCATGCTTGTTTTTCCTTTGTGAAGGATAATTTTGTATGACATTAATGTAACTTATTCCTGTAACTTTGTCCACTTCTTCCCTGTTATAGCCGATTTTATAGCCTGGGTTTCAGCAAAAATGTAAACAGTTCACATATGAGTATGGTCACCTTTTACATAGTCATTCCTTAGAACAGAAAGGGGTTTCTAGTGTAAATGATCATTTTTTATTTTTTTTTATTGTTTTAGATCTTCACCACAGGCCAGTTTATTTTAATTTTTTTAACACTTTCTCCACCAGTGGGATCCCAGGAAAATAACAATGTTTATTCATTTCTGGCTGTGTTTTACACTGTAAATGGGTAAAAGGCCAGCAATATACAGTAGTTGACCTATTATGCTATATTTGATTAGCTCCACCCCTTCTTTCAGCACTAACATTCACAGATAAGTAGTGACGTATAGTGAATAAGATGAGCAGGTGCTCTAGGTTAATAGAGGGTTGTTAATATTTTCTCTTACAATTGTAGGCAACATAACGTTAATACTGCTCCATAGCTGGCATCTTATGGAGAATAGCCACACCGTGGCCATGGTTGCATCCTATAAGGCACAAAATAGTGCTGGTCAGTAGCAGATATTTAATAACACATTCTTATCCACATAAGCATAAAAGGACACTGCAGTGACAATCTGAGTAGCACACGCTGCCTATTAGATTTAGAGATGAAATTGCTGTTCTTACACTTCTGTTCCAAAGCATTGTCCTCACAGAGCAACAGCAGTGTTACTAATTAACCCTTTACAGTAGCTATACTGAGACACCTTTTAGATTGAGGGACTTTTAAAGATTTGGATACAGATGATAACAAAGGGAGCCTCTGAATAGGGAGTTGCGTAGCGTAGTATAGATTGCTGAGCATTGTACAGATTTCCTGCTGCAAAACCATCGAATACTCTCCTCATGTGGGCAGCAATCCTCCGACTTCTACACGGAAGTGCTGAGGGCATGTTTGAAACTGGGAAGAAGATAACCGGATTTTCAAATCTAAATGCAGAAGAGAATAAATCCAGCTACGCATTCTGCATCTCAAGCTGCCCTTTTTGATGTGACAATGAGGCCACTTGGCCATTTGTTCCTAGAAAGACAGCATTATCCATTGACATCCAGTACATCTATATATTGGCTTTAGGAGATTGTCCTCTTTAGAATTGTCTGCAGTATTTTACAAATGTAGGATGTGTAGGCACAATTCTTGTTTAAAACCTAATGTGGCAAGTAAAATCCTTACTAGTAGTGGAGAACTGCAGAACCCAAAACGTAAACCTGTATTGTGTATCTAGAATTGGAAAGCCTTAAAGCATTATTTAATAACACACAAGGAAATGCATTTATTTCCTAAACAGAAACTGCAGTATATTAGATTTGAATAAGTGTGTTTCTAGCACCTATGCAAACCATTCCCTCTTAACTGTAAGGCCCACTCTAAGAGATGTGGGGGGACGACACAACAGGACTTTATACCGCGACTTGTCGTATCGTCCCACCTACTGCAGCATGTTGTAAATTATAAATTCCTTGCTATGTGGTGGCCAGAACTAATTGATGCAAATCAAGATGCTTCAGTGAGTTTATTTATGATGAGTTTCACCCACCACTTCTTTCTGTCCTGCTTTAAGGTAGATTACTTGACACATTCAGTAGTCCGGGAGATCACCGTTCTGAAAATGTCGACATCTAGGCCCCAAATCCAATTTGATCCTTCATACTGCATCTGCCTTGGCTTCTACTTCTGCTTTACGTTCAGTGAAGACTCTTCATTGTATAATGGGCCCTACACACTTATAGATGTAACTGAACGATATGAATGTTTTCGTTCATATCGCTCAGTGTGTAGGCACCAACAATGAACAATGTGCGTCCCTGCGCTCGTTCGTCGTTGGTGCCGGGTCGCTTATACATGCTTGCAAATATAGCCAATCTCGTCCATATTAGCATACAGTGCTATGGCCCCAGGTGACCTCTGTCACCCCCCCCCCACCCCACCGCGCAACGGGCCGGCAGGATCTGCTGTCGGGCATCTCGGCGGCCAGTCGCCTAAAGTGTAGGGCCCATAAGAAGCATATTTAATATACTGTGTCCCTGTGTTTAGTAACAAAAAAAATCTTGAGAATTAAGTGAACTAAAGGAATTAGAGTTTTCTCCCATGGGTCTTCTTCATTCACCCTTAACAGCCTGTGTAGCTGACGCTCTTCGAGAGTTCTTGGAAAGCAAGAGGTTCCTGAAGATAAATTCCCCCTTCTACAAATCTTTCTCCTCCATCTGTTCAGCTGCGTACTGCCTGGATTTATGTGTGTTTTTTTGTGTGTTTTTTTTTCTTTGATACAGCAAAATATAGATGTCATACTGTAGTCTGTAGGGTGTATCATTACCAGTGCAAAAAGGTTTATCATCTTGTCCGCTTTGGTATCAGAGCTCATTCTCTCACTGTCCAATAGTGGCATATGAAGATTTTAGGTAACCTTCCCCCCCCCCCCCCCAATCGTTTGTCAATAAGAAAATAGAAGTTAAAGTATCATGTTCCTTATCTTTGGTGCCATCTTTAGCAATAGCAAGGTACTGCTACACAGGATCCTTCGGTTTTTGCTGTGCCGTTTTGTTCCTGATCCTGAGTCTAGTAGAGCATTACAGATTGTGAACATAACCTGTATTATTACTGAATTTATTTTCATTTACATGGACAGTGATTATTCTATGTTCAGGAAACGAGAAAGAAAAAGAGCATGAAGTAATGCTGTGTAGCATTTGTTTAGTAGCAGTGGTAGTGATACTGCTGTGCACCTTGCTGGATCTGCCCCTTCATGTGTGACTGCCGAAATGTTGGTCTTCCCTATTGCCAGTTCCCCCTTGCAGAATTTGTCATTTAGCAATGATATAAAATGGGAGCCTGAGGCCAAATAAATTACTATATCTCCTGCGGGAGCAAATTATAATTTATAGATCATTAGCAGATGATTAACTGCAGCAGTGCCTTCTCTATAGTTAGGCTTTCATGTACCTTTCATTCGATCAGTGCTGGTAAGTGGCAAATATGCAGTGTATGCACAGGTTCTGCATTTTATGTTTAGAATACACACATCTGAGCTTATAGACCAGTTTTTTTTATGCCCCTGCCAGTTTAAATGTTTTTTCTAGCATAAAATCTAATGAAGATTTCAGCCTGTAAGGTGTGATCTTAAGACATTATAATACTACATGCAGAGATCAGAATCTGCTTTATTGGCCAGGTATACTTGCGTATAGTAGGAATTTGTCTTCGGTTTGCTATACAACAGCCAAGTAGGCAACAGATAAGCAGGTGGCGGGGGGGCGGCGGCAAGTAAAGTCATGCAGACAGGTATACTGTAGGGACACAAGTGACTTGCATGTACGTCTGGTCAGTCAATGTTCAGGAGTTCAGCAGGCGGACCGCTTGGGGAAAGAAACTTTTGAGGTTTCTGATGGACCCGGTGGGGACAGCCCTGTAACGCCTGCCTGAAGGAAGCAAGTTAAACATGCTGTGGCCCGGGTGTAGCTGATCCTTTACTATCTTCGTTGCCCGCTTCTTAGCTCTGGAGAGGTACAGATTCTGGACTGAGGGAAGGTCGGCCTCGATCTTCTCTGCAGTTCTGATTACCTTTTGTAGCCTGCACCTGTCCCTTGTGCTGGCGGAGCCATACCATACCAGTATCGAGGAGCACAGTACCGACTTCACAGTCGCCGAGTAGGAGAGGAGCAGGAGCTTCTGTGGGATGTTGAACTTCCCTAGTTGCCTGAGGAAAACTATCTTCGTTGCCCACTTCTTAGCTCTGGAGAGGTACAGATTCTGGACTGAGGGAAGGTCGGCCTCGATCTTCTCTGCAGTTCTGACTACCTTTTGTAGCCTGCACCTGTCCCTTGTGCTGGCGGAGCCATACCATACCAGTATCGAGGAGCACAGTACCGACTTCACAGTCGCCGAGTAGGAGAGGAGCAGGAGCTTCTGTGGGATGTTGAACTTCCCTAGTTGCCTGAGGAAAACCTATTCTGCGCTTTCCCGACAGTGATGTCAGTGTTGTACCCCCATTTAAGGTTCCAGGAGATTATGGTCCCTAGGAACTTGAAGGAGTCCACTAGCGATACCACACTGTCAGCAATCGTTAGCGAAGGTGCACTAGCTGACTTCTTCCTGAAGTCCACTATCATCTTGACCGTTTTGAGGGGGTTGAGCTCAAATTTGTTGTAGCTGCACCACTGGACCAACCGGTCTACTTCCCATCTATAGGCCGATGACGGTGGTGTCGTCAGCGAATTTGATCTTTACTGATTGCCCCTCTGAGGTGCAGTAATTTGTGAACAGGGAGAAGAGCAGGGTTGAGAGGACACAGCCCTGAGGGGCCCCTCTACTAATGGACCGCGCTTGAGAGGTGAATTCCCCCGCTTTCACCACTTGTGTCCTATCTGTCAGGAAGCCTACTATCCAGGAACAGGTAGCTCCTGGGACCCCTAGGGGAAGTAATTTGGGGTAGAGGATGCTGGGGACGATTGTATTAAAGGCTAAGCTGAAATCAAACAGGACCATCGTGTAGGTACCGGGAATGTCTAGGTGCTGTAGAATGTAGTGCAGGCCCAGGTTGACTGCATCCTAGACACACCGATTTAAATGATAGGCAAACTGTAGGGTGTCCAGTTAGGGGCCAGTCACAGTTTTCAGGTGATTCAAAACCAGACGCTCGAACGTTTTCATGACCACAGGCGTCAGTGCTATCGGACTGTAGTCGTTCGGGTTCGTGATAGAGTGTTTCTTGGAGACTGGGACGATAGTGGACCTTTTGAGGCAGAAAGGAAGATTTTGATGAATATGGGGGCGAGCTGACCCGCACATGCTCTAAGGGCAGATGGTGACACTCCGTCAGGACCCGGAGCTTTCCTGGGTTTGGCCTTTTTGAACAGTGCCTCCACCTCCTCTTGGGCGACTGGTAATGCCTGGAGTTAGCCGTTGGTGTTTGGGGCATCGTAGAGGTGATTGTTTGGGTCGCAGAGGACTTCTTTTGCAAACCTGCAATAAAAGCGGTTCAGCTCGTCTGCTAGGTCTTGGTGCATGGTGGTGGACTTCGATGTTTTCTTGTAGTTGGTTATGGATTGCATTCCTTTCCATACAGATACGGGGTCATTGGTGGAGAGATTGTTGTCAGCTTGCCAGAGAACCGCTTTTTTGCTAGCCTGATTTCTTTAGTCAGAGAGTTCCCAGTTCAGTTGTATAGTGCTCTGTCACCGCTGCTATAGGCCTCTTTGTCCCGGCGAAGAGGAGGCCTATAATAGCAGTGACAGAGCACTATGCAACCGAACTAGGAACTTTCTGACTAAAGAAATCAGGCTAGCAAAAAAAAAGGTTTGGTCCTTACAAGGGTCTATCTGCAGCTGACAAATAACCCAAATGTGGTGATAAAATGTCAGTATTTCTAAGTAAAGAGACAGTCCGGTGGCCGTGCGGGATGCTGGCAGAACTCTGACTGTTTTGAGGTTTTTTTTTAAGTGGCAATCACTTACAAGACCTTGTAAGTGATTGCTCCTTTAAATAAAATGTCAAAGTTCAGATTTGGGTTTACCTTTTAAAAAAAAACAACAATAAATAGCTGCTTTAAATTCTGTGGCAAAACAGACAAAAAAAAATGTGTACTTGTGATAAATCACACCCTATTACATTTGGCCCTAAATGAGTTTGAAAGGGCCTTCTGACATGGAATGTGCGTTTGTTTACAAAACTAGTTTAATATCAAGGGAGCATTGTGGTGGCACAGTGGTTAGCAATGCTGTCTCACATTGCTGGAGTCATGAGGTTTGATTCCAGTGCTGTGTAAAACTTGTATGTTCCCTTCGTAGTTGAATGAAATTTCTGCCGTATTTTCAGGTGTGGTTCATTAGGTCGACATACATTAAGTCGACCACTGAAGGTCGACATGTACAAGGTCAACATGGAAAAAGGTTGACGTGAGTTTTTTTACTGCTTTTGGTGTCGTTGTCTTCTAAAAGTGATGGTGAACCCCAGTTAGTGCACTGCATCCCCTCACATGGCTCGCTTCGCTCGCCATGCTTCGGGCAAGGTGCCTCGCTCCGCTACAGCTGCGTTAAGCACAGATTACTGTTCCCAATTGTATGGATCATAAAGTATGTTACAGGGCAAAGAAAGGGAGAAACTCATGTCGACCTTTTTGCATGTCGACCTAGTACATGTCAACCTAATGACCGAGTGACCATGTCGACCTAATGCATGTCAACCATCAGTGGTCGATCCAATGTATGTCAACCTAATGCATGTCGACCTAACGACCGCCATCCGTATTTTTCACCTACGCAAAAAATCCGTCCCTGCTATTGCATAGGGCAAATCCCCATTGCTCTAAAAGCCTAGGGAGAAAAAAACTGAGCTAATTGCATTCCCCCTCGAAAGGTGCATACACACGGTGCGATATGCACTTAACATTCCTTACAATTTAATCTTAAGGAAGGTTAGTGCATATCGCACCGCGTGTACAAAGCTTGCGATGCCGATGCGCAGTCCTGCAGGATCGGCATTGCAAAAAAAAATAGACTATGCAGGCAGCCCAAAATTGGCTATATCGGCAGGACCGACTATATCTGCGGAATAATCAATATTCGGCTGTGCGGCGCATCATGCCGTGTGTATACAGCCTAAGCCTTTCCATAGTCAACATACTTGTACAGATATTTGTTTGCTTTTTTTTTTTTTTTTTTTACTGTATTGCTTTGTTGCTTTTATGTACTCTTATGAAATATTGATTCTGTGCATAATAGAGTACTTCCCCCCCCCCCCCCACACACAAAAAAAATTATATATTATTGACTTGTAGTACGTGGTTGGTGTGTGACTTAATTGGATTTTGGAGTTGTACCTATTAATATTTATGTACACAGTTCCTCTGGCAGATGGATTTTTACAACCCGTGCAAACATGATGTACAGTATACTTGGTCTGCTTTGGAATTTGACATTGTGTGTTTTTGTTCAGTTCACAAAGTGAATTTTCTGTGACTAGTTCACCAGTCCGGATACTTTGTATTGCTACATATGAAAAAGCTGTCTAAGGGGTATATTCCATTAGTGTCGGATCCTCTCCGATGGTGAGGATCCGACACTTCACTATTCAATTTGCTGGCATTACCAACAGGTTTTTGACAGTGCCGATCTGACCTTTTTTTTAAAGTCAAAACGGCATTGTCGAAAACGGGCTAAAAACCTGTTGGAAATGCCCGCAAATTAGACAAAACAGGTGGCTTGGCGGGCGAATTCGCCAGTCCACCAGTTTTATGACATGTCGGAATTTCCGACAAGTCGGAAAAAAAGGGGCCATTCATTGAACAGGGCGAATTGAGATTCGCCCTAAAAACACCGAAAACGGCCATTTTCTCGACCTGTCGGGCATTCTGACAGGAATTGAATACATGCCCATGTCTTAACATGTGAAAGTTTTCATACATCTTTTCAGCAAATATATGCAAAATGGAAAAAAAAATTTTTATTTCACAGTACTGTTTTCTGTAACCCAGTTTATGTATTACTGGGACTGCACAGCGAATTCTCAGATGATCAACTGAGCGTTTCCTCGTTAACAGCCCTTGTTTAATGCTGAAATAGTATTTATTTTTTGTAAAGACTGACTAAACCTTAAAAAGTATTGCTTTCTAATGGTTTTCATTGATTTATGTGGATGTTCTGCTGGCTACTTACAACAATATTAGGTATGGCCATAGACCAGTGGTTCCCAAATTTTTTTGAATCACGGCACCCTAGAGTATTAGAATTTTTTTCACGGCATCCCTAGACCAACAGTTTTTTATTGAGATATTAAGTTAAATAAATTGTGTTTGTCATCCTAGGTTCAGTTATGTGGTGAGGGACAGGATTCACTTCTTCTGTTTGTCCACATAGTTTATGACTGAAAGCCACAACCACTGGTGTTGTCTATTACATTGATCATAAATAATTTGAACTGGTCTTGGACCAACAACCAAGGGCACCCCTGCAAGTGTCCTGAGGCACCCCAGGAGAACCAATCTCTGTAATAGACCATCGATGTATTAAAAATCATCAATGTTCTGACCAATGGTGACTTCTTTTACCATCGATGGGAGAGAACCACATGCTTTCCTGCCATCGATGATACAGAGCTTCTCAGTTTTATTTATTTTTTCTCCAAGATGTTGGGGCTCTGAGCCTTGCTCCGCCCCTGACACCCATGAAGCCCTGCCCATAGACTCTTATTGGGCCACACCTCATTGAACACTAAAGAAGGGGTGGCTATCGTCGGTGAGACCATCAAAGGTTCTCTTACAGATGGTTTCACACCATTGAGATTATCAAGCAATGGTACAATCGATGTGACCATCGATGAATAGCACACTGATGGCAATCACTAAACAATATAGCAAAATCTGATCAATTTTGGCCATGTCCTAAAATGTATTTGGTAGACAACTGCTCTTGTCCTGTGGGTTTCATAATGTGTGGTGCTCAGACTGACAAGGGTCTTGTTTTAAGTATAGCTTGGAATTGGAAGCGAATCCAGCTAAAGGGTGCACAAACGATGTTGTGAAGCAAGAAACACATGATACTTTTGTTTGCCTTTTGTGAACTAATACTAGCAGTTTTATTTTAATTTACTTCTGTTCAGTGGTAGGCTAGGATGCAGACTCCCCCACCCCATTATCCCCCATTCCAGTTACAAGTAGCATGGTTTTGCCATTGTGCAAAATTGCAGTTTCTAGTTGTGTTATAATGAAAGCATAGCACTGCTGATAATTCCCTCTTCCTGCAGGGAATTCAAATGTTTTGCACGCTGGCGGCCACTAGATGGCGCCTGACAAAGCAATTCAAGTGTTGCTCCATTCAGGCGCTCACTGCCACTGACATAACGGTTATGTTGTGCCGTCATTTTGACAGGCCGGTAACTAATTTTCCACTAATGTTCTTGTTAATATACAGTACGTCAAGTAGTTTTTGCACATCTTGCTAGTTTTGGGGCTACATACATACTGTATGATTAGTGCTCATGTAAGTGTTGTGGGCCAGCATTAGAACTGACCTATTACTAATCAGTACTTCATCATGAGATGTGATTGAATTTGGTAGATTGCTCTAGTAATTATTTATTATACCCAAGCAATGTTTCCAGCCTATTCTTTTCAGTGGTGACTCATGTACAGTGTTCTTCCATGTGTGATCTGTTGAACACCATTCCCAAGAATTAGACCATAGATGCAGTGGTGCATGGTGATGGAGGAGGGTGCCAGTGAGCGCTGCGCATGGAACTGATGCTCTCCATTTTATGTAGATCACTGATGTGCTCTTTTGCATTATATGGCAGTCACTGTGATGCTCTCTACATTATATGAAGGTCGCCGTGATGCTCTTTGCATTATGTGATGGTTGCTGTGCTGGTCTCTGCATTATATGGTTGCCACTGGGATGTTGTCTGCATTATATTGTGGGCACTGTGACACTCTAGGCAATTATATGGTGGTCACTTTGATGTTCTCTGTATTATGTCAGTCATATAGGTAAAAGGTGACTACTATCTACTGGGGTTGAAACTGAGTCTTTGCCCTAGTTAATATAAAGCCTAGCTTTACCGCTGGATCAGACACAGATAAAAGGTCAGTGGGGGCGATTCAATTGTTTTGTGGGTGCCTACCAGAGCTATTAATTTGTCATCGTTTACCCCCACCCCGTCAGGCTCATGTGCCCATTAGTACGCTGCTAAACCAGTCTTAAGTCCAGGTTAGGGCACTCAAACTCCCGCTTGACATTTGAGCCCAAACAAGTGTTTTTTCGTACATTTCAGCTTGCACCCCAGGAGGCTGCGATCTGAAATGTGTCAATAACAGAGCAACAATTGAATTGCTCTTTGGGCTCCATCTAGTGGTAGCTGGTACAGAAAGTATTCCAGAACAACAGGCCATCTTGCAGCGGTGCAGTGTAAGTTCAATTTCTGCTTTATCATTTGGCAGTAAGGAGTTCTGCACTGTATGTATAATGCCCTATTTTGCAGAATGAGCGCTATTATATACATATATATAAAAAAAATGTTTTTAAGTTTTTTTTTTTTTTAAATCATCATATGGAGCTGATTTACTATTAATACTATATCATAGCCACTCCTATCTTTCACGTGTCTGAATATATCCTTTACTAATTAAGCTTGGTATAAGTCAGTTTATACCAATGGCATAAGACCCACTATTGTGTCGGATTCAGCTATTACCCAGGCAGAAACTTTGGTGCATAAGAAATCCGCAAGATGTAGGTCAAGCAGGGAGAGCGGTTTCAAGAAATGTGTGATACACCGCAAAAATGGTAACTTTTTACATATTTGCTTTTAAAAGACCTGTTGTTTCATTTACAGAATACATTTTTTATACTCTTACCCTAGGGCTATATGATTTAACTGTACCTGTCTGCATGTTGTAAGAATTAGTAAATGAGGCAACGGTATTGCTCTCCGAGGAGGAGTGAAATCTCTAGGTGGACATCTGTCTTTCTGTGCTCGGATCAGGCAATCTCTTAGCAGAATGGGGTCTCTACCTTCTAGTACTAATGACCACGTGCATGACTATATACACAACTGCTGAATGTAGGTTTAGGCTTTATCCTTCTGCGTCTGGGATCTCGTGTCTAAAAGATGGGGCATGCAGGTCCTTTTATATCAAGGGTTATACTGGGTATCTTTCACGGGTAATTTTTATCAGTATTTAAACTTGCCAGCTGAATGCTCTGATAATACAAAATTCACTGACAGGTATCTGTACATGTTCACCTATTTTTTATTTTTAATGCGAGCACAACCTTTACAAAATGAAATGTGGCTGTCAAAATGTCACTTGCAGAGAACGCGATTAAGCAAGTGTGTCTGAAACAGCGACAAGATGGAGCAAATTTCTACGACCGCAATGTGTATATGCCTTTGAAAAGAAAACTCTACAATTATTTAAGTAGGTCACAACCACTGCACTATCATCCTTCTCTCAAAGCATAGTGCTACATGAGGACTCAAATCTGAACGATTTATCAATTAATAAGAACACTGTTTACTGCTCCCACAACCTCTGCGTACACAGTAGCAGCAGTGTCCAATCCTCACACCTTCACTTATACTAAGCAGCCGTCACTGCTTCCTAAAAGGATTTTTTATTTTTGCTTGCAAATCCATTAGTGCTTTGGGTTTAGTCCAGATTAGGGGATTAGCAGATCTGGATTTTGCATGATTGTCCCCACGTTGAGCTGGTTAGTGTAAGTATGCTAATAGTGAAAGCAAGGAAGTAAGAATTTCTTCTGTTTTCTACCAGACAAAATATGTTTGTTTTTAAATAATTTATTTTATCCACTTCATTGGACACTTCCAGAAATATAGTAAAGTTTGTGCCTTGGAATGGTAACATTTTGCTGGCTTCTCAATGAAGAAGTTCTGATGCAAGTAAGCAGGGCCGTTTCTTGGGGCAGGCGAGCAGTGCAACCGCACTGGGCGCCCGCCGCGGCACTAACTGTGGCTCCCTGCTTCCCCCTCCTATTCTCCCCGAGTAACCCGCTCGGGGGGCGGAGTTTCACGGAATGACGCGTTAGCGTCGTTACGTCACGACGCAACCCCGTCACGATGCGAAACTCCTCCCCCCCCCCCCGAGCGGAGTACACAGGGGGATCCAAGTTAGGAAGAGGGAAAGGCCGGCACGATGAGCGACTGGTGAGGCGGGCCGAAGAGCGGTAATCGCCTCTGTAAGTATTCTCTCTCTCTCTCTTTCTCTCAATGTGTAAAATGGGGACACCTGCCGTAATGTGTGAAATAAGGACTCTTGCCTGCCGTAGTATGGGGATTTAATGTATCAAGGGCATTGCGTTGTGTGGCATAATATGGTGCAGGGGGCATTACTGTGTGGGGCTTAATATGGTAGAATTTTTTTTTCCTGTGGTGGTCGTGATCTGTTGGAGCAGGGTCAAAAACTGGATTGTGAGGTAGTCTTTTCAGACGAGGCCATGCCCATTTAAATGAGGCCACACCCATTTAGATGAGGCCACGCCCCTTGCCGGGTGCACACGCAAGTTTTTTATTTATCTATCTAGGTGTGTGTGTGGGGGAGGGGGGGCATTTTTTTATGTCATGGGGGGCGCATTTTTAAATCAGGTTCAGGGCCATCTCTTCGTATGGGCTCAATGGGCAGTTGCCCGAGTGCCCCAGGAGTATAAGGGCCCAGGCTGGTAGCTCCCCCTTGGGTGGTGACTATCCAAACGCAGGTCAGCAACATTTGCAGCATTGCGATCAGGTCTAAATCACCCCCATTATACGAGACGGGTGCATGCCGTCGCTGGCGATGCGCAAACTATAACGTTCATTGTGTGTGAGTTATATTGTTTGCGGGGGATCTTGCCTTACACTCGTGAACCTCACAACATTGCTACAATGTCTGTCACTGTGTGATACTGAACACTGTTAGTCAAGAGCCTGTTGCGTGACGGCTAGTCCAGCTTTAGGAGTGATTGATATTCAACATACGGACATTTCTAATTGTTGCTTCTTCTGCATAGCACTGGGACAGTAAAGCTACTGCAGAAACGCTAAATAGCAACAGGCTTTCATATAAGTCACACATGTTCCAATGCCATAAATGTCATCACAAGTGGTTTGGTGCTGGTTAACTTGATTTGCTAAAATGTCTTCAGCCTGTACCACAGGAGGCTGAGCTTTCTTAATAAGGACTTAATTGTAATAAGTTTGTTTGCACTCAAAGGGTGGAATTCATTTTTTTTTTTTTTTAATTCAGTTGGGTGTCTGTTTTTTCCTATCTAATAGACAGGAAAAAACAGACACCCAACCGACTTTTCAAACATTTGAATCCCCCCCAAAGTTTTCCATTACTTTTACCCTTCCTTCCTCCACAATCAGACCCCTCTGCTGTTTCTTCTGCAGCTAGTGGTTTACAACATGTGGCCATAATGTTTACCTGACTTATTTCAAAGATTGTAAAGGTCCTTGGGTACCGATGCTGCCCTGTTGTGTATACTCAGAAGTTGGAGCCTCCAGGTACCCCTGTAACTGACATTTTGTATTGCTTACTAATCATTTATTTACTGTATATGTTTAGAATTTCTGTTGTGATAAGGGAATAGTGTAACTTGCTATAGCAACTTTTAGGGTGTGCAACTTTTTCATTGTCTGCACTCAATAGCTTATCACAGTATCAGCTACTGTAAGCCATAAAGTGACTGTGGAACTATTGGGGTACCAGTGCAGGAAGGTAGTGATCAGTGTCTGCAGAAATATATATTATTATTTTTTTGCCATGCCTGCTGAGCTCTGTAGAAAGTAGAGGATTCTAGGAAACGCTTAATGTGGTCTATATAATGATACCTATGTGAGTTCTGGACTGGCATGGCATATGTTATGAACCAGTGCCGGTATGCCCTAGGTTTCCTTACGGTCTCTTATACAAACTCTGTATCATCCATCAAAGCTAGGATCAAGGTGAACAGTGCCAGTATTTGGAGTAAGTGGCTTGGGGATATCAGTGCTGCATATTTCAGGTAGCGGTGATGAATTATAAATGAAAACCTGTCTCCCTGACCTCATTGATGGGGGATTTTCATTTTCAATCAGTGTCTTGTCCCAAATAGATGAACTTTTGTCATGCTTAATCCTTGTGTTTACAGCACAAGCAACCCTGACACAGCCTTATATTCCAGACAAGAACATGTATTAATTTTTTATTTTTTTATTTTATCTCACAAGTTAACTTACCCCCAGGAGTCGTATTAACCATTGAGGCTGTCTCCTCTAAAATGGATCTTGTGTATATATAAGTTTTCCCTTTATGTAGCATATTATTGTTCATATTTTACTTACTAGTATTGCGCCATGACCTTGGGGAGTCCAGAATATTTTTTTATTATTATTTTTTGTTTTTCTGTGTACTCGGCTTTGGAGTCTGCACAATTATTTTATTTATTTTAATTAGAAATGTAACTTTGACATAGGGCCCTCTAGTAGTTGAATTACTGCTAGACTGCTCACCTATCTTAGTGCATTGCTATTATCATTTATCCTGCAGCGTTAGATGTGATTACAGCACTATCAGGCCTGTGTATTATACGGTTCCGGTATGAATGGTCGACCATGTTATGGTCGACAGTCATTAGGTCGACCACTATTGGTCGACATTGACATGGTCGACATGGACACATGGTCGACACATGAAAAGGTCGACATGAGTTTTTTAACTTTTTTTGGTGTCGTTTTTTGCGTAATGTGACTGGGAACCCCAATTAGTGCACCGCGTTCGCTCGCCATGCTTCGGGCATGGTGCCTTCGCTCTGCTACCGCTTCGCTCGGCACAGATTACCGTTCCAATCGTAGTCCACATGCATCGTAAAGTATGGAAAAGTTCCCCAAAAGAAAAAAAAGTTAAAAAACTCATGTCGACCTTTTCATGTGTCGACCTTTCATGTGTCGACCATTTTCATGTGTTGACCATGTGTCCATGTCGACCATGTAAATGTCGACTAATAGTGGTCGACCATCTGAACGGATACCGTATTATACACAGGTGTTTTTGACATAGATGGGTCTTGGCCTTATATTAAAGTGCTCTGACTGGCTCTAAGCTTTCACTAGATATCTAAAAATTTGTACCACCCCTGTCCTCTCATATTCAACAGGGATCTCTGGTGAAAACGTGTAGGGTAACCCATGTAACAAGTACTGCGGCAGGACAGGTACCTCTGGCTGTTATCGCCATGTCAGATGGCAATACAGTAGCTGAAGATGCATGTGATTTAGAAGCTACATATGACTCCAATGCCTACTGATGTGTTGCCAGGTGTATTGTTGGGTTGATCATTTACAGCTTTTTGTACATAATACATGTTTGCCCTGTACAGTATATGTGAATGAAGGTGGGATCAGTGGTATGAAGACCCTGTGCAGTCGAAGCTAAATAGTTACATTCTGGTTTTGGCAACAAGTCTGTAAGCAATTTGTAGTTCTTGCAGAAATTCTAAATCTTGACATGTCAAATGACTGTTTTATTCAGTGTCGGTTTTTACCTATGGGCTGCAGGACTGTAGCCCCCCTCCCAGGTAAAATCCGCCTAGTTCACTGTCACTGAAGCCAGATGCAGTCCGTGAGAGTTGTACTTTTCGGGGGAAACGCTGCATGACCTCTTCCATCTTTAAGTGTCTGCTCAGAGTGGGCCCAGGCAGTGTGTATTTGCACACATCAGGAGCATGTCACACCACAGTTACATGCCACTACCACAGAGGGTAAGGACTCTGCTCTAGTGGGATACAATTTTTGGTTCTTATATAACCAAGCTTGGATATCCTTGTCTCCGCATTTACGCTACACGGTTTGTTATACCTCTTCATAAATAACAGATCCCTTCTTAAATAGAAGATTCTAAAGTAGGTTAGCTATAAGATGGCTTCAGAATAAACTCACTACTCTTGTAGGTTGCTTCTTGTCTGATATTGTATGTAAAAGTTTTATAGAAAATACTGTAGTACCTGAATTTAAAGCGAACTACTACTATTACTGATGTCCTAGAATTGGGAGCTTATTTAGGCAGGTGACAGTATTATGGATTTCTGTATGCAATGAATTGAAGAGAGGTGAACGCAGAAAGACCTTAATTCAATTAACTGGAGTCTTGCGTGCATTAGACTTATACATCCTGGTTCTTTGGTTTTAAGCATACTGTTTAATATGTAAAAAGCTAAAGGGGCTTATTCACTAAAAGCTTTTCTAAGCTATTTTATCAGTGTTTTTGCCAGCTGCATTTAAAACATCTATGATACCGTAAGTGCAAAACAGTATGTTGGCAAAAACGTGATTGTCGGTGCTTTTGAAAAGCTGCCACTTAGTAAATAAAGGTCAAAGTCTTGCAAAGAATGATATTTTGATAATGATACTTTCATGTCCTTGTCTTTTCTTCGATAATATGTGGGAGAATTTTCATGTCACTGACTTAAACCTTTAAAATGGTTGCCATCAGACAGCTAAATGCACCATTTATTGAAATGTGGGATATGCTAATTAACACTGTAGCGGAAGCTATTTTGTTGACAGAACTAGTATATATGAGAATGCAGTTCTCTAGGAGCTAATGTGTATTGATATTGGGTCTCAACAATGTTTCTAGTGAACTGCAGGCATTGACATGCTAACAACTGTCCATAAAGTACAGTATAACATAGGTTGATCTGTGTAGGGTTGTGCGTTCATTCCTCTAATGAATGCTGATTCAGTTGCAATGAAACATGAATGAGAGAGCTTAAATTTATTTCAGTTATTCTAAATGTGATAGTCACCATTGTCTGAGGCCATGTTAGACCGAAACACTACTTTAAGCTTCCGTTACGAGTATTCTACATGAATAACCAGTTAAGATTCTCATGTACTTTGTTGAAACTTGCAGTATGTCTCCCTGATGTCATTAGCCCACTCTAGTTCAGTGAAAATAGCCTTCCAAACTAAGGGGTCTATGTACTAAGTCTTGTCGAGAAATAGTGGACAGAGCTAAAGTACCAGCCAGTCAGCTCCTAACTGCAGTGTTACAGTCAGTGTTTATAAAATTACAGTTAGGATTTGGTTGGTTTGTACTTTATCTCTCCCAAAGGCGAAGACCCAGAGGTGGATTGAGATGAAAAAATAGCCTGGGAGATTTATAGAACCAGCCCTAAAGGGTGTGGGGTCTGTTGAGGGGGCAGATCCCTTCTCATAGGGCCTGATTGTATGCAATTGCGGCCTTCCTTGCTTCTTTTGCCTCAGTTTTGTCTGAGACCGGGGCAAATTGGGAACTAAATGTGGCCCTGTAAAATGTGGTAGAAGTGGCCCGACATAGGCAGCACAAGAGGTATAGCACACCATGTAGCCATGGCAGCATCACTGGATGGCAGAGTTGCTGTACTGCAGAGATGGCATAATAGAATGAATGGGAACAATGCAGTGTGGTGGGTTGCCTGTCATGTTAGGGCTAGGGTCACATGAGAATACACCAAACAGGCCCCACAGATACGTTGCCCTACTAGGAATCCTCCTGGTGAGCCCTTTGGTCAATTCTCCACTGCTTGACAGGTAGGGGACTGATCTGTTAAATAATATTAGAAATGGAGCTCTTAACGCATCTACTTTTTCCGTTTACAACTTTTCAGCATTTGGAATGCACACTGAAACAATGGTGCAATGTTATGGATCATTGTTGGCAGTACCCATTTCTTTAGTTTGTCATCATGGAATATCTAAGAACATTCCAAAAATGTGGCCATTTCTAATGTGGATTTATGCTTAAAATAAATCTGTGTTTTGGCACTTGATATTTTCCACCACATGAAGAAATGAAACTATTACATGCTGCTGTCTCTAGAGCATTAGTGTTTGTAGGTATTTGCTTCACTTGAAAGAACTGACTTGCTCATCACTGATGGCCCATAAGGTGATCCCAAGGTCAATCCCTGTAGGGTTGTGTGAATGGTAGCCTCAGATCCTCCTCTAAAACAAATGTTTAAACAACCACAGACTGATTCCTGCACTGCTTTCTCCCATAACACTGTTCTATGCATGCTGTTTGATGTGTAATAAAATATTTTGCTCAGTGGAGGTTGTTCATCAAAGTGTCCCTGCTCACCATGTAGATTAGCAGGCTGCACTGTGTAACCTGTGTTACTATACAAAAATAAATAGAGTGTGCCTTTATTAACATTTACTTATGTAGCGCTACCATATTCCGTTGCACTGTACACCAACACAACATTAATAAAATAATTTTTAATAAGAGTCTGACAAAAAGATAAGAGGAATCTGCTCACAAATGATACATGCTTTTAATTTTACTTTATTGAACTGTCCTGTAATTCGTAAAGCAACCTTTCTTTTCTTTTAAAATTGATTTGGGTTGTCTCTACAGGTCCACTCTGTCACACACTGAGGTTTACCCAGAGTTCGACTCTACCTGAACATAGGTTAGCCAGAAACGCACAAAAAACCCCAACTTGGTTTCAAGTGGGAAAATATACTACAATCACCCCTAGGTGGTGCTACCATTGTGACCTTTGAGAGATTATTGTTCTCAGCTGTTAAATAAAGAGCAGTGTAGCTACAGGACAGGAGACCCTAAGGCCAAATGAGGTCCTGTGATAATTTACCTGCAGCTTCCAGTTCCACACTGCTTTTTTGTTAGATTTGTTAAAAATGCTTACTTATTTTGTTTATTACAGATGTATTTTAAATGTATTTTCATTTGTTACAGCGTTTAAAGGAAATTTGCTGTCTTTCTTAAATGTTGGAGGCTTCAATATGTATCAGGTTGAACCCATATAGAATACAGATCAATAAAATGTCTTCCACTCAGGAGATTGAGCGGTGTAGTTCATTAGAATGTATATCTCTGAGGATATCCTACGACCAGGAAACGCAATTAACAGGGGTTCATCTACAAAGCCTTTTGTCTGTTACTTGGAGATGTGTAATCTGCCCCAAACACAACAGGGTCATACAAGTATAAACACTTAGTTTAAAAAGGTATTCAGACTCCTAGTGTTCCCGCTAGGATGTTGGCAGGACAGGGAGAGGGGCACAGTCCCATCTGCCTCACTCTTGGGGGCGTGTTCACCACTAACTCCCGCCTCAATGTGAATACTTGACGTGTGTGCACTCAACCTATATTCACGTTGTGGCAATAGGAAGCAGCAACTTTTTCCACCGGTGCAACACTGCAGCCCGTGGGTGGGGATGGCACCAGGCAGGCTGTTTTAGCAGGGCACCGTGATTAGTAGGGCAGGGTGCATTCTTCAGTTTTAAAATCTGGCAGAAAGCCATATGTTACAGTTTGTTGTTAAAATAATATAGCTACAATAGTTGGGAGCATCAGAAACCATAGAAATATGCCTGACAGGTGTGATTTAGAAATCACTAGGATTGAGAAAAATGAGGTCTCTAAGCAATCACATCAAACAGTAAAATCATATGTACATTCATTTTGATATCTTAATAATAATTAATAGGAGATTAGTGTGATCATACCCTGTTTCATGTACCTATTATACAGGGGAAATTATGAACATTCATTTGTAAATAAGTTAAAAGTTACATGGACAGTGCTATATGGGCTCTAGTTCATCAAAGACTATATGAACCCACTTATTGGGTGGGGGAAAAGCTGCCAAAAGATATAGAGAGCTTATTGCTTTTGGTCAGACTTGGGGGATCATTTAGAAGTTGAAGTGTGTACCATCATTTACTGCATATCACAGTCTGCCCCACGCCCTCCCATCATCCCCTTCACCCCAGCCAGAATTAGCTGCGTGTAATTCTGTGTAAATATTTATTTACTTTTGTGTTCAGTGTTCTCCCCAGTCTTTATTTGTCAGGCTGTATGCCTGGAAAAAAGCCCCTGAAGCCCAGCCCTCTCCACTCCAGATGCAATGACTCTCCTGGCACAGTAACGCATCTGAAAACCACGCCACATTGTTGTCCGGCTGGAGGGCAGAGATCCCTCACCCTGAATTAAAAGAAGGTCGTGCTGTCTGGCAGAAACGGTCATCTGTGTCCACTCTCTCTCGTGTTTGTTACTGGGGTCATTCTGTGTAGACAGCAGGTGGGGGCAGTATCTGGGCTGGCTACCAGTCAAGCTAGCAAATGGGGACAGTATCTGGGTGCAATTACAAAAAAAATAAAAATTGCATCCACAAAGCGGATGGGCAGTATCTAGGCACGGTTTAAAATATCTATTAATGAAGGACCCCACTCGGCTACTTTTTGATGCCACTCTGCTAGAAAAATTTTCTGCTGAGCACACAGATTTTGACATTGCAGCACACGTTTATTATGTAATCTGTAACCCTTTTTTTTAATATATTTTCTGTAAGCATCCAAACTCGCTCCTTAAGGAGTGCTAATGGTCCAGATTTTAAGTAAACCATGCTTGGCCACAGGTGACTTAATAGTACCTCAGTTGATATGATTTAACAATGTGTGCTGCGCCATGGATATACTTAAAACCTGTACAGTTAGTACTCCTTGAGGACGGAGTTTTTGGAACCACTGGTATATTTCATATTTGCTCTAAAACCTAGTCTTTGAGGAAGCTATGGATCACTACGGTTACACTAGAACTACGATTTATTGCTAGAAGTAGGGGAAGACCAGATAACTGGGTGGTAGTCTTTGTCGCCATACCTACTCAACTGTAATAATGTGTTATATTTGGCTCTGCCGTCTCTATAACATGATTACCTGTATTATATATATATATATATATATATATTTATTTAGATGCAGTATTTAAGCGGCACTCACCAGACTGGAAATCAAGTGGAAACAAAGTCCTTTTATTGGAATCCTACATTTCGGGGCACAACCCCCGTCGTCAGGGACAGCATAAATAATATCAGTTCACATACACAGTTATTTATACCAACACCAATAAGCAGTAAGTGGCCAGGAGTTACTCACCTGGTGACCGTCGCCCATGCTATCACCGGAGCCCGTGTCTGAACTCAGTGTCGTGGGATCCGTGACGTCATCGAGCTGCGCCCCTCAGGTGAGCCGCATCCTGTTAGTGGTCACTAAGCAACAGTAGAAAAATGACAAATTATGGAGTGAAGACCTTATCAATTGATACATCATGTAGAATATACATATACAGGTTGAGTATCCCATATCCAAATATTCCGAAATACGGAATTTTTGAGTGAGAGTGAAATAGTGAAACCTTTGTTTTCTGATGGCTCAATGCACACAAAATTTGTTTAATACACAGTTATTAAAAATATTGTATTAAATATCCTTCAGGCTTTGTGTATAAGGTGTATATCAAACATAAATGAATTGTGTGAATGTACACACACTTTGTTTAATGCACAAAGTTCTTAAAAATATTGGCTAAAATTACATTCAGGCTGTGTATAAGGTGTATATGAAACATAAATGCATTCTGTGCTTAGACTTGGGTCCCATCACCATGATATCTCATTATGGTATGCAATTATTCCAAAATATGGAATAATCCGATATCCAAAATACTTGTGGTCCCAAGCATTTTGGATAAGGGATACTCAACCTGTAGTAGTATTTAAGTAATATATCATTATACAGCATAAGAAATACCTTATATAATGGGCATATCAGACTATTAAGATAAGCAATTACATAGGTCAAAGAAAGTGGAAATTTTTCACACTGCGCTCATCCCCGGTTTTGGGTTTGCATGTGTCTACACTAGTGTAATAAATGGTGAAAATGCTTGTTTGAGTTTCAAAGTGATGTTTATTTATAAATAAAAAGCAGAAATAGATAGTCCTGAATTAATTGCACTCTATTTGGCTGTAATTAGCCTTCTTGCTAATTGTGCATGAATACGCTTGAATCTAAACGTATTTTGATGAAGTCCAAATGTAGTGAAAAAAATGAATGAAAAAAATGATGAAAAAAGGAAAAATAAAAATGAATGAATTATTGAAAAACGAAGAAAAATTGAAAAAGGAGAGAAAATGTCTATTTGATTGAAAATCGGGCCGCGGCGTCCCGCTGGTATTAACTGAGTGCACTTTGTTTAAAAAGTATTCTGCTACTGACAGACAAACAGCAGTGGAGAGTGCGTGAGGAAGAAAGGGACTCCGGACTGGTCTGCCTCCCCCTGCTTCTGCCTCCGTCACTGTGACTGTGTTCTGTCACAGGTCGGAGGCTTGTCAGCCTGGGTTTGGTGCCTGTCTTGGAGGGGGAGATGCACGCACTGCGACCACTCTCAGAGTGGTTCGTTGCCGCACTTCCCCCACCTACAGAGACTCACCTTTGATCTCCTCCTCCTCTGCTGGATGTGTCAGCGGCAAGTTGTTTCCTCGCTGTTCGGCCGTCGTCCGTGATCTGCAGACACTTCCTGGTTTTCAGTCACGTGACCGGGTTCTCTGTCTTGTTCCGCTCCTTCTGCTCGATCGTGCAGCTGTTGTAGATAGTGTGGGTAGTGTGAGGAGCATTTTCCCCACACTATCTACAACAGCTGCACGATCGAGCAGAAGGAGCGGAACAAGACAGAGAACCCGGTCACGTGACTGAAAACCAGGAAGTGTCTGCAGATCACGGACGACGGCCGAACAGCGAGGAAACAACTTGCCGCTGACACATCCAGCAGAGGAGGAGGAGATCAAAGGTGAGTCTCTGTAGGTGGGGGAAGTGCGGCAACGAACCACTCTGAGAGTGGTCGCAGTGCGTGCATCTCCCCCTCCAAGACAGGCACCAAACCCAGGCTGACAAGCCTCCGACCTGTGACAGAACACAGTCACAGTGACGGAGGCAGAAGCAGGGGGAGGCAGACCAGTCCGGAGTCCCTTTCTTCCTCACGCACTCTCCACTGCTGTTTGTCTGTCAGTAGCAGAATACTTTTTAAACAAAGTGCACTCAGTTAATACCAGCGGGACGCCGCGGCCCGATTTTCAATCAAATAGACATTTTCTCTCCTTTTTCAATTTTTCTTCGTTTTTCAATAATTCATTCATTTTTATTTTTTCCTTTTTTCATCATTTTTTTCATTCATTTTTTTCACTACATTTGGACTTCATCAAAATACGTTTAGATTCAAGCGTATTCATGCACAATTAGCAAGAAGGCTAATTACAGCCAAATAGAGTGCAATTAATTCAGGACTATCTATTTCTGCTTTTTATTTATAAATAAACATCACTTTGAAACTCAAACAAGCATTTTCACCATTTATTACACTAGTGTAGACACATGCAAACCCAAAACCGGGGATGAGCGCAGTGTGAAAAATTTCCACTTTTGCACCAATATTCTAACAAGTAGGACCAACTTGTTAAACACCAGCAGCACTCCCCGTAACGTTAGCACATTTCTGTGCGCAGTCCACCCAAATCCTATATAGGTCAAAGAAAGAATTATGGGCCAATCTAATTAAAGAAAGCACTGTAGCCCCAATGTTTCTTTTAATCCTCTAGGGGAGATTGTATTTAAAGTGTGTATCCAACAACATTCTTTCTGCAGAAGTTTTGCTCGATTATTGCGATGAATTTTAAACAGGATACGATAATTGCACGGATACTAGCGATACTGTGTTTGCCTGTACAGTGTCTAGCGACCGGTTTGTCGCTATGACTGGTCTGCAAAGCATGTGTTATTGCTGTTCTATGTTGCGCCATGTGCTCTTTGAATTGTCGCTGTGTTTTGCCTATATATGCTAACCCGCATGGGCAGGTCAGCATATATATGACAAACATAGTGCTATAAGTGACTGCATATCTGATGGTGAATTTTTTACCTGTATGAGGATGTCCAAAAGTACTACCTCCTAATAATGCCCTACAGGTCACACCCCCCAAACATCTATAGCAGCCATTTTTTCTGCTTAAAAAATGTTGAGGTTTTGTGTTGCCTAATCCAGTGATATCTAATTTGACCAAACGGTCTTTTAAGTCCCTACCTCTAGTGAAACTAGGTAATAGCCTAGAATTCTTAAGTAATGGTAAATCGCGGTCACTATTGACAATAGACCACCATTTTTTTACTTTACAGGTCAAATATGGACTTTTGGCTGTTTTTCGTGTAACCCACGGAGTAATGTTATTTTTATCGACGTATTTTGAATTCTCCACATATTTCAGAGTCTGTTTACGTGGTATACTCAGTACTCTGTTTTTGACTAGTTCTAGTGCCTTTCTGTCATTTCCACGTTCAGTGAATTTGGCAACCATAGTGTGAAGTGTTGGACCCACCGCTGAAGGTTCCGATGTCATGCGTCTGGCGCGTAGTAGTTGGGAGTATGGTTGTCTGTTTCTTAAAGGGAGCGGGTGAAAACTATAATTTCTTAGGATAGTAATTCTATCCGTATTTTTGAGAAATGTACATAGTTTATGGTCATGCACAGAAATATTCGCATCCAAAAAGTGAATTGTATGGTCACTTATCTCATAGGTCAATTTGACAACACTATTCATCATATTATGACCATCTAATAGACATTTTACTCATTGTGCAGGACCTGACCAGATGAACAATAGGTCATCTATATATCTAAGATATAAACTCACATTTGGATCCAATACTCCATCCACCCAGAATAATTTGTGTTCTGTGGCATACATGAAGGTGTTGGCATACGATGGGGCTACTGAGGACCCCATCGTACACCCTGCCTTCTGAAGGTAGAATCTTCCATCGTGCAAACTGTAATTACGTGTTAGTACCAACCAGAGCAATTTAAAAAAATTATTCTGTAGACGGACTGCCATATGTGGGATTATCAGTAATCAACTGTCTGCCTCCACACCTGCATCATGCGGGATGCAGGTATAGAGGCTAGTCACATCTGCACTACATAAACATGCTGAATCTGGTACAGTATCAATACACATAAGCTTGTTTAACAAAGCAGTCATATCTTGTAAATACTGTATGAAGGAATCTGTTTAATGCATGGGTTCAAAAATGAATCTAGGTAAATGGATATAATTTGATACAAAGATCCCCTAGCGGACACTATAGGGCGTCCGGGAGGAGACTGCAAATTTTAATGGATTTTAGGGACCAAATAAAACAATGGCACCACTGGACAATCAACAGTGAGAGCTCTACACAATTCACTAGATGTAATACCACTACTAGTAGCCTTCGTCAATATCAAATCTAATGAAATCTTAAATTGTTTGGTGGGGTCTGTAGGTAAGAGTTCATAAGTAGTCTCATCCAGAAACTGTATATTACAATCTGCTCTATAGTCAGTCAAATTTAATATCACCACCACTCTGCCTTTATCGGCAGGGCGGATAATTATGTCTGTACGTTCAGACAGTATAGGCTTAGTGGGGTTGGACACCGCACTGGATTTCTGTTTGCAGAGGGTTTTGCATATGCCTTAGCAGAGACCAACAATATGTAACAAATAAATGATCCCTATTATTGGTATCTATTATGTATATGTTGGTGCTCCCAGAGTCCGTAATACAAGTGGTAGTTTTGGAAGGAAAAAGAAAGACTGTGTTGGGGCACACTTTGGAAATATGAAATATGTTAAAACTTAACGTTTATTAAAGTTATTCATAAGAAAAAGGGATCGACATAGACTTGAGTATAAAAACAAACACCTATAGGATACTTAAATTATGCCAATATTAGGGTTAAAATACCCTCTATTGACACTAATCATATTCCATAGTGGACAGTGTCAATTTGAGTTTTACGCCTATGGTGAAAACATATTTCAAAACAGAGATATATATGATATCTAAGTGTATCAGGAGTACATTTACTACTGTAATAAAATTAAATGAGTATCGTGTAAACTCCTAGATAATTGCTCCCTTGGTGCTGTGGGTAATCAGCTGAGTAAAGTGTAATTTTTAGGTATTTGAATATGTGTCATTAGATTTCTATTCCTAACAAGAGGATGTAGATATAGAGGTAAAGCCAATGTTTCCTCCACTTCTGCTGTTTGCTGGGAAATAAGTGATATAAGGGCTGCCATCTCTTCCTTATCCAAGTTGTTGGCTTGGCTAGGTAAATAAGTCACTTCAGCGCCCTCTGCTTCCAAAAGGCAAGAGAAAGTATCTATGGAGGGGTTTTGAGTTGTAGGGGTCAAATTTTGATTTTTGCATTATTTTCAGGTATAGCTATAGCTGTATTAGATGATGTTTGTACAGTTTGTTTGCTGAAGTGATCTTTCAGCCGCAATATTCTATTCAATTTATACATGCTGACTTTCCAATCAAGAGTCCAGATGTTAGTCCCCTTGAGAGTACTTTATTTTCAGCAGGAATGAGAGGTTTATCCGATAGATTGAATACCAGATTGCTTACCGTCGTGGCGGCTTTTTGTGTGTAAATCCTCTGGTTCTGCCGCGCAGCCTCGTCGTCCTCTCTCTTTGGGGCGTAGTTGTGATCTTGTTTATACTCCTAAAGGGTGGATATTGTCTGTGGGAGTAGGCGGGGGCACTTCTGCGTCACTTAATGATGTACTTGATCAATCAGTATCTCAGAAGCGTGTTCTTTGTTTGCGATGTCTGTAGTAATTGGACCGATCGGTATTAGAGTTGGTGTTAGATACCCATGTGTAGACCCTCTCTTGCGCATAGTCCAGCTGTACTTTGTGTAGTTTCTCTTTTTTGAATGCTATGAGGTCTCTTATATTGTGCCATCTGTGAATTTAGCCGTTCCAACCAGGAAGTGGTAGTATCTGATAACAGTGTAGTCTTATTAATAGCTTCACATTCAATTCATTTTTGTTTGATCACATTCTACTCTCTGGTGGATTCCTCGATAACAAAAGGTAGCAAGTCCATTGAACACTTATTTAGTACTGCCATCCACCTACGGCAGAAAGCTATGTTGTATCTGCCAATGGTAGGCATGTTTTTAATCCTAAAGCCTCTAGGTAATTTTTTAGATTTATAATAATCTGACAATGTGATACCATGGTATAAAAATTCACATTCACATTGTTTTAACTTTAACCATTGTTTGTATAAAACATCAGGAGTGTGAAATATTGTTTCATCATCCAATTATTGTTTAAACAGGATAGATTCAGCCTCTACATCCGAGAAGCTGAGCATTTCACAAGTATCCATAAATGAGAAATCAGGCACCTGATCTGTCTCATTAGCTGAAGTAGCCATGCGGGATAGCATATATAGGCAAAACACAACGACAATTTAAAGAGCGCATGGTGCAACATAGAACAGTAAAAACACATGCTTTGGAGACTGGTTATAGCTACCAACCGGTCGCTAGACACTGTGTACAGGCAAAACACAGTATCACTAGTATCTGTGCAACTATAATAGATCATATCCCGTTTAAAATTTGTGGCAATAATCGAGCAAAACTTCTCCTGCAGAAAGAATGTTGGTGGATACACACTTTAGATACAATCTCCCCTAGAGGTTTAAACGAAACATTGGGGCTTCAGTGGTTTCTTTAATTAGATTGGCCCATAATTCTTTCATTGACCTATGTTTTTGCTTATCTTAATAGCCTGATATGCCTATTATATAATGTATTTTTTGCACTGTATAATGATATATTACTTAAATACTATATTCTACATGATGTATCAATTGATAGTCTTCGCTCCATAATTTGTTATTGTTCTACTGTTGCTTAGTGACCGCTCACAGGATGCGGCTCAACTGAGGGGCGCAGCCCAATGACGTCACGGATCCCGCGACACTTGAGTTCAGACGCGGGCGGCGGTCACCAGGTGCATTGATTTTATTTATGATGTCCCTGACGACGGGGGTTGTGCCCCGAAAATGTAGGATTCCAATAAAGGACTTTTATTCCACTTGATCTCCAGTACAAGGCACGATGAGAGGGATACGCCTGCTAACAGTCCTAAGGTCCTGTCTGTTGGGACACTGGACAGTCCACTCAATTCACATTTTTTTCATCATGAATACACTGTGTTTCCTAGTTTCCCAAACTCTGCCATTACAGTCCAGGTTTTAAGGATATCCGTGCTTGAGTCCAGATGCTTAAATCAAATTGACTGATGTAATAATTAAGGGGTATATTCAATTGAAGTCGAAAGCTGCCGTCTGTCGAAAAGACGGCAGTTTTCAACTTTTTTAGGTCGGAAGGGGTTCCGACCTATTCAATCTAACCCCAAATTATTTGACAAGTCTAGGAATTCGGCTTGTCGAAATGCACGTGAATCCGCGGAATAGCTGCCGATCCACGTGCTTGTGTCAATCTGGGCTTTGGCCCCCTTTTCAATCATCTCAATTCGACTTTAAAAAAGTCAAAGTGAGATGCAGCAGCAGAGACCGGGAGAGCCGCGGGCAGCCAGATGGGGAGAGCAGAGCCGGAGGATGTCACAGCCGCCGCTCAAAGCAGTGTCCGCCGTGAGCAGCGGCTGTGATGCGGGGACGGGGAGAGGCAGAGAGATGGCGGGGGAGAGCAGCGGCTATATAGCCGCTGCTGTAGCGCGGCCCTTCCGTCTCAGCTCCCGCATCTCAATTCGACTTTTTCTAAAAGTCGAATTGAGATGACATTGAATAGCCCAGGTCGGATCCATTCCGACAAATGAATGTCAGAACGGATCCGACTTCAATTGAATATACCCCTAAGTCACCTGTGCTCAAGCATGGATAGCCTTAAAACGTGGACTATAATTTCAAAGTTTGGGAAACTCTGCTGTAAAGAAAAACGAGTGATTCTAAAGACAGAATATCTTTCACGACAAACGCATTATGAATCGCTCACATTCTCTTGGATACTGGTGTGCTGTATTTTATCCAGATTGGAGCATTTGAAAAAATAAATCTAGAAAAATGTTTAGACGCATCATTATTTTGGTAACTGGAGAATTGATTTAATCTAAGTACTTTTTCTTCAACAGTAAAATGTTTTCTAGTCATGGTGAGATGAATCTCCTTTCACACTCCATATTGAAAAATGTAAATTCCGTTATTTCCTACTTTTCTTTTCTTCGTTTATGTAATCATAAGATTTAAAACCAGCCATCAAGTCCATAACATAATGCCTTATGTGTACAGTTGGCAATCCTCGGGGCTGGAGGTATGGAGTAGCATAATGGCAGCGTAGCGGCAGCACCCATATTTCTTCTAAATATCTCTGTTCATAATATCTACCGAAATGGATTATATTCTTTCCACAAAGGCCCACAAAATCTAAAATAAAACTCTTAATATGACATGTAAAGTATTTTGTAATTGTCACAAATATTTTGTACACACAAAAATGATTTAGGGATGAATTTATTTAGCGTCAAATTGCGGTAATTTACTGCAATTAACGTTTTTGTTGCTTTGCATCTTTTATGCCATGAAAACAGGTGTGCGTGCTCCCCAAATCACCTTTTCAATTGCGAAAATGGGATTACTGCGAAAATTCTTGCCAGCAGTGAAAAGTGTAGGGTAAAATAGGGAAATCTGCCTGTACCCCAGAAAAAGCTAAACATACGATAACAGTGTAGACGTTTTTATTTATGATCATAGTAAAAGTATTTCTGATACTTGAATTGGGTCAAAATGGCTGTTATATGCGTTATAAATGGGTATAAGTATATATTTGGGTCAACAGTGGAAACAGACCAACTACTCCCACCTGCAAGTCTAAAAATACTTGTTCCACTCATAAAACTCCCCAATATACCTGTCCCATACCTTGTACCCCAATTTCCATAGTTTTGAACGTTTTCACACCAACAATGATGTCCTTATTGGGCAATTAAAACGGATGGTGTAATGGTTGGCATTACTGCTTCACAGCACTTCGATTCCCACCACGGCCCCAACTGTGTGGAGTTTGTATATTCTCCCTGTACTTGCGTGGGTTTCCTCCGGGTACTCCGGTTTCCTCCCACATTCCAAAAATATACTTATAAATTAATTGTCTCCTAACAAAATTAACCCTAGTGTGATTGTTTATGTGTGTACATGTGGTAGGGAATATAGATTGTAAGCTCCACTGGGGCAGGGACTGATGTGAATGGTCAAACATTCTCTGTAAAGCGCTGCGGAATATGTGTGCGCTATATAAATAACTGGTAATAAATAAATAATAAATACATAAAAATAATTACAAACTTCTAAATGCCAAATTAGTCATTCAGGCGGGTGTCCCAGGGGTTGTGAACCAAATCCTGACATTTTTAACTTAAAATAGGGACTTTTCCCCAAGTTTATCACCTGCTCAGAGGTGGTGAATTGTAATTTGTGAAAAAATTACCGCAAATCCATTTTCGCAGACAATTGAATAGGTGCTTTTAGCGATTTGCAGTAACTCCACTTTTTTAAGCATTTTCACTGCTAATTGGATTTGGCCCTTAAAGTCATACACAAGTATATAAATCGCTTATGTTTGTGCTCTTCTAAAAAAAAAAAAAAGATAAAATAAAACCTATTGTAAAGTTTCTCATACTGTAGTTCTGCCAGTTTTAACCGGCCATCTCACCCCCAAACTATCAGACAAATATATTATGAAAGGGATTAGGAAAGATCCCTTTCGTCTACAAACGGTTACCTCTAGTAATCAGAGTACAACCAGTGAATAATTTACAACGCCACTTTGCTGCACACTGAGGGTTACGTAGTAGCAGCATTTATATTCTTAATGAAAGCTTTGCTCAGCTCACATATATTGGATTCCAAAGTAGTCATATCTGTGGCAGACAGTGATTTGTCACAATGGGCTTGATCCAATTAGGTGTGAGTCTGTTTCATGAAATTCACACTTTGCACGATAGCGCACACCCGAGAAGTGAGACCCAGTTATAAATCCCAATTTTTGGGTCGTCGTGGTGAAGGTGTACAATTCCCTACAAAATGGAACCAGGGAAAATTGCATGAAAATGTGGGTAGACCATCCTGGGCCCTGAAAAGGACAACTTTGTATTACCCCTTTTACACTCGCAGGCTCTGGTCATTCCCGGGAATGTGTCCCGGGGTATCTCCCAGGACACATTCCCGGGAATGACCCTTTTACATTAGCGGCCCGACCCGGCATATTCCAGAGGCGGTGCTTGGAGATCATCTTCTCCAAGCACCGCCTCCTCCTATGCAGAGAACGGGTGCCGGGTCAGCTTGACCCGGTATACCCGTTCACACTGCACAGCTTCCCGGGATGGTCCCGGATTCAACCCAGGTCGAGACCTGGGTTGAAATCCGGGGATGCTCGTCCCGGGAAATTGGAAGTGTACCCTTTTACACTGACAAAAATCCCGGGATGATGCGAGTTCACGTGCAAAATCCCGGGATAAAATTGTCAGTGTAAAAGGGGTATTAGTAACATGCCTGAGGGTTTTTTACTGTATGATAGTTTGCTCTGAATTTTTGAATTGGAGGGTAATGTTTGTTTGTACTGTATGTGGAATGATGAGAAGCTCTACTTTTGATGAGGAAAATGTTAATGATTCTTCATGTTGAAGTTTTTGTTACTTTAGCATGAGTAATATATAGTTAGACAAAGTTTCACCCATAGGTACACAAACCTGTACATATATATCTTCCATTGTCACTGCAGTGGTGGGACTTACTAGAATAAAAATTCACAAAGCTGTGGGCATTCACCCACTTAAACTTACTAGCCTTAGGATCACTGATTGACTTCTGACATCCATTAATTAATTTCCTTGTGATGACCATGTTCTTAGTTGCCGGTTGTCCATATTTTCTATTATTCACTGTTTATAAATATTTTTTTCCACTGGAAATGTCCTTATTTTTCAATGCGTATCTGTTGGTTTAAGGGCCCCATACATCAATCAAGTGAATCTCCAGTTCTCCGATGGCAAATCAAACTCGCCAAGTTTGCCAATGATCTGTAAAATCCAACATGGTGGGAATCCTCAATGATTTATGCCAATTGATTGATGTATGGGCTACAGTAGTTCAGTTTGTAGTGTCTCATTTTTATACTCTGGAATTTAACTTTACAAAGATGAGGTCTTAAAATGCCAAACACATTTTCATATTGTGTAAACATGTTATGGGGATTTAGTGCACTAAGGTGGGACAAGTCAGTACAGTCGATCTGCTTGGATGAATCAGTTCAGCACTGATGCTCTTGAAAGCTACTATAAGATGTTGCCTTCTGTGGAACTGGGTAGGGTTGCATGCTTATTTTCAGCCACATAATTGCTATCCACACTAGTTATAGGCAAGTGCGCTTCAGTGATTTGTTAGAGTTCACCATGGTTTTGTAAAACAGATTGACAGGGGCATGTTTTGAGATTATTATACTGCATGCTATCATTTTTTGCTTGTTTGGGTTTTCTTTTCTGAAGTAAGTTTCATGACTTTTTATTCTGCTATGTTTAAATAGGAAGTGTGTATTCATGCTTCCTAGCTGAGTGTACATTGTGTCATTGTGCTCCCCTTTCTATAGGAAGTCATAGCTAGTTTTAGAGCAGGCAATTGTTTAACAATCTTTATTGAGGATGGAGGTGGTCGGCTTTATGAAAGTACATTAAATAAAGCCATAAAAATGAATAAAAAAAGGTGTCTTGTAAATAGGATTTAACATGTGCCTGGGAAGGGTTAGTGCATCACTTCACACAATGCGTCATATCTGATTATTCTGTATATAGCTATAGAAAAATCAATACACATTACCTGTTGTTCAAGGCCCCAGATATAGTCATTTCATTTATTTTACGGAAGCTATTTGTATGGGACATTAATTCAGCAAAGAAATATATCCACACTGAATTTATAGAAATTCTATATACTAACCCTTTTTATGCCACTTGACTCTTAGCACAAACTGCTATTTGAATCCTTTGTGACAGATGAATAACAAGTGGCCTTCTGGCCACTGTGGAATTACAAGTCCCAGCATATTTGAGCACTGAAATCTAGGTTTCACTAATCTGGTGAACCATCTTTTGCCTTTGTCTGCTTGGACCTGTAGTTCCACAATGAAAGAAGAGCCACAGATTATCTATTTGCTGACCCATATCAAAAGATGCAAGTTGCTTAATCTTGTTCTGATAGGAGTCTGGGCCCGTCGCTGATAGGAGTCTGATCGCGTATTCTTGCAGAAGCAAAACAGTAACAGCATTTCTTAGCACTTTTGCACATTCTTGGTCTTTTTCATTTAGAAGATTGCACACAGCCTAACTGCTCCACTGTGAGGGAGATGGGACAGACATAGAAGCAGGGTTGTCTTAACAGAATTTTAGGCCCTGGGCAAAGCAATGCACTGGGGTCCCTACCCACCAGGATGCGTCTAATTTACCGGCTGTTGGGATCCCGGTGGTCAGGATACCGACGCCAGAATCCCGAGAGCACTGCCTACCGGAATCCTGACGCAAAAGGACTATTCCCACTCGTGGGTGTCCCCGCTAGGGGACTCTTTGCATTCGCCCCACTGCTGGCGTTTTATATATATATATATATATATATATATATATATATATATATAAAGCAACAATACCCTTTTCATCAGGGGCCTGCACCCCTGATGAAGTCCATAGCGGACGAAACGCGTTGGGTTTTATAAAAAAATTTTTAGACAGTACCATGTTTTTGTACAAATGAATATTGTACTGATGAAACATTATACCACTGTACCATAATTTTAATATACTGTTATATTAAAACTATTGTCCTTCAGGTCACGCTGGTTTAATCTTCATTTGAGATAACAGTACTGTTGTGCGCCCTCTGAATATTGTACCTATATATATATATATATATATATATATATATATATGTACACTAGCTGGAGTACCCGGCATTGCCTGGGATTTTAAGAATGTCTGTTTACAAAAATAAATGTAAATATTAAACTCACAGTATAAATAACATTGTAGATAGCTGAATACCCGTGCTTTGCTACGGGATGAGGATGGTAAAATTAGAATGATAGTAGTTCGTTAATTTACGTTGGTTGGACATCTAGTATATAGGCACATCTTGCTTCCCTGGTGCACTTTGTGTATTGGCCAGACCTCTTTTTGGTCCCCCAAGGGACCCTGCTCTTCCCACTATACAACTCTGTCTGTGGCTTCCTACTGCCTCCATTCCCCACCTCACGTCATGTCAGTGCCCCTGTGATTTTTTTTTTACATTTTCTTATATAGCGCAGCACATTATGCATCTCCTGATATACTCTGTGCTGCTGGGGGACCGTGCTACTTCCGCTATATAACTCTGTGTGTGGGTTCGTGCTACCTGCATTCCCCTCCTCACATCATGTCACTGCCACTGTCACATGCAGCCCTGTCATCACTGACATATCATGCATGTCCTGATATAGTCTGTGCCGCTGGCCCACCCCTAGGGGTGCTAGTGGTGTTACCCCCACAGTGTTTGTTCCCAGAGTGTAAAGGCCCATATTCACGGGCAGATCTAATGAGAGATGTGTGCTGAGCGAACCGCTCAGCACACATCTCTCCCCCCACTCTGCACAGCGCGATGTGTGCTGAGCGTGCGTGGGGGGCGCTCATTTCACCCAGTGGGTGAAGTGAGCGACCTGCTAGATTGGACTGCATGCAGGCCAATCTAGCACCAGCGATAGCGATCCGCGGGGCTGCACATCGCTATCGCTGTGAGGGGTACACACGGAGTGATCGCTGCTTAAAATCTAAGCAATCTAGTCAGATTGCTTAGATTTTAAGCAGCGATTGCTCTGTGAATACCCCCCTTAAGTAATATGTGTAGCAAGTTTGGTGTAAATTACTCCTGGCATTCCAGAGTTATGCTGTCTGCTGAAAAACTCTGTGCTTCCTCAACCCTAGGGGTGCTAGGGGTGCCTTACCCCCACAGTGTTTGTTCCCAGCTTGTAAGTCATATGTGTACCAAGTTTGTTGTAAATTGGTCTAGGGCACTAGGCATTCTGGAGTTATGCTGTCTCCTGAAATACTCTGTGCTTATGTCCCACCCCTAGGGGTGCTAGGGGTGTCTGACCCCCACAGTGTTTGTTTCCCGAGTGTAAGTCATATGTGTACCAAGTTTGTTGTAAATTGGTCTAGCCATTCGGGAGTTATGCGGTCTCCTGAAATACTCTGTGCCGCTGCCCCACCCCTAGGGATGCTAGGGGTGTCTAACCCCCACAGAGTTTGTTCCCAGATTGTAAGTCAGATATGTGCCAAGTTTGGTGTAAATTGCTCCAGCCCTTCCACAGTTTTGCTGTCTCCTGAAATACTCTGTGCTGCTGTCCCACCCCTAGGGGTGCTAGGGCTGTCTTCCTCCCACAGTGTTTGTTGCCAGATTGTAAGGCATATGTGTACCAATTTTTTGAGTGCATTTCTCCATGAATTCCTGAGTTATGCTGTCTCCTGATATACTCTGTGCTGCTGTCCGCCCCTCTAGGGGTGCTAGGGATTATAAAATTGTTTTAGTTGCCGCTGCCATGTTTTAATATACTTGTATGTAATTTACAATCTTCGCTTGTAAACTGTGGATTTGTATCGAAAGACAGAAGGACAAATTTTCATTTTTATTTATTTGATGATTGAATTGGTTATTAGCTTGCATAGTTTCAGTTCATACAGTATAAATATATTGGTAGTCATTTTAGACTTTTTTCTTTGGCAAGTTAACACCTCCACAGAATTCTCCAGTGCTTAAGTAATAACATGAACACATTTCTATGGCTGTTTTCTTGTCCGTTTACTACTGTATACTGTCTTTTCCCAAGCCTCCTATTATACTATTTCTGATATCTCAGCACCACACACCTCGTAAACCTTTTTGCTAAATTTGGATTCAGGGAACAATGACCTTTTTTATGGAGTCACTTCTCTTTACTTTTCTGTATTTGGAAGGTGTGGTGTGTGTTTTTTTTTTTTTTTTTTTTTGGGGGGGGGGGGGTGTTAATGCCAGCTGCTCTGTCTGTGGCAGTAAATCAGTTCTATTTCTTAATGGAAATGTTTTCCGGTAAAGCCTCTCCCCTTACAATTATTACTGAAAGGCCAACTGAACGGGCAGCAGGTACCGCTGTAGCTCACGCATAATAAGATCTGTTGCAGTAATTGCAAACAACTTGGAAGTAAGAAATGTCATAATGCTTTATGTCATACTGTTTGCTAAGTGGTGTTTGGAAATTCTGTGTCAAGTGAGAGCATGTCCAGAACTCTGGACTTGGAGAAGACATGTTCCGCTCAGTGGCGGAACTACCGCCGGTGCAGGCAGTGCCTTGCTCTGGGGTCCGCCACTGTCCAGGGGCCCAAAGCCAGAGCGGCATGTAATGAGTCAAACTGACACATTACATGCCGCCTGGCTGCCGCTGTGTGCCGCCGAGGAGTGCACCGATTACGAGGGGGGCGGGGGTGAAGGAGAAGAAGGGAGGTGGAGGAGGGAGCCGCAGCAGCACTGTGTAATTGGTGGAGGCGCTGCTGCTGCTGGCCCTCTCCTTCACCATAGGCTGCCCTCCGTTGCTGTGAATGCTGGGATGCGCTTCCCAGCATTCACAGCGGCGGAGGGCAGCCTATGGTGAAGGAGAGGGCCAGCAGCAACAGCACTTCCACCAATTGCATAGCGCTGCTACGGCTCCCTCCTCCTCCCCCCCCCCCCCCTCCTTCTCCCTGGCTGCCTGGGATCTGCCAGAAGCTGCACGAGGAGCCTGAGCCAGCAGAAGCAGTAAGTATGTCTATTCTATCTATCTATCTATCTATCCTGTCTGCCTTAATGTGTAAAAAGGGGGACTGTCTGCCGTAATTTGTAAAAAGGGGGACTGTCTACCGTAATGTGTAAAAAGGGGACGCTGGCTGCCGTAATGTGTAAAAAGTGGATGCTGGCTGCCGTAATGTGTAAAAAGGGGACGCTGGCTGCCGCAATGTGTAAAAAGGGGGACGCTGGCTGCCGTAATTTGTAAAAAAGCGACGCTGTTTGCCATAATGTGTAAAAAAAAAAAGGGGACGCCTTTTGCCGTAATGTGTAAAAAAAAGGGGACGCTGTCTGCCGTAATGTGTAAAAAGGAAGACGCCGTCTGCCGTAATGTGTAAAAAGGGGGACGCCGTCTGCCGTAATGTGTAAAAAGGGGGACGCTGTCTGCCGTAATGTGTAAAAAAGGGGACGCCGTCTGCCGTAATGTGTAAAAAAGGGGACGCTGTCTGCCGTAATGTGTAAAAAGGGGGACGCTGTCTGCCGTAATGTGTAAAAAGGGGGACGCTGTCTGCCGTAATGTGTAAAAAAGGGGGACGCTGTCTGCCGTAATGTGTAAAAAAGGGGGACGCTGTTTGCTGTAATGTGTAAAAAGGGGACGCTGTCTGCCGTAATGTGTGAAAAGGGGAATCTGTCCGCCGTAAGGTGTAAAAGGGGCTCTACCTGGTGTAGTGGTGCTACCTTGTGGCGTAATTTGAATAATGGAGACTACTGTGCACCGTTATATGAATTGGTATTATTTTGTGGCCACACCCCTTCCCCACAAAGCCACACCCCTGTTTTACATGGAGTGGCAGGGGGGGGCAAAATATTTTGTCTCACATGGGCCCCACCGCTTGCTAGTTCGGCCACTGGTTCCGCTATACGTTTGTTGTATGCGTTTTCATTGCAGAACACCTGGTAGAGCTGAAACGCTGAGGTCTGTTCAGTTTATTTGAAATGCAAATTTCTTAAGTTACCTTGCAAGGCAGCACACTATCACGTCATACAAGCTACAAATACTGTACATACCACTGGGTAAGTAGTCTTTTTTTTGTTTTTGTATTTTTTTCCCTGCCACCTCTACTCTTTTCTCTAACGTCCTAAGTGGATGCTGGGGACTCCGTAAGGACCATGGGGAATAGCGGCTCCGCAGGAGACTGGGCACAAAAGTAAAAGCTTTAGGACTACCTGGTGTGCACTGGCTCCTCCCCCTATGACCCTCCTCCAAGCCTCAGTTAGATTTTTGTGCCCGAACGAGAAGGGTGCACACTAGGTGGCTCTCCTGAGCTGCTTAGTGAAAATTTTAGTTTTAGGTTTTTTATTTTCAGTGAGACCTGCTGGCAACAGGCTCACTGCACCGAGGGACTAAGGGGAGAAGAAGCGAACTCACCTGCGTGCAGAGTGGATTGGGCTTCTTAGGCTACTGGACATTAGCTCCAGAGGGACGATCACAGGCCCAGCCATGGATGGGTCCCAGAGCCGCGCCGCCGGCCCCCTTACAGAGCCAGAAGACAGAATAGGTCCGGAAAATCGGCGGCAGAGGACGTCCTGTCTTCAGTGGGGTGGCGCGCAGCGCCGCGGCTGTGCGCCATTGCTCTTAGCACACTTCACACTCCGGTCACTGAGGGTGCAGGGCGCTGGGGGGGGGGCGCCCTGAGACGCAATAAAAACACCTTAGATGGCTAAAAATACATCACATATAGCTCCTGGGCTATATGGATGCATTTAACCCCTGCCAGTTTTTCCTTAAAAAAGCGGGAGAAGGGCCGCCGAGAAGGGGGCGGAGCCTATCTCCTCAGCACACTGGCGCCATTTTCCCTCACAGCTCCGTTGGAGGGAAGCTCCCTGGCTCTCCCCTGCAGTCCTGCACTACAGAAACAGGGTAAAACAAGAGAGGGGGGGCACTAAATTTGGCAGATTAATAATACAGCAGCTATATAAGGGAAAAACACTTATAAAAGGTTATCCCTGTATATATATAGCGCTCTGGTGTGTGCTGGCAAACTCTCCCTCTGTCTCCCCAAAGGGCTAGTGGGGTCCTGTCCTCTATCAGAGCATTCCCTGTGTGTGTGCTGTGTGTCGGTACGTTGTGTCGACATGTATGAGGAGGAAAATGGTATGGAGGCGGAGCAATTGCCTGTAATAGTGATGTCACCCCCTAGGGAGTCGACACCTGACTGGATGGTCGTATGGAAGGAATTACGTGATAGCGTCAGCACTTTACAAAAGACTGTTGACGACATGAGACAGCCGGAAAAACAGTTAATACCTGTCCAGGCGTCTCAAACACCGTCAGGGGCTCTAAAGCGCCCGTTACCTCAGATGGTCGACACAGACCCAGACACGGACACTGACTCCAGTGTCGACGGTGAGGAAACAAACGTATTTTCCAGTAGGGCCACACGTTACATGATCACGGCAATGAAGGAGGTTTTGAACATTTCTGATACTACAAGTACCACAAAAAAGGGTATTATGTGGGGTGTGAAAAAACTACCCGTAGTTTTTCCTGAATCAGATGAATTAAATGAGGTGTGTGATGAAGCGTGGGTTTCCCCCGATAAAAAACTGCTAATTTCTAAAAAATTATTGGCATTATACCCTTTCCCGCCAGAGGTTAGGGCGCGTTGGGAAACACCCCCTAGGGTAGATAAGGCGCTCACACGCTTATCAAAACAAGTGACGTTACCGTCTCCGGATACGGCCGCCCTCAAGGAGCCAGCTGATAGGAAGCTGGAAAATATCCTAAAAAGTATATACACACATACTGGTGTTATACTGAGACCAGCAATCGCCTCAGCCTGGATGTGCAGTGCTGGGGTGGCTTGGTCGGATTCCCTGACTGAAAATATTGATACCCTGGACAGGGACAGTATATTATTGACTATAGAGCATTTAAAGGATTCATTTCTATATATGCGAGATGCACAGAGGGATATTTGCACTCTGGCATCAAGAGTAAGTGCGCTGTCCATTTCTGCCAGAAGAGGGTTATGGACGCGACAGTGGTCAGGTGATGCGGATTCCAAACGGCATATGGAAGTATTGCCGTATAAAGGGGAGGAGTTATTTGGGGTCGGTCTATCGGACCTGGTGGCCACGGCAACGGCTGGGAAATCCACCTTTTTACCCCAAGTCACCTCTCAGCAGAAAAAGACACCGTCTTTTCAGGCTCAATCCTTTCGTCCCCATAAGGGCAAGCGGGCAAAAGGCCACTCATATCTGCCCCGGGGCAGAGGAAGGGGAAAAAGACTGCAGCAGGCAGCCTCTTCCCAGGAACAGAAGCCCTCCCCCGCTTCTGCCAAGTCCTCAGCATGACGCTGGGGCCTTACAAGCGGACTCAGGTACGGTGGGGGGTCGTCTCAAGAATTTCAGCGCGCAGTGGGCTCACTCGCAAGTGGACCCCTGGATCCTGCAGGTAGTATCTCAGGGGTACAAATTGGAATTCGAGACGTCTCCCCCTCGCCGGTTCCTGAAGTCTGCTTTACCAACGTCTCCCTCCGACAGGGAGGCGGTATTGGAAGCCATTCACAAGCTGTATTCCCAGCAGGTGATAATCAAGGTACCCCTCCTACAACAGGGAAAGGGGTATTATTCCACGCTGTTTGTGGTACCGAAGCCGGACGGCTCGGTGAGACCTATTTTAAATCTGAAATCCTTGAACACTTACATACAAAGGTTCAAATTCAAGATGGAGTCACTCAGAGCAGTGATAGCGAACCTGGAAGAAGGGGACTATATGGTGTCTCTGGACATCAAGGATGCTTACCTCCATGTCCCAATTTGCCCTTCTCACCAAGGGTACCTCAGGTTTGTGGTACAGAACTGTCACTATCAGTTTCAGACGCTGCCGTTTGGATTGTCCACGGCACCCCGGGTCTTTACCAAGGTAATGGCCGAAATGATGATTCTTCTTCGAAGAAAAGGCGTCTTAATTATCCCTTACTTGGACGATCTCCTGATAAGGGCAAGGTCCAGGGAACATTTAGAGGTCGGAGTAGCACTATCTCAAGTAGTGCTACGACAGCACGGGTGGATTCTAAATATTCCAAAATCGCAGCTGATTCCGACGACACGTCTGCTGTTCCTAGGGATGATTGCTGGACACAGGCCAGAAAAAGGTGTTTCTCCCGGAGGAGAAAGCCAGGGAGTTATCCGAGCTAGTCAGGAACCTCCTAAAACCAGGCCAAGTGTCAGTACATCAGTGCACAAGTGTCCTGGGAAAAATGGTGGCTTCTTACGAAGCGATTCCATTCGGCAGATTCCACGCAAGAACTTTTCAGTGGGATCTGCTGGACAAATGGTCCGGATCGCATCTTCAGATGCATCAGCGGATAACCCTGTCTCCAAGGACAAGGGTGTCTCTCCTGTGGTGGTTGCAGAGTGCTCATCTTCTAGAGGGCCGCAGATTCGGCATTCAGGACTGGGTCTTGGTGACCACGGATGCCAGCCTGAGAGGCTGGGGAGCAGTCACACAGGGAAGAAATTTCCAGGGCTTGTGGTCAAGCCTGGAGACATCACTTCACATAAATATCCTGGAGCTAAGAGCCATCTACAATGCTCTGAGCCTAGCAAGACCTCTGCTTCAAGGTCAGCCGGTGCTGATCCAGTCGGACAACATCACGGCAGTCGCCCACGTAAATAGACAGGGCGGCACAAGAAGCAGGAGGGCAATGACAGAAGTTGCAAGGATTCTTCGCTGGGCAGAAAATCATGTGATAGCACTGTCAGCAGTGTTCATTCCGGGTGTGGACAACTGGGAAGCAGACTTCCTCAGCAGACACGACCTCCACCCGGGGGAGTGGGGACTTCACCCAGAAGTCTTCCACATGATTGTGAACCGTTGGGAAAAACCAAAGGTGGACATGATGGCGTCCCGCCTCAACAAAAAACTAGACAGATATTGCGCCAGGTCAAGGGACCCTCAGGCAATAGCTGTGGACGCTCTGGTAACAACATGGGTGTACCAGTCAGTGTATGTGTTCCCTCCTCTGCCTCTCATACCCAAGGTACTGAGGATCATAAGAAGGAGAGGAGTAAGGACTATACTCGTGGCTCCGGATTGGCCAAGAAGGACTTGGTACCCGGAACTTCAAGATCACAGAGGACCCGTGGCCTCTGCCTCTAAGAAAGGACCTGCTCCAGCAGGGACCCTGTCTCTTCCAAGACTTACCGCGGCTGCGTTTGACGGCATGGCGGTTGAATGCCGGATCCTGAAGGAAAAAGGCATTCCGGATGAAGTCATCCCTACCCTGATCAAAGCCAGGAAGGATGTAACCGTACAACATTATCACCGTATTTGGCGTAAATATGTTGCGTGGTGCGAGGCCAGGAAGGCCCCTACAGAGGAATTTCAACTGGGTCGTTTCCTGCATTTCCTACAAACAGGACTGTCTATGGGCCTAAAATTAGGGTCCATTAAGGTTCAGATTTCGGCCCTGTCGATTTTCTTCCAAAAAGAACTGGCTTCAGTTCCTGAAGTACAGACGTTTGTCAAGGGGGTACTGCATATACAACCTCCTTTTGTGCCTCCAGTGGCACCTTGGGATCTAAATGTAGTTTTGGGATTCCTAAAATCACATTGGTTTGAACCACTTTCCACTGTGGACTTAAAATATCTCACATGGAAGGTGGTGATGCTGTTAGCCCTGGCTTCAGCCAGGCGTGTCTCAGAATTGGCGGCTTTATCCTATAAAAGCCCTTACCTAATTTTTCATACGGACAGGGCAGAATTGAGGACTCGTCCTCAATTTCTCCCTAAGGTGGTTTCAGCATTTCACTTGAACCAGCCTATTGTGGTGCCTGCGGCTACTAGGGACTTGGAGGACTCCAAGTTGCTGGACGTAGTCAGGGCCCTGAAAATATATGTTTCCAGGACGGCTGGAGTCAGAAAATCTGACTCGCTATTTATCCTGTATGCACCCAACAAGCTGGGTGCTCCTGCTTCTAAGCAGACTATTTTGCTCGCTGGATTTGTAGTACAATTCAGCTTGCACATTCTGTGGCAGGCCTGCCACAGCCAAAATCTGTAAATGCCCATTCCACAAGGAAGGTGGGCTCATCTTGGGCGGCTGCCCGAGGGGTCTCGGCTTTACAACTTTGCCGAGCAGCTACTTGGTCAGGGGCAAACACGTTTGCTAAATTCTACAAATTTGATACCCTGGCTGAGGAGGACCTTGAGTTCTCTCATTCGGTGCTGCAGAGTCATCCGCACTCTCCCGCCCGTTTGGGAGCTTTGGTATAATCCCCATGGTCCTTACGGAGTCCCCAGCATCCACTTAGGACGTTAGAGAAAATAAGAATTTACTTACCGATAATTCTATTTCTCATAGTCCGTAGTGGATGCTGGGCGCCCATCCCAAGTGCGGATAGTCTGCAATACTTGTACATAGTTATTGTTACAAAAATCGGGTTATTATTGTTGTGAGCCATCTTTTCAGAGGCTCCTCTGTTATCATGCTGTTAACTTGGTTCAGATCACAGGTTGTACGGTGTGATTGGTGTGGCTGGTATGAGTCTTACCCGGGAATCAATATCCTTCCTTATTGTGTACGCTCGTCCGGGCACAGTATCCTAACTGAGGCTTGGAGGAGGGTCATAGGGGGAGGAGCCAGTGCACACCAGGTAGTCCTAAAGCTTTTACTTTTGTGCCCAGTCTCCTGCGGAGCCGCTATTCCCCATGGTCCTTACGGAGTCCCCAGCATCCACAACGGACTATGAGAAATAGAATTATCGGTAAGTAAATTCTTATTTTTTTTCAAACTTGGCTTAAAACAGGGGTGGGATAGAGAGGGGGGACTTCAGGTTGTAATTGGTACTAATACTAGGTGTGGCATTTATTAACTTTTAATGCAGATTTTTACTCCCTTTTTAGTGCTGATTACAGAATAAAACAGTATCCCGATAATAGATAGACAGTGTCTAGTTAGACAGCCAATAGATAGACAACATAATGTTAGATATTAGGTCGACAGGGTCAAAAGGTCGGCATGAAAAGGGTAGACAGCACAAAAGGTCAAAAGGTTGACCTGAAAATGGTCGACATAAAAAAAGGTAGGCACAGGTTCCTTTGTAAATTTTACATGTTTTAGGACTTTTTCATGCCTTCTCTATCCATGTCAGCATAAAGTTGGTTATAAACCTTGTGGATAGCCACCGTGCCCGAAGCGTGGCAAGTGCAGCAAGCCCCGCAAGGGTATGCCTTTCTACAACTGGGGGTCCCAGATGACAAAACTATCCACACAAACCCCAAATATGCAAAAAAAAAAAAAAAGTGTCTACATTTTTTATGTCAACCATTTTCATGTCTACCTTTTGACCCTGTCTAACTTTTGACACTGTCGACCTTTTGTACTGTCTAGTTTATTCATGTATATCTTTTGACCGTCTAACATGTGGTGTCTATCTATTGACTGTCTAACTAGACACTGTCTATTTATTATACCACACCCGAATAAAACATTGGCAGCTGCATATATCATAGTGCACCAGTCTACATTAGCAGTGTGCTAAACACATTTAGTGGCAGTAAAAACAGATTTTCTCTAAAATTAAGCAAAATAAATATAAAAAATCAACAATGGAATGTTATGTGCCCTACACACTGTGCGATAATACTAAAAGATATGAACGATCTTGCTCATTAATGAACGAAAACTCGTTCATATCTTTCAGTGTGGAGGCACCAGCGATGAACGATGCGCTCGTTCATCGCTGGTGCCCCGTCGCTTGTGCATGCAGGCCAATATGGACGATCTTGTCCATATTTGCCTGCACTGCTATGGAGCCAGGTGACGGGGGGGGGGAGTGAAGAAACTTCGGGTCAGCCGTATTTGTCGCCGGGCAGCTCGGCGGCGTATCGCGCTGTGTGTAGGGCCCATTAGTTATAATAAAATATATATATAACCAATAATTCAGTAAACCATAAATAATCATTTATATTGGATGGACGGGTAGGGAGACTCCTTCTCAGTAGTTGTAGAAACGTTATTGTTCTGCCTGTTTTTTTATAGAGTTTTTGTGTTAAAACTATAGCTACTGTATATTAAAGCTATATTAAACGTATAAGACATAATGAACTAGACGCTTCTATCCTTTATTTTATGTGATGATCACATGTACACATGGAAGAGACAAGAATAAAAGGAAGAGCAACAGTTTAGATATGTCAGTCTTTCTGATATTTTTGTGAGTGTAATCACAATAGTTATTTTCTGAAAATATTTTATGGAGCGCTACCTTATTTTTCTCTGAAAAATATTAATGTATGAACTTCTTTGCAAGTATCATGCACACAATTGGAATGTGCAGTGGTCACAGTGTCATCTGTAGTGTGTTTTGCAGGTAGTCACACAAGTGCTATATACTGGTATTATTGGATACTAATTATTGTTTTGTTTCTTTGTTTCCCTGTTCCATGTTTGTATAGACCCCTACCATATTGATATCATATACTTTTAGTGCACATGTACTGAGAACCCTTTATATTCATTATTTATGTACCTGGATCTCATTTGTGAAGGCTGCTTTTTCTTAAGTTTATTATTTGTTTGCCCTTTTTTAAAAGGTGTTATTTTATTTATTTATTTAGGGGGGGGGGGGGGGGTTATACTTTGTATAGAGACCTAAGTTTATTTGTGTACTGGTCTGAGTGAAACTATGCTACGTTTTCTTACAACAGCACTATAGGGCCTATTTACCAAGTCACTCTGCCCCATAAATAATCGGGTTACAGTAGTTTAATTTGTGTGTGTATGTATATATATATATATGTATATATATGTGTGTGTGTGTGTGTGTGTGTGTGTGTATATATATATATATATATATATATAAAAAATGTGTGTATACACACACACACACACTCTCTCTCTCTCTCTCCCTCTCTCTCTCTCTCTCTCTCTCTCTCTCTCTCTCTCTCTCTCTCTCTCTCTCTCTCTCTCACTCACTCACTCACTCACTGACTCACTGTGGGGTAAGTTTACAAAGCAACCAATCAGATTCTACTTAACATTTATCTAGCTGCTTCTAGAAGATAATAGAATCTGATTGGTTGCTATCTAACAACATCACCAGTTCTAAAAAAAAAAAAAAAAAAAGCCTACCCTAGTAAATTTACCCGTTTCTGAAGCTGTAGATATTGCAGATATCTACCACATTTGACAAAAACAAAATACCACACTGCGTTCTGCAGGCACCATACAATGTATGTTGACATTGTTGTATTGCAATTTAACAAAGTGTAAAGCAATCTGAAGACTACAGTATGTTAGCCTGTTTACCTCAATGGTGCAGCCTGGCAAGAGAAGGATTTGCTTATCCCTCCCCAGTGTGATGTAGCTGAAACTGAATGCTCATCGCAATTATTTTGCTGCACATGCGCAGCCTGTAATTAAAGTGGTCGTGTAAAAGGTTATTTCTCTAACGTCCTAGTGGATGCTGGGGACTCCGTCAGGACCATGGGGAATAGCGGGCTCCGCAGGAGACAGGGCACATCTAAAAAAGCTTTTAGGTCACATGGTGTGTACTGGCTCCTCCCCCTATGACCCTCCTCCAAGCCTCAGTTAGGTTTTTGTGCCCGTCCGAGAGGGTGCAATCTAGGTGGCTCTCTTAAAGAGCTGTTTAGAAAAGTTTTTTTTAGGTTTCTAATCAGTGATTCCTGCTGGCGACAGGATCACTGCAACGAGGGACTTAGGGGAGAGACTTGCAACTCACCTGCGTGCAGGAGGATTGAAGTCTTAGGCTACTGGACACTGAGCTCCAGAGGGAGTCGGAACACAGGTCAGCCTGGGGTTCGTCCCGGAGCCGCGCCGCCGATCCCCCTTACAGACGCTGAAGAACGGCAGAACGGAGGTCCGGAAACAGGCGGCAGAAGACTCCTCAGTCTTCATGAAGGTAGCGCACAGCACTGCAGCTGTGCGCCATTGTTGCTACACGGCTCACTGATCTCGGTCACGGAGGGTGCAGGGCGCTGCTGGGGGCGCCCTGGGCAGCAATATAGATTACCTTAGAGGCAAGTAAATACATCACATATAGCCATTAAGGCTATATGTAGGTATTTAACCCAGGCCAGTTTTCCTAAAAACCGGGAGAAAAGCCCGCCGTGAAAGGGGCGGAGCTTATTCTCCTCAGCACTCAGCGCCATTTTCCTGACCAGCTCCGCTGGTGAGGAAGGCTCCCACTCTCCCCTGCACTACAGAAACAGGGTTAAAGAGAAGGGGGGCATAAATTGGCGATATAATTATATATTAAGAGCGCATATATAGAAACAACACCTTCTAGGGTTGTTATATACATAATGGCGCTTTTGGTGTGTGCTGGCAAACTCTCCCTCTGTCTCCCCAAAGGGCTAGTGGGTCCTGTCCTCTATCAGAGCATTCCCTGTGTGTGTGCTGTAGGTCGGTACGTGTGTGTCGACATGTATGAGGAAAATGTTGGTGAGGAGACGGAGAAAATTGCCTGTAATGGTGATGTCACTCTCTAGGGAGTCGACACCGGAATGAATGGCTTACTTATGGAATTACGTGATAATGTCAACACGCTGCAAGCCGGTTGACGACATGAGACAGCCGGCGGACAAATTAGTATCGGTCCAGCCGTCTCAGACACCGTCAGAGGCTTGTAAAAACGCCCATTTACCTCAGTCGGTCGACAGACACTGACACGGACACTGACCCCAGTGTCGACGGTGAAGAAACAAACGTATTTTTCCTTTAGGGCCACAAGTTACATGTTAAGGGCAATGAAGGAGGTGTTACATATTTCTGATACCACAAGTACCACAAATAAGGGTATTTTGTAGGGTGGGAATAAACTACTTGTAGTTTTGCCTGAATCAGATAAATTAAATGAAGTGTGTGATGACACGTGGGGTTCCTCCGATAGAAAGTTATGGGCGGTATACCCTTTCCCGCCAGAAGTAAGGGCGAGTTGGAAAACACACCTTAGGGTGGATAAGGCGCTCACACGCTTATAAAAACATGGCGTTACCGTTTCCAGATACGGCCGCCCTCAAGGAGCCAGCTGATAGGAAGCTGGAAAATATCATAACAGTATATACACACATACTGGTGTTATACTACGACCAGCAATCGCCTCAGCCTGGATGTGCAGCGCTGAGGGGGCTTGGTCGGATTTCCTGACTGAAAATTTTGATACCCTTGACAGGGACAAGATTTTATTGTCTATAGAGCATTTTAAGGATGCATTTCTATATATGCGTGATGCGCAGAGGCATATTTGCATTCTGGCATCAAGAGTAAATGTGATGTACATATCTGCCAGACGAAGACACGACAGTGGTCAGGTGAGGCAGATTCCAGACGGCATATGGAAGTATTGCCGTATACAGGGGCGGTCCATTGGACCTGGTGGCCATGGCAACAGCTGGAAAATCCACCTTTTGTTACCCCGAGTCACATATTGGCAGAAAAGGACACAGTCTTTTCAGTCTCAGTCCTTTCGTCCCCATACGGGCAGGCGGGCAAAGGCCAGTCATATCTGCCCAGAGGTAGAGGAAAGGGAAGAAGACTGCAGCAAACAGCTCATTCCCAGGAACAGAAGCTCCTCACGGCTTCTGCCAAGTCCGCAGCATAACGCTGGGGCCGTACAAGCGGACTCAGGTGCGGTAGGGGGTCATCTCAAGAGTTTCAGCAACACTCGCAAGGGAACTCTGGGATCCTACATGTAATATCCCAGGTGTACATTGGAAATTCGAGACGTCTCCCCCTCACACAATTCACAGGCTGTATTCCCAGCAGGTGATAATCAAAGTACCCTTCTTACAACAAGGAAGGGGGTAGTATTCCACACTATATTGTGGTACTGAAGCCAACCGGCTCGGTGAGATCTGAAATATTTGAACACTTACATACAAGCGTTCAAATCAAGATGAAGTCACTCGGAGCAGTGATAGCGAACCAGGAAGAAGGGGACGATATGGTGTCACTGGATATCAGGGACACTTACCTACAGGTCCAAATTTGCCCTTCTCACCAAGGGTACTTCAGGTTCCTGGTACAGAACTGTTACTATCAGTTCAGACGCTGCCGTTTGGATTGTCCACGGCGCCCCGGGTCTTTACCAAGGTAATGGCCGGAATGATGATTTTTCTTAAAAGAAACATGGACGCTTTCCTGATAAGGGCAAGGTCCAGAGAACAGTTGGAGGTCGGAGTAGCACTATCTTAAGTAGTTCTACGACAGCACGAGTGGATTCTAAATATTCCAAAATCGCAGCTTTTTCCGACGACACGTCTACTGTTCCTAGGGATGATTCTGGACACAGTCCAGAAAAACGTGTTTCTCCCAGTGGAGAAAGCCAGGGAGTTATCCGAGCTAATCGGGATCCTCCTAAAACCAGGAAAAGTGTCAGTGCATCATTGCACAAGAGTCCTGGTAAAAATGGTGGCTTATTACGAAGCAATTCCATTCGGCAGATTTCCCGCAAGAACTCTTCAGTGGGATCTGCTGGACAAATGGTCCGGATCGCATCCTCAGATGCATCAGCGGATAACCCTATATCCAAGGACAAGGGTGTCTCTCCTGTGGTGATTACAGAGTGCTCATCTTCTAGAGGGCCGCAGATTCGGCATTCAGGATTGGATGCCGGTGACCACGGAGGCCAGCCTGAGAGGCTGGGGAACAGTCACACAGGGAAAAAATTTCCAGGAAAGTGTGATTAAGTCTGGAGAATTCTCTCCGCATAAATAAGCTTAGAGCAAATTTATAATGCTCTAAACTTAGCTAGACCTCTGCTTCAAGGTCAGCCGGTATTGATCCAGTGGGATAACATCACGGCAGTCGCCCACGTAAACAGAAAGGGCGGCACAAGAAGCAGGAGGGCAGTGACAAAACTGCAAGGATTTTTCGCTAGGCGGAAAATCATGTGATAGCGCTGTCAGCAGTGTTCTTTCCGGGAGTGGACGACTGGGAAGCAGACTTCCTCAGCAGGCATGACCTCCACCCGGGAGAGTGCAAACTTCATAGGGAAGTTTTTCAACATGATTGTGGACCGTTGGCAAAGACCAAAGGTGGACATGATGGCGTCCCGCCCGAACAAAAAAACGGGACGGGTATTCCGCCAGGTCATGAGACCTTCAGGCGATAGCTGTGGATGTTCTGGTAACACCGTGGGTGTACCAGTCAGTGTATGTGTTCCCTCCTCTGTTTCTCATAACCAAGGTATTGAGAATTATAAGACATAGAGGAGTATGAACTATACTAGTGGCTCCGGATTGGCCAAGAGGTAATTGGTACCCGGAACTTCAAGAAATGCTCACAGAGGACTAAGGGCCTGGGGAGCTAAGAAGGGACTTGCTTCAGCAAGTACCATGTCTATTCCAAGACTTACCGCGGCTGCGTTTGACGGCATGGCGGTTGAATGCTGGATCCTGAAGGGAAAAAGCATTCCATAAGAGGTAATACCTACCCTGGTCAAAGCCAGGAAGGAGGTGACCGCACAACGTCATCACCACATGTGGTGAAAATATGTTGCGTGGGTGAGGCCAGGAAGGCTCCACGACGGAAATTCAACTAGGTCGATTTCTACACTTCCTGAAAACAGGAGTGTTTTGGGCCTCAAATTGGGGTTCATTAACATTTAAATTTCGGGCCTGTAGATTTTCTTCCAGAAAGAATTGACTTCAGTTCCTGAAGTCCAGATTGTAAAGGGTGTATTGCATATACAGCTTTTTTGTGCCTCTAGGGGCACCGTGAGATCTCAACATAGTGTTGGGATTCCTTAAAATCATATTGGTTTGAACCGCTCAAATCTGTGGATTTGAAATATCTCACATGGAAAGTGACCATGCTGTTGACCAATATCTCACATGGGAAGTGACCATGTTGTTAGCCCTGGCCTCGGCCAGGCGATTGTCAGAATGGGCGGCTTTGTCTTACAAAAGCCCATATTAAAATTTTCCATTTGAACAGGGCAGAACTGGGACTCGTCTCCAGTTTCTTCCTAAAGGGGTGTCAGCGTTTTCACCTGAAACAACCTATTGTGGTGCCTGCGGCTACTAGGGACTTGGAGGACTCCAAGTTACTAGACGTTCTCAGGGCCCTAAATATATATATATATATATATATATATATATATATATATATATATAGTTAGGACGGCTGGAGTCAGAAAGTCTGACTTGCTGTTTATATTGTATGCACCCAACAAGCTGGGTGCTCCTGCTTCTAAGCGGTCTATTGCACGCTGGATTTGTAGTGCAATTCAGCTTGCACATTCTGTGGCAGGCCTGCCACAGCCGAAATATGTAGATGCCCATTCCACAAGGAAGGTGGGCTCATCCTGGGCGGCTGCCCGGGGAGTCTCGGCATTACAACTTTGCCGAGCAGCTACGTGGTCAGGGGAGAACACGTTTGTAAAATTTTACAAATTTGATACTCTGGCTAAGGAGGACCTGGAGTTCTCTCATTCGGTGCTGCAGAGTCATCCGCACTCTCCCGCCCGTTTGGGAGCTTTGGTATAATCCCCATGGTCCTGACGGAGTCCCCAGCATCCACTAGGACGTTAGAGAAAATAAGAATTTACTTACCGATAATTCTATTTCTCGTAGTCCGTAGTGGATGCTGGGCGCCCATCCCAAGTGCGGATTGTCTGCAATGCTTGTACATAGTTATTGTTACAAAAATCGGGTTATTACTATTGTTGTGAGCCATCTTTTCAGAGGCTACTTCGTTTTGTTATCTTACTGTTAACTGGGTTCAGATCACAGGTTGTACGGTGTGATTGGTGTGGCTGGTATGAGTCTTACCCGGGATTCAAGATCCTTCCTTATTGTGTACGCTCGTCCGGGCACAGTACCTAACTGAGGCTTGGAGGAGGGTCATAGGGGGAGGAGCCAGTACACACCATGTGACCTAAAAGCTTTTTTAGATGTGCCCTGTCTCCTGCGGAGCCCGCTATTCCCCATGGTCCTGACGGAGTCCCCAGCATCCACTACGGACTACGAGAAATAGAATTATCGGTAAGTAAATTCTTATTTTTACTTGGTCATTCACCGGCATAGCCTTGAAACAGAGCTTGTGTCTAATACATTGACCAGATAAATATGAACTTTAATATGATGTTATGAAGAACATTTTCCAGGAAAGTGTATGTATATATGTGTGTGTATATATGTATGTCTGTGTATATATATATATATATATATATATTTCTCTGACGTCCTAGTGGATGCTGGGAACTCCGTAAGGACCATGGGGAATAGCGGCTCCGCAGGAGACAGGGCACATCTAAAGAAAGCTTTAGGATCACCTGGTGTGCACTGGCTCCTCCCCCTATGACCCTCCTCCAAGCCTCAGTTAGATTTCTGTGCCCGACGAGAAGGGTGCACACTAGGGGCTCTCCTGAGCTCTTTGTGAAAGTTTTAGTTTAGGTTTATTATTTTCAGTGAGACCTGCTGGCAACAGGCTCACTGCATCGAGGGACTAAGGGGAGAAGAAGCGAACTCACCTGCGTGCAGAGTGGATTGGGCTTCTTAGGCTACTGGACATTAGCTCCAGAGGGACGATCACAGGTTCAGCCTGGATGGGTCACCGGAGCCGCGCCGCCGGCCCCCTTACAGAGCCAGAAGAGCGAAGAGGTCCGGAAAAATCGGCGGCAGAAGACTTTCCTGTCTTCAGATAAAGGTAGGCGCACAGCACCGCAGCTGTGCGCCATTGCTCTCAGCACACTTCACACTCCGGTCACTGAGGGTGCAGGGCGCTGGGGGGGCAGCGCCCTGAGACGCAATAAATCGATAGAAAACCTTTTATGGCTAAAATAAATGCATCACATATAACTCCTGGGCTATATGGATGCATTTAACCCCTGCCAAAACATACAAGAAAACGGATGATAAGGACGCCGAGAAAGGGGCGGAGCCTATCTCCTCAGCACACTGGCGCCATTTTCCCTCACAGCTCAGTTGGAGGGAAGCTCCCTGGCTCTCCCCTGCAGTCACTACACTACAGAAAGGGGTTAAAAAAGAGAGGGGGGCACAAATTAGGCGCAGTATAAACAATACAGCAGCTATAAAGGGAAAAACACTTATATAAGGTTATCCCTGTATATATATAGCGCTCTGGTGTGTGCTGGCAAACTCTCCCTCTGTCTCCCCAAAGGGCTAGTGGGGTCCTGTCCTCTATCAGAGCATTCCCTGTGTGTGTGCTGTGTGTCGGTACGTTTGTGTCGACATGTATGAGGAGAAAAATGATGAGGAGACGGAGTAGAGTGTCTGTAATAGTGTTGTCACCCCCTGGGGGGTCGACACCTGAGTGGATGTACTGTTGAAATTGCGTGACAGTGTCAGCTTTGTATAAAAGACAGTGGTTGACATGAGACAGCCGGCTACTCAGCTTGTGCATGTCCAGACGTCTCATACAGGGGCTCTAAAGCGCCCGTTACCTCAGATACAGACGCCGACACGGATACTGACTCCTGTGTCGACGGTGAAGAGACAACCGTGATTTCCAATAGGGCCACACATTGCATGATTGAGGCAATGGAAAAAGTTTACACTCTTCTGATAATATAAATACCACCAAAAAAAAGGGGTATTATGTTTGGTGAGGAAAAACTTCCTGTAGTTTTCCTGAATCTGAGAAATAAAATGAGGTGTGTGATGATGCGTGGGTTTCCCCCCGATAACAATTGATAATTTCTAAAAAGTTATTGGCAGTATACCTTTTCCCGCCAGAGGTTAGGGTGCGTTGGGAAACACCCCCTACAGGGGATAAGGCGCTCACACGCTTGTAAGAACAAGGGCTCTACCCTCTCTGGAGATGGCCGCCCTTAGGGATCCTGCTGATAGAAAGCAGGAGGGTATCCTAAAATGTATTTACACACATACTGGTGTTATACTGCGACCAGCAATCGCCTCAGCCTGGATGTGCAGTGCTGGGTTGGCGTGGTCGGATTCCCTGACTGGAAATTTGATATCCTAGATAAGGACAGTATATTATTGCCTATAGAGCAATTAAAAGATGCATTTCTATATATGCATGATGCACAGCGGAATATTTGCCGACTGGCATCAAGTATAAGTGCGTTGTCCAATTATACCAGTAAAGTGGTCAGGTGATGCGGATTCCAAACGGCATTTGGAAGTATTGCCTTAAAAAAAAAAAAAAAAAAAGGGGATGTACCCCAAGTCGCCTCTCAAAATAAGACGCCGTATTATCAGGCGCAGTCCTGGTTGGCAAGCGGACAAAAGGGTTCCTCTTTTCTGCTCGTGACAGAGGGAGAGGAAAATGGCTGCAGAGATCAGCCAGTTCCCAGGAACAGAAACCCTTTTCCGCCTCTGCCAAGCTCTCAGTATGACGCTAGGGCTTTACAAGTTCAGGCACGGTGGGGGCCCGTTCTCAATGAATTTCAGTGCGCAGTGGGCTCACTCGCAAGTAGACCCCTGGATCCTTCAGGTAATATTTCAGGGGTACAAATTGGAATTCGAGACGTATTCCCCTCGCCGTTTCCAAAAGTCTGTTTTACCGACGTCTCCCGCTGACAGGGAGGCAGTTTTGGAAGCCATTCACAAGCTGTATTCCCAGCAGGTGATAATTAAGGTACCCCTCCTGCAACGGGGAGCGGGGTAGTATTCCACACTATTGTGGTACCGAAGCCAGACGGCTCGGTGAGACCGATTTTAAAATCTAAAATCTAAAATCTTTGAACACTTACATACAGAGGTTCAAATTCAAGATTGAGTCACTCAGAGCAGTGATTGCAAACCTGGAAGAAGGGGACTACATGATGTCTCGGGACATCAAGGATGCTTACCTTCATGTCAAAATTTACCCTTCTCACCAAGGGTATCTCAGGTTATGGTACAGAACTGTCACTATCAGTTCAGACGCTGCCGTAGGGATGGTCCACGGCACCCCAGGTCTTTACTGAAGTAATGACCGTAATGATGATATTCCTTCGAAGGAAGGGAATTTTAGTTATCCTTTACTTGGACGATTCCCTGATAAGGGTGAGATCCAGGGAACAGTTGGAGATCGGTGTAGCACTACCTCAGGTAGTGTTGCGGCAGCACGATTGGATTCTCAATATTCCAAAATCGCAGCTGGTTCCGACGACTTGTCTTCTGTTCCTAGGGATGATCCTGGACACAGTCCAGAAAGAAGGTGTTTCTCCCGGAGGAGAAAGCCAGGGAGTTATCCGAGCTAGTCAGGAACCTCCTAAAACCGAACCAAGTCTCAGTGCATCAATGCACAAGGGTTCTGGGTAAAAATGGTGGCTTCCTACGAAGCAATCCCATTCGGCAGATTCCACGCAAGACTTTCCAGTGGAACCTACTGGACAAATGGTCCGGGTCGCATCTTCAGATGCTTCAGCGGATAACCCTGTCACCAGGGACAAGGGTATCCCTCCTGTGGTGGTTGCAGAGTGCTCATCTTCTAGAGGGCCGCAGATTCGGCATGCGGGACTGGGTCCTGGTGGCCACGGATGCCAGCCTGCGAGGCTGGGGAGCAGTCACACAGGGAAGGAATATCCAGGGCTTATGGTCAAGCCTGGAGACATCACTTCACATAAATGTCCTGAAGCTAAGGGCCATTTTCAATGCTCTAAGCTTAGCAAGACCTCTGCTTCAAGGTCAGCCGGTGTTGATCCAGTCGGACAACATTACGGCAGTCACCCACGTAAACAGACAGGGTGCCACAAGAAGCAGGAGGGCAATGGCAGAAGCTGCAAGGATTCTTCGCGGGGCGAAAAACCATGTGATAGCACTGTCAGCAGTTTTCATTCCGGGAGTGGACAACTGGGAAGCAGTTTTCCTCAGCACGACCTCCACCCGGGAGAGTAAGGACTTCACCCAGAAGTCTTCCACATGATTATAAACCGTTGGGAAAAACTCGACAGGTATTGCGCCACGTCAAGGGACCCTCAGGCAATAGCTATAGATGCTCTGGTAACACCGTGGGTGTACCAATCAGTGTATGGGTTCCCTCCTCTGCCTCTCATACCCAAGGTACTGAGATTGATAAGATGGAGAGGAGTAAGCACTATATTAGTGGCTCCGGATTGGCCAAGAAGGAATTGGTAACCGGAACTTCAAGAGATGCTCACGGAGGATCCGTAGCCTCTACCTCTAAGAAGGGACCTGCTCCAGCAAGGACCTTGTCTGTTCCAAGACTTACCGCGGCTGCGTTGACGGCATGGCGGTTGAACGCCGGATCCTGAAGGAAAAAGGCATTCCGGATGAAGTCATCCCTATCCTGATCAAAGCCAGGAAGGATGTAACCGCAAAACATTATCACCGCATTTGGCGAAAATATGTTGCGTGGTGCGAGGCCAGTAAGGCTCGACGGAGGAAATTCAACTGGGTCGATTCCTACATTTCCTGCAAACAGGAGTATCTATGGGCCTGAAATTGGGGTCCATTAAGGTTCAAATTTCGGCTCTGTCAATTTTCTTCCAAAAAAGAACTAGCTTCAGTCCCTGAAGTTCAGACATTTGTTAAAGGGGTACTGCATATACAGCCTCCTTTTGTGCCTTTAGTGGCACTTTTGGGATCTCCAGGTGGTTTTTGGGTTCCAAAAGTCACATTGGTTTGACACACTTAAATCTGTGGAGTTAAAATATCTCACAGAAAAAGTGGTCATGCTGTTGGCTCTGGCCTGGGCCAGGCACGTGTCAGAATTGGTGGCTTTATCCTGTAAAAGCCCTTATCTGATTTTCCATTCGGACAGGGCGGAATTGAGGACTCGTCCTCAGTTTCTCCCTAAGGTGGTTTCAGCGTTCACCTGAACCAAACCTATTGTGGTGCCTGCGGCTACTAGGGACTTGGAGGACTCCAAGTTGCTAGACGTTGTCAGGACCCGGAAAATATGTTTCCAGGACGGCTGGAGTCAGGAAATCTGACTCGCTGTTTATCCTCTATGCACCCAACTAGCTGGGTGCTCCTGCTTCTAAGCAGACTATTGCTCGTTGGATTTGTAGTACAATTCAACTTGCACATTCTGTGGCAGGCCTGCCACAGCCAAAAATCTGTAAATGCCCACTCCACAAGGAAGGTGGGCTCATCTTGGGCAGCTGCCCGAGGGGTCTCGGCTTTACAACTTTGCCGAGCAGTTACTTGGTCAGGAGCAAATACGTTTGTAAAATTCTACAAATTTGATACCCTGGCTGAGGAGGACCGGGAGTTCTCTCATTGGGGGCTGCAGAGTCATCCGCACTCTCCCGCCCGTTTGGGAGCTTTGGTATAATCCCCATGGTCCTTACGGAGTTCCCAGCATCCACTAGGACGTCAGAGAAAATAAGAATTTACTTACCGATAATTCTATTTCTCGTAGTCCGTAGTGGATGCTGGGCGCCCATCCCAAGTGCGGATTGTCTGCAATACTGGTACATAATTATTGTTACCAAAAAATTCGGGTTAATTGTTGTAGTGAGCCATCTTTTCGAGAGGCTTCTCTATTATCATGCTGTTAACTGGGTTCAGATCACAAGTTGTACAGTGTGATTGGTGTGGCTGGTATGAGTCTTACCCGGGATTCAAAATCCTTCCTTATTGTGTACGCTCGTCCGGGCACAGTATCCTAACTGAGGCTTGGAGGAGGGTCATAGGGGGAGGAGCCAGTGCACACCAGGTGATCCTAAAGCTTTCTTTAGATGTGCCCTGTCTCCTGCGGAGCCGCTATTCCCCATGGTCCTTACGGAGTTCCCAGCATCCACTACGGACTACGAGAAATAGAATTATCGGTAAGTAAATTCTTATTATATATATATATATATATATATATATATATGTATATAGGATAGTGTAGAAGTGGCACTTTGGGTCCATGTATCAATGCCGGGGTGCCCTCCACGGGTATTTGTATACTGAACCTGTATCCTTAAGGCAAAGGAGAGGCGGCACTCATCCGGTCATTTTTCAAAAGGTGAAAAGATGCTGTTTAATCACAACGTTTCAAAGCATTACAAGCTTTTTCATCAGGTGCATAAAAGGTGTCTGGTGCAATAAACGTACCTTATATAAGGAGGATTAAAGATCCTCAGGTGCAGTGCCTGCTCACGATCTCCCGCCAAGTGGCGCCAGCCCGGTGACATCACACCTGCGCCTGCCTAAGGATTGGACCAGGGGCGGTTGCTAAGTAACGTGGTATCGCTGGTTGGGGCGGCCGGAAGCTGTCAGAGGTTGCTGGGGAACGAGGACGCCAGAAGAGGGAAAGACGGCTGCAGTAGCGGTTGCTAGGCGACCGGCGGCTGAGCATAACATACAGGCGCATTGGAGAGGCCACAGGACTGGCACTCTTTGTGGGGGAAAAAACAAGAAACAGTAGAAGTGAAAAAAAGAAATACTAATATAAATATAGATATAAAGTATACATGCACCAACATGGCATGAACTGTATAATGCTAACAGAATATTATCTATACGTATAAGGGGACTGTTACACAGTATTCAATTACAGAAAGGCATTCCACAGAATCTTCTCATTTAGACCTCTAGGAAAGACAGTATATAGGACAAAAATCCACTTGGATTCCATTTGAAGCAGTCTCTGTGCTCTATCACCACCACGTATGGACGGGGGTACATGGTCGGGGTTTGGCCACTGGTTGATCCGTTTGTTTAGTACTGAGAGCTTGCTTGAAGGATGACTTGTGCATGGCCATACGCTCTTTAAACATACGGGTGGTATGTCCTATGTAGGATAAGCCGCAAGGGCATGTGATCATATAGATGACAAACCGGGTACTGCATGTCAACAAATGACGAATTTTGTACTTCTTGCCCGAATGCGGGTGATTAAATGTCTGTCCAATATCAAGATAACTGCAGGTGATACATGAAACACAACGGTAACATCCTGGCTTCTTATAAAGGGTGTTAGGCTGTTTTGACAGTAGTGGAGTTATATATCTGTCTTAACTATCATATTTTTAATATTGCGTCCTCTACGATAGCTAATTAAAGGTTTTTGATGTTGTAGACCCGGAAGATCTTTATCCGTGGCTATAATGGGCCAAAGTGCCCAAGTCGCCTTAGCAATAACTGGACTAGCTAAGGTGTATTCCGTGACAAACGGTAGAAGTTGCGAGAACTGTTGTTTCGGTTTAGTAACAAGTAATTGTTGTCGGGAGTGTTGCATCACCTCCGCTTTTTGCCGTAGGAGTTGTTGTAAATTATATCCCCGTTGTTTGAATTTGTCCACTATAACATCAATGGCAGCCTCAACTTCTTCTGGATTACTAGTGATGCGTGCTACACGTGTCATTTGGGACTTGGCAAGTCCCTTTTTGAGGGCTGGAGGATGAAAGCTATTAGCCATAAGCAGGGTGTTACGGTCCGTGTCTTTCACATATACCGATGTTTGAATGGAATTACCCCTGATGTGTAACTGTACATCCAAATAGTGGACAGAAGCACTGCTTACGTCATAAGTGAACTTGATTGGAGAATCTTGGACATTAATGTTGTCAATGATGGTTTTCAAATCTTCCGCCTGTCCTCTCCAAATAATTAGAAGGTCATCTATATAACTAGTATAGAGAATTAATCTACTAGTAATATTGACCTCTGTAAAGAAAAATATTTTTTCTTGTTGAAACATGTATATATTTGCAAAGGATGGTGATACATTCGATCCCATTGAACATCCACTTTTTTGTAGATAAAAAGTACCATTGTGTAGAAAATAATTCAGTTTAAAGTTAATGTCAAAAGCATCATGAATAAATTGATATCTAATTCTTGAAAATTTTGAGCTATGAGAAAAGATTGTACTGCAGCAAGCCCCCCATCATGCGGAATTACAGTATACAAACTGTGGACATCTAGTGTACACAGTATTGTCTGAGACGGAAGGTCTGGTAGCTCCTGTAGTTTAATAAATAAAGATGTGATGTCTTTGAGGTAAGTATTTTGTTTAATGACTAGAGATGTGCACTTGAAATTTTTCGGGTTTTGTGTTTTGGTTTTGGGTTCGGTTCCGCGGCCGTGTTTTGGGTTCGACCGCGTTTTGGCAAAACCTCACCGAATTTTTTTTGTCGGATTCGGGTGTGTTTTGGATTCGGGTGTTTTTTTCAAAAAACACTAAAAAACAGCTTAAATAATAGAATTTGGGGGTCATTTTGAACCCAAAGTATTATTAACCTCAAAAACCATAATTTCCACTCATTTTCAGTCTATTCTGAATACCTCACACCTCACAATATTATTTTTAGTCCTAAAATTTGCACCGAGGTCGCTGGATGACTAAGCTAAGCGACCCTAGTGGCCGACACAAACACCTGGCCCATCTAGGAGTGGCACTGCAGTGTCACGCAGGATGGCCCTTCCAAAAAACACTCCCCAAACAGCACATGACGCAAAGAAAAAAAGAGGCGCAATGAGGTAGCTGTGTGAGTAAGCTAAGCGACCCTAGTGGCCGACACAAACACCTGGCCCATCTAGGAGTGGCACTGCAGTGTCACGCAGGATGGCCCTTCCAAAAAACACTCCCCAAACAGCACATGACGCAAAGAAAAAAAGAGGCGCAATGAGGTAGCTGTGTGAGTAAGCTAAGCGACCCTAGTGGCCGACACAAACACCTGGCCCATCTAGGAGTGGCACTGCAGTGTCACGCAGGATGGCCCTTCCAAAAAACACTCCCCAAACAGCACATGACGCAATGAAAAAAAGAGGCGCAATGAGGTAGCTGTGTGAGTAAGCTAAGCGACCCTAGTGGCCGACACAAACACCTGGCCCATCTAGGAGTGGCACTGCAGTGTCACGCAGGATGGCCCTTCCAAAAAACACTCCCCAAACAGCACATGACACAAAGAAAAAAAGAGGCGCAATGAGGTAGCTGTGTGAGTAAGCTAAGCGACCCTAGTGGCTGACACAAACACCTGGCCCATCTAGGAGTGGCACTGCAGTGTCACGCAGGATGTCCCTTCCAAAAAACCCTCCCCAAACAGCACATGACGCAAAGAAAAAAAGAGGCGCAATGAGGTAGCTGTGTGAGTAAGATAAGCGACCCTAGTGGCCGACACAAACACCTGGCCCATCTAGGAGTGGCACTGCAGTGTCACGCAGGATGGCCCTTCCAAAAAACACTCCCCAAACAGCACATGACGCAAAGAAAAAAAGAGGCGCAATGAGGTAGCTGTGTGAGTAAGATAAGCGACCCTAGTGGCCGACACAAACACCTGGCCCATCTAGGAGTGGCACTGCAGTGTCACGCAGGATGGCCCTTCCAAAAAACACTCCCCAAACAGCACATGACGCAAAGAAAAATTAAAGAAAAAAGAGGTGCAAGATGGAATTGTCCTTGGGCCCTCCCACCCACCCTTATGTTGTATAAACAGGACATGCACACTTTAACCAACCCATCATTTCAGTGACAGGGTCTGCCACACGACTGTGACTGAAATGACGGGTTGGTTTGGACCCCCACCAAAAGAGAAGCAATTAATCTCTCCTTGCACAAACTGGCTCTACAGAGGCAAGATGTCCACCTCATCATCATCCTCCGATATATCACCGTGTACATCCCCCTCCTCACAGATTATCAATTCGTCCCCACTGGAATCCACCATCTCAGCTCCCTGTGTACTTTGTGGAGGCAATTGCTGCTGGTCAATGTCTCCACGGAGGAATTGATTATAATTCATTTTAATGAACATCATCTTCTCCACATTTTCTGGAAGTAACCTCGTACGCCGATTGCTGACAAGGTGAGCGGCGGCACTAAACACTCTTTCGGAGTACACACTTGTGGGAGGGCAACTTAGGTAGAATAAAGCCAGTTTGTGCAAGGGCCTCCAAATTGCCTCTTTTTCCTGCCAGTATAAGTACGGACTGTCTGACGTGCCTACTTGGATGCGGTCACTCATATAATCCTCCACCATTCTTTCAATGGGGAGAGAATCATATGCAGTGACAGTAGACGACATGTCCGTAATCGTTGTCAGGTCCTTCAGTCCGGACCAGATGTCAGCATCAGCAGTCGCTCCAGACTGCCCTGCATCACCGCCAGCGGGTGGGCTCGGAATTCTGAGCCTATTCCTCGCACCCCCAGTTGCGGGAGAATGTGAAGGAGGAGATGTTGACAGGTCGCGTTCCGCTTGACTTGACAATTTTCTCACCAGCAGGTCTTTGAACCCCAGCAGACTTGTGTCTGCCGGAAAGAGAGATCCAAGGTAGGTTTTAAATCTAGGATCGAGCACGGTGGCCAAAATGTAGTGATCTGATTTCAGCAGATTGACCACCCGTGAATCCTTGTTAAGCGAATTAAGGGCTCCATCCACAAGTCCCACATGCCTAGCGGAATCGCTCCGTGTTAGCTCCTCCTTCAATGTCTCCAGCTTCTTCTGCAAAAGCCTGATGAGGGGAATGACCTGACTCAGGCTGGCAGTGTCTGAACTGACTTCACGTGTGGCAAGTTCAAAGGGCAGCAGAACCTTGCACAACGTTGAAATCATTCTCCACTGCGCTTGAGACAGGTGCATTCCACCTCCTATATCGTGCTGAATTGTATAGGCTTGAATGGCCTTTTGCTGCTCCTCCAACCTCTGAAGCATATATAGGGTTGAATTCCACCTCGTTACCACTTCTTGCTTCAGATGATGGCAGGGCAGGTTCAGGCGTTTTTGGTGTTGCTCCAGTCTTCTGTACGTGGTGCCTGTACGCCGAAAGTGTCCCGCAATTCTTCTGGCCACCGACAGCATCTCTTGCACGCCCCTGTCGTTTTTTAAAAAATTCTGCACCACCAAATTCAAGGTATGTGCAAAACATGGGACGTGCTGGAATTTGCCCATATTTAATGCACACACAATATTGCTGGCGTTGTCCGATGCCACAAATCCACAGGAGAGTCCAATTGGGGTAAGCCATTCCGCGATGATCTTCCTCAGTTGCCGTAAGAGGTTTTCAGCTGTGTGCGTATTCTGGAAACCGGTGATACAAAGCGTAGCCTGCCTAGGAAAGAGTTGGCGTTTGTGAGATGCTGCTACTGGTGCCGCCGCTGCTGTTCTTGCGGCGGGAGTCCATACATCTACCCAGTGGGCTGTCACAGTCATATAGTCCTGACCCTGCCCTGCTCCACTTGTCCACATGTCCGTGGTTAAGTGGACATTGGGTACAACTGCATTTTTTAGGACACTGGTGAGTCTTTTTCTGACGTCCGTGTACATTCTCGGTATCGCCTGCCTAGAGAAGTGGAACCTAGATGGTATTTGGTAACGGGGGCACACTACCTCAAGAAATGGTCTAGTTCCCTGTGAACTAACGGCGGATACCGGACGCACGTCTAACACCAACATAGTTGTCAAGGCCTCAGTTATCCGCTTTGCAACAGGATGACTGCTGTGATATTTCATCTTCCTCGCAAAGGACTGTTGGACAGTCAATTGCTTGGTGGAAGTAGTAAAAGTGGGCTTACAACTTCCCCTCTGGGATGACCATCGACTCCCAGCAGCAACAACAGCAGCGCCAGCAGCAGTAGGCGTTACACGCAAGGATGCATCGGAGGAATCCCAGGCAGGAGAGGACTCGTCAGAATTGCCAGTGACATGGCCTGCAGGACTATTGGCATTCCTGGGGAAGGAGGAAATTGACACTGAGGGAGTTGGTGGGGTGGTTTGCGTGAGCTTGGTTACAAGAGGAAGGGATTTACTGGTCAGTGGACTGCTTCCGCTGTCGCCCAAAGTTTTTGAACTTGTCACTGACTTATTATGAATGCGCTGCAGGTGACGTATAAGGGAGGATGTTCCGAGGTGGTTAACGTCCTTACCCCTACTTATTACAGCTTGACAAAGGCAACACACGGCTTGACAAATGTTGTCCGCATTTCTGTTGAAATACTTCCACACCGAAGAGCTGATTTTTTTGGTATTTTCACCAGGCATGTCAACGGCCATATTCCTCCCACGGACAACAGGTGCCTCCCCGGGTGCCTGACTTAAACAAACCACCTCACCATCAGAATCCTCCTTGTCAATTTCCTCCCCAGCGCCAGCAACACCCATATCCTCCTCATCCTGGTGTACTTCAACACTGACATCTTCAATCTGACTATCAGGAACTGGACTGCGGGTGCTCCTTCCAGCACTTGCAGGGGGCGTGCAAATGGTGGAAGGCGCATGCTCTTCACGTCCAGTGTTGGGAAGGTCAGGCATCGCAACCGACACAATTGGACTCTCCTTGTGGATTTGTGATTTCGAAGAAAGCACAGTTCTTTGCGGTGCTTTTGCCAGCTTGAGTCTTTTCATTTTTCTAGCGAGAGGCTGAGTGCTTCCATCCTCATGTGAAGCTGAACCACTAGCCATGAACATAGGCCAGGGCCTCAGCCGTTCCTTGCCACTCCGTGTGGTAAATGGCATATTGGCAAGTTTACGCTTCTCCTCCGACAATTTTATTTTAGACTTTTGAGTCCTTTTTTTACTGATATTTGGTGTTTTGGATTTTACATGCTCTGTACTATGACATTGGGCATCGGCCTTGGCAGACGACGTTGCTGGCATTTCATCGTCTCGGCCATGACTAGTGGCAGCAGCTTCAGCACGAGGTGGAAGTCGATCTTGATCTTTCCCTAATTTTGGAACCTCAACATTTTTGTTCTCCATATTTTAATAGGCACAACTAAAAGGCACCTCAGGTAAACAATGGAGATGGATGGATACTAGTATACTTATGGATGGACGAGCGACTGCCGACACAGAGGTAGCTACAGCCGTGGACTACCGTACTGTGTCTGCTGCTAATATAGACTGGATGATAATGAGATCAAATTAAAATATATATATATATATATCACACTAGTACTGCAGCCGGACAGGTATATATTATGTAATGACGGACCTACTGGACACTGTCTGCAGAATGCGTTTATAAAAACACCACACGACGAGTGTTTAACTTTTTCAGGCAGACAATCACAATATACTGGTGGTCAGCAGACAATCACAATACTGGTGGTCAGTGGTCACTGGTCAGTCACACTGGCAGTGGCACTCTGGCAGCAAAAGTGTGCACTGTACTTAAAATATGTACTCCTGCTATAACTGCTCCCCAGTCTCCCCCACAATTAAGCTGTGTGAGCAGTGAGCACTCAGCAGTCAGATAATGATATACAGTATATGATGCAGCACACTGGGCTGAGCACAGATATGGTATGTGTGACTGTGTCACACTGTGTATCGTTTTTTTTCAGGCAGAGAACGGATTCATTAAACTGTGACACTGGTCACTGCCACTGGTCACACTATCAGCAGCAAGTAGTACTCCTCCTATATTATGCTCCCCAAAATTTGTGTCTCTCTCTCTCTAGTACTATTAGTCACTCTAAACGGAGAGGACGCCAGCCACGTCCTCTCCCTATCAATCTCAATGCACGTGTGAAAAATGGCGGCGACGCGCGGCTCCTTATATAGAATCCGAGTCTCGCGATAGAATCCGAGCCTCGCGAGAATCCGACAGCGGGATGATGACGTTCGGGCGCGCTCGAGTTAACCGAGCAAGGCGGGAGGATCCGAGCCTGCTCGGCCCCGTGTTAAAAAAAAGCTGAAGTTCGGCGGGTTCGGATTCAGAGAAACCGAACCCGCTCATCTCTATTAATGACATAATGTTGAATCAAAGCATCTAAAAATTGTGCAATAGGTTGAAATAATGAATTAGTGGCAGAAATAATAGGCCTGCCCGGTGGTCTGTTTTTGTGAATTTTTGGAACCGTGTATATGACTGGTACTCTAGGAGATGTGGTCTGAAGTTGTTTAACTATTTTGGGATCCAATAGTCCATCTTGTACTGCCTGCATCAGGATGGAGTCTAGCTCCTGCTTGTATGTTCCAGTAGGGTCACTCGACAACTTTTCATATACATGAGTATCAGACAACTGGGAATCCAATTCATTTTTGTAATCAAGGATATCCTGTATGACAATAGCCCCGCCCTTGTCCGCGGGGCGTATGATTATATCAGTATAGCTGGATAGGGCTCTTAGTACAGCTTTTTCCTGAAAATTTAAATTATGATAAATCTTTGGATGTGCCTCATTGTATTTTTGAACAGAGTTATCCATGAGTCTTGAGAAGGTCTTTATAGAGGAATTTGATGATGTGGGGTCAAATGTAGTAACACTCTTTTTTTAATTTAGAGGCAAGAGGTGGGGCTTCAGATACAGGTTTATGTTGAAAAAACTCCTTAAGTCTCAAAGTCCTGGCAAATTTGTGATTCTCAACTTTCCATTCAAGTTCTCTGTTTGTTAGTGGGGATGAAAGATAAACCTTTGGATAAAACTTCCAATTCGGTAGATGTGAGAGTCCTAGAAGATAAAATATGAATTAGGTGTTCTTTTTCTTTTGTCACCTTTGTGGAGCCTTTGGTTTTGTCCCCCACGGCGTGTGAGCCTGAGGGAGGGATGTCGGCCCTGGCTCTGGTAGTTGTCCCTAAAGGGACCAACCTGGGAGTGGAAGGATCATCAGAGTCAGCGACTTGAAAGTCGCTATCACTATTGGATGTAGCCGGTTGACGTCTTTGTCGATATTTTTTGTTTTTCCAAGATGTTCTGGAGTCACGTCTTGGTTGTCCAGAAGGCTTGTCTGAACCTGTGAGCCATTTATATACTTGATTGTTGTCATAGTCAGCTGTGACTGTGTGCAATTTTCCTTTTTTATGTTTTAAAAGATCTTTTTTATATTGTTCACATTGAGTATTCAAACGATGCCACACTTGTTGATGTGTGGGATCTTGCAGAATAGTAGCGTGTGATTCAGAAAGAGATTGAATTTTTGTTTTTGTGAGCTTCAGCTCTTTACCAGCTTCCTCTATGACCAAAATCATAAGATCTAGACTGCATTTGTTTAGGATTGCAATCCAACGACGGCAGAATTCTGCATTGAAGCGTCCTATGGTGGGGCAGTTTCTTATGTGGAATTCGCGAGGTATCATCTTAGATCTAAAATAGTCCGAGAGAGTACAGCCATGTAAATGAAAGTCTATTTCCCGTTTTTTAAGTTTTAAAAATTGATGATAAATATCCTCTACCGTTGAAGACTCAGTGGAAAACTCGTCATTGTTGGTAAACAATATCTGTGTAATTTGGTCATCAGTAAAAGATAATGTTTCTCCCTTAGGTAATTCCATGCTTGTGAAAGCAAAATGGTCAGTTTTGTTAGAAGATGCCTCCATGCTGGTTCCAAAAGTGCTAGTGCAATAATATAAAGTGCTGGCTGTGTACTCCAATTGCAAAAAGTGCAGTGTGCAAAAGTGCCGTGATGTGCACTTAATGTTGTTATAAAGGTACTGAAACAATGCGGCCCGAATGGATTCTTCCTAGTTCTCTACAATGCAAATTAGTGTCATAAATACAAAATTAATTTGAATTGCACATAGACTGATTCAATTAATTGAATGATGATCTTAGAAAGCAAGACTGTAATTGTTTTACATGACTAGCTTCATTCCCTTGCTGTCTAATACAAAAAAAAAAATAGCATTTGTGGTAAAAATGTTTTATAAAAGAATGATACAGTAGGCCACAAATTGTGCTAAAGGGTATATGTTCATATTGGTGATTTTATGAGTCTGCTTTCACATGAGCCTGCAGCTATAGGGCACACTATGGATACTAGGGAACCGAGCATATGACACTGTCCCATGTTCCTAGTGAATGCTTGTGTGCGTGACCTTTCTTCCTGGGGATCAATGATGTATCCTAGTTTCAGCAACGTGTTAGAACGTGATGCATGCTTTCGTAAATGTAATATGTTAAAACCACATTTTCAATTATGTTTTGATCTACAAATTTCAGTTGGTGATCACCACGTACACACCTTTTGGCTAAAATCATGTTAAGGGGCTTGTTTATTATAATATGTGGTGTGCCCTTAAATATTATGAATCTATATTGCTGCATATCGTAGCAGTAAGGATTTTTCTGCTGAGATGTTTCCATTTAAATTACTGGAACATGTGCTCTGAGCCCATCCTGGCAATCAGTAAGAAGTTAGGTAATCGCACTTAAGGCAGAGGATGACAGGGAGAAGCAGTGGGTGCCAGGGAGAGGGTGACAGAAGTACAGTCTCATAGTCCTGTGCTGTGTGGAGACCAAGGGGGATGTACCTTGGTGATGGTTGAAAGAAGTGTGCTACTGCGTAGACTGTAGTCTTCCTGTCTTCTAGGGAGGCTTAATGTCCTATCCCAAGATGCGCACCAAGATCACTGTTAAGGTGCATACACACTGAGCGTTTTTGCCCATGGTGTATGCAGAGCGATGATCGCTGACATCACTGGGCTGAAAATTACTCAGTATATACACACTGAGCGATTTCCCTCCTGCCCAGCGATGTCAGCGGGGGTGAGCGGCTTTCCATAGCAGGACGCTATGGAAAGCCGCTCACCCCGCCGTTCATCTACTGGTAATACTAGTAGATGAACGGCGGCCACCAGCGATGAAGCGGGAGCGCAACGCGTTCACCGCTCATCGCTTGTGCATACACACTGTGCGGTTTTGAGCTGAAAGCAGCTCAACACACCAAAAGTGACCTGCTTTCAGCTCAAAATCGCCCAGTGTGTACGGGCCTTTAGAGTGTGCAGTGTTCATCTTATTTTTTTTTTATTTCTTTACTGTTTAAGACTGTGTAGTGACATGATGTGTGACAGAAGTCATTTGCTTAGCTCCTATGAGACACCTGGGTAATACCTGCTATAAAGCTTTTCCAGCATCCCTGCACCTCTATCCGTTTGCAGTATACATTTTCTGTCTGGTGAGCTATATAAAACCTGATCCTCTCCAGCTCCGCTCAATCACCAGTGTACATGTAACAGCGGGTATGGCTGTACCTGCTACCTATCAATAAGCCAACACCACTTTTTAAGCAACTGGACTGTTCATAGTGTGAGTCATCCACTGGTGTGTGCCTATATAACGCTGCAATATCACATGCACACACATAGGGGGTCTTTCCGACCTGTACGCTAGCAGGCTACTTTTAGCACTGCTGCGATCAGGTAGTCGCCGCCTACAGGGGGTGGGGGAATCGCTGTGCAGGGCTGCGCTCGCTTGCGCAGAGAACTGAAAGTTTGTGTAGTCTCTGCACAGCTCAGGACTTACCCGCTGCGATCATCCAGACATAGCTGACGTCAGGATCCATCCCTAGAGACGGCTGGGCACGCCTGCGTTCGGACGGACAGTCCCTGAAAATGGTCAGTTGACACCTCCAGCTGGCCTCTTCCTGTCAATCTTCTTGCGGGTGCGATCGCTTTCTTCGTTTGTTCTGTCGCTGGCTGTCGCCAGGGAGCAACGCGCCTGCGCATTGTGACCCATGCGCAGGCACACTACAGACCTGATCGCACCGCTGTGAAAAACGGCAGCGTGCGATCAGTTCGGAATGACCCCCATAATTTCCAACAGTGGGGACTCAACGGCTACTGTCCTATCTGAGATGAGGCCCCACCCCCTGTGCTTTTCTCAGTTCGGCGCTCAGTCAAGCAAGCTTTGACAGCACCAATTACACCAGCCTTGAGCTGCCTGTAATTCACAGACAGCTGTGATTTCAGGAAGACCAGTCTGGCTCAGATGGCAAACTGATGCGGCTGCACGCACACAAGGTCAACCCTGCCTCCCTTCGCTGAGCCATTCGTCTGACTGTTCAAAATGGTTGTTTGGTGTCCCAGGGAAATCTCATTGCTTGTCTGGGCAGCAGCAGACCCCAGGGGGCCTGGTGCAATGCACCTGCTGCACCAATGGTAATTTGGCCTCTGATAAGTTCTCTCTCTGCAAGACTTAAATTAAAGGTCACATGCTAATGCCATCAGAAGTTAGCGTTAGGCCTAGCATGCAAGATCTGCAAAACTTTGCGGATTATTTTATATACTATTCCCATAGAAAACTAATAGACTGCTGCTGCAAGAGTTGATGAAAACAAAGCAGGAAAAGCTTTCTTACTTATTACATACTGGTGATCCTTAATTCTGCCTTCACTTGACCTTCTCATTTCTGTGGCACTGAAAAAGTTAATTCTGTCCAGGGTAACTGTATGTCCCCCAAGCTTAATGATGCATTAACAAATAGCCTTAGCTTTTCATCTTAAGAGTCTTCATCCCCCCCAGAGTGCTCTGAACTATCAGATCAATTGTTTCTTATACTGCATCGAAACATTCTCTTTTGAAGTACAGTCCCCAAAGTCCATTTTATGTGACTCTACATTAACTGGAAAAGGTTTTGTAACCCTGTGCTCAGTAAATAATTTTCTTTTTTGCATTCTGGTGGATGGAAGAATGAAGAAAGCAAAGAACAAAATCAATGTTTTCCCCCACCACGCTCACGCACAGTATGTGAGTCAATATGTGAAACCCTAGAAGACATAACGCATAAAAATAAAGTGTTTTATATCCAGTACACTTAACAGTAGTTCATTACTGTGTAATTGATCACACTGCTTTTTAGGGTTTGATATATCATGATGGTTAAGCTTTCCCTATATAACATTCTAGTGCTTTCTGCTGCATCCAATGTTAGGCTGGCTAACACTTTCCTTTCAGCCACTGTGCGTCAGCATGTACCTTTCCACATTATATTGCATTGTTATAAATTGCAAATAAGTTATTGGTAAAATGAATATTGGCTTCATTATATCAGCATTTTTAGCTGTCTTTTTTATTTTTTACAATATAGTAAAAAAAACATTGCGGAAAGTCCCACTGAGGTCCACCTTAACACTGATTTCTAACTCAATAGCAAAAAGTCACGATCAGGGGTTTTTAACCTGTATTAAACAATTGTTTAAACCAACTCATTACTAATTGAATCTCCCCAGTCAGAGTGCAGACCCAAAGCCTGTTGTAATGGTTATGACCAGCACCTTCCCAGATAACAGCACACCACGGCAGCATGGTCTGGTGTGTATCTGTGAAATCACTAGGGATGTACTGTAACACTACCAGCCCTTGTTAATGTCACCTTAATGTTTGAGCAATGTGCTGTAGTTTGTATCCTAAATGTGGTGGCAAGGGTTGTCTGTGTTACCAACAACACACCAGACCTTTTTGTATGTTTTATATTGCTCTGTGTATTGTGTAGTGACAATAATAATATCTCCACTTGAATGGGTCTGCAGGTGCAGTGTGTATGGGGCACAAATGGTTGCGTAATAAACCCATTCAGTGCCCAGGAACAACAAAATTAAGCATGCCGTGTGGGATGTGGAGGGGGAACACATTAAACAGCCACTGCTTCTCCTTATCCATCCACTGCCTCTGCTTGTCACCCTTTGCCTCCCTCTGTCACCCACTTATTCTGCAGTCTCCCACTGCCTCCCTTCTGTCAACCCCTTCCACCCTCTGCCTCCTTTCCCACTGACTCCCCCTGTCACCCACTACCTTACCTGTCATTCACAGCCTCTCCCTGTAACCCTATGCCTTCCACCTGTAACCCAATGCCTTCCCCCTGTAACCCACCGCAACCCACTGCTCCACCTGTCATCCAATGCACTTGCCACCCCTGTCACAGTCTTCCTTCCACCTGTCACCCACTGTCTCCATAGTCACATTCTGCCTCTCCGATGCACCATCATAGCCTTCACAGGGGGTATAAACATATTTGCATGAATGTATTAAAGAACACATGCAGGTCAGGGACTCAAAAAGGAGTTCATCCCTGGGATGTGTAAGAAATTAAGTGATCACATTAACTGTTTTGTGCCCTACACAGTGCTACTGTGCATGCGTGGTCTGATGACCAAGCATGTGTGGTGGCCATTATGTGGTAACTTGCTGGTGTCCCGTAATAAGTTTTATTGTCAGACGGGGTCCCAGAGCAATATAGTTTTAGAACCCCTTTCCTAGCACTGTTGCACATAACTGCATCCAGCACCTTCCCAGTTCTTCAGAAAGCATGAAAATGACTGCTGGTCTCCTACATCAATCCATACTTGCTGAGTGATTGCATATGATTTTGTCTGATATCTAAAAATGTTTGAGTAACTAATGTACTTTAAAGACAATTGCTGGGTTAATCTGAATTACATATACTCTGGTCCCCAGTGGCGGATTGGGATGGAAAACCAACCCGGAAATTTAATGGAAACAGTCCTAATGGGGTGGGGTCTGAGTGGGCGGGATCCATCCTCATAGGGCCTGATTGTATGCAATTGTGGCCTACCTTGCGTCTTTTGCTGCAGTTCTGTCTGAGACCAGGGACAGATTAGGAACTAAAGGTGGGCCTGTAAAATTTTGTAGAAGGGGCCCCCGACATGGGCAGCACAAGAGGTATAACATACCGTGTAGCTACGTCAGCGTCACTGTACTGCAGAGATGGAATTACAATGAACAGGGACAATGCAGTGTACTGAGTGCCTGTCATTTGAGGGGTGGGGCACATGACAACACACAAAACAGGCCCCACAGACATGTCCACATGTGAACCATACAGAGCTTTTAAAAGTTCTATAACACTTTTAATACTAAAAACACAAATGGTAAGATCACATAATAACCTGCATGTCCATCACAGGTAAGTATGGGGTAAAGACCGTCACAGGTATACAGTGCATACATGTGTATTTAAATTCATGTTATAGTATTGAGCGTTTTTTCTATCATATTCTGTTTTATTTGTGGAGATTGACTATCTCCTATATACAACTGCTTAGAAAAACTTATCTTGGTAGCGCCTGTTATTAGATATCTTTTTGTTTATCTATTCCCACAATTCCCACAGACATGTTCGCCTACCAGGAATCTTCCTGGTGAGCCCTATGGCCAATCCGACCCTGCTCTGGTCTGACATCAATTACTAATAAAGGTACAGATGGAGCCTCCATTATCTTGGATCCCTGTGTGACTAGGCGCGCCCGCCTGGGCGCATCTAGTCACTGTGAGCATCTCAGTCTGGATGGGCGTGCGCACCCGGAAGGAAACCCTCCCAATTTACTTTAATGGAGAACGTCTCCGACAGTGCGCCCGGACAGAGACGCTCTGAATGGGAAGCGGCTCGTGCACTCCCGGCGTGACTAGGCTGACGGATCGCATAGTCACACCGGGAGTGCACATGTGCGCCTCAGCCGGGTAAGATAACGGAGGCTCCATCTGTATTTAGATGACTTTTACTTTAGTAAGTGTTGTATCACACACGTATTTCAGCACATTTCTGTATGTGTTAGCAACACCCTGAAAACATGTGGCAAAGCATTGCACATACACCAACATTATGCTTCTCAAATAACTCAAGGTAATGACCATGGTACAGACTCTAAATGACCCTGCACACTTGCTGATGCATTCAATTTTGACAATGATCGATCTGAATGATGATCAGTCATCGTCCAAATTTACTTGCATTGCAAAGTGACTGAGAACCAACGATGAATGACCGCGGGGCTGCTCATCTTTCATCTTTGGTGCATACACACTGAGCGATATGAATGATTTCTCATTCATTACTGAATGAGATCGTTCAGATCACAGAAAAGAAGTAGACACTACTGTGTCCAGGGTGCTGTAACGTGGCAATATATGATAAAGATGCAGAATAAAAAAGCAACGTTAAAAGTAATAATACATTCCTTCTGTACGGTTTGATAATCCGTTTCCTTGGTTGCCGATCAGATGGAGAGTTCAGCTTGTGTTTTTTAAAACTTCAGCTCATCTCAAACAGCTTTTCCAGGCTCATGTAGTGAGGGAAACAGAAAGAAACAAATGTGTAGACCAATCTTAACCTGACAATTGAAGAAACAAGCACTACAGCGGATCCAAGAAAGGGAGCGTATCGCACTCACACAAGTTCAGGTACAGTAAGTATGCACAGATCAAGGTTTCTTTAACAGGCAACAGGTCATCTTTTGTGAATATTCTACTTTCAAATGATAAGGTAAGTATAGAGATGAGACTTTTGCGTACCAAATACTCACACTTGATTTGGATAGAAGAAGCATATAAAGGTATCTTTTCGTAAGGTTTCCAATGGATTAACGAGGTGTGTACCCCAGCTTACATGGATTGTGTAAAGTTGACTCCTATCCAAGGTATCTTTTATTGGGTATGCTCTCCCATCAGAAATGGTTCCAAATTGTCTCTCAAAACAAGCAGCAATAAAAAAAAAAGTATTCCCATGTGTATGAAAATCAAACGGATTTATTTAATATTACAATAGCATGCAAAAAAAAAATGTCCACCTTACACAAAAATGATTTAAAAAACTTTAAAAACAAAAAGTGCAGATAAAAAAGCTGTCCTTTAGAAAAAGTCCAGTAGAGTAAAATTAACGCGTTTCCTCAAGGCAACTCACAGTACAGAAATCACAGTTCATATTGCCCACACACATCGGCAAGTGTGTAGGGCGCTTTAGGGCTTTACATAGCCGTTATTATAGGGCTAGGAACATGAAAACTTAATTGGTGGTTACTATGTGCCTTAATACTGTTACCCATAGCAATAAATTATTACGTTATTTTATTAAAAACTAAAAACAAACCTCTGCTGTAATATGTGTTCTGTGCACATGGTTTACTTGAGAGGCTTAAGGACTTTTGACTATGACATTTTTTATTATTTTATTTTGTGGCGGCTGTTATCTCTGATTTATCATTGCAAGGATTCAGCTGAGATGTGAGGTGTTTCTGAAGCATCATGATTTTTTTTTATAGTCTGTTAATTTAATGCGTTATTTATTGCTTTATATTAACGCTGATATAATGTGATAGTCAATAACACTTAGCATTGATAGCAATTTCCTCTTGCTAATATATTAATGTGATGTGTCTTGCTGGATTAGCGAACCTTCCCGCGGCTTCATGCTGTACATTTCATGCACTATTAATGGAAGTCGAAGAGATGTCGCATAGCTGAAAGGAGCCAGGATTGGAGGCGATATAGATTATGCCAGTCAGGTGGAAGAAGAGTAAAGGTGGTGTAAATGGATAAATTGCATTCATTTTTAGTTATCTTTGTGGAATTTCTGAAAGGATTGCATATTAAATAATTTTAACTCTAACGTGCTGTTAGAGATATGGGCTGAAGAATTGTCCGTATTAGATGGGTCTCCTCATGTGTTGGTTTTTATTTTCTTGCTTTGTAGTGCAGTACGGTTAGTAATGCCAAACAATCTATTGTGATTGTTGCTTTCATGTACATTTTTATTAGAGGCTGGTTACATTTGTTGCAAAGTTATTGTAAAGTTAGCGCCACATAGTAGGGTCTTGTAAAGGGACAGCTTTTGAGCAGTTTAGTATGTGTAATGCAGTTATTTTTTAATTTGGCAAGCTCATCTTGTGTCTCACTACTTATTGTTAAATATATTTCCTTTTTTTATTCAATTTATGTATGCATAATGCCAACAAAATCTTATAAACTTTTCATTACATCACTTCCCCATCAGTAGAAAACCTACAGAAAGTAGTCTGATGCTGTGGGCATTCCAAGGAACCTTTACTGTATGTCGCATGATTGTGGCTGCCATAGTAATTACATGACGCTGACAAAAACTGGAAATCATTAGATGCTGCTTGAATACAAACACTTAGGAAAAAAAGAATAGAATGGCACACCTTATGTTAAGAATGGTTGGCAGCTTTGACATACTCAAAGTTAATAAAGTAAATTTTGTGGTCTTACATATTCTGTTATCTGCCAGTAGGGTTGGCACCTCATCCCTTTAATTCTGGACCCATAATTATTACACAGGTTCTGTGGCTGATTAAAAAAACCAGGTGAAATGGAGCCTTGAAGTCAGCCAGCCACAGAACCTGTGTAATGTGTCCAGAATTAAAGGGATGAGGTGGTAACCGTAGCCTGTAGGTGATGGCTGCTTTAAATAACCTAGTAGTCAATGTATGCATATAAAGCTCTGCTTTGTGCAGTATCTATAAAAGGATAGATCCAAAGTTTATTTATTTAATATTGAGGTAAACTGCCAACAATAAACACAAAAGTATATGTAATTATTAGGCACAGGATTTTTAGGTTCTAAAAAAACTAAAATTTGTTGTTGGTTTTTTTCTTCAGTCCTTGTTGTAGGATTTTATAGGTTTTAAAAATCTCAGTTCAGGAATGTATACGTTGTATGAAAATAAAGCAAAACCACTCAACATATCATTATGTTTGAAACACACTGCCTATATTACAGAGGTGTCCTGCTATCATATCTCCCAACTGTCCCATTTTTTTTTGCAAGAATAGCCAAAATGCGCACAGCCTGTATTCAGGGGAGACAGAGGGTCTGGGCAGGATTTTTTTAAGAGAGGAGAAGGCCTCCATTGTGGCCTCTCTGTCAGCGAGTAGACTCTGACATCTCCACTGTGCATGTGCAAATCACTAGCTGTGGGACTCTGGAGGGGTAAGTATAATATATGGGTGTGCAGTGTGGGCCCCCCTGGTACCAGAGGCCAGTGTGCACTGCACACTTTGCACCCATTATAGAAATGCCTATGTGGCTGGGGGCAGGGCCGGCAGCTCACAGAGTACCCCCCACAATGACAAAGATGGGAGGCATGGCTTGCAACAGCGGCATTCCTGCAAAGCCACATCCCGTTGCAGTGACCACGCCCCTTTTTTGGGCGTGCACACACCCAGATTAGGTCATTTTAGGTCCTGTAGAAAGTACGTATGTTATTCCCTGGTGCATAAAAGGAAACACATTTTGAGTTTACTGGGAAAGGATTAGACTAGGTTAGAACTAGGGAAGCCAATCCCGGGGCATTTTTTCAATCCCGGGATTCGGGATAAAAAAATGCTCAATCCCGGGAGCAGAGAGAGTATATGTGGAGAGCAGCGAGGGGTGGAGGGCAGCGAGGGAGGGTGGATGTAGGGAGCAAGGGAGGGTGGGTGTGTAGGGAGCATGTAAGGAGCAGGAAGGGAAGGTGGGTGTAGCGAGCAGGGAGGATGTCAGGAACAGAGAGAGAGAGGGAGGATGTCTGGAGCAGTGAGGGAGTGTGGCTGTAGGTAGCGATAGCACTTACTAATTGGGTGGGCCGCGGGCAGCAGCCATGGACACACACACACACACACACACACCGCGCTGGCCGCATTTCAAATGTAGCGCTGGCCGCCAGGCAGTCAGAACTGGCAGTCCGGCAGCCAATCAGGAGCCGCTGCCGCTTCCCTGATTGGCTGCCGGTCTGCCAGCTCTGATTGGCTGGCGGCCGGCGCTACATTTGAAATGCCGCCAGCGCGGTCAGTGTGTGTGTGGAACTACCTCGCTGACAGCCGGGCAGCGCTGGGCTTATAGTGCTCAGCGCTGTCCGGTAAAAACTGCGCATGCGCACTCTAATCCCGTGAATCCGGAATTCAAATCCCTGCATTTTTGGGCCCAAATCCCGGGATCCCGCCGATCCCGATCCTGGGATTGGCCTCCCTAGTTAGAACCTAAGAATCCTAGGCTTAGAAATTATTAAGGCTCCTGTCTTCTGTTGCATCTGCTGTGGCTGCATTAAATGGGGATGGGTCACAACCTTAGGAAGTCTCGCGTTCCTGAAGTGTAAATACCTATCCAGACGATATCTTCTCTCACCCAAAAAAGAAAAATCAACATTTCCAGCAGTCAGAACAAAGAAATTTTTTGAGTGGCCTGACAAAAATCATTTTATGCGTTACAACCTGGTTATATACTGGGAGATTATTGTTTTTGTCAAGTTAATAAATTCATGCTACTGTAAGTAATCACAACCAGTCTTTCCAAGGACTGTTTCACCTTTATGTGCTCAGTTGATAAGTATGCTCTCTTCTACACCAAATCACAAGGTTTGTTTGTTTGTTTTTTGTTTTTGGGGGGGGGGTGGGTGTATGTTCAATTGTTTTTATAAAAATGTTTTTTACTTTATTATAAAATATAGAAGGGTAAAAAGTCCAGTGACGAATTTTACCTAAAGACTGCAGGCCGCCCTACACCCTGTATAATCTGCCACCTCAGTTCATGTTAGTTAGCAAGATGCAGTCTGTAACTGCACTAGCAAGTTAGCAACACGTATCTGGCAGTGACTTCCTATTTGAAATCCTATCTGTCAGTCACCTGCAGGACAGGCAGCCCCATTGGGAGGTGATTTCTCCCTTTTGGGACTGCCAGACTGGGCTACAATTAGCAGAGAGCTGACTTCCTCATGGAAGCCACTCCCTGTATTTCCAGCAGTTCTAGCCAGCTTCTATGGGCTGCAACGTAGGCAGTCCATAGAAGCTGGAGTCATGCGCATGCGTAGTCCCACTGCAGCTGGTGTGCATGCGCCAGTCCTGGAGCCTGTCAGCTGTATTGTGCAGGTGCCAGGACCTGATCTGTAGTGGGGGCCAGGCAGCACTGCCAGTGACTGCACCCCTCCTCCACCCAGGTAGGAGCCACTGCTGGTAAATACACGTTGTTAGCTCAGATTCAGTATGATATACTGGCTGTTGGGATCCCAGCGGTCAGGAGACAGACGCCGGGATCCCGACAGCCGGAGTACTGGCAGCAAGCACAGTGTGTCCCCTTGCGCGCTCGCTGCGATCGACACGCTTTGGGCCCGGTGGTGACCTTTGATTACCACAGGGTTATATTCCCCCCTCGGGTGGTGGCGTGGAACAGCACCCAAGTGGTGATTCCGCCCACCGCTATTTCACTGGTTGTTGGAATTCCGGAATCGATATCCTGACAGCAGGCAAAATGAATGCATCCCGTTGGCACACTTGAGATGTGTGAGGAGTAGTTCAAAAATAGAACAGTATGATCTCTACATGAGCAAAAAAGTATTAGAAAATAGGTGTTGCGCTGATTCACCGGTGGAGAAATTCCTATTTTACAATACCTTTTCAGAAGTATTTTAATAGTAATACTGCTGCTGCTGCCCACAATAAGGGATGTTTTGCGACCCCCGTGATTATGATAGAAACAAAAAAACAAACAGAGTGGGAGCGCTGCTGGGATTACTAGAAAATAAAACTTACTTTAATCATATAATTAGTACTCATTAGCGGTATAAATAATCAATAGACTTTTAATTGATAACATGAAAAAACAAAAATGAAAAAGTAAAAGGGAAAAAAGAAAAATGAAAAATAGATAACAATAAATAAAGCAGTATTAATAACACCAATGTTAAAAACTAGTACTGAGATGGAATACCAGAAAAAGATATGTATCAATGATAATTTGATCTAATTGACTTGAAACATTTGTAAAACCTGTGCAGGCTAGATTAATATTGCACAATGTCCTCGCTTGATAGCAAAGTCCCTTGGAATAGTTCAGATGGTTATTAGTTGTTAGCCAAAAGGAAACATAGTTTCATTTTTCATGAAGATTTATATAATTTGATATGGTATCGTCCACATATATCACACTGTAGCAGTACGGATCCAGCTGAATGAAGTATCCTTTGGAAAAAAGGAATCCTTAATACACAGTCTCTATGATAGAGTTACCTGGGTCCCACGGCACTGGTGCTTCACCTCTGTAATACTCCTACTGGACCTGCCAGCGTGTTGCAACAATGGAGGAGGGTGATTTTACCCGTTGTGCTCCGTGGTCCCGTTCTCTTCGCTGACGTCAGTGCTGTGTGTAGATGATGTGGGTATTGTGCTCAGCGGCACTCCGGTGCTCTTTGGTTACGCGTTTCTCCGCCTTTGTACTCGGCGGCTTCCTCAGATCTCTACATGTACTGTACATGGGGTGTTGTTGGGTGCATTCAGAGTATGGCCTGTTGTGCAGTACTTCTGTGAATTCCTCCACACTGCGTTGCTGCACTTAAAAGTGTGTTTCAGTAGGCATATAATGAAATGTGATTAACTCACGTAAAAATGCTTTACATCTGTTTATGTGCATTTAGTATACACAGCAGTGTGAATATATAACTTTAATGTTGTTAAGCAGAGAGTGACCTTGTATAGGTTTGCTTTAGAATTATTTTCAGTATGTCTTATGTAGAAAATATACTAGGAAATGAATGCCTCTTAAATCACTCCTCATAGATTTGTTCGGTATTTATCCCAGTTAGCTTTCTGAGTAAATTGAATTTCTCTTCCCAGGAACTATATTGCAGAATGATAGGTAACAAAGTTATTGATCATTAGCTGATGATGCTTCTTGCTTCCAGTAAGTGCAGAGTATGACACACGAGTGAAGAGCATATCAATGGTTAACTTGTAAGAAGACTGAAGAAGATGTAGGCAAGCCAGGTTGCGATAAATCTTCTGGCTGCTAGGCTTTCATGCAGATGTGCTTGAGCAGTATGTTTACAATTTATATGTATGTCCAGGTCTTCTGTAAGTTTATAGGGTTTTCAACTTTTTAATGTATTCTACAGTACTCTGTTTTGTTTTTCTTATTTCCTTACTTAAATATTCACTACTACTATTTCCAATAAAGCAATGAATGTGGAGACTACCTTGTACTTGTCAAAGGGATTTGTATTGATTAATTGTCCTTAAATGCTTAATTGTACAGACTACAGGGTTGAACATGGAGTAGTCTGTAGTAAAGAGATTATATATATATATATATATATATATATATATATATATGTATATATATAATATCTATCCACCACTTGATGAAGTCAGACAGACGAAACATGTTGGGTGTACCTCGTGTGACTCTCCACACTAATATAAGATGGAATCTCTCTTTTTTTTAATCTAAATTGATGGTTTTAGCCCTTCATTAATATTCATTGTCTTGTAACCTCTATTTATTTTTCTTAATTGTATAGTTTTATCTTTTTATCTAACGCTATCATTTTATTTGTGGAAATAAATGTATTGTTCAATTTTTACTATAACCCAGTACCACATATCTTTTTTTTTATGCCATTTCTTCATGAATAATAAAATTTATTTGGTTGGTTGCTGATACCCCTATCCCCCCATTCCTATTTTTAACTTCTGAACGGCATCTTACCTATGCCGAATACTTAGGGGTTAGTTGACACCCTATAAGACGAAGGGAGTGTTTGTGTTGTGTCAACAGTGACTATCTATTTAAGCTTATCAACACCCACCTGTGGCGCCGTACTCCTATTGTCTTTTTATATAGATATATATCTATCTCTAGATATATATATATATATATATCTATATCTATCTATCTATGGGTGAATTAAACGACCTGAAAACATACAGTGGACCTTCTTTTGTAAGCACACTCCCGTAAGGACTAGGTGCATGAACATCCAGCCTCTGTATTAGTAGCCAGGTCTTGATGATATTATTCATTGTATTATGCTGTTCGGATTTTATGTAAATGCTTTTATATGCACATTTGAATACATTTAAAAAAAAAAATAAGATTTATCGACATTGGTGTTGTAAGAAAAGGGACAGCAAGTCCATAGAGGATCATTTTAAAATATATCCTGTGTATATTGGCGCACCTAAGGAATTTATTGTGATATATATTTATATATATATATATATATATATATATATATATCTCAGCCATTGCCTTAATACATAGTGTGTAAAAGCTCTATATACTCCATGTATTATGTTTTCCCGTCAGGGTTTACTTTAAAACGCAACACTGCAATTAAAATGCTGACTGCACTCTATAGGGACTCTTGATGGGGGGAAATATGGGTGCTATACAGTTAGAGTAATAAAGGTTAGGTGCTGAGTGGGGTCTGTAGGATCACTGTGGTGAACAGGCAATCTGTTTACTGCAGCAGTGGCCAATATGCTTTATTGAAGCTAGCTCTGTGTTCCTAAAAAGAAAACCATTAAATTGTAGCTTTAATAAAAAGGACAAGAAATTCAACACAAAATTAGCAACTGTGCGCACCCATAGGGTCAGGCATCAATATTCATATATGTAATCTCAATCCTGATGATGGATTTTGAAAGACTTGAGTCCATCAATATCTTCATACAGTTCTTTCTTATTCAAGTGGAAAATTATTTTCTATATTGGTAGATTCTCACTCGTCAACATGAACAGGAAAAAAGAAAAAAGGGAAGGCATATATAATGAAGTACAGTTACTCCAAAAAACTTCTTTAATAATCCATAGCATAACATATCCAAAAGCATAAAAGGTGCATAAGATCCACTAAAAAGTGCCAATGTGCATACCAGATATGGTGGGGTGTTCGAATTGCCCACCCAAAACAGTGTGATGATGATGTTAAACAGTCCCTTCCCGGGTTCAGGGTACTGAAACAACACTAGAATAGGTGCTTCTTACTCCTCCATTCTCAAGAGCTGGTCTTTCAAAATCCATCATCAAGGATTGAGATTACATATATGAATATTGAGGCCTCACCCTAGGGGTGCGCACAGTTGCTAATTTTGTGTTGAATTTCTTGGTCTCTTTGAGGGTGTCGGTGACCACCCTAGCGATCATTGTAGCACCATTATATTGAAGCGCAAGTTTTCCCTTTTTCTTTTTTTATTAAAAAGGAGCTTACTTACTCTTATGATATTGCACCATATAAAGAAACTCCATGTAAATAAAATACTTATGCCATTTTGTTCTCAGTTGTATAATATAGTTAAATATTTTACACTCATTGTTTAGTAATTGTAATCTATACAACCAGTTGACATATAATCTTTTGCTAACTTTCCAGTAGCTTAAAGTAGGAATGATCAGCCAGGTAGTTATAAGGTTGCATTGTCAGGCAGATCAACCCAAATGAACAATGCTCCATTAAAGGCCCGGTCATTGTTATGACTAATTTTTTTGGCATCATCTCTGTGCTGTTTTCAGATGTCCCGTTTTCACCTTTCAGTGCCAAATTGTTTTCACTCTGTACTAAACTACCCTTGTGCATTAAGTACACTATCCTTTTGTCTTCCTTAAAATATAAGTGCATCGCTTCCACAGTAGATTGAATTTCTGTTTACATTTTGTTTTTATATTCTGGTAAGGCTTGGTGTAAATATAGTTCAAATAAATTCAGTATGAGAAACGGGAAACTACTTAAAATATAGTCTGAGACACAATGATATCCTGGCTTTACTCTCTTCACTTTGGCTTATGACTGGTTGAGGGAGCTGATGAGTAACATTTAGTGCTCCTTTTAATACTGTAGCATTATTTGAGTTATTTTGGCTACAAAATGAAAAGTGACTTCATTTTCCAGCAGAACTTGGCACCTGCCCACACTGCCAAAAGTACCAAAACCTGGTTCATTGACCGTGGGATTACTTTGCTGGATTGGCCAGCAAACTCGTCTGACCTGAACCCCATGGAGCAGAGCTGGCCAAACCGATCCTCGAGATCTACCAACAGTTCATGTTTTCTAGGCCTCCTGGAGATCTGTAGAATTGTCAGTTAGGAATGAATGCAGCACATCTTAATTAGTAATGATGACACCTGTGCACCAGCTAGGTGGTCTGGAAAATATAAACTGTTGGTAGATCTTGAGGACTGGTTTGGCCAGCCCTGCCTTAGAGAGTCTATGGGGCATTGCCAAGAGAAAGATGAAAGACTTGAGACCGAACAATGCACAAGAGCAGTAGGCCACTATTGAAGCATCCTGGTCTTCCATAACACCTCAGCAGTGCCACAGGCTGAAAGAATCCATGCCACGCCGCATTGAGGCAGTAATTTATGCATAAGGGGCCCAAACCAAGTACTGAGTACATATGCATGATTATACTTTTCAGAGTTCCGACATTTCTGTGTTTAAAATCCTTTTGTTATTGATTTTATGTAATAATCTACTTTTCTGAGATTTTGGATTTGTGGTTTTCTTAAGATGTAAGTCACAATTATCAAAATTATAGCAAATAAAGGCTTGAAATATCTCACTTTACATGTAATGAGTCTATATAATACATTAGTTTCACCTTTTAAATTGAATTCCTGAGATAAATGAACTTTTGCACGATATTCTAATTTTCTGAGTTTCACCTGTATGGGATGGGAGAGCATTTTTTATTTTTTTTAGGACACTTACATTTTAACTGACAATGCACAATTTGCTTACATGTACATAGTACATTATGTAACTGTAGAAAACTGATCTACTGTAAAAATTGGCTTACAGATGTAGCCACGCTCATCGTGGTTACATGGTTACATCTGGGCGCGAATGCATCTTATTTGCTGTGACCAGCCCTTCAAGTCATACCGTGCTATGCTAGGACATGGCAGCACCGAGCTTCATTTTTTTGTTTTTTCCCCCCCACAAAAATGTATCTTAGTCGCAAAATAACGTGCAGAATGTGCTGATTAAAATTATATACAGCATGCCTATATTGTTTGTAATTGCGGCTGTATCTGCATCTGAAATGCAGGAAAACACTGTAGCATAACATTTTGTATGCAAATACAGTCACAGACACAATATAGGCATATGGAGGCATATGTAGGTATCTAGACGCCGCTGCTGATACTGGGACCGGCTGTACCGCACAGAGAGGTCTGGCTGTCCCTGATAGCTATTATAAGGGGCATATGAGCTGGAGAATTAAGCCTCTCCACTCCCAGTGCACCCGCCTATGTGTTCTGTGTTTACTATGCAGGAACTTGACGCACCCAGTGAACCACATAACTCAGTATACCAGAGTGTAGTTTTGCTGGTAGCATGAGCATACAGTGGCAAGTTACAGGTGGGAGTCAAATCTCTACTTATTGATCCTGCAGTGGGGACTGATTTAACTTGACAAGTGGGAGTCAAATAATCAGAATCACTGAAGGTGAGGAAAAGACGACACAAGGGAGTGGAGCATTGCTAACAGTGCGCTGGGGAAATGTGAGGACTGCCTACCTGTAAGAGCCTGTATACTAAAGGAAAGGGCCAAACACTTTGCGGATGAACTGTGAAAGATACTGTACATGATGGAAGAGGAAGAAAGTTTGCGTTATGAGGAAGGTTGGTAAGCTATGATTAAAACTAGGCAGGCTGGTTGAGAGTCTAAATGAGGTAGTGAGATTCAGAGAAGGTTGGAACGAGAAGAGGTAACCAAGGTGAAAATCGGGCTTTTTTACAGGAGAAGCAGAGAATATGGGAGGCAGTGTGGTTGAAGTTATAGTCGTAGGGAGGTGAGGAGTGGTTAAGGTTTTTCTAAGTGAGAGTGAGAAGTTTAATCTGGTTTCTGGGGGGATAGGGAGCCAGTGAAGCAGGTTCCAGAGGGGGGAAGCATTTGCGATGTGGTGGGAGAGGCGAGAGAGGAGTTGGTTACTGTAGTCGGGTTCCAATGTATATATACAGTGTCTAATCAATAGATCAACCCCATATAGTAGACATGGTGAAAAGGTTGACTTTGTTTATGGTCAACAGGTACAAAATATACAGGTTCAAAATGTAAACGTGACAATGTTATTGTTGTTTTTTTTTTAAATAAACTTTGGCATCATTCACCATCCACGTGGAGTACGATTGGGAATAGTAACGTGGTGAGCGCAGCAAGCATCATTGAACGATGCATGGCGAGAGAAAAAAAATAACCTTGCGGAGACCTATTTATTACATTAACCTTTTGACCACGATCGACCGTTTGACCCTGTTTACCTTCTGTATCTTGACCTGTCTGATTTGTGTAGATCTGTTATACCACACCTAAAGTCTAAGCAGAGAAATTATAGCATAAATGAGTGTTTCAGTGGTATCAAGATAAAGGAAGGTCTGGATTCTGGTGTTGGTCTTGACGTACAGTAGAAGTCATAAGACTGGGCAATGGCTTGAATATGGGGAGTGAATAAGAAAGCAAAGTAAAAATTAAACTGAACAGTGAACTTGGGGGATTGAGGAGAGGTGGTGTTCTCAATGGTGAGAGGAACCCTGGAAGAGGGTAAAACAGGGAGTTCAGTTGTGGTTATGTTCAGGAAGCACTGATACATACAATCAGAAGCAGATATTCTAGAGGGGTGTAGTATGCTTGACTGGTGGTCAGCATACCGAGCGGGATGTAGGGGGAGGTTACATGGATACATCCCATTCTAGAGAGGATAGATGGAGACAGGTCCTAGAAGTAGAGGTAGATTTGTGTCATTGGATTTTAAATTCCAAGGAAATAGGTGACGAGAGAGGATGAATAGTCAGAAAAGGAGTGCTTGAGGAGGTAGGAAGGGAACCGTGATACCACAGTCACAGAGGCTGACTGATTACAGATTGTGGTCTACAGTCTCAAAGGCAGACATATCAAGGAGGTTGATTAAAGAGAAGTGACCCTTTGATTTGGTCATGAGAAAATCATTGGTGACTTTGGTGAGGGTACTTTCAGTGGAGTTGAGAGGACTGAAGCCAGATTAAAGAAGTGTGTCGATGAAAAGGAAGGAAAGTGATGAGGTGGATATGGGCAGTCCAAGAGGGGAATTCAGTAGTTGCTCTGATCAAGTACTACAGGTGTCCACATTTCTGCTTGCAGCTTCCAGAGGTGGCAAATAGAAATGTGCAAAGTTTGTGGTTTGGGTGACCAAATGGCAGTGTGCAGCTAAAACTGGTGGTTTGGGGCGTGGGTGCCTAAAACGATTTACTTGCATTGTCAGGTGCTCATTAATTATTGCCACACTCAAAGCAATTGAATTCTCCCCTTAGGGTTATACAGTATTTGACAGAAATAAGGTGGGTAGTTAGAGAGCCTCTGGGTTTTTTAATGATCGCTGAGATTAGGGCATGTTTGAAGGAAAGGGGACTGGATAAAGAGTTGGGTGAGGTGGGAGCAAGCAATAGGAATTAGAGAGTGGAGGATATGGGATCAATGGGTCAAGGGAGAGAAGAGTAGAATGCATCCCAGGTGGTTGGGGAGAAAGTAGTGTGGTGGAGGGAAAAGGAGGCTAGAAGTGAGTGAGTAAATATAGTAATATATATTAAAAACTGAATTTTCATTGCACATGTTAAGATGACAGACACACCAATGTATTCTCTAGTCAGTCCTGCATCAGAAATCATTACACAATAGTTTATTTCTTTGATTTTCTTTTTTTTTTTGAGAAAAAGTTTTTATTGAATTTTATATTTTTAACAAGATATTCGTAAGGTAGGTATTACAGGTGTCATACATTGGCATATAATGCAGTCAATAAGTAATTATCAGTGACAGATTATCAACTCAGGTACATCAGTGCGTGAGTGGAAGATCAAACAGACGTGGATGTCTAAGCATGGAAAGCCATCAATAGCTAGCGTTGTACGTCTGGTATGTACCATAGTTAAGGGTGATGGAATATCTCTTAGTGGAATAATATAGCTTATAAAAGAGAAGCAGAAAGTGAACTTAGCAATAGCGATAGGAGAGAAAAAAGGGAAAGCACAAAAGAAAAAGAGAAAGGGGGGTTAGGAATTGGGGAGGGAGGTGAGGGGGGGATGGTCGGCCGGTCCCAGCCGCCCAGGCAGTGCGTCAGCTTATCCTAAGTTGGGTAGGGAATCGTGGTGGTTCCCATCATCTTATATGGTAGTTAGCGGAGGTTCAGCACCGAAGTGTGACGTCCAGGGTGACCACGTAGTGGTAAAATTATCTGGAGTGTCCCGGAGAACCGCGGTTATGCGTTCTAATCTATAAGTTTGCCATATAGCATTAGTGGTAGCAGGGATTGTGGGGGGTGACAGAGATTTCCAGTTAGCCGCTATTTGGCATTTGGCCGTATTTAGGATATGTTTAATTAGCTTCTGTTGGTGGCGAGGGGTGTGAGGTATTGGGCGAGAGAGCAGGGAATAGAAAGGTGACATCGGGATCGTCAGTCCAAGGACCCTAAAAATAAGTCTATGGACCCTAGTCCAATATCCCCTAATCTGCGGGCAATCCCACCAAATGTGCAGCAGGGTACCGCGCTGACCACATCCACGCCAACAGCCATCCGAGCAGGAGGGATAAATTGAATGGAGACGCGATGGCACCAGGTACCAACGATAATATAATTTGTAGGCATTTTCCTTAATTCGGACCGAAATGGAGCTCTTGGAGATTTCTTGCCTAATCTCAGACCACTCATCTGGCGTCAGGGTTTCACCCACCTCCCGTTCCCACGACATTTCATGGGGTTCTTTCAGGGGCGAGTTGTGAGCTAACAAGATTTGGTATATAGTTGAGAGCAAGCCTTTAGTTGATCGACAAGTGCAGCAGAGGGATTCAAAGGTCGATTTACCTCCCTTGGGCAGTGTCCCGGGGGTAGAGGTAAAAAAGTGGCGTATCTGTAAGAATTGATAAAAGGTTGAGCGTGGGAGGGAGAAACGGGATTGCAAGTCGGCAAATGTGGGGAACGTATGTAGCGGGGCAATGTCCAGAAGGAAGAGTGTGTTATGGATGGTCCATGAACCAAAAGCCAGATGGTTCTCCCCCGGTGGGAAAGCTGGGTTGTTCCACAGAGGGGTGAGTAGAGGATGGAAGGAGCGCAGCCGGTAAAGTCGTGAACAAAGGTCCCATATGGAAAGGGTAAATCTCACTGTGGGCAACAGCGAGGAAGCAGGGGGTCGACTGTTCGGTCGACACCAGAGCAAGCTATAGGAAGAATATTTGTGGAGTGTGGTAGCCTCCAAATGTGTCCATATTCTGTGTCCAGGTTTGTCGTGCCAAAGAACACACGTGGTTAGGTGAGCAGCTCTATAATATTTAAGGAGGTCAGGAACCCCCAGACCCCCCTCTAGGCGATGCTTTTGGAGGATTCTCATCTTTACCCTGGGCTTACGCCCTGCCCAGATAAATCTGGTAAGGTCTGCTTGGAGATTTTTAAGGATTGAGGTAGGAACGTGGATGGGGAGAGTTTGCCACAGATACAACAGACGGGGCAGTAAGGTCATCTTAACGGCTGTCATTCGTCCAAACCAGGACAGAATATATTTATTCCACTTGGTCATATCGTGTTTAATAGAGGTTAATAATCTGGGGAAGTTGGCAGCATAGAGACCAGAATAGGACTTAGTTAGATAGATGCCAAGGTATTTGAGTTTATCAGCTCGCCATGCACACGGGAAGGAGGCCTGTAGGAGCCGAAGGTCTGAGTCCGCGACGTGTAAGGCTAGGATTTCGGTTTTGTCTGAGTTAATGTTGTAGTTCGAAAACCGGCTGTACGTAGCTATTTCCTCCATCAAATGTGGGAGGGAGGTCGAAGGGTCAGTCAGGGTGAGAATGACGTAGTCAGCATATAATGCAATTTTGTGGTCATGGGTTCCCGACCTGATACCAGATATGTTACGGTTCAGCCTAATTCTAGCTGCCATTGGCTCCATAATGAGGGCGAAGAGTAGGGGGGAAAGGGGGCAGCCCTGTCGGGTGCCGTTACGTATGGGTAGGGGGTCGGAGGAGAGTCCATTGATTAAGATGGAGGCTGAGGGGTTCTGATACAGCGCTGTAACGCCTTTATAAAAGGCGCCTTGTAGGCCCATATTTAGAAGTGTCTGTTGCAGGAATGGCCATGCAACTCTGTCGAAGGCCTTTTCTGCGTCGAGGGCCACGACTAGCGTCGAGAGAGACTTGTCTTGAGCTAACTGGATAAGGTCGATGAGACGCCTAGTATTATCTGCAGCCTGTCTGGATGGAATAAAGCCGACCTGGTCGGGGTGAATGAGGGAGGGTAAAAATGGAGCTAGTCTGTTGGCCAGGATTTTAGCGAAGAGCTTTAAGTCAACATTTAGGAGCGAGATGGGTCGATAGTTCTTCATCTCAAGCGGGTCCCTGTCGGGCTTCGGAATGAGGATAAGGTTGGCCCTCGTGGTGGCTGCATCGAATGAGCCTCCATCCAGGATTGCGTTGAACATAGATTGGAGCATGGGGAGTAAAGAGGCTGTAAGTTTTTTATAATATAGAGCAGTGAAGCCATCAGGGCCAGGGGCTGCGGTGCGGCGTAGCTGCTGGATGGCCACTGAGATTTCCTCTGTGGAAATGGGAGCATTGAGCGTCGATATGTCCGAGTCGGAAAGCTTAGGGAGTTTGCAAGTGGATAGGTAGTCTCGGAGCTTGGAGACGTGATCAGGATCAGCATCTAGAGTGGAAGGGAGGTTGTATAAAGATGTATAATAATCCCGAAATTGGGAGGCCATCTGTGACGGGTCAAACGTAGTGGACCCGTCTGCACAGCGTAGCGATACAACGCGATTTTGAGTACGTTTCGCTCTAAGTTTCTGGGCCAGTAGGGTGTCAGCCTTATCTGATTTTTCGTAGAACCTCTGGCGTGCCCATAAGAGTGCCTTGACTGCCTTTTTGGTGAGTATTTGGGATAGTTGACCCTTAACTGCTAGGAGTTTGGAGTACGTCTTCTTTTTGGGGCGACGTTGGTGCAGAAGGGTCAAGGCAGCAAGTTCTGATTCTAAGACTCGGATACGTTGAGCTTCAGTTTTCTTCTGAGCAGCCGAAAGGCTTATAAGGTAGCCTCGGATGGTGGCCTTATGAGCCTCCCATATCAGGGAGGGAGGGAAGTCTGGGGTCGCATTTTCTGCATAGTAGTTAGCTAATGCGGTAGTAATATCAGCTACGGTGCATTTCTTAAGCAGGAGAGATTCATTTAGGCGCCAGAATCGGGTGGGGGGGTTGAGAAGGACGAGATCTCGAGCAGAACGGCCGAGTGATCTGACCAGGAGATAGGGAGCGTCTGGGCACTGAGGAGTTTACGGGTAGTGTCTCGGTCAATGAACACATAGTCTATACGGGTATAGAGATCATGGGGCGGGGAGTAATGAGTAAACCCTCTCGCTGAGGGATACAAGGTCCTCCATCCGTCATATAGATTATAAAGCGATAAATGTGCTTGTAAACGCTTGGCCAATTTGGCGGGGGTAGAAGCTGTTGGGGCAGGGCGAGATCTGTCTCGGAGTGGGTCCAGTGTGACATTGCAGTCTCCACCAATTATAGTCATGCCCGTAGGGAGGCGGGATAGGCTGTCAAAGAAGGCCGTGAACAGAGAACCCTGCTGCGCATTAGGGGCATATACGGAAGCCAAGATCAGAGGAGCTTGATTATAGGAACATGAGAGGATAACATAACGGCCTTGCGGGTCCGAGATGATATCGTGAACAGTTATAGGGAGGCCTCGACGGATCATAATTGCGGTTCCCCTTCGTTTGGTAGGCATGTTTGAATAATATACATGTGGGAATTGTTTGCAGGACATAGAGGGATGTGGGGATTTAAAATGTGTCTCTTGAATCAGTACCACATCGGACTTTTGTCTATTGAATAATTGGATGGCCATGGCTCGTTTGGTGGGAGAGTTAAGGCCGTTAGCATTAACCGAGATAATTTTCAAGGTCATGGTGGGAAGAACTGTGGGCAACGCAAAGTGAGGGGCGGGGAGGGACCAGACCGACCATGGGGATGGAGAGGAGGAAAGGAGGGATAGAGGAAGAGAGAGAAGGGGAAAGAATCTGTATGAGAATACAGAGGGGGAAAACCTTTTCCTATAGAAGGGCCAGGTTTAACATGGAAAGGATATTCGCCGTCCTGGCGTATCCTTCGGGGGGGGACGTGGAGTCGTGGCAGAACGATAAGGAGGGTGAGGAGGAGCATAGGGAAGAAGAGGGTATGATAGGAGCGACCAAGTGACAGGGGGAATAGAGAAAGCTAGTAGAATTGCATTATTGAGATAGTTAGGAATAGTAGGAGCAGTAAAAACAGAATGAGGAAGAGGGATACAATATGCAATGATATCAGATACAAAATCGACATCAGTCTAACCAGGAGATTATGAAAAGGAACAATAACAAATGTGCACCATGCTAATCATGAACCAACATGAACAAACATGAAAACATACTTATAGAGATAATAGTAAAACTAAATAAGTAAAAATAAAAATAAGAAACTATTTGACTCTCACGTGTAACCAAGTGGATAGCACCGCCCATGGCGTCGCAGCCAGTAAGCCACGCGGAGAGCCTGAAAAAACATATATGAATACATGACAAACCGAGGTATGAGAGCATTCAGTAATTATTGAGTGCACGTTGAACAAGGGCAGTAACAATGAGTGCCTGAGATCGTTCAAGTAGAAGACCATTCTGGGGCTGGGGCTCTCGGGCTTGAGATTGAGGGCGATATCTGATCTTGGGTTGATTCAGGAAGATCTTCAAAAATGCCAAAAGTTTTAAGTAGATCAGCCCCTTGCGTTGGGGTCTTGACTGTGAAAGTCTTCCCATTTTGCGTTACCTGTAATAAGAAGGGGAAGCCCCATTTGTATTTTATGGAATGAGCTCGGAGAACCTTGGTGATATGTGCTTGGTCTCTGCGCTTTTTGAGGGTAGAAGGGGCAAGGTCCTGGAACAGCTGTAACTGGGAGCCCGCATAAGATACCGCCGGTAGACCTCTAGCCGCCAGCATGACTCGCTCTTTGGTGGCATAGTAGTGAAAACGTATAATGACGTCACGTGGCGGTTGTGTCGGGGGCGGTCTAGGGCGTAGGGCCCTGTGGGCACGGTCCAGCTGGAGAAGGGCCTCGGGGACATCCGGCGTCAGTTGTAAAAAAAGGTTCTCCAGATACTCGGGGAGAGAGCTAGAGGACACACTTTCAGGGATGTTACGGACTCGGATATTATTCCGACGATTGCGGTTGTCCATATCCTCTAGTTGTTCTTTGTACGCTTCCATATCTGCCCGAATATCCAAAAGTTCCTGTTCCACCACTGTTTGAAATTGACAGACGTCGTCCACCTTGCGCTCTAGTGTATCTGTGCGGGAGCCCAAGTCGGCTATTTCAGATCTGAACTCCGTTAAAACTGACCTCATTTCTGATTGGATCGTCTTCGTAACGATAGCCACCACGTCCTGAGTGGTCAGTGGGCTGCTGGAGGTGGCAATGTCAGCAGGATCAAAGGATTGATCAGTTGATGGGGAGCTTCGGGTGGAGGAGCCGGACTTCTCCCAAGCACGCAGAACGCTAGCTTTAGGTATCTGAGAGTTCTTGCGGTTCTTTTGCGACATTGTGAAGAAGGCGCTTTGTATCAATGTAGTAGAGTAATGCAATATGTATGGTAGGGCCCCCTGTCACTTCGTGGTCGTTATGCTTAAGGAGCCATGAGCTCTATGTGGCTCCGTGAGCGGGGAGAGAAACTTGGTTTGGTAATAGAGTGTCGGGCACACTTACAGGTCGCTCTTGCGGTGGGAGGGTGGGGTGAGAGCTATCTGAGCACCCGCACTGTGGGACCGCAGCTTTCCTTGCGGTTATCCGCCGGGCTCAGGGCGAGGGGGGTAGCCAGGCGTGTACTAGGTCGGACAGGTCGCTATCCTGTCCCAGAGGCCCGCGGAGACCGCTTATATTTGACGAGGAGGCACCACCACTGCTGGCTAGGTGGAAGCAACAGCGGGAACCAGCAATGAGTGTAGCTCGGGAGTGGGGGCCTTCCCTCCACTGTATGTAGTTGTGGGGGTTCTGGGAGGTGCTGTCGCTGCGTGCAGTCGGGTCCCAAGAGACGCGGGGGACCAGGGATTCAGCGCGGGGAGAGGGTGGAGGCTCAGCGAATCCGTGCCTCCTGAACGCTGGTTTCCCCCAAGTGTCCGGCTTAGGGTGCCGTGTCGTAGGAGGCCCAGGAGTCCTGTGCCGCCGGCCTCAGATAGGGGTGAGAGAGAGGAGTCGCGGGTCCCGCTATAGACTGCGGGCCGCGTAAGGGCTCACCCGACTGGTCTGAGGGCGTCCAGAGGCCACTTTGTCCGTTAGCGGGTAGCGACGGTGGCCGGGGACCTCAGTGGGGTTCGGCAAGATGGCCGCCGCGCGTCTCCCTCGTCTGTCCCGCCGGCCGGAGCCCGTCGTCCACCGGGACGGTAAGCGGGGCTGAGGTATCGCTGGTGTCTCCAGGCAGTTTCCGCGGCTGTGAGGGGTCCAGGGAGCGGCACCAGTGGGCGTTGCGTGGTTTCGTGCCTCCAGGGGTCAGCGTCGGCAGCGTGTAGAGATCGAGGCCCCAGGCTAGGATGAGCGAGTTGGCCGCAATCCGCAGGAGCTCCGTTTTTGCTCCCCGACTCCGCAGCTCACACTCAGACAACGCAGAGGGGGACAGAGGGACTCCAGATACCCCCTGGTATCAAGAAATATGAGGAGAGTGGTAAATTATTAGCAAGTGCTGCAGGAGCTCTCTGCATGCACATCCGCTCTCCTCAGCAGTTAGGCCACGCCCATCGCTAATTTTTTTTTTTTTTTTTTTTTTTTTTTTATTCTTATTCCCCTGGTTCATTGGTGGTATCAGTGGCAGGTCTCCGTCCGCCGCGGGCGGGGATGGGTGCACGCAGCGGGCAGCAGCAGCGGCTACAGCAGAGGGGGGCGGGCGGCGCGCTCACGGACCCGCTCTCCCGTCCCGGCAATCTTCCTCAGCGGCGGCCCGCGGCAGCGTCCGGGGAGCTCGGCCGAGCGTCGGAACAAGCGCCAACAGCAGAGCCGCCCAGGGGGAAGACAAGGCAGGTCCCGTACCTCCGTTCAGCACAGGATCCTCTCCGCGTCACTTCTATTTCTTTGATTTTCAACACAATTACTGTGTTATGTCTGGGGTGAGGTTCACCTGCCAAAGCTTTTAAAGACCTCCCTACAGCATAGCAACCGCAACTAGGGAACATCTGACAAAAGTTGGATTAATGGAAAAAAAAAAACCTTAAAAAAAAAAAAAAAATTCCACTGCACTCGCTAGATCCATAGCCGGTATGTAGATTTTGTTTTGATCTTTATATAATATTACAAATGGAATAAAGTTTGACCAGCTTACAAAGCTTGTCTGTCTTTAGAAATATGATGAGGCAGCCGCTGGTGTCAGATTGTACAGTATACCATAAATGAGTGGGAGAATAAGTAAACTCTGATAGCAGCTTCATCATAATCCTATAGACAGTTATACAGGAATAACATTTGATTATTTTAATTTACAAAACTTTGTCAGGAGCAAATAAAAAATAGACAAGTATTGTATAAGAAATGGACATAGTAGACACAAAGTAGACATCTTAGTGGAGACTGATTTTTTTTTTTTGTCCCCCCCCCCCCCCCCCTCTTTATCTAACAATTAATAAATGCAAAGGGCTGGACAAGAAAGAGGAGGAGGTATGGCAGGCCACATGACAAGAGTGTTTGTGGTCTTACAAAGAGGACTATTATGTGATGCAAAATGTGATGTGGGCATTCATGGTTCCCAGATTATGGAGATCGATGTGTTGTGTATTATGCTAGGCATGTATGTCATACCGATATGTATGACCAATTCTGTTAATTACAATGTCTCACAGGAGCTATAGGTGATTTCCTGTCCACCCTGGCTAACAGATGGCAGCTGCAATAATGTGTTGCATTAATATGTGGCAGGAGGCACATGGTAAACTGAGGGGGAGAAGCAAACATTTATCTGTAGTGCTTTGTTATTAGATCTTTGATGTCTTACCATAAGATAGTGTCTTGGGCATTCCCATCAGATGTATAGGAATGAACCTGTGGTAGCACAGTCTCTGCAACATCTGCCAGAGACATCTGAATTCATCCTATTAAGCATCATAGGAATTTAATAACACAATTAGAGACACTTGTAGATGTTCTTAATTTAGACACACTGAACAATCTTCCATATTACCCCTCCCTCCCAGCCATCATCTTATATCTTGCGAACTCCAGTTTCAGAACATTTGAGGTCTGAGTCTGTTTTTTAGGTGCTACATATAATGTCGACACAATGTAATTTGTTAAAGCCTTTTATAAGCATAAATACTCAAAGGACAATATTTAATATTATGGTGAAGAACATGTTGCTATACTACTGTAACACATTAGAGTGGTGGGATGTGCAGGGAGGTCAGATAGAGTAAGGAAATGCTGGTGATCAGTGCCAAGCTACATGAACATAAATTTTACTTTTAAGGTCCACAGATAATCCAATGCTATACACAGTTCTATCTCTGGATCGGCGGTATCCCGGGATTTTGGACTAAAATTTGTCCGGGAGTGGTGCTTCACTTTATTTTTTTCAATTCCGGGCAGCGTTGACCATCTTCAGCAGGATCAGACGCTGCCCAGCACCCCCTGCCCCTGGCTGTGCACACTGCATAGCGTGATGTGATGTCAGAGGTCACGCTGCGCAGCCTATGGCCTGCCGCGCGGACTGCCCGCAGTAAGTGGACCCACCTTGGCACCATCACAGAGGATGGTAAGTTATTGGGGGGGGGGGGGGGGAGTTTATTTTTAACACCATCAACTCAATCCGGGCATTGAACTTTTTCCCGATTCCAGGGATTAAAAAAAAAATGGCCCGGGATTGGCCTCCCTAGTTGTCACCTACAGGCACACATCTACACTAAGTTAGTTACTCATATAGGATATATAGTACCTTGCTAACGTATTCACCCCCCCCTTGGCATTTTGACCTATTTTATTACCTTACAACCTGTCAACTTTTTTTTATCTGAATTTTATGTGATGGATATGCTCAAAATAGTTGGTGAAGTGAAATGAGAAAAATTTATATAATTTTTTTTCATAAATTAAAAAAAAAAATGAAAATTGGCATGTGCATATGTATTCACCCCCTGTGCTGTGAAGCCCCTCAAAAGCTCTGGAGCAACCAATTACCTTCAGAAGTCACATAATTGGTGAAATGAAGTCCACCTCTGTGCAATCTAAGTGTCACATGATCTGTCAGTATAAACACACCTTTTCTGAAAGGCCCTAGAGGCTGCAACGCCACTAAGCAAGAGGCATCACACCATGAAGACCAAGGAGCTCTCCAAACAAGTCAGGGACAAAGTTGTTGAGAAGTAAAAGTCAGGGTTGGGTTATTAAAAAAAAAAAAAAAAACCCCAAACCTTTGATGATGCCCCGGAGCACCATCAAATCCATCATCTTAAATGGAAGGAACATGGTACCACAACAAACCTGCCAAGAGAGGGCCGGCCACCAAAACTCTAAGACCAGGCAAGGAGGGCATTAATCAGACCAAAGGGTAACCCTGAAGCAGCTGCAGAGTTCAACAGCAGAGACTGGTGTATCTGCGCATGTGACCACGATAAGCCATACACTCCTTGGAGCTGGGCTTTATGGAAGAGTGGCCAGAAAAAAAGCCATCACTTAGTGTTAAAAATAAGAAAGCACGTTTTGAGTTTGCCTAAGGGCTTGTGGACAACTCCCCAAATGTATGGAGGAAGGTCCTCTGGTCAGATGAGACTAAAATTGAACTTTTCGGACACCAAGGAAAACGCTATGTCTGGCGCAAACCCAACACATCCCATTACCCTAAGAACACCATCCCCACAGGGAAATGTGGTGGCAGCATCATGCTGTGGGGATGTTTTTCAGCAGCAGGGACTGGTAAACCGTTTCAAGTCAAGGGAAAGATGGATGGTGCTAAATACAGGGATATACTTGAGCAAAACCTGTTTCAGTCTGCCTGTGATTTGAGACTGGGACAGAGGTTCACCTTCCAGCAGGACAAAGACCCGAAGCACACTGCTAAAGCAGCACTCGAGTGGTTTAAGGAGAAACATTTAAATGTGTTGGAATGGCCTAGTTAAAGCCCAGATCTGAATCCAATTGAGAATCTGTGGTCAGACTTGAAGAATGCTGTTCACAAGTGGAAACCATCCAACATGAAGGAGTTGGAGCAGTTTTGCCACGAGGAATGGGCAAAAATCCCAGTGGCAAGATGTGGCAAGCTCATAGAGACTTATCCAAAGCGACTTGCAGCTATAATTGCCGCAAAAGGTGGCTCTACAAAGTACTGACTTTAGGGGGGTGAATAGTTATGCATGCTGAAGTTTTGTTATTTTGTCCTACAGTATTTGTTGTTTGCTTCACAATAAAAATAAAAAACATCTTCAAAGTTGTAGCTATGTTCTGTGAATAAATTAATGCAAACCTTCAAACAATCCATTTTAATTCCAGGTTGTGAGGCAACAAAACATGAAAAATGCAAAGGGGGTGAATACTTTAGCAAAGCACTGTAGGTGATAATGAAAATAGTTCTTTCTGCCCAGGGACGGATCTAGACTTTTCTTTTAGGGGGTGGTGGTTTATTTATTCCTGACTCCTCCCCTACTCATTACTCCTCCCACTTCCCATACCAACTGTCCATTAATGCTCTAAAGAGCATATAAAGCATTTCCAGCATGCACATGTGCTTCTTATGTAGCACACACAACCAGGCACATGTAACTACTAACACACCGATGGGCGGCACACACTGCCCAAGGTGGGGGTAATGGCATGTGATGATGGGGCTAGGGGGCCCCAGGGACACGGAGGATGGGGAGGGATGTCAGTGCAGCCAGCCACACACCATCACCTGGCAGCAGCCCCCACCTCATGTAAGTGGGCGTGGCTATGACTGTTAGGGGGGGGCCGTTCGCCCCGTTCGCCCCCCCCTGGATCCGGCCCTGTTTCTGCCTCAACTAGACCCATCTCTCACATCCATGAAAAGCTTGTGTCTGGCTATAGCTCTAGTGACAAATATCTTCCCTTCTCTGTGCAGTTGTTGCCTACTCAGGGGAAGGTGTTGTCTCAGCAGTAACCCTGCAAGAATGAATGCTTGCCATTTAAACTGTTAAAGGGAGAAGTACAGTAGCACTGTGTTATTTATGCCTGGCAGCACTCACTGTGAAATTGTGTGTAATAAAGAACTCTTTATTACAAAATTTGCTTCTAGCGCTGTAAATTCCTTCTGCCTTTATAATGGTGTTAAGCTATCATGTGACTACTGTGTGAAACATGGGCCAAACTGGAATACAAGGTTTGCGCAAGAACTTAAGAATTGGGGACCAGTTAGTTATGAGATACTGCAGGATTTTCACCAGAAGTTAACATGTGGACAAGAGTGTAGCAACATAGAACATTGCAGTAAGTAAGTGTATAGTAATAGCATGCACTTGATGCAGATCTAAAAGGAGTGCTGAGCCTAACAATGGTCACTGCAGTACTCTGTGGGAGGGCATCATAAGAAATCACCTTGTCTAATATGTTACTGGAATTAACGGCTGAATTCTGACATCCAAATGTTTTTTTAAGTAATTGGTAATTGTATTTTGTATGTTTTACTTTATATCAAAATCAATGAATAGATTATTCAGTTGAAGGTGGTCAGCTCCTCACATTTAGAGATCTATTCTTTACTTTTAGAGTTTGACTGGATCATTTTGACCATGTCAAATATATTTAAAAAAATGTTGTATGTTTAATGAGCTTATTTGGTCCCATTCGCATACAACACATTGTAAAATAAATACACTCAGGCCCCCACCCCATCTGAGGATCTTCTCATTCTCCTTGAAATTATATCCTAATTAGCAGAAACAAAAACTAACAAACTGTGCTATTTATATTAATTTGGTAAATAAGGCAGAACATTTCCATTAAGAACACGTTGATTTGGTTGGAAGGCTAAAGGCTGGCCCCTGTGTGATAACGGCTTTCTTATTGTGCTTCTAATAACTTTTTGTTTATTTTTGTGTGTAATTTAACTCCTTGTTGTGAGAGGAGTCATGCATGCATTAGTGTTTAGTTGGTAGGACTATTTTTTTTCTTTTCCCAAATTGGAACACTAGATTTAAATTAGAAATAGCAAACAAAGGAGGATACACTGTATACTTACAATTACCGTGAAAAGCAATGGAGAATTAACATAAGGAATATGGCCCCCCTGATTAGTTTAATAGCTAGAGAGCCCTGGGTTGCAGTATTGTTCAGTTGCCCTGCTATAGTGTAGATAGTATTGGAAAGGCTGACCTATTTAATGCAGAAGTCCAATTGGTTCTAGGATACCTTAGAAGCTCTCCAACTAAGTGCGACATGGAGACTTGTACAAGTATGCTGGTGTTGTGTTTGGTCTCCTTAGTTTTGCACTCCTGGAGGCAAGAAACAGGAGTCAGGATGAAGAAGTATTTTTCTTCTCATGTGTCGTTCATATCCTATTCCCTTTAGCACTGTATACAGTACCTATAGTTTACTATTTTATACACTGTCATAGTATGAAGCAGACTAATCCACTCTCTTGGAACATTCGGTGGACTCCGTTTTGGAGAGTCCCATGGACTCCCAGCACTCTTCCACATCTCACCTACTTCCTAATGAAGTGGGTGGGATGGGGAGCATGATGATGTGATTCTCTGTGAGTAACTTCACACCATTATAGCCCCACCCACTGTTTAATGCTGTGAATAATGCTGATGTCTCCTTGTCCATTTAGGCAGTATCCAAGTAGCCAATGTACCAAAATGGCTGCTGTCTTGAGTCATTTTAGATGATTTCAATCGGGGGGGCAGATATATTAAGCCTAGAGAAGGGATAAAGCAGTGGTAAGTGCAAGGTGATAACACAGCAGCCAATAATTACGGATTTGAAAAATGAGAGGAGCTGATGGGCATTATCACCTTGCGCTTATCACTGCTTTATCACTTCTTCAGGTTTAATACATCTGCCGCAGGGTTGGTGGGAATAAAACTACTTTTTTTTGTTTAAAACCATTTTTTTTGCATCAATGTTTTAATGGAAAAAAACAATAATAATGCTTATTATATTAGATTAAACATATTAAAACATACAAAATACACTCAGATATAGATGAAATTGAAAATAAAAATAACGAGTTCATCTTAAGCATTAGTCCTACTTATTTCTAATTACATAAATCTAAATAGTAACATAAAATGGAAAGTGCAAAAGCACTTTTCAGGGAAACACTCATACACGCACACTTGGTTAAGTATTAATACTGGGCACGTCACTGATATTAAACACTTTTTTTTTAGTATAATAGTTGGTGACTCGGGGTGGTGGTGGTGGGGGGGGGGGGGGGAGATGTATTATACCAAGGCGAAGCAGAAATGTAGATCGGCACCCTCCACAGCCAGGGAGAGTGCTGTCCCTGCTGTGGAGATGGGACATTGACACCTGCAGCTGTCAAAATTGATAGCTGCAGGTGCCTGATCTTACATTGCCCTGCATATCGGTGTGCTATCTAAAGGATAGAAGTGCCGATACTGATGCACCCCTGTCACTGGGCACACACTGCCGCATTAATACGTGCGCTGATACCACTCAACCCCCATAACACACTTTCATGCATTATCAATTTGTGGTCCATTTATGTAATTTTTTACATAGTGATTTTGTTTCATTTTTAGAAATGAACGTTTTGGTGGAATCTCATTGACTATACAATAGAGAGAAATACAAAATGTCATTCTGTGCCTACCATATTGAAAAGTGCAATAGGCTAACGCATCTAAACAAAATGTTACTAACTAGCTTTTTGCTAGAAAGAACATACGTTTTATTTAAAAGAAGAAACTGGAAATTCAGAACCTGAATGTAAGAGTTTAGCATCCAAAAATCTTAAAATCTACTGTATTCTACAGTCTGATGTGCTTGAGTTCATCATTGGCGACGGAATCTCTAATGGAAAAACAATAAACATTTACTCCCTCGTTGATTAAATTTTCTGTACGGTACATTCATTTTTCATAATATACAATAAGACAAATTAAAAGCTTGTGTGTGCGCATGGGTATGTATAATATGAAGGTCATCCTGCCTCTGCCCTGAATCCCAGCGATTTACTGCAGCCAGGGGCCATATTTCTAGTGTGCCACAATTTATTTTATGAAGTAATTTATTTTATTTATTTTTTCAGCTCTGGCAAGACACAAAAGTTGCATATTTCATAGAGGTGTCAGTAAAAGTGCTCTGTTTCAAGGTTTTATGAGAGGATTATTTACTGAAGCAGCAGAATTCACAGCTAGTGTCAGACAGAAGTGTGAGGACAGGACAAGTGTGGTTCATCACTATAACTTCTCTTCTACCGTTCTTGACCAAGTTGGAAATGAATGGTCTTGCTGCAAATCAGAGCAGGGCAGTAATAGATGCTACCAAAGGATGACATCTGGTTTGGCGACTGAATTTATTTGCAATTCTTTTAGCTGCTGTCCTACTGTGGTTTTTTTTTTTTTCTTTTTGTTTTTACTTACACAACATGGCTACTCTGACCAGCTGAGGTTTGTAACATAAATCCCTAGTGTTTGAATTGTCATCATATTACAGGATTTGGCTAGCTATACAGTTTGGTTTGATGATTGTCTACATAATTTACGTTAATAGCATTTTAGTCGACATAAAGTAATTTGCCTTATCATTTAATTAAGTATATCTACAAGATGAGATCATTGGTTAGGTATCTCTGCAGACCAGTAATGGGGAGTTGGATACACCTTGCGGGCTTGAACATTAATATTCATCCCAGTAAAACATTAACACCACATGTAACCCCTTACTTACTCCTCAGACCCCCCTCTATGGCCACTCACCCAGAATACACCTACATACTGTATGCCCATTATAGCCTATTTTATGCAAAGCATCGCTAATCTCTCCTCCCACTAAGGAAATAACTGGTTACATGAAGGCATACCTTTTTATTTACATATTTCCTCCTTACCAGCAAGTGATGAGTGAATGTACAAGCACTGAGGTCAATTGTCACAATGAATAGCATTGCAAATAAGGGAGTATAATTATTGTATTAAACAATTGTGTAAATAAAATCTGTATAAAAATTGTTTTAACTTGATTGAACGGTCTCTAAAGAGATATAGTTTGCCATCTCTTTAGAGACCTGTATTTATTTAAGATGTTATGTGAGAGGTCAGCTAACTGCGTGACAAGACAGCGCATACGGCACTTTACAACTTGGTTTGAAAATGCAGAAAATCCCTCAGTCTTGTAGACCTGTAATAATAATATTCATGAATAGAAAGGATGTCATGCATTTTCTCTTGCAGCAAGGCTGGGGAGCACTGGACCATGCAGGCTGGTGCTGGCACTTAAATTAAACTGTAGCTTCAAAAGTAAGCTTCTCTCTACTGCCACCCCACAAATCCAGTGTTCTTTAGGTGCCTAGCGAGCAGGGCACAGTTTAGAGGGCTCCTCCAAGGCTTTGTATGGTTTTATTTTTTAATACTTTTCTTAAAATTTTTAGGGCAGTATCCAATTACCCGTGGTCATTGCCCACGAGTAATTGTCATACTGGGGGTTATCCAATTAGCCCCTATGAGCTGCGGCTTATCAGGGATTTCATTTTACCTGCCTCAGGCAGGTGAAACCAGACCCGTTTTTGTACAAAAATATGGCCTCTTTTTTTTTTTTTTTTAGCGAAAACCCACAGGTTTCACTGAACCTGTGTGGGTTTTTTTTATGAGGATTTTTTTCTTATACAGACGACCAAATTGGATATCCTGGAAAAATATATTTATATTGGTGGATCATTGTGATAAATCACCAAAAAAAACCTTCAGTTTTTTGCTCCCGATGTTTTACCATGGGTAATTGGATACCCCCCTTAGTGAAATGTCTTTGCATTGCTTATAGCAGCACACAGTATGAGTGCAGCAGCTGCGCGGAATTTGTTCAACTTGCCCGGATACAGCTGCGGGGGGCTTGGTGCGCTCAGCGGGGACTCCCTACAGCACTCCGGTCTCCATTGGGACTATTGCATGCTGTCACCCTTTTGGAGGATGCCGGTGTTTGGTGCGGTACCGGATGGCTGCCACTATTTTGCCGGGTTATTTTGTGGCGGCTTCACTCTCATGCAAGGAGGCGAATCGTGCACGCTACAGGCTGCCCAGGTAAGTTGGGCTCGACAAGTGCTTTCCCCAACAAGAGCAGAGGAAGTTCCTTCGGTTTGGGGCGAGCGAATGTAGGGGGTGCTGCACTCTACCTCCTGCAGCTACGAGTCCTGCTTACAGTAGTGGAAGCCACAGATGCTGTTGCTCTGCTGGGAATGCTACATACTCTTGCACTTTAGGAACAGCACCTCCTATCCCCTGCAGCACCTGTGTGGGTTCTTACAAGGCTAAGTACTTTTATTGTGTTGACTGCCTATGTAAAACTTATTATTTACTGTCTGGTAAAAGTGTTACACACCTGCTGCTGTTCCTTACAAACCACTGGCAACAGCAGGGATCTTACTGTATTATAGCACCACTAAGTTTTGTAGTGGTACTAAGGCAATGAATTTCATTAGTGCACAGTGTAAAGTACAGTTGCCTTGTGAACACTGGGAATTGGGGGGCCTTGTGTGTATAGGACCCAGTGACGCGTAGGCATCGGGTGGATGCTGCATCAACCATGGTGGAACCTGCGTGGGCGCAGTCTTTGGGCACTTCAGTGTCCTGCCTGGTAAAGCTGGTTGCGCTTCATGGCAATTCCCTAATCTTAGACGCAGGCTTTTTTCCACTCTAAAGGGTTAAGTTCCCAGCCACGGGAATGTCCCGCCCTGGCTCCGTGCTATGCAGAGTATGGTGTAGGAGTTTGCAGTAGTTTCCTACCCACAGTACAGATGGTGTAGTGGTTAGTATTGCTGCCTCACAGCACTGAGGATTCATGGGTACACTCATTTGGAATACTTTTTTAAAAATCATCAGCTGCAAGACATGCATGAGGAGAGTGGATTTGTGTAAGTGGCTTTCTCTTTCAAGAGCTCTGTTTAAAGTTTGGAATTTGCGTAAGGAGGAGGATGGACTTGTGGAGACTAGCGTCGTCCTGAAGGGTGAGAACCTACAGTCGTCTTCAACTCTTCAACTTTTTTTTTTATATATATATATAGTTTAAAAAGTTTTTTTTTTAATATTATATTATGCACATCTGCGAATCTCCTCGTCAAAAACTGGGGGACACAGTGGGGTGGTTCGGCCGCATGTGATCTGACCATTCTTAGCAGATTCTCATTGGCTGGCTGTCCCAAACGTGATCGTCTCGCACCAGATTCTAAATAAGATGCTCCTTTTGACTTGAAAGCTGGTCCGTGAGGCGGGATTAATTGGTGGACTGTGCCAATGTTAAACTGCATTGCAGCCAGAAAACAATGCGTCGGGTTCCATCCCAGTGCCGCCACCGATTGATTGGGGTCCCCAGAGGGGATACATCTTCACACAATGCCGTTGCTGGTCCAGCACTGGGATTCCATACTCTATCCCAGCATTGGTACATTCATGCAGTTTTTTAGTGCCCCACTTTGAGCATTAGCTTTATGAGCATTTTCTTCTTGACACACTGTTATATATTACAAACCTGCAAACTGTACTGTAAACTATTCCAAGCAGTAATCACTGTCACAGCTAGCAAAATATTGTATAGGGCTAGTAGTGTGTGGATATGTACCTTGGCCTTTTACTGTGTGTCAGTGTTTAGTGTTGGTGTTTTTGAGCGGTTAGCAGACACTGCAGCAGTGGTAGCAACTCACTAGTATAATTAAATGTCTTTTTATTGATCTGAAACTCAAGGTTGCTTCTCTTCCAGCAGAACAAAATGGGTTTAACCCTTTTCACAGCCACAGAGGTCCATAGTTCAGCATTGAGGTTTGCTGGGTCTATTAAGTAAATAATAAAGGACATACAAAAGTGCATTTCACTCTAGTTTCCGGGGCCATAAAACCCATTGTGAACTATACCCATAAAAGAGATCATCAGCAAGGGGACCCATGTATATAAAGCTGCATCATTTGGTCCAAATTAGATTCCATGAAAATTAGTAAATAATTTCCCATAAGTGACACTGTAAAAAAAAAATTGTAGCTGTGTCTTGAGTTTTCAGCATAGGTTGGCCAGTTAAATTATTATTATTGTAGCTCTCTCTCATGGGTTACCTTAAAATAACAGTCTTTTAAGTTGACGTTGAGGGGAATTTTCGACTAGAAATTTCCTTTACAAAATGGTTGTGGACTTGTCTTGTCATATGCGTATACCTCCCAACTTCTGGATCCTGAAGGTTGGGACTTTTGTGTGCTGGAAAGTGGCGCTGCCTCAGATGGGAGGGGGTACGGCCTCAGGGCTCGGTCTTGTTTTATGCATTTGGGGACGTGTACAGTGCTCCCAGAGCAGCTGTGCAGCTCCAGGCTCACCTGGGACAGTTAAGAGACATGCGTACGTGACAACTATATTTTTGTGAGATTGTGTTGGATATAACAAAGAAAATGTTTATCTTCTACTAAAAAATAAGCCTAGTTAGGACCTTTGATATTACATCCATTTTTTTTTCCCTTTATCGTGGTAGTTTTGACAAAAATTTATACATTAAAACTTGTAGAAATGTCCCGTAAGTGACTGTGGAATGGCCTATATGCATGTGACAATTGGCCAGTCTACTTGAATAACTGCATGGGATTTCTGGAAGTAAGAAATATGTACACTGTACACCCTGTCGCTCCCCTGCTCTAAACACAAACAATGAGCACGGTTCTGGTGAGCTTTCTATGTTTCTGTCTGCAGCCTGTTTACTTGTTTGTAGAGAAGCGGCATGAACAGTTCAATTCCTTGTAGGCGTGATTGACCCATATTTAGGAATCGCTTTTTTTTCCCCTGACTTTTGATAAAAGCTGAATATGGCACTTATGCTAAGAAAATCATTAAAACATACTATTTTCTGCCATTAAGTGGGGCTGGGGAATCAAAATGAATTTTTAGATGTAATAATAAATATGAAGTTATTTATTTTTGTCATCTGTCATTCATATGTCATTTTGTTGAACAGATGTTTATGCCTTGTCTCAGCCTTTCATGTAGTTGTAACATAAATACATTCAGAGCAAAAATTATAATTGCTTAACACTGTGATCTTAATTGTAAACCTTTGGAGTTAATGTGTATTGCTTGTTTACAACTTGCTTTTGCTAGAAAGATAGAATATATATTATCTATATATATTATAACAGAGCTCAGCACTCACCATAGTAAGCTCACTCACCTTATTACATAAATAATGGGGACTTTAGTTTATGAATTGTACAATGCATTTAAGCTTGCAACCCAACATCAATGGGTCCCATTTCACTGCAAGTCCTACTCTATCACCCAGATTCCTCAGAACCTGGCAACTGCCATCACATCAGAGTCAAAGGAGATTAATAAAATATAGCCTGTTTTGTTTGCAAGCCTGCATATAGAATAGTTGCACCAAAATGGCTATTCAAACAGCAGTCTGGTCACATAAACAGGGTTCAAATACCTCACAATATTTTATCTGTTTTGATGTCAAATTGATATTTCTATAATAGCTGGGCGCTTTCAAAAACATAGCAATATACATGAACTCTGTTCTGGATTGCTGTGATTTGTGGGCATCTAAGATGTGTCCTCATACACCAAGCCTAAATACACCATGCAGCACATAATGCCTGACCCGACTGAATGTGCATCTTAGCCGCAATGTGGTGCAGTAAGAAATGCTTCACAAGACTGCACTGATTCATTTGATATAGAACACTTCATGAGACTGCACGGATTTCCTATGTGGCGCTTGTATATCTTTGTGCCACTGAGTCTGAATGTGTATATCAGGCATTCCCAACCACGGTCCTCAAGGCACACCAACAGTGCAGGTTTTAGTGATATCCAAATAACTGAGCTACTAATTAAGTCACCTGTGCTGAAGCCTGGATATCACTAAAACCTGCACTGTTAGTGTGCCTTGAGGACCTGGTGTATATGAAGCACACCAGACCTTTGAACAAAAGCTGCATCGTACCAGTTGTATACAGATTTAAGACTCAGTCACACATCAAATTAATCAGTACAGTCTCATGAAGTGGTTTTATAGTATTGGGACTAAGACGCACATTTGCGCACAAAAAAAGACACAAAGAAGACTGTCGAGTCACCTGGAACATGGCATGCCCAAGAAGGGATGTTTGGCACAACTGCAGCAATAATGTATGAAGACAGATCTGTAAATTAAATATCTAACCAATCACACCTATCAGAGCAGTCTTGTTTGTAATAATTTTATGCAATAGCTAAAAATATAGTGATTTAATGTGAATATATCATATTTCATGTGGCTCTTACACAGGAGAAATGATGTATAGTTGGTTGATCTGAGGTTAAAATTGTAGCAATCGCAGTTCTGACTGTACTATACTGTAGCACTAGTTAGGGTGATAAAGTTTTTGGCTCTGACTATAGTCAGAGTGCCAAAAAGGACACCTGTCGGGGGTTCCTGACAACATGTATAAAGATGGTGTCCCATCACTTGTATGATAGTGTTGGTTGTTATAATATCCCTTTAATCGGGGATACATGTGAAGTACTATACAAATCAGCCACAAAACTTGTGTATCTCATATGTGTTATTAAAGGGATATTATAACAATCCTATTGTATGATTAATGTAAGAGACAAGTTATGTTAAACCAGTTGTCTTGGGAGAAAAGGGAAAATGAAATGTTTTAATAAAGTAGGTTGGATTTTTGAAAGAAAAATGGACACTTTTTCCACCTTGCACATATCCAGTGAGATTGATTTTTCAAGGGTGCTTTATGAAATTGCCATGTGGGCGTGCTCATGCAAAGAGCTATAAATAGTTTAAATCCATGTGACTACATATTTTGCAATTTCTTAATTGTCCATTTTTAAAGTTTCATATACTTTCTGTGTATATCATGCTTACAGAAAAATAGAAGTTGGCGCGCTCGTTTTTCTTGCAACACGAATGTACAGAACAGTCTGGGCAAAATCTTTCCATTGATCTTTCTTTCCAGTGGCATAATCACAATCCAGAAATGTCACAGCTGGGAAATTGGTTTTTCTTCTATTGACAAGTCTTAAAAGCAATCTTTTCCCTTTTTTCATGTTGTTGCTGCGATCAGTGATTGATGTGCTACAGAGAGAGTGAGTACCACTGGTTTTTGTTAAATTTAAAAGCCTAAAGGCGTCTCTGCCACCTAGGAATGACGTTGTGGGGAATGGTGTCATGTGTTTAAACTCTTAGGTATTAAAGTGGGCACTTTTGCTTTGAAACATGAAGATGTTGAAACCCCATAAATGCAATTACAGTATATCAAAGTATAAGGAATAAACGTAAAATATGTCAAAGTGAGATGTAATCCACGGTTGTTGAATTCACAAAACCATTTTCAGGGACACATTGCTGCGTGGCTTATATGTTTTACTCCTAGTTCGATCGTTGGTAGGGAACTTCATGTTATTAAAATGGAAGCTGCAATTGCCAATATCCATAAGTGTGCAAATGGAGCATTTATCTTAGGATCACTGGAGCTGGCGTCCAGCTTTCACAGACTCACAAATGATCTAGTCACTGTTGATTTACCATTGTTGTCACTTTCATGCTTATTAGTGCTGTATGTATGTATTTTACTATGTGTGCTCCCTCTTCAAATATTTCTGCTTGGCACTCCTAAATCTCATTGCAGCAACTTGTGTAATTGTGACCTATTCAGTTGATGTGATCAAATACTGATTAGAATTATTTTCTTTTTCATCCACTAGGGGTCACTGGAGTACTCTTGGGATATGGACGGCTTCCACAGGAAGTAGGCACTGAATAAATTAATTTTGGAACTATACCTTCCCTCCATATCCCTGAGTACCTCAGTGTTTTTTCTGTGCTCGACACAGTTAGTAGGCTTGTGGCTTTGCTGCCACAGAGGTCCACATTTCATTGGATTTTTTTCTAAGTTTTTCTTTTTTCAACGATTTACCACATCCCTTCCCCCCTTCCAATAGGCGTGGGTCCGGGATAAGTGAAGGCTGCTTTAGCAGCTGTGGGTGTCGGACCTCTCTAAAAAGAGCTCCCTCACTACCACCTGCAGGACTAAAACCTGCAGTAAAGGCTGGACGGAACTTACAGAGAAGCCCCGTCATAGCCCTCACCACAGGGTCCAGGTATGTTGAACGGGGCGGTCAGCTCACGCTGCCGCCCCACTGTGTGGGATACTGTGTGTGTGTGTGTGTGGCCCAGGCCCTCGATGCCGCTTCGGGCTCCCTCTCCACCATAGCCCGGCTCCGTGTATAGAGAACGGTATACGGAGCATGGGGGGGGGACACAAATGAGAGTCAAAAGGCAGGTTTCTTAGCCTAGTGAGTAACTTTGCTGCCACAGTGATGTTCCCTGCACACAGAAATGTCAGGGTCACTGGATAAAATCTCATGATTCAACTCTTATTGATAAGGGAATACAGCAGCGCTGCATATGTATTACAAAAGGCTATGAAGTCTTTGTTAAAACAAGATTAACCATGTTTCCTGTTGTATTTCCAGAATTTCCTGTGTTACATCTCTCCTCCATTGAAGGCGCAGGGGTGTTAAGGGGAATTTGGGAGCAGGCATATGGCTGGCGTGCACTGCACTTGGCCAGATATATATTTATAGAGACACCTTAGTGCTATTTACTGAGTCGTGCAAGTTGTCTGTCTTTGTTTTTGTTTTGAGTATTGTCCGTCTGCATGAGTAAGACACCAGCAATTACTAATAAGCAGTTTCCCTGCCATGTCTAAAACATGGATATACATAATTATTTATATCATAACTGTTTATAATGATATTATCCTAAAGATTGCAAATCTGAATCATGGTTGTGGCAGCCAAATACTGGCTTTGTTCATTTGTTGTAAAGTAAGATATGTTATAACAATTGGTCAGCACATGGTGCTTATAAAACAGTATCTGTGGAGCCGTGTGAGTTCACTCACCTGCAGCAGCTTTGGCTTAATTCACTTGGCCACACCACACTGGATACGCCCAATCTCATCTGATTTTGGAAGCTAAGCAGTGTTGGGCCTGATTAGCCACCTGGGAGTACAAGGTGCTGTAGGTATTTTTATTCTACAGCCACACCACACTGGATACGCCCAAACTCATCTGAGCTTGGAAGCTAAGCAGGGTTGCATACTGTTTTGCCATCTGGGGGAAACTGGTGATCCAACTAGATTGCATACTAATACATGCTAGTTTAAACTGTTAAAAATAGCTCAGTTTGGCCTTACACTATCAGTATAAACCTACCATAGGTTTTACAGTCAGGATAGCTCTCCAGAGCGCGCTCCCGGCGCCGGCCACTAGAAGGGCCCAATAACTAAGCTGTGGTCAAGCAGCAGTCATCTCAGGTTTCAAGCCTGTGCGAGGTCACATTTAGTTTCAGACTTGTAAAAATGTGTTATACCTGTGTATCAGGGAGACTCTGTAGCCTACTGGTTAGGCTTCCCGCCAACAGTGTAGATGCTGCTTGCAGGGTCATTGGTTCGAATCCTTGGTTCAACTACTATCTATACACCAGATAGTGTTAACAGTCTCAGTACATAATTGGCCATGGGTTTCCTCAGTGAGTACATTGGAAATGCTTCCATATGGCTTAGCATACATGTGTTTGTGGATGATGGTTGTATCCTCAATTGGATGTTGCACTGTTTGATATTATTATAAAAAAATGTATGTGTGTGTGTGTGTATATATATATATATATATATATATATATATATATATATAATATGCTGACATTAAAAGTCTATTTTGCAGTAAGCAAGAATAATTGGTCAGCACTCAGTGCTTATTAACACTATCTGTTGAGCACTGCAAACATGGCCACACCGCAGCAGCTTTGCTTATTGTTTTTACAGGTGGCTCTGTAGCCAAGTGGTTAGGCTTTCCGGCCACAGTGAACATTGTGTTTGCATGGACACTGGTTCAGATCCTGGTTTAACAGGTGTTTAAAAAAAAAAAAAAAAACCATGGTAGGACAATTTTTTCTTTTAATGTTACTTCCTGGTTCTTTCTCGGAAGTTGCTGCCCTACAACACTTAGACTCTGGAGGAGCGGAGTGTTAGGAGTTTAATTTATTAATTGTTTTTGTACAGCATGACTCTACAGGAAGATTCACTATTGCTGGTAACCACATGCACGGTAATGCAGGTTTATACACACGTTACTTCCGTGGTGTACTTACTGGTTGGAGTACATGATCTCTTGCACTTACATGTGCAGCAGAGTACTGCAATGGAAGCATGCTGGGCCCATAACCCAGAGGTAGGCAGATTGAAACTATCCTCTGCTATATGCATTTATGCATAATCAAACAAGCAGCTTCGCTGCAAAGTCGGTCACACAGTGTGTCGGACAAATACGAATCTGGGCCAGTGGCGCAATGTATAACGCATCTGACTATGCATAACAAGATTGTAGGTTCGTCTCCTACCTGGCTCGTTTAAGTTGCCGTGATCGTATAGTGGTTAGTACTCTGCGTAAAGACTGCACAGACAGTTTCAGTTACATTGTTGCGGTCGATTTGCCGCCAGCCCTCATAGCACCAGGCCAGTACGTCAGGTTCTCAGCGAAGGCTGAACAATTTCCAATCAGAGACAATTGCATTTATTGGGTGTTTTACTACATATCGGAGTATACCCTACACAGCAGTAGGGCTGTTGCTTCGCCCTGCTTTGGTAAGGGTTTGAGGTAACAAGGCTGTAGTGGCAGGGCATTCCAGTTCAGGTTTGCCCTAAATAAAGACCACCTTACACTTCTTGCTGCCTACAGCTTCTTTGGACGTTGGCAGTTGGTTCTTGCGTTTTCAGCTTCGCTAGTAGCGCATAACGTCCACTTTGGCTACGTTCCTAACAGGCGGAGTCGGATTCCAAACGAGATAGATCGCAGACCAAGTGGGGAGGAAAATCTGATTTCCTACCATTGTCTACGCGAATTCCTGAATGATTCCGTCTCAACGACTTCATTCCTAGGTATGATTCTCAATACGGTAAATCAAAGAATTTACATACCCGAACAGAAAGTACAGGTCATTCGTCATCTGGTACAATTAGTGCTCAAGCCACGCACAGTCTCGGTTCACTTGTGCATTCGCCTATTAGACAATGGTGGCGGCTTTCGAAGCGCTTCAGTTCGGAGGACTTCACTCACGTCCTTTTCAATTGGATGTGTTCGCACAGTGGTCGGGCTCGCATCTGCAGATTTACTGCAGAAGTGAGGTTGTCTCCAAAGGCCAGAGAGTCTCTACTCTGGTGGCTCAAAGTACAGAATCTAACCGCAGGGAAACGGTTCGGTGCCTGGAATTGGATAATTCTCACGGCGGACGCAAGTCTCAGAGGTTGGGGAGCTGTAGTTCAAAATTATCAGCTCCAGGGTCTCTGGGCGGATCACGAAAGATTGCTGTCTATAAATGTCCTGGAACTCCGGGCAATTTACAATGCGCTACTATAAGCAGTGCACAGGCTGCAGGCTCAGGCTGTTCAGGTGCAGTCAGACAATGCGACAGCAGTCGCATACATCAACAAACAAGGAGGAACGAAAAACCGTATGGCAATGCGGGAGGTACAGATGTGTCCACGTGCATCTTTGCTGTGTCCCGTCATGTATGGCACGGTTTTGCATGCTATATACTCAGAGATTTAGTCATGTCTTGTGGGTTTTTTTTCTTAATTTGCTGCCTTAATATGTTACTTTATACATATTCTTTTATGGCAAACAAAAATTTTAAAATTCATCCACTCACTTCTCATGAAAAACAGTTTAGCTGTGTTTTGCATGTTGTGCCAAATTTGTAAAAAAAAAAAAAAAGCAAAGATGTAAGCAGTTACATCTGTAGCTTGAATCCTCTATTGGGCCGAGTATCACCAAATGATATTGTCGGCAGTAGTCATTCCGGGAGTGGACAACTGGGAGGTGGATTATCTCAGCCGTCTGAATTTTCATCCAGGAGAATGGGCATTAAATCGAGAAGTATTTCACATGCTGGTCCAGAAGTGGAGTTACCCGCAGGTGGACCTGATGGCATCTCGCCACAATCATCAAACGCCCTAGGTCGTGTCCAGAACGAGAGATCCAAAGGCAGTGGCGGTGGATGCTCTCACAATCGCGTGGCCATACAGTCTCGCATATCTATTTCCACCGTTTCCGCTGCTCCCTCTGTGGCTAAAACGGATCAAAGGAGAGTCCGTCACAGTTATACTAGTGGCGCCTCTTTGGCCTCGGAGAGCTTGGTTCTCGGATCTCCGCGGTCTACTCGCAGTCGGTCTTTGGCCGCTCCCACTACGTTCTGACCTGTTACAGCAGGGTCCGTTCCTTTTACCTGATTTAGCGCGGCCGCGTTTGACGGGGTGGCTGTTGAGACAGCCCTCTTAAGAAGAGAGGGCATTCCAGAATCGGGTATTCCAACCATGTTACGAGCTAGGAAGCCGGTTACGGCAGCTCATTATTACAGAATTTGGCGTGCCTAGGTTAGATAGAGGTCTGAGTTTATCCACACTAAAAGTGCGGATATCGGCGTTGTCCATTTATTTTCATAGTAGATTGGCCCTATTGCCGTCGGTTCATACCTTTTATGCAGGGTGTCCTCAGAGTTCAGCCTCCATTCACTCTACCTACTGCGCCATAAGACTTGAATCTGGTTTTTAGATTTCTTAGTCTTTTTATTATGAACCCTTACAACAAGTGGATATTAAATTTCTCACTTGGGAAAATAATGTTTCTTTTAGCCTTAGCGTCAGCAAGGCGTGTTTCAGATTGGGTGCTTTGTCGTGCAAACCACCGTATTTAGTGTTTCATGATGACAGAGCAGAATTCCGAGCGAATTCTGCTTTTCTACCAAAGGTAGTGTCATCTTTTCACATCAATCAACCAATAGTAGTTCCTATGTTAACAGGAGACTCTGGTAGGTTGGATGTGGTACGCGCTTTATGCATTTATGTATCCCGAACGTCGACCGTTCGTAAGACGGATACGTTGTTTGCTCTCTATGATGCTGCCAAGATGGGTTGGCCAGCTTCTAGGCAGACCTTATCCAGTTGGATTAAAGTGACCATACGTCAGGCTTACCTTCATGCTAGGTTACAGCCGCCTACATCGATAACAGCCCATTCCACACGTGCTGTGGGAACATCATGGTCAGCGAGTCGTGGAGCTTCTACGACACAGCTTTGCCGGGCGGCTACATGGTCTTTGGTGCACACGTTTGTGCGCCTCTACAAGTTTGATACGTTTGCGGCATCAGCATCTAGCTTTGGCCGCCTAGTGTTACAGGTGCCAAACAGCTCTCCCGCCCGCGGGGGAAACTTTGGTACGTCCCAAGAGTACTCCAGTGACCCCTAGTGGATGAAAAAGAAAATAGGATTTTGGTACTTACCAGGTAAATCCTTTTCTTTGAATCCATAGGGGGCACTGGACGCCCACCCAGAGCAGTTTACCTGGTTTGGGGTAGGTTCAGTAGATCTTATGGTAACACACTTTCACCGACTGGTTCAGATTAACAAGTTATGGTGTCAACTGTTTAGTTGTCAGTAATGTTGGGTCAACTTTATTGTTGTCCGTTATGTTATATGTAATGCTCCATTGTCAACCTCTCTATCGCTCCTGTTCGGCTCAGTAAAAAACACTGAGGTACTCAGGGATATGGAGGGGAGGTATAGTTCCAAAATTAATTTATTCAGTGCCTACTTCCTGTGGAAGCCGTCCATATCCCAAGAGTACTCCAGTGCCCCCTATGGATTCAAAGAAAAGGATTTACCTGGTAAGTACCAAAATCCTATTTTTTCCCTCTCCTTTAACTCTATTCTGTATATTCTGCCTGTGCTACTGGAGCTGTATCCTTTTCCTTACAGGATAAAGATTCATTGCCCTACTATAACTATGACCAGGACAATAGCTCTTGCTATGTCATGTTTGGTTTGAGCATTAGAATCTGACATTATCGATTGTCCTTGCTTCCCGGAACACAGCTGTCATTGTAGGATATGAGTTGTTTTCCAGGCCAGTAGGACAAAGTAAGGTTTAGAAGGTAGAAACTTGGATTAGCCTGCACCTTTTTCATGGTGGTGATCAGAGATGAGAGTGCGGTTTATAACACAGAGTCAGTGTTGCAGGCACAGCTGCTGCCTTGTCCTAGATAAGAAAATCATACATGAGATTATTTTTGCATAATCTCTCACCAGCCAAAATCTTTCAAGGGTCTTGACAGATTTGCTTATCCAATGCATCTGTGTACGTGTAGTTAGAGGTGGTATCAGGTGCGGACAAGGTTGATAATTTATGCAAAAGCTAGTCTACCCAGTTACTTAGTGAAGTTCTCTGTTTTATTGCAAATGACCACACATTCGGGACGTATAGTACAACCATGTCAAACCATTGTATTGTTAATGTGAGGAATAATAAACTAGCACCTGTTCACATTTCCTATTTTGTCTCTTTGCCAGGTGGAGGTAGAAGTGGAAGCAATGGACAAGGCTGGCAATTTCATTGGGTGGCTTCATGTGGATGGTGTCAACCTGTCAGTAGCTTTGGTGGAACATGCTCTATCCAAGGTCCATTTCACTGCAGAGCGCAGCAACTATTACAAGACCCTCGTGACAGCTGAAGAAGCCGCTAAACAAAGGAAAGAAAAGGTACGCTTCTATGAAAGGTCTTTTTACTTTGCAGATTCTATTTTATTTTTTTTAAACATAATACATTGTCATCGCATTCTGCCAATATTCTCTTATCTTGTCATGGGATCAGTACGAGATCCTGGCGGTAGTAATACCGACACCGGGATCCCGACCGGCACAATCCCAAAGGGGGGCGAACGCAACGCAGACCCTTACGGGCTCGCCACGCTGCGGGCCCGGTGCATCGCTACGCTCGGCACACTAATTTATTCTCCCTCTATGGGTGTCGTGAACACCCACAGAGGGAGAATGTCGGGATCCCAGTGTCGGGATTCCGACCGCCGGGATCTTGACAGCATCCCCTTGTCCTACCCAGTAAGAGATTCTCTACACTGCATTGTGTGGATGCTACAACTCTTGTAACTTACTGTACACAAATCTCTATTCGCACTATTCTAAATGAATGTGTCAGGATTTACTGGATTATTTGTTTTATAAATTAGTTCTGATTTTGGTAAATATTGTACTTTGGCTAAATGTTGATATTGATACACGGTTGTAGTATAGTATGTAGAGTTCATCACTTGTACATTATGCGGCACTTGCTTTTCTTATATTCTTACTTGGAGTCTGACAGGAGAGCGCAAATCAGCGGTTAGACTCTAATCTCCGCCAAAATGCTCTTGTGTTTCTGGAAATCCCATTTCTTACAAACACCTTCTGAGAGCTTGTAACCTGGTTAAAGAATAAACTCTGCATTTGGGAGCTTGAGCAGATTTTGATCTCATTGCACACCATCCCCTAAAATAATAAAATGGCATATGTAGAAACAAGCAGCGGATGGAGATTTGCATCTATTAAAGCAGGGTAATGGTAGATTACCAGATAATCTGTGTCTTTTTAGCAAAGATTAGACATTATTGAACTTGATGTTCAGAATGGGGTGATGATCCTTTTATCTATGTCTGCCTTAACATTTAGAAACAATAAATGTAATTTATTATTGACCTTTATCTAGTGCCAGTATATTCTGTTGAGTTTTATAGTTGGCAACAAATACAGTAACAAAACCATGCTGGGTATTATAACTAGTGATGTGCACCGGAAATTTTTCGGGTTTTGGATTCGGTTCCGCGGCCGTGTTTTGGATTTGGACGCGTTTTGGCAAAACCTCCCTGAATTTTTTTTGTCTGATTCGGGTGTGTTTTGGATTCGGGTGTTTTTTTACAAAAAACCCTCAAAAACAGCTTAAATCATAGAATTTGGGGGTCATTTTGATCCCATAGTATTATTAACCTCAATAACCATAATTTCCACTTATTTCCAGTCTATTCTGAACACCTCACACCTCACAATATTATTTGTAGTCCTAAAATTTGCACCGAGGTCGCTGGATGGCTAAGCTAAGCAACACAAGTGGCCGACACAAACACCTGGCCCATCTAGGAGTGGCACTGCAGTGTCAGGCAGGATGGCACTTCAAAAAAAATAGTCCCCAAACAGCACATGATGCAAAGAAAAAAAGAGGCGCACCAAGGTCGCTGTGTGACTAAGCTAAGCGACACAAGTGGCCGACACAAACACCTGGCCCATCTTGGAGTGGCACTGCAGTGTCAGGCAGGATGGCACTTCAAAAAAATTGTCCCCAAACAGCACATGATGCAAAGAAAAATGAAAGAAAAAAGAGGTGCAAGATGGAATTGTCCTTGGGCCCTCCCACCCACCCTTATGTTGTATAAACAGGACATGCACACTTTAACGAACCCATCATTTCAGCGACAGGGTCTGCCACACGACTGTGACTGAACTGACTGGTTGGTTTAGGCCCCCACCAAAAAAGAAGCAATCAATCTCTCCTTGCACAAACTGGCTCTACAGAGGCAAGATGTCCACCTCATCATCATCCTCCGATTCCTCACCCCTTACACTGTGTACATACCCCTCCTGACAGATTATTAATTCGTCCCCACTGGAATCCACCATCTCAGGGCCCTGTGTACTTTCTGGAGGCAATTGCTGGTGAATGTCTCCACTGAGGAATTGATTATAATTCATTTTGATGAACATCATCTTCTCCACATTTTCTGGAAGTAACCTCGTACGCTGATTGCTGACAAGGTGAGCGGCTGCACTAAACACTCTTTCGGAGTGCACACTGGAGGGTGGGCAACTTAGGTAAAATACAGCCAGTTTGTGCAAGGGCCTCCAAATTGCCTCTTTTTCCTGCCAGTATACGTACGGACTGTCTGACGTGCCTACTTGGATGCGGTCACTCATATAATCCTCCACCATTCTTTCAATGGTGAGAGAATCATATGCAGTGACCGTAGACGACATGTCAGTAATCGTTGGCAGGTCCTTCAGTCCGGACCAGATGTCAGCACTCGCTCCAGACTGCCCTGCATCACCGCCAGCGGGTGGGCTCGGAATTCTTAGCCTTTTCCTCGAACCCCCAGTTGCGGGAGAATGTGAAGGAGGAGCTGTTGACTGGTCACGTTCCGCTTGACTTGACAATTTTCTCACCAGCAGGTCTTTGAACCTCTGCAGACTTGTGTCTGCCGGAAAGAGAGATACAACATAGGTTTTAAATCTAGGATCGAGCACGGTGGCCAAATTGTAGTGCTCTGATTTCAACAGATTGACCACCCGTGAATCCTGGTTAAGCGAATGAAGGTCTCCATCCACAAGTCCCACATGCCTAGCGGAATCGCTCTGTTTTAGCTCCTCCTTCAATGTCTCCAGCTTCTTCTGCAAAAGCCTGATGAGGGGAATGAGGGGAATGACCTGACTCAGGCTGGCAGTGTCTGAACTGACTTCACGTGTGGCAAGTTCAAAGGGTTGCAGAACCTTGCACAACGTTGAAATCATTCTCCACTGCGCTTGAGTCAGGTGCATTCCCCCTCCTTTGCCTATATCGTGGGCAGATGTATAGGCTTGAATGGCCTTTTGCTGCTCCTCCATCCTCTGAAGCATATAGAGGGTTGAATTCCACCTCGTTACCACCTCTTGCTTCAGATGATGGCAGGGCAGGTTCAGGAGTGTTTGGTGGTGCTCCAGTCTTCGGCATGCATGGCTGAATGCTGAAAGTGGCCCACAATTCTTCGGGCCACCGACAGCATCTCTTGCACGCTTATGTCGTTTTTTAAATAATTCTGCACCACCAAATTCAATGTATGTGCAAAACATGGGACGTGCTGGAATTTGCCCACACGTAATGCACGCACAATATTGCTGGCGTTGTCCGATGTCACAAATCCCCAGGAGAGTCCAATTGGGGTAAGCCATTCTGCGATGATGTTCCTCAGTTTCCGTAAGAGGTTGTCAGCTGTGTGCCTCTTATGGAAAGCGGTGATACAAAGCGTAGCCTGCCTAGGAACAAGTTGGCGTTTGCGAGATGCTGCTACTGGTGCCGCCGCTGCTGTTCTTGCTGCGGGAGGCAATACATCTACCCAGTGGGCTGTCACAGTCATATAGTCCTGAGTCTGCCCTGCTCCACTTGTCCACATGTCCGTGGTTAAGTGGACATTGGGTACAACTGCATTTTTTAGGACACCGGTGACTCTTTTTCTGACGTCTGTGTACATTTTCGGTATCGCCTGCCTAGAGAAATGGAACCTAGATGGTATTTGGTACCGGGGACACAGTACCTCAATCAAGTCTCTAGTTGCCTCTGAAGTAACGGTGGATACCGGAACCACGTTTCTCACCACCCAGGCTGACAAGACCTGAGTTATCCGCTTTGCAGCAGGATGACTGCTGTGATATTTAATCTTACTCGCAAAGGACTGTTGGACAGTCAATTGCTTACTGGAAGTAGTACAAGTGGTCTTCCGACTTCCCCTCTGGGATGACGATCGACTCCCAGCAGCAACAACAGCAGCTCCAGCAGCAGTAGGCGTTACACTCAAGGATACATCGGAGGAATCCCAGGCAGGAGAGGACTCGTCAGACTTGCCAGTGATATGGCCTGCAGGACTATTGGCTTTCCTGTGTAAGGTGGAAATTGACACTGAGGGAGTTGGTGGTGTGGTTTGCAGGAGCTTGGTTACAAGAGGAAGGGATTTAGTGGTCAGTGGACTGCTTCCGCTGTCATCCAAAGTTTTTGAACTTGTCACTGACTTCTGATGAATGCGGACCAGGTGACGTATAAGGGAAAATGTTCCTAGGTGGTTAACGTCCTTACCCCTACTTATTACAGCTTGACAAAGGCAACACACGGCTTGACACCTGTTGTCCGTATTTGTGTTGAAATAATTCCACACCGAAGAGGTGATTTTTTTTTGTATTTTGACCAGGCATGTCAATGGCCATATTCGTCCCACGGACAACAGGTGTCTCCCCGGGTGCCTGACTTAAACAAACCACCTCACCATCAGAATCCTCCTTGTCAATTTCCTCCCCAGCGCCAGCAACACCCATATTCTCATCCTGGTGTACTTCAACAGTGACATCTTCAATTTGACTATCAGGAACTGGACTGCGGGTGCTCCTTCCAGCACTTGCAGGGGGCGTGCAAATGGTGGAAGGCGCAAGCTCTTCCCGTCTAGTGTTGGGAAGGTCAGGCATCGCAACCGCACAGTTCTTTGCTGTGCTTTTGCCAGCTTAAGTCTTTTCATTTTTCTAGCAAGAGGATGAGTGCTTCCATCCTCATGTGAATCTGAACCACTAGCCATGAACATAGGCCAGGGCCTCAGCCGTTCCTTGCCACTCCGTGTCGTAAATGGCATATTGGCAAGATTACGCTTCTCATCAGACGCTTTCAATTTTGATTTTTTTGGTCAATTTACTGAACTTTTGTTTTTTGGATTTTACATGCTCTCTACTATGACATTGGGCATCGGCCTTGGCAGACGACGTTGATGGCATTTCATCGTCTTGGCCATGACTAGTGGCAGCAGCTTCAGCACGAAGTGGATCTTGATCTTTCCCTATTTTATCCTCCACATTTTTGTTCTCCATTTTTTAATGTGTGGAATTATATGCCAGTATCAATAGCAATGGCCTACTACTATATATACTGCGCACAACTGAAATGCACCACAGGTATGGATGGATAGTATACTTGACGACACAGAGGTAGGTAGAGCAGTGGCCTTCCGTACCGTACTGCTATATATACTGGTGGTCACTGTCAGCAAAACTCTGCACTGTACTCCTCCTATATAATATACTGGTGGTCCCCAGTGCCCACAATAAAGCAGTGTGAGCACAGATATATGCAGCACACTGAGCACAGATATGGAGTGTTTTTCAGGCAGACAACGTATACTGGTGGTCACTGTCAGCAAAACTCTGCACTGTACTCCTCCTATATAATACAGCTGCTCCCCAGTCCCCACAATTAAGCAGTGTGAGCACAGATATATGCAGCACACTGAGCACAGATATGGAGTGTTTTTCAGGCAGACAACGTATACTGGTGGTCACTGTCAGCAAAACTCTGCACTGTACTCCTCCTATATAATATACTGGTGGTCCCCAGTGCCCACAATAAAGCAGTGTGAGCACAGATATATGCAGCACACTGAGCACAGCTATGGAGTGTTTTTCAGGCAGACAACGTATACTGTTGGTCACTGTCAGCAAAACTCTGCACTGTACTCCTCATATAATACAGCTGCTCCCCAGTCCCCACAATAAAGCAGTGTGAGCACAGATATATGCAGCACACTGAGCACAGATATGGAGTGTTTTTCAGGCAGACAACGTATACTGGTGGTCACTGTCGGCAAAACTCTGCACTGTACTCCTCCTATATAATACAGCTGCTCCCCAGTCCCCACAATGAAGCAATAAGCACAAATATTATTAATAAACGGAGAGGACGCCAGCCACGTCCTCTCCCTAACATTTCCAATGCACGAGTGAAAATGGCGGCGACGCGCGGCTGTTTATATAGAATCCGAATCTCGCGAGAAACAGACAGTGGGATGATGACGTTCGGGCGCGCTCGGGTTAACCGAGCCATACGGGAGAATCCGAGTATGCTTCAGACCCGTGTAAAATGGGTGAAATTTGGGGGGGTTTGGTTTCCGAGGAACCGAACCCGCTCATCACTATTTATAACAGAGCGGATTAAGGGCGGGTCCTGGTAACAAGTTTACAGTCTGTAGGGAAATAGTGGTTTGATACATGACTGCTACGTATCGCTTTAGTTCAGCTAGATTGCAGGTGTGAAAGCTCCTGACGGGCTCAGTGGCGCAGAGAGAGGGGGGCGTAGTCACTGCGTGCAGTCAAAAAGATACCACTACAGAAAGCACTCTAATTTTTATGCACAGAAGTCACTGGCTGATTTTGCGAGCATATAGGTATTAGTATTGCTAATTCGTAGCAAATTAATAAATTACTTTCAGTAATTACAAAAAGTAAGTTTCTGCTTCTTGCTGAAAACAAAAAACTTTAAAAAAAAATTGCAGGCCTTATTCAGAAATGTTACTGCGTCCGCTTCATATAACATTTCAGTATTAACTATGGCTTCTCATGGCAAGATGAGTGAGCTTCTAGGAGACCACAGCACTGACCTGTCTCACTGAGAAGTACCACTACTGAGCAGAATGCTTTTCAAGAACTCTGCATTCTGAAACCTTTGTGCTGCGTTTGTAAACACACTAAGAGGTAAATTTACTAAAATGTTCTGAAAATGAAGTGGTGATGTTGCTGATGGCAACCAATCGCATTCTGTCTATCTTTTTATTGCATCCTAGAAAATGATAGACAGAATCTGGTTGCTGTGGGCAACATCATCACTTAAATTTTTCGAACCTTTAGTACATTTTCCTCTAATAGTGTGACGCAGAGTTGGTCGCACTGTGGGTATAATTATGCTAAAACTTCTCACTATAATAGCATGTTTGTAACAGTGTGCTGAGATGGAGGCATCTTGAGATGTGCATGGCACAGCATCAGCAGCATATGTGCCTGGCCCACACCAGGCATATGTCACACAGATGCCCATGGTGATCACCATTTGTCTGTCTTGAGAAGTAAGCATTTGTTTTTAGAATCAAAACTTAAAAAAAATAAAAAAAAGCAAAATACCATCATCATCCATGCATCTGCTTGCCATAGAACACCCAATGCATAATAGGTTTTCTCTGACATATACACTTAGCTTCCAGTCTACATGTTTCCTCAGCGTTCTTTCTGGGCTCTGCACCCTTACCCTCTACTACAGGCGGAGTAAGTGTCAGAATTACTGATATGTATGTGCGCATCCAGGGGCGGATTGGGAACAAAAAGCGGCCCTGGAAAAATTGGTACTAGTGGCCCCACATGGGCAGCACCAGGGGTGTAAGGTCTAGCCATGGGCCATGGCAGCAGCACCCTCCCCCCAAAACTTTCCAGATAGTGGGCATGTCCAGCATCAAGGGGGAAGTTAAAAATAAATAAAATTAAATATTATGAGCACATTATATGATACACCTTCAGAATTTAGGAAACTATATAATTCTTTAGAAATATATATTTTATTGCTTATTACACCAACCGTATCCCAATCACTATTCACTCAATCTTATATGTCAGCCAAGCAGGCAGACAGAGCATACACTAGATCATCTGCAATCACAGGCTAAGTGGCAAAGTAATTTTCATATATGCAAATTATTTTGCATCTTATTCATTATGTCTATAAAAAGGACCATGTGTCCTCAAACAAAACAGGCCCCACGGGTGCGTCGGCCCACCGGGAATCTTCCCTGTAAGCCCTATGGCCGATCCGCCTTTGTGTGCATCCATACATTAACTGGGTAATTTCATGAATATAAGGTATGAAACCTAGCATACTGAGGCAGATTTATCAACTAGTGATCTTCTTGTTATCACTCATTGCGAATGATAAATGGCACTCCAGCCAATCAGCTCCTAACTGCAATTTTTTTAAACACATGACAGGGGATGATTGGTTGGACACCATTTATCATTCATAACGAGTGATAAGAAAATCACTTTTATAATCTGCCCCATTGTTTGCTCTGCATCAGCCCCTAAATGTTTGCAATGTACAAGTGCTATTAAATATACTACTTTGTTTGGACGATTGCTGAACTAGTTGACTGTGATTTGTATGATTTTCATCATACATAACATTACTGTGTGTTTGCATCCCTTCCCAAATTATAACATTTTTTTATATACGGATGATAACCTGAAGAGTTCTGACCTTATAAATTACAATAAAAATGAGTTTTCATTTGACTGTCTGTCGACCATTGCCTACCATCACAGTCTATGTGTTAATAGAATTAAAACCTTATATCTCTGTTTACATGCAGATTGCTGTTTATAAACCTCTGTATATATACTGTAGGTAATTTGATAGTCTGGATGAATTGGGGTTCTGCAGAGAGCTAGGAATGGTATAGTGTATAACCACATTAAAGTTGCAGAACATTCATAAATAAAAATCTGTCTGTGGTCCTGTTATATACAGGCTTGCAGCATGACATTTGTAGATCAGCTTCACCATGTACAGTGTGAGCTGATATTGGGGGCTCAATGCGGTCTATTGGTAATGGCTTTACACTTCATAGCATTATTTGCTGCTGTGCAGAGACGTGAACACAGCTGTTTGTCTAACACTTAGCGGACTGCCAAATGTGCAGGACTGTGGTGTCCTGAAGCCATTGGTATGCCTGTTCCCAACATCACGCAGTCCCTCGCTCATGATACAAGCCTCATGTATTATTCTGTCTGTGGTCTGTTTTTTTTTAATAGCTCAAATCAGCATTTTTCTTTAGCTGTTCAGCCTGGAAGCAAATCAGGCAAGTTTAGGATTAAGAAAGCGTTCTGTACGGCTGAAACACAGAGACTGCTTTTTACAAGGTTATCTTTTGCTTTTAACAGTGAAAGCATTTTGTGAGCGTCACTTAAACGTATGAGCCGGCTGCTCCTTTATGCCATTATAGTAATGGAACAAATAGACCAAAACCAAGTTGCAGTGAAGTATTTCAATGTTGCCACATAAACAGTACTACTCTAGGCATGTTCCTAGTTATTCCTGTTTGCTAATGATTGCCCTTGGTCTGCGTCGTCTATAATAATCATATTTATTGGGCAGAGGATTGCATGCAGTCATCTCCGTATAACCAGTCTTCACCTTTGAATATACTAGAAAATCTCCTTAGAGTTCATCATTGTTGTCTACTAGCTTTGCTTGGCCTACTGTTCATGCCAGGGGTGTTGCTTGTACCTGCAGGCCCAATCAGTTTGGTCTCTGTAGAGTAAATTCCCAGCACAGTACTATCAAAACATTAAGAGACAGTTGCATGTATTCCCTGTCTGCTGATCAATAGCATGTGCCTTAGAAGGCTAGCCAGGCAGGAGAGAACATCAAGTATGTGCGTGCCCTGTACCAAAATGGTATTTAGTCTGTGCATATATGAAACATTGGAAAAATGTCAAGACACAGTGGCCATTAACACATTAAGAATATTATTATTATTTTTTGAAGAACAGTTTTTATTGAATTCAGTATAGCAAGTATAAAACAAAAATGACAGTCTGTTATTATCCATTCTAGTAAATGGTGCATTACAAGCAATAAACCCATGGCATTAATTGAACGGAAAGTTCTGTCATTACTACAGAAATAACGAAAACTAAAAGCTGACGTGAATTTGTTTTTCTTTTAAAAAAGGAAAGGGATGAAACGATAGCTCACATTATGTATTTAAAGGGTTTTACTGTATATACCCTCATCTATTCTTAGGTTTGACTCTCTTATATGCTCCTCGCGGTTATGTGTCTAGTTTGCGGGCCAGTAATTGCCCAAACATTGATGATCATGGCATTTTGCTTCTGGGTATGCTGCATTGCACAATTGGAACTTCGTCCTGGCAGTGTAAAAGTGCGTAATTGTCTGCGCAGTAGGAGGTTTTGGCGTGTATGGGGCAAAAAGCAATTCTTTTAAGTCTGTCAGCACATTGATACTGCAGGGTTGAATGTTTGAGGTTTTGTTTTTATAGAACACAATATATGTATGCAATTATTTTTACATATTTACAAAATTGAATGATGAAACAATTGCTGATGTGGCACAACAGAGATCCCTTTACAGATCTGCAGCAGGCCCGCACTTGGAAAGTGGCAATGTCAGATCAGGGGCTCTGGGAATAAAACAAGAAGTCATGCAGAGAAGACAGCTTGTGTTTAAACTTTAAACAATCTATAATTAGCAGGAAGGGGAAGCTGCATGTAGTGACATGGGCCACGTGAAGTAGTCTGCAACAAACCTGAGCCACCAAGGTGCAATAGAGATAATAGTATTTAAATATCTTCTCAAGCTAAAGGGGAGCTTTAGGGGAGCCACATACCTTTTAACTTATACTCACTGTTGCAGTCCTTCACTAGTTTAATTGTGACCTCTTTGAAAATAAAGGTTGTTGGGATTGTAATTTTCTAATTAACTTATGCATAGAAGCATTACAGTTGACTGAAGAGTGACATTGTGAATCACTGAAAATACAAGTTGAGTTCTTTATGTTTAATGGTTGGTCACTCTTGTTTTCTAACTTCCAAAATGACATCATTCCCAAACATGCACATTAGTGGGATATTTGAAAAACAAAAATGAACAATGTATTGTATTTGGTACTGGGGCAGTAGCCAGCGGTGTTGGTGGGAGGGCAGCGGCAGACAAGTGACAGGCATGGAGGAGATAGTGAGCAGGACAGAGGACGACAACCCTGGTGCCCCCCAGCAGTGCAGGTAACCAGCTGTCTGTCACCAGGGTGTGGCGCAGAGAGTTCCACACAGTGATGGGTGATAGGCAGATGGTGGGCATCACTGAGAGCCCCTCCTCCCGCCAGACACAGTGCAGACTTTGCCGTGGGAGGAGCCTTTTACTTGGGCACGTCAGGGTGGCTTCATAATTCTGCAGTTAGTGTGACTATCACTTTGTCAGTGAATCTGTCTGGTCATCAGGAATATATCTACAGCAGCCATGGGTATTCATTACAAATACACCCAAATACTTAATTGACAGCTCCACTCCTTGATCTGCCACCTTCCTTTTGTCCCCTGTCATCTTTACTACTTGCCACCCTGTTTATACCACCCATCTGTCAGACCTTCTTTGCCCCCACAGCAAGCTCTCACCCCGCAACACCTCGGAGTAAGCAGCAATGATGGTCTTAATGGTGCGGACGTTGGCATGTGAGTGCAGCTGGCTGCAGGAGCTCACATCCCCAAATTACTGTACATCACGGAGCCCTAGGAACATGCAGCCTTATATGTGGAGAAGGAGGAGGTGGTTATCCATGAGAGAGGGCAGCTGCTGGGTGCCAACTTGGGCTCATGTGCCAGCTGCTGTTACTGGATGCCCATGCACACTGACTGGTGCTTTCTTGCAAACTGTACTGTATAGTGCCCACCTGCAGACTGTAATGTATAGTGCTCAGGACTAGAAGTCCCAGCATGCCCTGACTGTCTGGGGGTGACACCAATACCCTTTCTCGCACAGGGCACAAAAATGTCCCGTTAAGGAACTGCCTTGTGTGGTGAAACTGCTGTTGCCTGGTCATGAGTCCTGATTGCTGTTTCACAATGCAGGTCTGTGTTTTCTGTGTCACTAGATTTGATGTGTCCCCCTCTCTGAGGGTAATGGGAGTTAGTTGTGGCTTGCTGCACAAGCATCTGTTCCTAGCCAGGGCTGTTTCTAGGCAATTTGGCTCCCAGTGCGAGATTTAAAAATGCGCCCACACAGTAATGCCCCCTGCACCATATTATGCCACACACTGATGCCCTTGATACATTAAATCCCCGTTTTACACATTACGGCAGGCACGTGTCCCTGTTTTACACATTACGGCAGTCAGAGTCCCCAGAAAGAAAGAAAAGAAAGTGTTATACTTACGTTTGCAGCGTTCCTCCCGCTTCCCGCTCTTTTCAATCTGCCTCTCCCTCCTCCTAGCTTGCTTGCAGGCTTCCCGGGCGGCTCCCCCTCCTCCCCATCAGTACTTCGCTCAGGAACAGAGTTTCGTGTAATGACACATTTGCGTCGTGACGTCACAACGCAAACGCATCATTGCACAAAACTCTGCACCCCGAACAGAATAGTAATGACGGGGAGGAGGGGGAGCAGTAAACGGAGCCACCTAGAGCCGCAGTGGGCGCCCCGTTTGAATGCACGCCTCGCCCGCAGCAAGAAACTGCTCTGGGTAACATTGAAATGGCAGGCTCCCAACCATGACATGCACTACCCCACCAACCCCACCCTGGAAAATGAAGAGACACATTGCCACCATTTAAAAATAAGTAAAATTATTGGGTGACATTTGCAGGCTCCTATCTCAAGCCTACATTTACCTACTCCCCCCCCCCCCTCCAAGAAACAAATCCATCCTGAAAATGACCACAGCAAGCCAGCAGTCTGATTGTGACTGAGAGACTGCTGGCTGCAGAATACTCACTGTGAGGTCGGGGGAATCTGCTGCTGTTCTGCCTGTCCAGTCCCGGTTCTCCTCCCCTAACACCGCTGCAGCCTGCAGGCCGCAAGCACCCTTACAAAAGCCAGCTCTAGTGACTCCTCCGCTCTGTCAGCCACCCTGCCCTGGTGCCTAAGTAATGCACTTGTCACTTCAAAAATGGCGCCTACCCGCTCCTCGGCAGCATCTATTTTTATAAGTTAAACCCCCGGCATGTGACGTCATGACGACACGACGCAATCGCTTCAGAATGCATAACTCCGCCCAGCAAGCGGAGTTAAACGGAGGGGCGGGGGGAGGCAGGAGATTGAAGGCAGCAGCTGCCAGCAGGAACCGCGGCGGGCGCCCCGTGCAAATGCACGGCTCGCACGCCTGTAGAAACGGCCCTGTTCCTATCTTTCAGACTATATAGTAGTCGCACCTTAAATAATTACAAGAAGCCCTATGTGTCCACAAGAATTAAGAAGTGTCTGATGAATCCGTTTTCTCCATTCATGGTCAATCGTCAATTTTCTAAAATCCAGACCTTTTGCACAAACAGTTTACCATATACACTTTGTGAATATGCTGTTAAATAGAGATAGTGGGGAGTGGAGATATTCATTGCACTAATTGATATTGTTATCCCTAGTACCATAGCTAATCTGAGCCAGGCCTTATAACGGAATGGAACAGGAGATCTCAAAGTGACGGAAAGTTGACTGCTATATTGCAGAGGCATAGTGATCTTGTACACACGGGGGTATTCAATTAGTTGCATTTTTTGGGGCTAGCCGAAAAAACAGGCTTGTGTATTCAATTGCAGGAGTTTTCGCATGTTTTTCAATCCCTTTTCACCTAAGCCTTTTTCGCATTTTACATTTTTTTGTTGAATCGGCATGCGGAAATGGACCCAAAAACGGGCAAAAATGCCCACAAATTTGACAGTCGAATAAACGGCACGGGCATTGAATAGGTTGAATGTAAATTTGACCTAAAAATGGGCGATAAGTTACTTTTCTTGACTGGTCGAAAAAAAAGGCACTAATTGGATACCCCCCCCCCCCCCACCCCAGTGATTACAGACCAATTAAACACCCCCAAAAAAAGCAATATTTTGTTCTAGTAACATTGAAATAGACTCTGTCCTACATTTCTAGTATTCAAAACAAATAAGTGATAATATCCCTTAAATGTAGGCCCGCCATAATATCCCGTTAACGCGAAACACCTAGGATTTACACAGGTTATGTGGCTGATTAAAAACAGGTAAAATGCAGGCTTGAATATAGCCGGCCACAGAACATGTGAAAATGATGGGAGGCATTTGATATGCAGTTAATTACCCATATCAGTGCTGGAGCACTCACCCGAGACATCCTATCTGCAAACTGAGCTTGTCTAAGCACTGTTGGAATTAGCAGTGCCTTCTGAGAAAGATTTGGATATATGCTTTTTTGGATCAGATTAATTGATGGTCAGAGAATCTGACTTGTGACATATGCGAGTGGGTCACTTTTAACATCCGTTGAATATAGGTGGTCATTCCGAGTTGTTCGCTCGCTAGCAGTTTTTAGCAGTCGTGCAAACGCTATGCCGCCTCCCTCTGGAAGTGTATTTTAGCTTAGCAGTAGTGCGAATGAAAGGATCGCAGAGCGGCTACAAAATAATTTTGTGCAGTTTCAGAGTAGCTTCAGACCTACTCAGCGCTTGTGATCACTTCAGACTGTTCAGTTCCTGTTTTGACGTCACGACATGCCTTGCGTTTGCCCAGCCACGCCTGCGTTTTTCCTGGCATGCCTGCGTTTTTTAGAACACGCCCTGAAAACAGTCAGTTGACACCCAGAAACGCCCTCTTCCTGTCAATCACTCTGCAGCCAGCAGTGCGACTGAAAAGCTTTGCTAGACCTTGTGTGAAACTACATCGTTCGTTGTAATAGTACGACGCGCGTGCGCATTGCGCCACATACACATGCGCAGAAGTGCCGATTTTTTTGCCTGATCGCTGCGCAGCGACCGAAATCTGCTAGCGATCAACTCGGAATGACCCCCATAGTCTGATGACCAGTGAATCAGTATTTGGAAATAATCTTCTCGGGCAGAGATTGTGTGATAAAAGTGTTGCATGGACACTATAACCATCTTAGTTACCATTGTGTTATATGGACACATGAAAGCCCTGGAATATTGCTACAATTGTTGCGGACACTGAGGAATATAAATTGCCACTCTATCAGTGATATTGAAGTGAAGTAAACAGAGACCTGATATTGGCAACATTAAATGTTGCAGAGTGTATACTTCGTGGAAATTTTATTAATGTGTAACACCGGCCGTGTGTGATGTGTGTTTATAACAATTTATATATAAGTTAAAAATGTATTAATTGTTCTTTCTGTTCGGGGACAGCAGCGCTTTATTTGTGCATGTTTCGTTTTGACTAAATTGGAAGGAGATTAGGTGGTCTCCTATTACAGCGGCAACTGTCTCAGAATTGAATTAATTACATGTGGTTTCATTGAGAGAGGGAGTCGGCGCCTGAAAGTGTTTTCTCTGCCACTGTGTGGTTTGAGGAGACGCATACATATGTATTTGATATGTCGGCTGTCGGGATCCCAGCGCTTAGCATACCGGCGCCGGAATTCCGGCATACCGACAACTATTCTCCCTCTTGAGGTGTCCACGACACCCCTGGAGGGAGAATAAACAGAGCAGCACGCCACCGTGCCCGCAGCGCAGCGAGCCCACAAGGGGCTCTTTTGCACTCACCTCGCTGCCTGTATGCCGGCGGTCGGGATCCTGGCGCCGGGATCCCAAGCGCCGGCATAACGTACTACATCCGAAAATGATAGGTATCCTAGAATAAAAGGACATTATGGCAAGCCTGCCACCTTTATGGCAGCAACATTCTATGAATATAAAATGAAGGATACTCATTTGTCTTTAGCATTTGTTGTACCTGGCAGGTATAGCTATAGAAGCAGACTGTACATGTTTGCATCACTGGATTCAAGACAGTGCATTATGAGTTTAAAATATTACACATTGCTCATTTCAGGACGAACCACTGAATTCTTTTAGAACTAGGTTGCTTTTTGTTTAAATTGGGGGCAAATCCAATGAAGAAATTTGCCATGAATAAGATACTATAGGACAGTGGTCAGGGAAGAGGGGGAATTTACCCCAAATGGGGTAAAAATGAAATTCCTGGGGGTAATGTATGGTCGCGCTGCCGAGACACAGCCCCGTCCAGCACCGGCCGGCTCACGATGTGAAGTGCTGACGTCACACCGCGCTCTCTCCTGCCCACCCTGTGCTGTGCTCCTGGGTGCCCTGTGCTGTGTTCCTGGCCATCGTGTGATGTGCTGACCTCACACCGCGCTCCCTACTGGCCGACCTTGTGCTGTGTTCCTGGCTGCGGTGTCGCGTGCTGACGTCACACTGAGCTCCCTCACGCCCGCCCGTCCTGTGCTGTGCTGTCCTGTCCTCCCGCCCGTGGCCCGCCTACCTACACACAGAACTTGAAGGGTTCTGTGGCTGACTGCTGACGGAGTTCTGCAGGATCAGACAGTGGCCCACATAACAGTGGGAAATTCCCTCTGACATTACTGAGGTAAGGATGTGACCATCTGTCTCCTAAAAGTCGTGTCGTCCCGTCCCCCCCCCTCCTCATCCAACTTTCTTACATTTATTCTGGTGTTTTGGGGAGAAAGTGTTAATTAACCCATTAATTGCCAAATTATATTTTTATATATATATATATATATACGCACAGTATCTCAGAAATGCCATATAAACCGTGATAACCAGTATATGATTTCCTTCCTTTGAAATCAAGGGGGTAACGTCGGCGTATCTAAATATATTTTGGGGTAAAAGGTAAAAAAGTTTCCTGACCCCTGCTATAGGATATAAGTTGTAATGTAAATGTATAAGGTCCAAATTAGTTGCATGGCCAAATAACTATGGCCAAGTGTTCTTATGCCATGCACAAACTTCCAGGGAAATTTCACATGTACTTAACTACAGTTCGTATAGGTTTATAATTATCTTTGCTAAATACTGTGCAATAAATAGTTATAGTTAATAACTGCAGAATCATATAGTGTGTGTTAGGAAGAGTTTAAATGCAGAACGGAATATATCATGGCCATTAGACGTATCTGCACAAGAGGTCATACACTAAGCACCAGGGAAGAGAGACTCCAGATTGATAATAAGATCTGATTTATAGAGGGTGTTAAAGTCATAGAATCGCCTCTGTGTAGATATGGTCAAATTGATATACGCTATTAAGATAATTAATATCTGTATTTGCTAGCCATATGGTTTCACTTATGTGTTTTAGCAAAATAAAACAGAGGCTCAGTCTCTGAAGCTGGATTCAGCAAGGCAGAATGAGTACAGCAGCCAGATTTTATCTACTGCAGTAATTCTGTGATTCCCCCTGCGATTCTGTCATGAATAGGTTTTGTCTTATAACCCATTTACTTTCTCTTAGCTAATAAATGTGTTATCAAAAATGACAGGCTCTAATATAAGCATTGGTCTTAGCCATTAATCTTGTACGTGATATTCACACAAAACCATTATTACCTTCCATTATATTAACACAGCATTATCTTCCCTGCCAAAAATGGGATAGTTGGGATATGTGTCAATTGGCTACTCTAGTTATGGCAGCCATTTTGCCAGTACTCATGTCAATGTATCATCACTGACAAACTGCAGTTCCCAATGAAGTCAGCCTTTATAAACCAATGGCATACTGTGGCACAGAGCCTTACTTGTCTGCTGAAAGCATATGGACTCTTGTGTTATGTTTTCACCAGCACATTGCGTGCCTCATCCACTACATTATTGCAACTTGCTATGGTGTCGTCTGTGTGTGTCCATGTACATTGTCTAGCATTCTCCAGTGTGCTGCAGACTCCTCACACGGGTACTGACCCCCCAACATTAACTCTGACTGTGCTTGTTAGTAACATTCTAGCATTCAAGGGTTTTTTTTCCCCATACAATCTAATAAATCTGTGAACTAAACTTTGGCTGCAGTTATCCACTAGATCCACATTATATTACTGCTACTCTCAGAAGGACTGGATTACTCTAAATTAATGCTAACTACTCTAATCCCTGTTTGTCTCCACTCTAGCCACTGGGATTCATTAGCTAATGTAAGTAAACAAAAAAGTTGAATATGCAGTTAAATCCAGTCTTTATTATCAATGCTTCGGTACCCTCTCGCTGTGCACCTACAGGTATGTTCTCTTACATCTTTGCTGCAGTCATGCCAAACAGCCCCTCTTGGCACTCCTTGCATCGGCCGTATTTTTTGCAGAAAATGGGTCTTCGTCGCAACGCTGTGCTGATTAATGTGATATTTGGCACTTGAACAGTATATCTGTGTGACTGAGTCTCTGAATCTGTATAGGAAGTGCTACAATGTAGCAGCCACAGCCTTTTTTCCAATACAGGTTCTGTTCTGCTCCCTATACAGACTCATTCACACACATTATACAAATGTTCTAGATCTAATACATCAGCACAGTCTCCTACTCATTGAGTATTGTGTTCAGTTTACTGCCTTAACTAAGTGGTGATGCTTATGTTATTGCTGTGTGCAGAGTTAGTACTTCATGTTATCAACACAAAATCAATTAAACCTATGTTTCTCTAACGTCCTAGTGGATGCTGGGGACTCCGTAAGGACCATGGGGAATAGACGGGCTCCGCAGGAGACATGGGCACTTTAAGAAAGAATTTATATTCTGGTGTGCTCTGGCTCCTCCCTCCATGTTCCTCCTCCAGACCTTAGTTTGAATCTGTGCCCGGACGAGCTGGGTGCTGTTCAGTGAGCTCTCCTGAGCTTGCTGTAAGAAAGTATTTTGTTAGGTTTTTTATTTTTAGGGAGCTCTGCTGGCAACAGACTCCCTGCATCGTGGGACTGAGGGGAGAGAAGCAGCCCTACTCTCTGCAGATAGGTCCTGCTTCTTAGGCTACTGGACACTATTAGCTCCAGAGGGATCATACACAGGATCTCACCCTCGTCGTCCGATCCCAGAGCTGCGGCGCCGTCCCCCTCGCCGAGCCGGAAGACAGAAGCCGGGTGAGCATAAGAAGCAAGAAGACTTCGAAATCGGCGGCAGAAGACTCCAGTCTTCACTGAGGTAGCGCACAGCACTGCAGCTGTGCGCCATTGCTCCCACACACACCCACATACTCCGGTCACTGTAAGGGTGCAGGGCGCAGGGGGGGCGCCCTGGGCAGCAATTAGGACCTCTTGGCAAAAGTTTTGCATATATACAGTTGGGCACTGTATATATGTATGAGCCCCTGCCAAAATATTGTACATAAAAGCGGGACAGAAGCCCGCCGCTGAGGGGGCGAGGCTTCTTCCTCAGCACTCACCAGCGCCATTTTTTATCCACAGCTCCGCTGAGAGGAAGCTCCCCAGGCTCTCCCCTGCAGATACACGGTAGAAGAGGGTAAAAAGAGAGGGGGGGCACATAATTAGGCGCAAAAATCATTATAACAGCGGCTACTGGGTTAACATTAAGTTACTGTGTTATTCCTGGGTTATATAGCGCTGGGGTGTGTGCTGGCATACTCTCTCTCTGTCTCTCCAAAGGGCCTTGTGGGGGAACTGTCTTCAAAAAGAGCATTCCCTGAGTGTGTGGTGTGTCGGTACGCTTGTGTCGACATGTTTGACGAGGAAGGCTTTGTGGAAAAAGAGCGGGAGCAAATGAATGTGGTGTCTCCGCCGACGGCGCCGACACCTAATTGGATGGATATGTGGAAGGTTTTAAATGATAATGTTAATTCCTTGCATAAAAGGTTGGATAAAGCTGAAGCCTTAGAACAGTCAGGGTCTCAGCCCGTGCCTGATCCTATGTCGCAGAGGCCGTCAGGGTCTCAGAAGCGCCCACTATCTCAAATTGTTGACACTGATACCGACATGGATTCTGACTCCAGTGTCGATTACGATGATGCAAAGTTACAGCCTAAATTGGCTAAATCCATCCGTTATATGATTATAGCAATTAAGGATGTGTTGCACATCACAGAGGAAACCCCAGTCCCTGACAAGAGGGTTCATATGTATAGGGAAAAAAGGCAGGTGGTGACCTTCCCCCCAGTGGCGTAACTACTGCCCCCGCAGTCCTCGCGGTGGCTTGGGGGCGAGGGGCTGCGGGGGCGCCACTGACTTTGCACAGATTGACATGCGGACGAGCGTCCGCATGTCAATCTGTGGTCTCTTCCCTCCGCCGCTGAGCTGCCCTGCAAGGAGGGACACGGAGCGCACATCACGCGCCCCCCTGTGTCCGTCCTGGCTCTCCCCAGGCCGGTCTAATAAAGGAAGTGCCGTTCGTGAGCTCTGATTGGCTCACGAACCGGCACTTCCTTTATTAGACCGGCCGGGGGAGAGCCAGGACGGACACAGGGGGGCGCGTGATGTGCGCTCCGTGTCCCTCCAACACAAGGGAGGGGGGAAAGCAGGCACTGGGGGGATATATACCTGGCACTGAGGGGGCATATACCTTGCACTGGGGGGGGGGCATATACCTTGCACTGGGGGGGCATATACCTGGCACTGGGGGCATATACCTGGCAGTGGGGGGGGGGGAAGCAGGCACTATGGGGGAATATCTGGCACTGGGGGGGGGATATACCTGGCACTGGGGGCATATACCTAGCACTGTGGGGGAAGATCTGGCACTGGGGGCATATACCTGACACTGGGGGCATATACCTGGCACTGTGGGGGAAGATCTGGCACTGGGGGGGAATATCTGGCACTGGGGGCTTATATCTGGCACTGGGGGGAATATCTGGCACTGTGGGGGAAGATCTGGCACTGGGGGCATATACCTGGCACTGTGGGGGAATATCTGGCACTGGGGGCATATACCTGGCACTGTGGGGGAATATCTGGCACTGGGGGCATATACCTGGCACTGTGGGGGAATATCTGGCACTGGGGGCATATACCTGGCACTGTGGGGGAATATTTGGCACTGGGGGGAGCAGGCACTGAGGGGGCATATGTGGCACTGTGGGGGAATATCTGGCACTGTGGGGGAATATCTGGCACTGGGTGCATATACCTGGCACTGTGGGGGAATATCTGGCACTGGGGGCATATGTGGCACTGGGAGCACGGCCCTAGCAACAAGCACTACCCCCTAGCAACGAGCATGACACCCAGTGCATGAAACCCCTGGCAACGAGCATGACACCCTGAGCATGAAAACCCATGGAACCAAGAGCATGAAACCCCTGGCAACGAGCAGGTAATTTAAAAGTAATTGGAAGCCTTACTGTAGAACTTAATGTGTAATGGGCATTACGGTGTGTGGTATACTATATCACGGGCATTGTGTGGTATAATGTCTCAGGGTCACTGCAGTGTTTGGCATAATGTATCACAGACATTGCGGTGTGTGTCATAATGTGTCAGGCATTACGGTGTGTTGTATACTATATCACGGGCATTGTGGTATGTGGTATAATGTCTCAGGATCATTGTGGTGTGTGTCATACTGTGTCACAGACATTGTATGTGCTATAATGTATCAGGGGCATTGCAGTGTGTAGCATAATGTATAACGGGCATTGCGATTCCTGTCATAATGTGTCACAGGCATTACGGTGTGTGGCATAATGTGTCACAGGCATTACGGTGTGTGGCATAATGTGTCGGGGGCATTACAGTGTGTGCATATTGTGTCATGTGCATTATTGTGTGTGGCATAATGGCTAAGGCCATTGCAGTATGTGGCATAATGTATACTGGGCATTACTATAAGGAGGAAAAATTAGAAATAATGTAAGGGGCATGAATCAGGATTATTTTTCTTTCCTGTGGTGGCCAATGTCTGGGCGTGCAGGTTGCAAAACTGGGGTATAAGGTAGTCTTTTCCTGCAATACCATGCCCCTTTATGCGAAGCCACGCCCATTTCAACAAAGCCACACACCCTTTTTGGCGGCGCGCGCCTGCGCCGCGCGCATATTTGTCCCTTTACTAGTGCCAATTATGGGGGGGGGGGGGGGGGCGCCAAAGGATTTTTTGGCTTTGGGGAGAAAAATTTCTAGTTACGCCACTGCTTCCCCCCTTCATACGAGCTAAATGAGTTATGTGAAAAGGCTTGGGAATCTCCAGATAAAGAACTGCAGATTTCCAAACGGATGCTTATGGCGTATCCTTTCCCGCCAACGGACAGGTTACGCTGGGAATCCTCCCCTAGGGTGGACAAAGCTTTAACACGCTTATCCAAGAGGGTAGCCCTGCCGTAACAGGATACGGCCACCCTAAAAGATGCTGCGGATAGAAAGCAAGAGGGTACCCTGAAGTCCATTTATACACATTCAGGTACCTTACTAAGGCCGGCAATTGCGTCGGCCTGGGTGTGTAGTGCTGTAGAAGCATGGACGGATACCTTATCTGAGGAACTTGATACCTTAGACAAGGATACTATATTAATGACCCTGGGGCATATAAAAGACGCTGTCCTATATATGAGAGATGCTCAAAGAGACATTAGTCTACTGGGCTCTAGAATAAATGCTATGTCGATTTCTGCCAGAAGGGTCCTGTGGACTCTGCAATGGACAGGTGATGCCGACTCAAAAAGGCACATGGAGGTTTTACCTTACAAGGGTGAGGAATTGTTTGGGGAGGGTCCCTCGGACCTGGTCTCCACAGCTACTGCTGGAAAGTCAAATTTTTTGCCATATGTTTCCTCACAACCTAAGAAAGCACCGTATTACCAAATGCAGTCCTTTCGATCCCAAAAAGGCAAGAAAGTCCGAGGTGCGTCCTTTCTTGCCAGAGGCAGGGGCAGAGGAAGGAAGCTGCACAACACAGCTAGTTCCCAGGAACAGAAGTCCTCCCCGGCTTCCACTAAATCCACCGCATGACGCTGGGGCTCCACAGGCGGAGCTAGGCCCGGCGGGGGCGCGTCTCCGAATTTTCAGCCACAAGTGGGTTCACTCCCAGTTGGATCCCTGGGCAATAGAGATTGTGTCTCAGGGATACAAGCTGGAATTCGAAGAGATGCCCCCTCACCGATACCTCAAATCGGCCCTGCCAGCTTCCCCCTTAGAGAGGGAAATAGTGTTAACTGCAATTCACAAATTGTATCTTCAACAGGTGGTGGTCAAGGTTCCCCTCCTTCAACAAGGAAAGGGTTATTATTCGACCATGTTTGTGGTACCGAAACTGGACGGTTCGGTCAGACCTATATTGAATTTAAAATCCCTGAACATATACCTGAAAAGGTTCAAGTTCAAGATGGAATCGCTCAGAGCGGTCATCGCAAGCCTGGAAGGGGGGGATTTTATGGTGTCTCTGGACATAAAGGATGCATACCTTCATGTCCCCATTTATCCACCTCATCAGGCGTACCTCAGATTTGTGGTACAGGATTGTCATTACCAATTCCAGACGTTGCCGTTTGGTCTCTCCACGGCACCGAGAATATTTACCAAGGTGATGGCGGAAATGATGGTACTCCTGCGGAAGCAAGGGGTCACAATTATCCCATACTTGGACGATCTCCTCATAAAAGCGAGGTAAAGAGAGCAGTTGCTGATCAGCGTAGCACGCTCTCTGGAGGTGTTACAACAACACGGCTGGATTCTAAATATTCCTAAGTCGCAGTTGATTCCTACGACTCGTCTGCCTTTCCTGGGCATGATTCTGGACACAGACCAGAAGAGGGTTTATCTCCCGGTGGAGAAGGCTCAGGAACTCATGACACTGGTCAGAAACCTATTAAAACCAAAACAGGTGTCGGTGCATCACTGCACGCGAGTCCTGGGAAAGATGGTGGCATCATACGAGGCCATTCCCTTCGGCAGGTTCCATGTGAGGACCTTTCAATGGGATCTACTGGACAAGTGGTCTGGATCACATCTTCAGATGCATCGGTTAATCACCCTATCCCCCAGGGCCAGGGTGTCTCTACTGTGGTGGCTGCAGAGTGCTCACCTTCTCGAAGGTCGCAGATTCGGCATTCAGGACTGGATCCTGGTGACCACGGATGCAAGCCTCCGAGGGTGGGGGGCAGTCACACAGGGAAGAAATTTCCAAGGTCTGTGGTCAAGTCAGGAGACTTGCCTTCACATCAACATCCTGGAACTTTGGGCCATATACAACGCCCTACGTCAAGCGGAGTCCCTGCTTCGCGACCAACCGGTTCTGATTCAGTCAGACAACATCACCGCAGTGGCTCATGTGAACCGCCAAGGCGGCACAAGGAGCAGGGTGGCGATGGTAGAAGCCACCAGAATTCTTCGCTGGGCGGAGAATCACGTAAGCGCACTGTCAGCAGTGTTCATTCCGGGAGTGGACAACTGGGAAGCAGACTTCCTCAGCAGGCACGACCTCCACCCGGGAGAGTGGGGACTTCATCAAGAAGTCTTCACGCAGGTTGCAAGTCGGTGGGAACTGCCACAGGTGGACATGATGGCATCCCGCCTCAACAAAAAGCTACAGAGGTATTGCGCCAGGTCAAGAGACCCTCAGGCGATAGCTGTGGACGCACTGGTGACGCCGTGGGTGTTCCAGTCGGTCTATGTATTTCCTCCTCTTCCTCTCATACCCAAGGTGCTGAGAATCATAAGAAAAAGAGGAGTGAGAACAATACTCATTGTTCCGGATTGGCCAAGAAGGACTTGGTATCCAGATCTGCAAGAAATGCTCACAGAGGACCCGTGGCCTTTGCCTCTAAGACAGGACTTGTTGCAACAGGGGCCCTGTCTGTTCCAAGACTTACCGCGTTTGACGGCATGGCGGTTGAACGCCGGATCCTAGCGGAAAAAGGCATTCCGGATGAAGTCATTCCTACGCTGATAAAGGCTAGGAAGGACGTGACGGCTCAACATTATCACCGTATATGGCGAAAATATGTTGCTTGGTGTGAGGCCAGGAATGCCCCTACGGAGGAATTCCAGCTGGGCCGTTTCCTTCACTTCCTACAGTCGGGAGTGACTTTGGGCCTAAAATTGGGTTCCATTAAGGTCCAGATTTCGGCCCTATCCATTTTCTTTCAAAAAGAACTGGCTTCTCTGCCTGAAGTTCAGACGTTTGTAATGGGAGTGCTGCATATTCAGCCCCCTTTTGTGCCTCCAGTGGCACCTTGGGATCTTAACGTGGTGTTGAGTTTCCTGAAATCACACTGGTTTGAACCACTCAAAACGGTGGAATTGAAATATCTCACGTGGAAGGTGGTCATGCTACTAGCCTTGGCTTCGGCTAGGCGTGTGTCAGAATTGGCGGCTTTGTCATATAAAAGCCCTTATCTGGTTTTCCATGCGGATAGAGCAGAATTGCGGACCCGCCCACAATTTCTGCTGAAAGTGGTTTCATCCTTTAATATAAACCAACTTATTGTGGTGCCTGTGGCTACTACTGACTTGGAGGATTCCGAGTTACTTGATGTGGTCAGGGCTTTGAAGGTTTATGTAGCCAGAACGGCTAGGGTCAGGAAAACAGAATCTTTGTTTATCCTGTATGCTTCCAACAAGCTTGGGGCGCCTGCTTCAAAGCAAACTATTGCTCGCTGGATCTGTAACACGATTCAGCAGGCTCATTCTGCGGCTGGATTGCCGCTGCCTAAATCAGTTAAGGCCCATTCCACAAGGAAGGTGGGCTCCTCTTGGGCGGCTGCCCGAGGGGTCTCGGCATTACAGCTTTGCCGAGCGGCTACTTGGTCAGGTTCAAACACCTTTGCAAAGTTCTACAAGTTTGATACCCTGGCTGAGGAGGACCTTGTGTTTGCTCAATCGGTGCTGCAGAGTCATCCGCACTCTCCCTCCCGTTTGGGAGCTTTGGTATAATCCCCATGGTCCTTACGGAGTCCCCAGCATCCACTAGGACGTTAGAGAAAATAAGATTTTACTTACCGGTAAATCTATTTCTCGTAGTCCGTAGTGGATGCTGGGCGCCCGTCCCAAGTGCGGACTTCTTCTGCAATGCTTGTATATAGTTATTGCTTAAATAAGGGTTATGTTATGGTTGCATCAGGGTTGATCTGATGCTCTGTTGTTGTTCATACTGTTAACTGGGTAAGTTTATCACAAGTTATACGGTGTGATTGGTGTGGCTGGTATGAGTCTTGCCCTGGATTTCCAAAATCCTTTCCTTGTACTGTCAGCTCTTCCGGGCACAGTTTCTCTAACTGAGGTCTGGAGGAGGGACATGGAGGGAGGAGCCAGAGCACACCAGAATATAAATTCTTTCTTAAAGTGCCCATGTCTCCTGTGGAGCCCGTCTATTCCCCATGGTCCTTACGGAGTACCCAGCATCCACTATGGACTACGAGAAATAGATTTACCGGTAAGTAAAATCTTATTTTCTCTCTTACACCACCCAAATGTCCCAGTTTCAATGAGGCAGTTTAAATTGGTGGAATTTCAAAAAGGGCTACAGTGTCATGACTGTGCAGAGGAGTGCCCCAATGACACAAAGTATAGAAAAGTACTTAAGCAAGGGATAAGAGGGTATCACTAAGGAACAATTGACAGTTATAGAACGAATATAACTACTCAGTACCTTACCCCAAAAATGGCATGGGACCAGTGGTCAAAATGGAAATTTTGAAGTGGGGGGTATAAAATTTTTAAAGGGATTTAGTGTTCACTCCAGGGTGTACTCATGCATGTGCTGAAAAAGAGGTGAGGGGGGGGGGGGGGGGACGACAACGACATATCCTTAAGAGGACAGGGGCAGTGAGGCACACGACTGGTGTGGTGGGAAGGAAACTAACTCTGGAATTTGTGAAATTTAAATACTTTACTAATGACCGTCTAACAAAAAATATACCATACAGATGTGTCCTCACACGTCTTTTCCACAAATGGCATCATGGCGGGGTGCATACGCATCTCGACATGGCGTGGTGGCTGCACACATTGTCTTGCTACTAATTGTGGGATCAAAGGTTGTGGTGAAACTCCGCTAATAAGAGCGGGTTGCGGGAGCACAGCTCCCTGCTACCTGTTCCTAATAAGTACCTCCAGCTCCCCCTGTAATGTGGGGCAGTGGGGGAATCCTGGAGGTCTGAGGGCAGTCAGGACGCCATTTTGGTGTACATAGTCTCCTAGCAACCTACTCTCACACACTGAAGCCTCTGGGGACTGTAAGTTTGTGTCTATGACGTCATCGCGTCTGACTAATTCCTTACTCTGTTCACCCAACGGGGATGCTGCCCGTTCAATGCTGACCAAAGTGTCCGGGACTTAGAGAAGTGGTAACTGCTGTTAAAAAAAAAAAAAAGACGTTTGGGATGTCATAACGTTGTATATGGACACTACATGAGACTCCTCTATTTGATATTATAGGCTCAGGCATTACACAGGAAATACCAGTAAGTGAAGGAAAACTCAGGATAGTACAAAAAAATATTAAGGGGTCAATATGATTAGCTGCTGTGGTTGGTGGCTGTGAACAAAAAGCTTTGAGTTTGGAGCTAGATCACGGGGCGAGCCGCCTCTAATTGCATCAACCCTTAAAAGCATGGTGGCAGTTTTAGCTGTTTGTGAGTGTTTTTATGTTTAGGGTTTTTTATTATAGGATTTGCAAGCATTTTGCAATCATTTAATAATAAACCAGTTTTGTCGTAACCATCTTAATACTGCCAGCATGTTAAATTCTTATTAACTAAATGTTCATAAGTGAATCTAATGAAACAAAATAATTGATTCCAAAATAACTGCAAGAATTCTGTTGTCTAATATTTCACAATGTACCAACAGCTCTTAGATGTATTTACTGACAGTGAAGCCACATATACTGTATTCCAGTTAAAGTGTGAAAAGTTGTCATTTTTGTTTTATTTTAGTCTAAATCATAATTAAATCAAATTATTAACATGGTGATTAAAATAATGTTGCTAGACCAATATAAAAGGTCTGTTTTGAATTAAACGCAGCAAAGCTGGTTATAAAATGGTGCTGCGGATTTATCATTCAGCTACATGACTAATCTCAAATGAACGGAGCACAGTTTGAAATATTGTGAGAAATCATTGTTATTCACAATGTGGATGCAGTATTATGTAGAATCACTTTTCATCTTATTTGTAACAAGAAGAAAACAATAAATGAACTAGAGCTATTAAAATAATTCAGATTCAGAAAATGTAGATAAAATAGTAAAGCACTTTGATAATAGTCTTTATCATTTAGTCACAAAGATGTTTCACTGGAGAATATACTACATACCTGATTGGATCCGGGAACTGGGAAAATTATCACAATAAATCCCTATGCAAATACAGAAAAGACGAATAAATCTTTCTGTATACACATGATTAAAGCCTCATAAATCTATAATTCGTACTGATTAATATTTTATAGCCAAAGCTAGCTGTAATCTTTGTACTGAGAGGTTTGTTTCCAAGTGCACAAGAGTCATGAAGGCATTTCAGTGTTCTAACTCTTCCATGTGGTGGGCCCCTTCAACTACACCCGTCCATCTAGTGAAGCACTTGTGTTCCTCATTCTTTTCTGTACTCTTCTGTAAAGAGCTCTATAACATTTGTACAGCAAATGTGTAAATGGAAACTGGCCTGGATATTCTGTGTTTAAATACTTGCAAATCATCCCCTTGGTGATGACTGTAATGAGAGAGAATACAAATTCAACGCGTTTCGTAACACTCTTGGAAGACCTGTTTATACTTTTATCACAATTCGGAATCACAGTAGACTTTAAACCACTAACTGGTGGTTTTGCTGCACATTGCACTGCTCAACTGCAGTGGATATCATTTAAGAGGCTGCATTTCACATTTATCTGCTTGCATTTTGAAGTCAAATCAAACTTGAACCAAGCCGACAGCTTCTCCATTAGAGACCACTCATATCCTCCCTTACGTCTGTACTGGTAACATTCCTACTAAATACAGATTGTGTGATATACCAAATGATCTTACTCCAATATCTGACAACTCAAGTAAATATCATTCACTGTCTTTTTTTTTTAGAAACTCACTCTGTCATTAAAGGCTATGTTGAAGTAAGAGAGCCTGAATCTTTCAGCAAACATACAGTCTGGCAACTTTTTTACAAAGTCTTATTCTAATTAGTTACATCTGGATTTTGATTTGATATACAACCACAATATTGTATCTTTATGCATGTTTCATTAAGTAAAAAATATATCTATATATCTATATATAGCACTCGGACCTTGTGTCCACAGATGTGCTGGGTTGCTTTTTTAGAGTGACCACTATGTGTGGTAATCCAATAATAGAAGATAATTTACTACGTGTAGTAAAAGAAAGGCACTTTCCAGACTTTGAGGTCAAATTTGTTCTTTGAAGTAGCCAACGTTTCGGTCCAATTATGGAACCTTTGTCAAGGCTACGTGATTTGTACAGTAAACTACAATACAAGAATAACAAATACATCACACATAATAGCATCCCAGGCCCAAACCTGGTTGTTTTATAGACAAGATAGTTATCAAAATATACTAAAATTATTTTCTGCTAGAGCATGATAAATAACCAATATTGACAATTAAACAATTACCACATTTTACAACCATTACTAAAAGTCCGGAAAAAAAAATATTTTTTATTTTTGTGCATATACTATTGATCATATGGCATAAATGAGTAAATATCAATGATTTTGTGTCCTCAAATTTCAGAGGCACGTCATACCTCACATCATTGATCACATATGAGTAAGTGTCGATAATACATATATTGGCATTAAATACATGGTATTCATAACACAGATACGTACATAATATAACATATAGTGACTCAATGGGGGTTTATCAAAGTGGACTTCAATTAGAGCGTATATAGTTAATGATCATATGGTGCACTATCCATGACATAATGTGGCATGGACATATACTGAATCTCATTGCGTATATTAACCTTATTAAGATTTTTCCCAGTGAGCATTAGTCATGGATATATAACCTTCAATATTGCCTGCTACGGTATATTAGAAAGCATTCACCACATATTGAGCACCCTGTACAGAAAGTCGATGGAACAACTGTCCATGTGAATAGTACTTTGCCAGAGCACTATGTGATCGTATGTTGTTCAGTGGCGCCCAATAGTGGTGCATTACACATGTTTGATGCAGCAATATCTAATAAAGCATAAATCACATATTGAGTACCATATATCGGGAACTGAGAGTACCATATATCGGGAACTGATGAAACATCGATCATTATGGCTGGTATTATGATAAAGCGTTATATGGTCATATGTTATTACATGACACTCAATGGTGGTGCATTACACGTATTAGGTGCAGCTGTATAAAATGTGGGCGATACTAGAGCACTATATGATCATATGTGGTTTGACGGTGATGCATTACACACATTGGGTTCAATTTATAGCGATTTAATTTCTGCAATCAGATTATTCTAAATACACAAAGCATGTATATTTGTTACATATCACGTGTCTAGAAGGATGTCAAGCCAAACCATAGGTTATTGAGATACATAAAGATCAGAATATAAAGCAAAAAGGTATCTAGTCACAATTACAGAATAGAAGCATATGTATATCTATTAGAACTATTGTATATAAATATTACTGTGGTGAGTACCCATATGTCTGCTGGTTAGTGAACATTAGTAATGCATCATACAGTGTGTGTTACAGTAAATAAACATAAATACCAGAACCAATTCAACCATTGGATAGATAGATAATGCCGAATATACTGCAGAGCGATTATTACAAACAGGCTCATCAGTACATAGTAACATAAAAATAGTGCAGTATGTGTATAAAAAAAAACAAACCTAAAAAAAACAACATCCTGAGAGAGGATCACACCATGTGTGTCAGTTCATGCTGGCATACACACTGAGTGCTGCACAGCATGTATTTAAGGTGGCTGCCACAGAAAGGTTCCCCCCAAAAACAGGAAATATGGCGATTTATTGTGTAAGTAGCATAATAGCTTATATGTAGTGTTATTCAGAGTCAGCGGTCTGATGCTGTAGCAAGCACTATCATCACAGCACCGTAGCGCTGTTTTTAAGTGTAGTATTTTAGGTATAAATTGGTAAAACAGTAACCTGAAGTGGGGCACATGGGAAAACAGGAAGTGTGGCATCTATGCTGAGTGACTGGCAAAAGACGTGGGGCTGAATCCAGACATTTCATTATTAATAGTTTCTTATATAGCGCAGCAAATTCCATTGCACTTTACAATTGGACACAATGATAAAGCAAAACTGGGTAATAGCCAACAGTCATAGAGGTAGGAAGGTCCTGCTGGCAAGCTTACAATCTACATTATGTCTATGCACCAAAAAAAAAAAAAAAAAAAAAAAGGTCATAAACTAAATTATGAAACAGATTCATATAAATAAAACCATATCTGCTTGTCTCCAATTGTATAATTACAATTGGAGACAAGCAGATATGGCTTTATTTATATCTAAAAACAATAAAATATATATGTAGTACAGTGTGTATGTATGTATGTATATATATATATATATATATATATATATGATAAGGGACATGCGGTGAGGTAAATTTCTCAGGAGGCACTGGTTAGTACCAGAGCCAGATTTACACACAATATATGAGCCAAATGGTTCATGTGGGCATTATACACCGGGTGCAGCAGTATAAACTCCTGGAAATTTGGTGAGTTTTGATCAGAGATGGGTGGAAAAGATAAGCAGGTGAGGCACTGCCTCACCTACCATAGACTTTTTACTCCAGTGTTTTGACTATAAAAATGATAAAAATAATACAAAGACTATATATATATATATATATATATATATATATATATATATATATATATATATATTTCTCATACGTCCTAGAGGATGCTGGGAACTCCAAAAGGACCATGGGGTATAGACTGATCCGCAGGAGCTTGGGCACACTATAAAGACTTAAACTGGGTGTGAACTGGCTCCTCCCTCTATGCCCCTCCTCCAGACCTCAGTTAGACTTTGTGCCCAGGAGTGATGGGTCACACACTATGGGAGCTCTCCTGAGTTTCTCTAAAAGACTTTGTTAGGTTTTTTATTTTCAGGAAGACCTGCTGGCTACAGGCTCCCTGCAGCGTGGGAGTGAGGGGAGAGAAGCAGGACCTACTTCTTCTTAGTTTAAAGGCTCTGCTTCTCGGCTACTGGACACCATTAGCTCCAGAGGGTTCGATCACTTGGTGCGCCTAGCTGCTGGTTCCCGGAGCCACGCCGTCAATCCCCTCACAGAAGCCTGAAGAAAGAAGCCGGGTGAGTATGTGAATAACAGAAGACTTCAGTAACGGCAGAAGACTTCAGTAATGGAGGTAACAGATCGTGCTACGCTCCATGCTCCCACACACCAATGGCACTCACAGGGTGCAGGGAGCTGGGGGGGAGCGCCCTACGCAGCAGGTTACTGTTTTCTTTTTAAAGCTGGCATGAAAGCATATCGGTGCCTGGGCACTGAGTCTCATACCCCCGCCAGCATATAACAGCGCGCTGCGCGCCATTCCTCCCCGCAGCCAGCTCCCACGGGTGCAGGGCGCTGGGGGGGGAGCGCCCTGGGCAGCATGTTAGAGTTATGGACTGTGCGAGATCAGTCTGGTGGTGCCGGGGCTCCGTGGCCCGGACCCCCGTCAGCACATTATAGCGCACTATGCGCCGTTTCTTCCCCGCCGCCGGCTCCCACTGGTGCAGGGCGCTGGGGGGGGGGAGCGCCCTGGGCAGCATATTACGGGCAGTAAAAGGTTTAAACTGGCGGTGCCGGGGCTCCATGCCCCGGACCCCGCCAGCATGTTCTAGCGTGCTCCGCGCCATTTCTCCCCCGTCGCCAGCTCCATCGGTGCAGGGCACCGGGAGGGAGGGGGGCGCCCTGGGCTGCATAGATATACATGTTGGTCCCCGGTCCCGCACGCGATACCGTCGGGCATAATGGCGGTCGCGCCCCGCGCCGGTGCTCCCACACACCAACGTTTTACTTGGGTGCAGGGGGGGCGCCCTGAACGGTAGTGTTTTGTGTGTATATATATATATATATATATATATATAGTGGATTTACACTATATAGGTGTCCAGACTGTATATTTCGGTTAATGGGTTAGAGCGCGCTGGGAAGAGGCGGAGCTTAGTCCTAAGAACGGAGTCAGCGCCATTTTCCTTACATCCCCGCCAGGACTTGCTGTATAGTAAGATGGAGGGGGGGCACAGTGTTTTTAATGCTATATGGGTGTCATATAGCATTATGTTGGATAATGGATGCATAATCCTTGTTGTAATACATAAATTCACTGTTTCCCTGTTAGTTTACCCACTATCGGTTAGTCGACATGTGACGGGTGTGCGGGCTTAGTCACGAGCTGTTGTGGGGATAACTGGTGGCTGCGCTGACGCATGGCGGTACTTGATTCGGGAAATTAAGTATTACCAAGTTGGTTTTTGTGTGCTTAAAACAGTTAACACATTAGGGAAGTCACAGTGGTTTGTGGATGCCCTGTCGGCATCAACGGTATTTCCTGGGTGAAAAATTGTCAGGCTGTTATTGCCTTGTACCTATATATATGTATGTATATTTATAGGTGTTTGTGGGGGGAGTCTTATCAAATTTGTATTTGTATGCTTCCCTCAGACCTCTCGGGGTTCCCAGTTTATTATTATTTTTTGCCCGCTTACTATTCCTGGCTGTCGACATTTACTAAGTTTTCTGTCGACCATAAAGTTCCTGGTAGATCCACATCGGGAGCATGTCAGTACGTGATCATACACATTCACAACACATTACTGTCTCTAGGGACCTGACTGGTCGGGACAATCCACTTGCATATAGGTTATGTCTATATGTTTATATATGTATATACCAGTTGCTGAGTGTGCCGTCGCACGGACCCGATCACTGCCGCCAGTAAGAGCTGTCACCCGCCCCGCCGCACGGACCCGCTCACTGCCGCCATTAAGAGCTGTCACTGGCACTACCCGCCCCCGCTGCACGGACCCGCTCTCACTGTCAGATCTCCGCACGCCGCCGCCCGCCTGCCTCACAGACCTGCAGCATCCTGTTAATATCCATTCCGCAGAGTCAGCCGGACCGTGACCTATGACTCACCATAGGTCACGGTCCGGCTGTCTCTGCGCCCGCCCACTCACACGCTGCTTTGCTTGCTGATCCGTGGTGAGTTCCAGGCACTCCTCACCGCTATATATTATAAGGGGGAACTGGTGTGTGGAATTACTAAGGGGGGGGGAGCTGGTAAGGGGGAAGCTGGTGTGTGGAATTACTAAGGGGGGGGGGGGGAGCTGGTAAGGGGGAAGCTGGTGTGTGGAATTACTAAAGGGGGGGGAGCTGGTAAGGGGGAAGCTGGTGTGTGGAATTACTAAGGGGGGGGGGAGCTGGTAAGGGGGAAGCTTGTGTGTGGAATTACTATGGGGGGGGCTGGTAATTGGGAAGCTGGTGTGTGGAATTACTATTTGGGGCATGTGTGTGGAATTACTAAGTGGGGGAGCTGATGTGTGGAAATATGAGGGCATGTATGGAGCATTACTTGGGGGGGGTGGCGGTGTGTGGCATTACTGGGGTGCAGGTGTGTTGCATTAAAACAACCAATGGTGTGCCTTGGCAATTTTGAAATCTTGTTTAGTGTGCCACGAGTTTAAAAAGGTTGAAAATCACTGCTCTAAAGGAGTCCGAATATTATTCTCTTCACAACGCGGAGAGAAAATTATGACAGTCAACTCCTGGTCGACGCAGAGCCCGGTCGCAAAGGATCATACACAGGCATCTAAGTGAAATTTTATTTCTATATTTTGACCTTATTTGCACTGTATGCACTTGAGGGAGTGTTGTATTCGGGTAGGCTTCCGGCAGAATTACCCTACCCAGAGTGGGTAGGCTTGCCTATGTTTATTCTACCATATAACATTACAGCAGGCTGCCACGTGACAGCAGGAGGTGTGACCGGAAACATGCGGAGGATGTCTCCGGGAGATGCTGGAAGGAGGTGTACAGCTGTTGGGTGTGGCCTCTGTTCAGTCATTCTCGGCGGATTCCACTGGTAAGTCTAATTTCGTGAGTTAGCCTCCTTCACGACGGTTGGTGACGCATTCTTTTGTGGGGTGCAGTTGTTTTAACCGGTTCGATACCGTTCTTTTTTCCTTTTCTGTGCAGACAGTGGAAGGTGAAAAGGTAAGTGTTCTGCAGCCTTGTTAGGGTCGCAGAAGTGGATGTCGTTTTCTGTTTCCACTACATCCACCACTTGTCGCTGAGTCTATCTGGCGGGTTTCCACTCCGGTGACCACTTGTCTACTAAGTTTCAGTTAGTCAAGGAATAGACTAGGTCCTGTGAGTTATTCATAGAATCTAAAGGGGGACATACTGAGTTCTGGTTGTTTCACCTTCCTGTTTTTCTAATAGATCTTACCGTTCCCTTCTGGAAGGGGAGGTAGTACGCGACGCCATACAGAGGTGCGTCAGGTTCAGGACATTCTCTGGTTGTCCCTGTATAAAGGTGCAAATCGTTGTTTCTCTCTGACTGTTCTTTGACTCAGGGATTGGCTGTTGTTCCCAACGACGCAGATTTCGAAAGTGGGTTTCAGAGTAGATACTGACCGGTTAAGGTTCAGTGTTTTTCCTGTGGAAAGAGTTCTGAGGATCCAGAGTTGCATCGGCTTTGAGGTGACACCTCATGAATATGTTCCGTTAATAAAACAGATGGGTGCGGCCTAAGAGGCCTTTTTTCGGTGAGCAGGTCTAATACCAGAGTGGTTTTCAAGGGACCAGTTGGAAATGTGGTCCGGGTTTCACAGGCGCATGCACCGGAATATAATCCTACCGGCCAGGACATCGTTCCTGTGCTGTCTGCTCGGCTCTCTCCTTCTAGAGGAATGAAGGTTAGGGATCCAGGTTTCGATCCTGGTGTCTGTGCATACAGATCTCCGAAGCTGGGGAGCAGTCCTTTGCAAGGGACGTATTTCCAGAGGATAAGGTCAAGTTGGGAAACTTGTCTGATATAAGTTTTCTTGAATTAAGAGCTATTTTCAACGAACGTATTCTTCGTGTTCTGCCCGTGTTAGTTCTGACAGACGACTTGTCAGCAGTGGCGTAAGTAAGCCGCTATGGCGGAACAAGGAGCAAAGCGGCAATGGCGGAAGATGCACAGTTTGCAGTTGAGTGGGAAGTCTGGTAAATGCTATATTAGCAGTCTTCGTTCCGGAGGTAAACGACGGAGAAATAGATTTCCTCTGCTGACGCGATATCCAGCCGGGAAAAATTCAGTCATCATCGAGACGCTTTCCCAGACGTGACAAGTCTTTGAGGAGTGTCGCAATTGGACATGTTGGCGTCTCGCCTCAACGAGAGGCCTCAGGGAGATTGTTCCAGGTCAAGGGACACTCAAGATATAGCAGTGGACGTCCTCGTGACACCGTGGGTGTTTTTAGTCGGTCTATGTGGCCTCTCCGCTTTCACTTTTCTGACGGTGGTAAGCGTAAGATGATCAAAGGTTCCGGTGATCCTCTTGAATCCGGTCTAGCCAGCGAGGGTTGGCTATCCAGTTTTTCATGGTTTACTCATAGAAGATTACTGCCCTCTTCCTCTACGTGAGGTAATGTTACAACAAGATCAGGGCGTGTATCATGACTTGCTGCGGCTGACGGCGGGGCTGTTGGATGCCATACCCTAAGCCAAACGGGTGTTCCCAGTGAAGTCGTTTCCTTAATTCTTCAGGCTAGGAAGGAACTAACGGCAAAGCGTTACCACCGTAGTTGGAGTAATTATGTGTCTCGGTGGGTATCCAGGAAGGCTCCTAGGGCAGACTTTCAGCTGGGTGGTGCTTATCCATACTTTACAGTACATATAAAATAGTGTTTACATATAGATATTAAACTTATGTATGTATATTACACGTTTGCTTTGTTTCACAACTAGTCTAAATCTGAATACACAAATATTACTAGAAATACAAAGGAAATAGTCGTTTACTGTTGCGTGAAAAAATAGTCTGTAAATTACACACACTTCTTTAGTAACCGTTTATTGCAGACATCTCAAAATTGTGTACATGACATTAAAATCCAACTTGACCTATAAAATCATACAATTATTAAACTACTGATCTTTTCAGTGCATAAGATTTGTTAGGTAGACATAGTAATGTAACACATCTCTTGCCCTGTCCCTGGGATTTGCTGTGGGGTACATTTCTAGCACACAGCAGTGTGTGTTGCAGTATTACAAGGCCCATCTTGTTTTCCTCTGCAGCTCTGGGATGAGGCTTTTGTGGGTTTCAGCAATATTCTGCTGCTGACTCTGCATTCAGCTGCACTGTGCACACAATCCAATGTACTTTCCGGCCATCTGATTAATACATTGGATGGAAACGTGTGAGATTATTGAGCTCTGTCTCAGCTGCTCATTCCCCTTACAAACCACCCGGGTGGAACTTACCAGATGTCCTACTGTGGGTATCCGACCACGGTTTGTGCACTGCTTGGCAAAGCTCCCTCTCAGATTCAAACATATTCTTGTTTCTTAACCCTTTGCTAGAATGAGAGAGCACATTGTAAGCCCCACACATTGGGAGAGAAAAAAAACTCTTTTGGCCAGCCCATAAGAATGAATACACTAACGCAATTTAACAGTGCTTTCATTGGTCACTCTAATACATTTCCATAAGGGTAAAAGGTTTTGCTTCATTTCAATACTGCCGAATTGATACCCTAACAAGGTCTTGCTTGAGGTATAAGTCTGAAAAATAGCTCGTTGTTATCTATTATCTGTATTTCACAAGGCAAGATTGTAGTAGTTTGTTCATTGCTTTTATCAAGGCCTTTTTTCCCAAATCTTTCCTTAACTAGTTAGTCAGTTGCTAGTAGCAACTGACAATTCCTCACTTCATATTTGTTTCACGCTGTACTGAGCACACTGAATTTCAATAGCCGAGTTACTGTACTTGCGAATTGACTGGGCATGCACCAGCCATGCATTATATCAAAGTGCCTTCATAAATATCCACTAAGTAGGTATGCGCTAATCTAGCTGTAGATAATCTTGATCTGTGGCAACGCAGCAGGACATTAGCCACAGAAAGTAATGATGTCTGAACTTTTTCAGCGCTGGATTATAATGAGTGCACAAACAGAAGCCTGGGAACACAATGCAGTCCTATAATATTTGGTCAGGTTGTATCCAGAGATGATTAATTTTTACCGAAAATTATTCCACCAAAGTTTCTTTCAAACAAACCACACAAAAAAGAACATACATTTTGAATTGGGCAGGAATAGTATAGTTCCCGCCTAACCCAAGAACACTATTATACTTTGACAGAGGGTAGAGGGTCAGTTTACATTTTTTAATAGAAAAAATAAATAAATACATCAGTGCCAAATAGTAGTAAAATTACTGGATAGAGCAGCTTGGTATTTAAAATAGCTGAATGTTTAATCAAAATTTATACAATTTATAAGGACATATTAAGGCCCACTAGACGAGAAAGTGAAAAATCTCGCTCAGAAGGGCCAATCTGAGCGAGATCTTTTACAAACTCATCCAGTGTGTACACTCAATGTCATTACCGATGTGCGCTCCCGTGCATTAACGACCCCTCCCTCATCTGGACACATACAGACAAGGGAGGCCATGCTGCCGTTGTGTCCCCCCCCCCCCCCCCCCCCCCCCACACACACACCTGCAGTCACTCCCTTCCTCTGAGTGTGTATGCACTTGCCTTTGCAGGCAACCCCCCCTAACCCCCCCCCCCCTCCCCCTCCCCTCCCCCTCCCCCTACAATATCTGCATCGGTGGAGGTCACCTAGTGTGTACTGGGCTTTACTCTGATTAAAATATGGAAATCTTCATTCATAATCATGTAAATGAAAGCTGGATAGTGTAAACAGTTATCACACATGGGGCCGGAATCAGAGATGGGTAGAAATTCAATGCTGCTTGCACAAATCTTTGAATTTCCATCTGATTTGAAGGAGGGACATGCAGGAGACTTCTCAGTAGAAGAGATGCCTCCTGCATGCAACTGCGATCCCAACACTTCGACATCGCAAGCTGGGATCCAACATCAGCTGGCCAAGAAGTCTGCGTGGTGACACGCAGAGCCTTGGCTCTAACCTCCCAGAAAAGGGGTGTTACGCTCCCATTTACAGGATCATAGTTCACCCCCCCCCAATTTCCTCATTGCCGCTGCCTGTCAATCGGGCAGTGGCAGAGGGGAGCTCTGTGCAACATTACAAGGTGGCAAAGCCAGCTGGGGGCGCGATCAGTAAGATTGCTCCTCCCCACATCAGGTGCAGGCAAAGGAGACTGCTGCTGAGCTCAGTGGCAGCAGCCTCCCCTTACCCACTGTTGCTGTTGACAGGTAAGAAGATGGAGGGTAGCTCAAGTAATTAGTACCCTTCTCAGCGCCACTGAAGGGGGTTTAAAGTTTGCTTTACACACTTTCTTCTGATGAAGCTGAGCAGTAAAACCTCAGCAAAACATATCAAGCTTAATAAAATGGAGACGTTTATATCCATCCGGACCAGTACGAGATTTTTTTACACTTGGCCAGTCCATGAAGACCAACAGCATTACTGCAAGGATCCCTTGCTAGCTGGACTGTATGGACTCCTCTCCCATGAACTGGTAATATGGTAACAACTTTCAACTGGTATATTGGGATTGGCTAAATATACTGTACATTAACCCAGAGGTTCCCAAATGTGGCCCTCAAGACACCCTAATGGTCAAGGTTTTAAGGCCATCAATGGTTGGCCACAGGTGACTTTATTAGTACCTAATTTCATTTTTATTTAACCATCTATGCTGAGCCATAGATATCTTTACAGCAACTCCAAACCGATGTCCAATGTTAAGGCTGTGCTTTGTTGCACAAGAGACACTTGCCTAATATTCCAGTGGTTTAAATGCTATAACTGTTTACACCATCTACTTGTTAAATATTTATGAATGATGATGTCATAAATAAATAGGTGAATTATATGTCCTTGTATATTCTGATTAATAATGTTTTTTTGTTTTTTTATATCAAGCCACACTATCCAGTATTATTAGTAATATGTGATGTCTTTGTATTTTGTTTTGTGTTCATTATAACCCTAGGTTTGGAGGTTGACACCATCCCTTTACAGCTGCTTTATCTGTATTGGCAGCACCTTGAAAGGATCATTGCTCGTTCTTTTCTAGTTTTATTATCTTTCACAGAGTTTTGGGGAATGCAACTACAGTTGCAGCATAATGAGATCTTATGGATTTCAGAATAGTGAGCTTGCATCCTGGACCAGCTGCCACTATAGCGCACAGCTCTTCTGCTATGCATGCTGAAGACCGTTTGCCCAGGAAAGAGCATAGTGCACACACAACTGAATAAAAAATTTTTCTACCACAAGTGAATAGTTTGCTACATAAAGCAGAAGACATTAAACAAAATGACATAAGACCTTGGTGACTGGACAGATGTGTCCTCTTATACTAAAGTATTGCTGCAGTCACGCCAGTCAGCCCCTCTCAGCGCGCAGCACATTCTGTACAACTCTGTTAGTGCCGGATGACTTTCACATCTTTTTTTCTTCCCCCCCCCCACTGAAAATGCATCTTAGTCACAATGTGATGCGACTATGATTCACCAGAAGACTGCGCTGATTCAGTTGATTAATGACACTTGCATAACTCACAACTGTCCTGATTCCAGTGGGACAGTCCCGTTACTTGGACACTGTACCGCTGTCCCACCCACGGGTCGCGGTGTCCCATAGGCGGGGGGAACCTTTGATCACCCACTGCTTTGCAAACCAGCGGGTGATCTCTGAATACATGCTGTGCACATGTGTACGCCATGTATTCAGTGCAGGGAGGTGAGCAGGGGGCTGCCTAGCTGATCAGGGAGTGCTGAGCATGCCCCCAAAATGAAGGAAAATTGGTCCGAATCGTGAGACCATGCCCACTATGCAGAGGCCATGCCCCTTGCCGGGTTGCACACGGCGCCCCGTGCAAGAGTCCGGAGTCTCCTCATTCAAATGTTGGGAGGTATGCACTTGTATAGTATATCTGTGTGTTACAGAGTATGAATCTGTGTACGTAGTGCTGCAATGCAGCGGCCGCTTCTTTTTTTCCACACCAAGTAACGTTGTGCTACGTATAATACAGACTTAGTCACACACGCAAATACAAGTACTGCATAACAAATGAATCAGTGCAGTCTCCTGGTGCGTCCTACTCACACTGCATTTTTGAGTGAATAAGATGCCCGACGCAGTCGCAATGTACTTGGCGTCAGACCCATGCAGGCATCTTGCGGCAAGGTGTATGAGGACACATCTGTTCAAATGGGCATTAAAGGATACCGATAGGTGAAACATCTAAATGTAAGATTTTTCATTATCAGCCTTGCAGTTTTATTCTAATTTCACCAATCAATACGGTACAAGTACAGGAATGAATCTTCTGGGTAGTATAAATATTTCTATGGATTAATCTGTGAACACCCTGTGTGCAGACAGAAACATACTCACTAACGACTTGACCAACTATGTAATAAGTCTGGTAGCATTCAGCCCATTAACAGAGTATAATCACATAAGATTAGTGTATCTGCTTGGTACACAAACAGATAATATAACCAATTGCCAACTAGCCACTGAAGATTAATTGCAGGCCGGTGGCTCTAGAACTTCCAGTAATTTAATTTTATTTTTTTTTTTGTTGCTGTGTTTTAATGGTGGTTGAGTAAATTGGACTTGACTGTCCCTAACTGCTAGAGGGCTGCCAGCACTGCATTCACGGATGCACACTGTGCTGAAGTAACTGCTATGCACTTTCAAATGCAGTATTAGGTATATGCTAGGTAACTCATTCACTCTCACTAATGATAGTATACAGTATAGTACATACTGGTAGCAAATACTGTACTTAAATATTATTTCAATCCTTTATTTTGAATACAGTAAAGATTAAATCAAATTCATTTTGTTCAAATCTCTACCAAATGACTGCCTTTCTTGTGTATGCAGATCTTGTAGCTAGTTAATAATATACATTTTCATTTTTATGTCTCAGTCCAAGTTGGCAGAGAATCTTGTTACACTGCCTGGTATAAATGCATACTACCAATAGTTTCACTGATGCCACTTCAATCACCAAGTATGCTTGACAGGTGCTATTGATGCAGGTTGATGTCTCTGTTTCTTGTGACAAGAGACAGACGTGTGGTATTAGCATACGTCTTATCAATTCCCATGGCATGCTATATCCCCACTCGTTATGTTAATGATCTGCTTTGGTGGGGCAGTAGGATCGCCACACAGCCTCCATCAGTTCTGTAATTCAATGCGCATTTTATGATGCAAAATGTCCTGGTTCCCCCAAGGGGCCTCAAATCATTATTTAAATTCTCCTTTTATTAATTAAATTAGTCTCTGCTTTGCCACCTTGGGGGTTGCACACTTCATCTGCAATTTTCTTGTGCAGGCGTGGATTTGTGAAGATAGCTTGTGATGTCTGCTGGATGATCCTTTCCAAAATGAAGGTTCCCAGTGTAACCTCATTTGTAACTTAATTAAGCATGCTTTCTGTCCCATGGGTAACCTTTTTTTTCTATTGTTTATTTATACCGTATGTTAATGTGTTACATTTAGAAATGTAACATATACCTAAAGCTGAGGGCAGTCTTGTTCATACCAGTGTTTATACATACACCAATGCTACAGTTCTCTGCAGTTCTGGAGAAAAAAAAGGGAGTTTATTTTACATTTCTAATCTACAAATACAAATTATTGATCCTTTTAAGAAACACAAATGCAAAGAAACTAAATTAATTTATTCTGTATTAATATTGATTTATCTCCTAATTCTAATAAACACTAGAAAAATGTTTGTTTTTGTTTTTACAAGTTTATCCTACAACAATTCATTTGAATGTATTGGAAAATGCAGGTGAGGACATGTTATCTAGAATGCTGAAATCTAAGTGCAGGATTGTAGCATAGGGGAAATGTCAGGTTGGACAAAGAACCCCAGCTAGCTCCTATATTGTTTGCTGAACACCATCACCTACTAGCACATTACTGTATACTGCACAAGTGGGCAACTTTGATTAGTGACATTACAAGGGGGGTGGGTGCGGCCCACACCTGGGTGTCACCCACCGAGGGGTGACACCAAAGTGCTGACTCCACCACAAGGACAGGAGCCGGGTGCTGTACTGTAACATACATGCAGTGCTCGGTTACTATAATAGTGTTGGAGTCGGCACCACCGACCCCCGGCTTGGTGAAAATGGGGGTCTGTCCACCAAACCACACCCCTATTGTGTGAGACCACGCCTCCTTCAGCCAGTGCACCCTTGTGCTGTATCGGATGTCACAGGGTGTAAGAAAACCTTTGCTTTAATCCATAAACCACCATTACTTTTGTCGTTCTATGTACTGCCTTATGTATGATGATTGCATTTACCGATAAGAGCATTGAATTGAATAGTGGTTGTGGCTTAGTGCTCTAATGTGACTGGTCACCAGTGGTGGCTGGCCTACTTGGTCGGGAGGTCTGCATTGTGTCTGGCTAATCTCCCTGCCCTCCTGGGGATTGAGAGCTGACCGTGAGGTGGGTTTTTAATAAAGTAATTTTTATTCAATAATATGGAGATTAAGTTACAGACATTGCATATCAACGGCATATCACATATATCAAATTAATCACATCCTCGTTTACATACAGTTTATCGGCACGTTTGAGCCTGCAACATCCGCAACCAATATATAAATCACCATGACATTTTTGGATTTTTCGCCCTTAAACTAACCCAAAAAAGGGTACATAAAAAGAAAAAGAAAGAAGTAAGAAACATAGAAAGAAACATAGTAAGGAATAGTCATCTAAACCAGGACCTTATCAGTCGTATATGTAAATAGGCGAGCCCGCAGAGCTCAGCTGCCAACCATCTAAACATACATCATTATACAGTAGATCAGTGGCACAATAGCTCCTCGGTATCCACTATGATTGAGGGACCAGGTGGGAGTGGGGAGATTCCAGCCAACGAGACCAGACTCTTTCAAATTTGGCTGATGCGTTTTGTTTCATATAAATATATCTTTCCTTGAATATTGTATCATTAACTAAGGTCTTGAGCGCAGAAACTAAAGGGCCGCTAGGGGCCATCCAGAGCCTCGCAATGCAAACCTTAGCCAAGGCACATACATTGTGAGCATATAGATCCACCGGGCCAGTCTCAGAAGTAGAGCCTCCTATCCCCAAAATACAGAATTGTGGGGTAAGCAGTCCGCCAGTCACTCCCGTACTCTCCAGCACTGACCTAACCCCCGACCAGAACACCCGTAGTCTTGGGCAATCCCACACCATATGCCAAAATGTTCCCATATCCGCCTCGCACTTAGGGCAGAGGCCAGATCTGCCAGTCCCAAAAGAGGCCAGTCTAGCTGGAGTCATATATGTTCTATGTAGAATGAAGAATTGGATTTGTTGGTATCTGAGGGACTTGGTGACTGTAGCAGGGTATTCCAGAGCAAGGGCCCAGTCCTCCTCACCCATGAGACCTACATCCTCCTCCCATTTTCCACGGAGACGTGTCAAAGGGTCCGTATGGAGTTTGGTGAGAAGATATCCATACGCAAGGGAAACCATCTTAGTTCGACCCAATGTAGTTACAAAAGTCTTGATGGGAAATGGGAGGATTCGTGGGGGGGACTCTGCAAACTGGGACTGGAGGGCATGTCGAAGTTGAAGGTATCTGAAAAAATAGGAGTTAGGTAAACCAAACTCATCTTTCAGTTGCTGAAAGGATTTGAATAAATTATTTAGATAGAGTTGGGAAATAGAGACCACAGATCTAGGGGCCCACACCTCCCGTCCCTCAAGCGCATGCAACTCAGGAAGCCAGTCAGAGTACCAAAGGGGGGTGTCTGGGTCCAGGTCGTCGTACCCTAAGAGGTCTCTCAGGGCCCGCCATATCTTTAAGGCCTGAAAGATAATAGGGGGAAGAAACCGGGCCACGCTCCCACTCAGCAGCACCTGCATAGGAGAGAGGTGAGGAAAATAGCAGCGAATAAACTCACACTGCAAGGAATCATCACCAGAATCCCGCACCCATACACTAATATGAGTCAGCTGAGCAGCGTAGTAATATATCTGGAAATTAGGCAAAGCTAGGCCGCCATCAGAGCGCAGCCTTGTGAGGGTATTTAATTGTATCCTAGGTCGTTTGTTAGCCCAAACGAGTGAGGACAGAACACTATTTAGTTTCCTATAGAATGTTGGATAGATATATACAGGGGACTGAAGAACAATGTATAAAAGTTTGGGCAGTATGATCATTTTAATGAGATTAACCCTGCCAGACACCGTCAGTGGAAGCCTACACCAGGTTTTGGATTTGCACATGATCTGCTGCATGGTCGGGCCCAGATTCAGAGGGATGAAATCAGAAGGGTCATTAGTTATTTGAATTCCGAGGTATTTAAATTGTATTGTCCAACATAATGGTAGGGAAATTTTTGGAACAGTAGGAGGGGGGCCTATGACTGGCATAATATATGATTTAGACCAGTTGATCTGAAGACCCGAGTGAGCACCAAAGTCCTCAATCACACGCAGCAGAACGGGCATTGACCTGGCGTAGTCTTGCAAAAATAATAACATGTCGTCGGCATAAAGTGCTATCCTATCCTCGCGTGAGCCCGTGCAAATTCCCACAATATCTGGGTGCGATCGTACCAAACAGGCCAAGGGCTCGATGGCCAAAGCAAACAGTGCGGGGGATAGGGGGCAGCCCTGTCTGGTACCCCGGGACAATTGAAAGGAGGGGGATACATAGCCATTTACCAAGATCCTGGCACTCGGATGCTGGTACAGTAATTTAGTCCATCTGATAAAGTTGGGCCCAAAGCCCATACAAGACATCACCTCCCATAAATAAGCCCATTCAATACTGTCAAAGGCCTTGGCCGCGTCCAGCGAGACCACAGCCGAGTCAGAAGGGAAGTCATGTGGGAGTTGTAAAATGGTATACAGTCTACGTAGGTTAATAGACGTGGACTTCCCAGGCATGAAGCCAGTCTGGTCTGGATGAACGAGGGAGGTGATCACTGTGTTAAGTCGTACTGCCAATATCTTTGCCAGGATCTTAGCGTCGGTGGGGATTAGGGATATCGGTCTATAGGAGTCCGGAGACCTAGGGTCCTTACCGGGCTTTGGGATCACTATTATAATTGCCTCTGACATAGAGGGGGGAAGTTCATTATTGGTAAATATATCTAGGTATAAGGCATGGAGCCTGGGCCCGAAAAAATCAACATGAGTTTTGTATACCTCTGAGGGAATTCCGTCACACCCCGGGGCCTTGCCATTGGGGGACACACCAATAGCCGCAGTCACCTCCGCGAGTGTCAAGGGCGCTTCCAGTACCTCACGGGCCTCAGAGGGGAGCGCGGGTAGCGGAATACCCGCCAAATAGTAGGAGAGATCCATAGTGGAGCATGTCGACTGTGAGCTATAAACCTTGGTGTAATAGGATCGGAATAACTGCGCAATGTCCGGCGTGGTGTCAACAAAGGACCCATCCCCATCGGACATTTGTGTAATTACAGTCCCAGGACGATCCTGATGTATCAGCCGGGCCAGGAGGCCACCCGTCCTATCAGCCTGCATATAAATATTAGTGGCCCTAAAGAGGAGGGACCGTGAGTTTTTATCGGACAGGTGGGCAAGCCAGGCCGATTGGGCCACCAGCCAACGTGCTTTCGTCGTGGTGGTACCATCTAGCAAGTATTGGGACTCTAAATCTCTGGCGTCACTCTCCAGGGCCTTCTCCCTTTCTCTAGAGGACACTTTATGAGCTGCTATGCGTCCTATATAGGAGCCCCTCAGAAAAGCCTTGAATGAATCCCATACCATAGTTCCCGGGGCAGATCCTGTGTTGTCGCTAAAGTAACCCTCCCACTGAGTCTCCAGATCACCGCAGTCACCTAGCTGAGTCAGCCAAGAAGGGTGTCCCCTCTGACCCTTCACAGCGAGAGTCATCAGCAAAGGGGAATGGTCAGAGATCCCTCGGGCCTCATAGCGGACGTCAGTGATTGCAGGGATAAGGGCGGGGGACACCAGTACCAGGTCTATTCTAGAAAAGGAGCCATATGTGCCGGAGAAACAGGAGAACTGACGGACTGCAGGGTGGTGAAGCCTCCACACATCTACCCATTGTAAATTATTCAAGAAATCAGCAAATTTGGTAGAACCACTACCCACCATCGCATCATTCGGAGACCGCCATCGGTCCAAAGAGACATCTAATATATTGTTAAAGTCGCCCAGACATATCACCGGAGTGGTAGGGGAGGAAGCTATAAAAGATGCAGCTTGCTGCAATACAGCGTATGAAAAAGGAGGGGGGACATACACTGCTAAAATGTAATAGGGCTGGGAACTCAGTTCGCATTCCAGAAATACAAATCTGCCATACGTGTCAGTTTTGACCGATATTAACTCAAATTGCACCGTTTTTTTAATCAGAACAGACACACCCCTGGAGAAGGAGGAATGAGAGGCATGGTAAGCCCATCCCACCCAGGCCCGTCTTAGAGATAACAACCGATTTCCCTGCAAGTGGGTCTCGCTAAGGCATGCAATATCCGGGTCATATTTCCTAATCATATTTAGAACCAAAGAACGTTTGATTTTGTTATTTAGACCCCGGACATTCCATGCCAGAAATTTCAAGTCACTCATGACCCCAGGTATACTCGATGTGCCACACGGATAGACATCTCACAATATATATCCAAAAATCAGCACCACTAACCATAGCAACATATATCTCATAAGAGCTCTGCGTTATAAGCCATAATATCTGGTATATCAAACATCCTAGTTTCAGAAAAAACATAGGTATGAAAAATAATAAACTAAAGAAAGAAAACCAAAAGCAACAAGAAGAGCCGCAACTAGCAGCTTCCCAACCATCCCTCCCCTCCCCGTACACCACCCCGAACTCTGGCATACTTATATCCCAAAACGCCAAACCCAACTTCCAAATGCTAAGAAGGCCCAGATTCTCAACTTAACCTAAACCCTCTTAACCAGTAGCACTTGAACGTGAAAAGTCTTGAGCCACCAATGCAAAAGGTGGGGGGCTCCCCGAATTGTGGTCGTCTCCTCCGGTGGTCAAGATCCCAGCATCTTCAGCGCAGGGAATCAGTCCGGAGCTAGCTGACGGGCACCCGGCGCATATCCGTCCAGCCACTGGGCCGCCTCTCTAGGAGAATTAAAGAACTTGGTCTCCCCATCCGCCACCACTCGGAGCCGAGAGGGAAACAGCATGGAATATGAGAGGTTGAGGTCCCGCAGACGTCGTTTGATAGGCATAAACTGGGCCCTGTCCTTCTGAACGTCCGCGGCAAAGTCCGGGAAGGCCGACACTCTGACTCCGTTGCGGACCAATGGGCACTTCGTACGGCCAAGGCGGAGGACCGAGTCACGATCCTTATAGTGCAGGAATTTGGCGATGAAGGTGCGAGGAGGGGCACCAGGAGGTAGCGGCCGAGATGGTATCCTATGCGCTCGCTCCACCGTGAATTGTGCCGTAAAGGACTCAGCACCATAGATCTCTTTGAGCCAGGATTCGAGGAAGTCCTCCGGCTGCGAGCCCTCCTCTCTCTCAGGCAGACCCACAAATCGGACATTGTTTCTGCGCAGTCGACCCTCCATGTCTAGGAGCTTAGTTTGGAGAGATGAGACCTGCTGGGTCACTGCGGACACGGATTGCTTAAGGGGGCCACACATATCCTCCAAGTTGGAGACACGCGTCTCCGCCTCACCCACTCTCTCACGTATACGCTGAACATCTTGTCGAAGTAAGGAGAGGTCGCACTGCACCTTTTCCATCTTATCGGAGAGACGCTGCTCACTACCGGCTATAGCCTCCAACACCTGCTGAATAGACGGCGCCTCCGCTGCCGTTGGGGAGTTGGCGGTAGACGCAGGAGGGGAGCTTGAGTGTGTTGGAGAGGCACCCTGAGGTGGAGCCGATGACCCCCTGGGGTTGGGTTGCCTAGCAAATCTTTCTAGTTTGGCCGCGGCCGCACTCTGGCCGCCCTTAACCATATTGACAGATGTCGGTCACCCACTCCTCCGGGTAGAGTTGTAGTATAAAGTATAATTAGAAGACAGCAGGCTATATGCTTTTGAAGCCGGGAAGCAGCCGTGACGGATCTTTGGGTCAAAATATCAATGGATAAGGGCACAGGCTTTGTGTAAAAATAAAAAATTGGTATATGATATTGATGTTGTTGAGGGGAGAATGTCCTGCAGCAAATTCCAGGTAGAAGCAGGGTATTGGTGTGTAATACACTGTGAGCTATTAGTGTAACACAATAGTGCATTGAGTTGCAGTGTGCATGCAGTCCTTGCAGGGTAGACAGGGAGAGCTGTGTGCTGAGGCTGTCTATGGAACTGCACCCAAAATGGCCCCCGGGCTTTTAAGCACTTCACCCCTCCACTGGAGTACCTGCGCCTTATTGTCCAGCCAGGAGTCTCAGGTCCCCTTCAGCCAGGTACAGGAGGGCCTTCAGTGTCCCCTGCAATGTGTCCAGCACCAGACAGCGCCGCCCGCCCGTTCGTCCGTCCGTCAAGAGGGCCCTGGAGCTGCGCGGCCGGGAGAGCCAAACTCGAGGCCGGGGATCCGGAGGAGTCACAGGCCGCAATGCCGGAAGTCGTCCGCCGCGGCCAGCCAGCACCCAGAGATCCCGGACAAAGGTGCCCGCCGCTGCCCGGAGGTGAGGGGGGACCAGCACCGGGGGGTAGACACTCCGGAGGGACACAGGATGGGTGCAGGAGTTATAAAATCGGGGAGCTCCCGGGATCCGCTGCCTACTCCTTCACCGCCGTGGCCACGCCTCCCGTGAGGTGGGTTTAGGTTCATTGGGAGGTGCTGCCTAATTCCAGGGACGGGCCTTAATTTGCAAACAACCTGGCTCCTAGGACTGCATCAGCTGCAGCCCCTAGAAGCTAGATAGGGCTGCGTAATGGCAGGGGAGTGGCTTCCCAAGAGAAAAGTTCTTTGCTATCACCTCCCCCCTGGGACTATCTGTCTAGCTATGATTAGCAGGTAGTTCTACTGCCACTGCTTGACAGTCTCTGCGGGTGGTGGGTTTTACTGGAGGGGCTGCAGTCCTACAACCCCTAAGAAAAATGCTACTGCTGATCGCTGATTCATTTGACTTGTCAAATTATCTTATTCATCAGCTTAGGATATTGAAGAAAACATGCACAAGAGTAAAATTCTGCTCCATCTCTAACAGTAGTGTTTAAACTCATGGTGTTGCCAACCCGTTGGCACAGAGTGAATCATGTCCTCTGCCTCCTATTTGCTAAGTGTAAGATTAGTTTGGAATCTGGGTACATAGGAATACTTTCAGTGCTCCCTTTATAACAACTATTTGTAGTAACGCTTGAAGCGCTGAGCCCGACACTCCTGGTGATGCTTTTTCTTTAACCACGCAAGTGAAGAAAAGGTTTGAGGTGTCACTATAAGGCTGCATGGGTCACAGCTCAAACCTCTTACCAATGAGCAAGAGTCAACTGACTAATTCACTGTAATGTATATTTTTCATGTAATTTCCATACAGCCAAAACACATGAAACCTTAAGTACAACTGAACCTTTGACGAGAACAGGAACATTAAATAAAGGGGAATATAAGTGCATTACAATCAGACTGTTCTTCCTTGCGGAAGTGCTGGAACCAAGGAAAGGTTTAGAAATAAACTGAAATGTTGAACTTTATTTAGAGCTTCACAGCCTTGTTTTCTACGTTGGTACAAGTCCCGTGAGTGCTGCAGTTATCTGCATTTCTTTACCTGTACATATGTGTATGTTTGTGTGTATATCTATCTATTGTGTATATATTTAATATAATGTGTGAAATATAGGGGGTAATTCAGACTGGATCACTGCAGCGATCACAGTATGAATCCCTTTGTGGAGTGCGCGCTCGCACCCTGGGAGCCCAGCGAGATGCTAACAGCATCTCTGGGCTGCGATCGCCTCTGACTGATTGACAGGCAGGGGTGGGAGGGGGCGTGCCAACGGCATTAAAACGCTGTTGGGAGGGCGCCGTCCGGACAACGCAGGTGCATCCGGACTGTTGCGGGGGCGAACCGCATCGGCTTCACGACGTCACACGCAGGAGCTGTGCAGGCAGGGAGCTGCTTGCCAGGTGCAGAAGCATCGCCGCCGTGCAATGCTTTTGCACCCGTGTGGGGAGGGGGAGGGAGCAGGGCCTGACATGCTGGACAGACTAGCCCTGTGCTGGGCATCCCCCATGCAATGTCAGAATAGGTGATCGTAGATGTACTAAATTTAGCACATCTGCGATCATATCTGATTACCCCATAGCTAGCATTTATGAACGATATATGCCAAACTATGACACAGCTTTGGGGCTCACTTACCGTTCAGCGTAAGTCCGTTTTAGGACACGCCTCCCAGATAGAGCAGTGCACGTCCTCATGAGTGCTGCACACATGAATGCTGCTTTCATATTCATCCTGAAAAGCTTTTTCAGAAGTTGGTGAGTATGGCTAGAATGTGGTGCGATTGCTATCTGTTGGGATGTGAGAAGATAAAACATTGTTCCCTATAGATGATGAATACTGTACACCAGCCTTTTCCTCTCTCATTGCTACACGCCAAGCCTCGTAATGACCTAGTAGTCGTACAGCCCCACTCTGTCACAACCTATTTTCCATTGAAGGCATTTGCTATTTAATGACTAAGCTGGTGTAACATGCTAACATGAATGTACTTATTAGTAATTAATAATATATTGGCATTTAGCCATGTTTTATTAGCTAAATTCAATTGTATAAACTTTCTTTTACAAATATTTATAGCCTTTCTAAACTTGGTTTCAGACCTGCTGCACTTTTTCATGTCGAAACTGTCATTTTTTCCTCTCTAAATGCCTGTCTCTGGGCCTAGTAAATCATCATTTCTAAAGAACTGTTTAATGCTTACAAAATGTTAATGTAATTGTCATTATTTGTCAGTAACATGTTATCCTGTAGGATTTGTCATAAATATTTATTGCAGTAAATGACACTACATCCAGCAATGTGTAATCTGCAAAAAAATCAAAGCTCATCTTGAGAGCGAATCTTGCATGTTTAGTGGTGTTTAGCATCTCGGTGTCTAAATGAGCAAATTTGGGGAATCTGTACCAAGAGGAATGACTGCTATTATTAGAGCTCCTATTTAGCACAGAACATCAAGGCAATCCAATGCTGAATCTTTAATAAACAGCTCTGGTATATGACGAGCCACATCTACAGTAGTGCAGCTTTCTTATTGTGTGTTGCAGATAAATATTTCTTTAATCTATATGTTAGATTATATATAATCTAACAGTGAATTGAACTCCCCGGTTTGAAGCACATTTATTGGTATCAAATCTGTGTTGTAGTCTAATGATATGTGCATGAAAGTCTAAATAGTTCTAACAGTCCATCAGGGAATCCATACTCGTGTAGAGATGTACAGATGAGTATGGATGTAAATGGGGTGAGATCGGATGGCGTGTGCAGGTTTTGAACGCTTTAAAGCCCCTTTCAACACGGACGATTCCCACTGTTGCTTTATGGCCCTCATTTGTTTGGAGTTGAACATTTCAAAAGGCCAGATATGGCCCATTTTAAAACATTTGGTTTGTCACCTATGTGTGGAGACTGATGTGATCCAGTATGCTGGGTCCAGTAAACTAGTAGAGCAGCGGTGGCCAACCCGTGGCTCTTGAGCCCCATGCTGCTCTTTCGTTACTCAAATGTGGCTCCCAACACTCATGTGACCACAACAGATCCAGAAACCACTGCACTCCAGCCAGACACGTAGCAGCACTATGGGGACTGAAAACTCAGGAAGCCAAATACTATAGGTGAGACATCCACTGGCAAATAGAGGACACATAAAGTGGCGTCTGCAATCAGGGGCTGACTGGCAACTTTCAGCCTGGGAGGCAGATTCAAGCAAGCAGACCAGCTTTTCACGGGGAATCTGCAGTCAAGTGGCCCTGGAACACTTAAATTGCACTGGCCTCTGGCTGCAATGGCACGTGTTGGGGTGACTGGAGTGACATATGAGGGTGGGCTGGAGTGACACAAGTCGGGGCTAGCTGGAGTGACACAGAGGAGTGTTCTGGCAGGAGAGACACAATGGGGAGCTGACTGTAGTAAACAGGAGGGTGCTGGCTGGAGTGACATATGTTGGAGCTGGCTGGAGTGACATATTTTGGAGCTGGCTGGAGTGAAACAGGAAGGTGATGGAAGGAGTGACACATGGGGGAGCTGGCAGGAGTGACACATAAGGAGCTGAAGTGTATTATGTGAATCTGGCCTTTTCTAAATATTTTATATGGATTTGGCTTTTTTATTGTAATTATAACAGGGGCGTGGCCCTGGGCGTATACCAGATGGCACAAAGCCACACACCATTTTAGCACGTGCGATGTCAGCTATTTGACGTACCTAACAAGATTTTTTGGCTCTTTGTAGTGTGTTCCAGCTCCCCAGGCTGCAGCTTGCAACAGTCCTAATGAAACTTGATTTTCTTCTGAACAATGTAACAGTACCCAAATTGGAAACTTAACTTTCTATAGCAAGTTGCCCATTTAAAGAACTTTGTGAGCCCCATAGCAATATTATTGAGAGGCCCCTGTCGCAATGCTTAAAAAAAGGCTCCTGTCTGCAGCAGTTATTAATGTTATGCACCATGGTAGTGCCCTAGTTTATTTTCTCAACCATAGTATTGTCCTACAGTAGATCACATTATGTCCCATTGCAGGGCTGCCAGTTCACATTATGCAACCCAGTACTCCCAATTCACTTGTTAACATAGTGCCCCCTATTCATATTAAGCCACACTATAGTGCCTCCACTTCATATGGTGCCACATTACAGTGCCTCAGTTCATATAATATAACATAATGCACTCCAGTTCATGGGTCCAGGGGCATAACTTGATATATTGTAGGCCCCAAAGCAAAAGTTTATGAGGTACCTTATGTATCACCCATTGGAGAAAAATGTATATAACACATGTAACTGTGACAGGGCAGGTGGGCCCCTCTAAGCTCTGGGCCCCGTAGCGTTTGTACTCCCTGCACCTATGATAGCTACGCCCTTGTCTATGGGTAAGAGTTTGCATGGCACTCTAAAGTTTATTGGGCAACTAAATCTGGACTATAAATAGAAGTTGTGGTACTCACAATCTCTGATGCTTCGATGATCTATGGTCACATAGAATGGGCGTGTGTGTTGAGATGCAGACTATATTTTCTGCATATGGTATTGTAATCACAGCCTAAAACACGCCCCTAAAATGATCATAACATGTTCCAACACCCAGATGCCCCTGTCAATCACGTTGTGAATAAATCCTCACTATGAGTATCATTGGTAAGGTGTCTGACTCACGCGCAGTGCAAATTAGACACATGCGCAGATTGACGAAAATCACTCAACGTCAAAGAAATTGGCATAGCTAATCAGGCTCTAAGGCATGAGAGATTAATTTTTTTGGAGTAAATTAAATGCATTCGGCGTGATGTAACGGAGTCTGAGATCGCAGGGGGTGCAGGATGCCGGCCGATCTTGGAATTGTTTTTAAAGGGGCAATCACTTACAAGGCATGGATTTGCCTTGTAAGTGAATGCCCCTTTAAAAAACATCAGAAATCATCCGGCACCCTGCACCTCCTGCGATCTCCGACTCCATTGCATCCCGCCAATGGTTAATGGAGTATGAATCCTATAGACTGTCATGTTTTTGTGGCTGCCATCATCTTTATATACTTTACATTCCCTGGAAGATTACATGTGGATCAGAAATTAATTGTGATGTGCTGCGGAGCATCACACATATAAGCCATTATGGTAAGCTGTACATGGCAAGTTCACCTCTATGGGGTGCAAATCAACACATGCAGTGTTGATAGTCATGGGGGCTAATTCAGACCTGCACGGCTACGATCAGCCACCCTGACATGCGGGGGGGACGCCCAGCACAGGGCTAGTCACCCTGCATGTCTGTCCCTCCCCCTGCTGCACAAGTGCGATAGCATCACATGACGGCGATGCTATCGCACCCGGTAGTCACTACCTGCACAGCACTGCTGCGCTGGTAGGCAACTTTTCGCCACGTCCCGGGTTGCAGTGGCTGGTAGGCAACTTTTTCGCCACGTCCCGGGTTAGTGCCGGTGTTGACTGGACTGCGCCCCCAAAATGGCCAAATGCCGCCGGCCCGCCCCCTCCCGCCCAGTGAACGCCTCTCTTTGTCAGTCAGGCAGAGGCGATCGCTGGGCTGAGATGCCAATCGCAGCTCTGGCATGCACATGCGCACTGCGGTGCATGCGCAGTTCAGACCTGATTGCCCGCTGTGCGAAAACGCACAGCACCGATCAGGTCTGAATTAGCCCCATGGTGTGCCTTGTCAGAACTGCACATTATGGCTATTGAGTTGCATTGAATTGCCCCCATAGCTTGTCACAGGATATGTCTCAGTGGTTGATCTACTATGAAGTGCTTTGGATCACTTAACTGTGTGTGATACATACCATTGTATGAGAGTAACCACAGGTGGTCTCCAATGTGGGTCTACCAGATGTATAACCTTCCTTTATACCTTGAATAGCTGATATTGAATGTAATTGTATATATTAGAAAGATAGCCCCTGACAACAGATGAAAGGGTACGCACCAACATAAATATTTTGCCTCTGTACACGAGCTCCGTAATTAAAATCAAAACGCTAAACATTTCAGGATGCTGTTAAGAAAATGGCTCAGTGTACAATGCTTTGTGTTAGGTTGCAGGTGGGAGACTGCCAGCAAATTAACTATTTTCATATTTTATTAACACAAGCCTGTTCAGCAGAATGTCACACCACATTAAATGGAAAGTGGCATTAAGCGCTCCTGTTTACCTCGTCTGTTTCTGCCGTCCCTGCCATTAGTGTTCCGGAAATATGTATCTTTGCCCCCCCCCCCCCCCCCCCCCTCAATTTTTGTCAGTCTCTTTATTTCGCTTCACTCTCCATCAAGTTGCTGGGCTGTTCATTTAGCAGCTACTGCAGAACTGTACTGCAAATTCACGTACTGGGCTCTATAGGTTTGCTTAATTGGCAGATACAGGGCCTTATTCAGGTTGGTTAACAAATCATAAAGCACACTAATGGGCAAAACCATGTTGCACTGCAGGTGGGGCAGATGTAACATGTACAGAGAGATTTGGGTGGGGAGTGTTCACACTGAAATATAAATTTACCCTGCACAGAAACAATATAACCCACCCAAATCTAACTCTCTGCACATGTTACATCTGCCACACCTGCAGGACAGCATGGTTTTGCCCATTTAGTGTGCATTTTTGGTTTGCTAACAAACCTGAATAACCCGCACAGTCCTTGTAAGCATTGCTGTGAAAAAAATTAAAATAATACAGGTTGAGTATCCCTTATCCAAAATGCTTGGGACTGGAAGTATTTTGGATATCGGATTATTCCGTATTTTGGAATAATTACATACCATAATGAGATATCATGGTGATGGGACCCAAGTCTAAGCACAGAATGCATTTATGTTACATATGCACCTTATACACACAGCCTGAAGGTAATTTTAGCCAATATTTTTAATAACTTTGTGCATTAAACAAAGTGTGTATACATTCACACAATCCATTTATGTTTCATATACACCTTATACACACAGCCTGAAGGTCATTTAATACAATATTTTTAATAACTTTGTGAATTAAACAAAGTTTGTGTACATTGAGCCATCAGAAAACAAAGGTTTCACTATCTCACTCTCACTCAAAAAATTCCGGATTTCGGAATATTCCGTATTTCGGAATATTTGGATATGGGATACTCAACCTGTATTCTGTTACCTTGTGCTGTAGTAAAGTGCTTGCTTTCTTGATTTTCTCCTATCAACAGGATATTTATGTTTATTGATTAATTATTTGGCGAAAATATATTGTGCAGCACTTTAGTGAGACTATTCTCAACATTCCCTGCCCCAGTGGAGCTTACAGTCTCTATTTTCTATCATGTGTCCACACACAAACATCTTATTTGTCAGAAGCCATCTAACATACCAGTATGATATTTGATTATTGGAGAAAAACTGAGAATTACTGTCTACTGCATTGTCTAATCCTTATATAGAGAGAAAGCAGTGCAATATCTAGCTTACTTTGTAGCTACAATATATGTCTTTGTTATATAGAGTATTTATAGAGAGTATTATAAAATAAAAAAGGCACATGTATGTGTTGTAGTTAGACTTACACCTGTGCTGGAGTCCTGACTGTGGCAGAGTGTCTATAACCAAAACACATTCCTTTATCATGGAGGACAGCATATGCTGCAAACAGATGGGTCTCGCTCCACAAAATCTGTAAGTCTTCATTCTAGCTAGTGATATATATAGATGTTCAAAAACAATGAAGATATTCTCCTCTGATAAATACATGCACAGGGAGACAGACGAGGGGGCGTCTGCCTCATTACCACTACCCCAAATACCAGACCTTTACTGAAAATATTACTACTAAATGAGATTATTTATGATATCTGCCTGTCTCCGTATTCCTCCAGCCCTAGCCATGCACTGCTCATAGGAGTAGCATTCTGGTACAGACCATGACTGATGTCTCCCCAGGAAAGTAACCTGTTGCTTATCTTTTAGTTATTAGTTTATAAAGCTATATTGATAGTTGCAAAATGTCCCCATAGGCGTGCACAGGCACTGGGTAATAGGCGTCCGACACAACCCAGCCCCCTGGAAATGATTTAGACAGAGTCTACAATGAAGGGATTAATCTTTGCAATATCATATTATTTCTATAAACACATTCAGTACAGTCTATCACTTTGCCTAACTCTTGGCATTTTCATGACACTGTGTGTAAGTATATACAGATGTATACTTGTATACCTAGCCTCAAACCACCATGTGGCACAAGATGCCTGGCACAAGTGAGCTGCACCAAGTGTCTTGGTCTAGCTAATGTGCGCCTTAAATGCAATGCAACAAAACTGCTTTACACCACTGCACTAATTTAATATGTGACACTTGTTTGTGTGTGCAAAGGAGGGGGGCATGTATGAAGCAGTGAAAAGAATGGAGAAGTTGCATATGGAAATCAATCAGCTGCTACGTATGCTTTTAGAGCATTCACTTGATAAATGTTACCTCAAAGCTGATTGGTTGACACGGGCAACTTCTCACTGTTTTACTGGGTCATAAGGCTACCCATGAGTCTGAACCTGTATACGAAGCATCGTAGCACTTTATATACAGACTCGGGCTCAGTCAAACACTGATATCCAAATGTCGCATATCAGATTAATAGATTAATCAGTGCAGTCTTGTGAAGTGTTTTTGTTGCATTGCCAGTAAGAGCACATTTATGCAAAAAAAAAAAACCAACAAATGACATGCAGAGTTGCACTTAATCGGGCATGCCGAAAAGGATATTTGGCATGACTGCCTCAATAGTGTAGGAGGACACATCTGTATCAAAGGCAAATTTAGTAAGAGATAGTTACCGTATGTATAAAGTGTTTTTTTTTTCTCTCTTTTTCCTAAAAAATAAAAAAAATGGTAAGATTAGTTAACTTGCATTTTGTTTATGGCGTAATCATGTGAAAGTTAGAAAGTGGTTTAATATGACTTATCTTGATTTAATGTTTTACTGTACATAACAAAAAAATCAGCGGTTTTAGTAAGGGTGTGTAAATGTTTTATGTAATACAGTACACCGTTTCTGTGCATTGCAGCCATCTCACTAGTTGATGATGATACCCGCATGTATAGGGGAATGTGCTCCCGTATATAGAACCAGGTAAGACAGCACTCACAAGACTTTTTTCAACAGTGAACAATGAAACTTTTATTGTAGCATCTAATAAATAAATGAAAGTTGATCGTCATTCACCGTTGAAAGAGACTTGAGTGCCTCCTCACCTGGTTAGATAGAAATATATAAATTTTATTTTTATTTTTTTTGCATAGGACAAACACAGAATAACTTTCTGCTTTGAATTTTCTGTGTCACTGCTTATAGTGCCTCCCATGTTTCATTACATTGCCAAGCCGCGTCCACTAGCCCTGCATAGTAATACACCATGACAGGCCTGCATGCCAAGAGAAGCCTAGTGAAGGCAGACCAGCCTGTAGTTAATTACATCACATTATTTTCATTGTGCCTCCCGTCACAGTGAGTTTTATCAGATTTTCTTCTATGGGCTTTTTAATAGAATGGACCACATCTGTTAAATCTTAGAAAATGAATTATGATGGGATTATAACATAGGGAAGAATAAAAATACTAAAATATTTTACTTGTAAAAATAGATGGCTGCTAAATACTAAACAACCATATTCCATTAATAGTACTAGCCTGGATCTGTTCCAACCACATAAGCCAACATAATCAATGATCAATTAACTTAAAATGCCTGCCCGGTCATATTAGGAGAAGCTTCATGGTTAACCCTCCAGAGCCCACTCTGGAAAGTTCTCAGGTTGAAAATCAATTTTTCTAGAAATAAAAATGTGTGTGCGCTTTATATTTTACATGACAATGATTTATGACAATAGATTACATGAATGTCTTAACACTGGATAGTATGTACGGTATCCGGTCTCTAGGTCGACAAGACTTAGGTTGACAGTGTCTAGGTCGACCACTATTGGTCGACAGTAAGGTCGACAGGGTCTCTAGATCGACATGTTATAGGTCGAATGGTCGACATGAGGTGTGGTTTTTTTTTTCAATTTTTTTTTTCTTTTCTTTATTTTTTTTTTACTTTTTCATGCTTTACGTTCCACGTGGACTACGATTGTGAACGGTAAACCTGTGCCCGAGCGCAGCGTTAGCGGAATGAGGCACCTTGCCCTAAGTGGGGACACGGTGCACTAATTGTGGTTCCCGGTCACTGTATGGCGAAAAAGACACCAAAATTTAAAAAAAACTCATGTCGACCTTTTGACCTGTCGACCTAGACCCTGTTGACCTAGAGACCCTGTCGACCTAGTTACTGTTGACCACTAGTGGTCGACCTAAGTTTGTGGTTGACCTTCAATACCACACCCGTATATACATTGTTAGTATATTGATGTAAACATCCTTGCTGGGGGTTTTTAGCAGTAGAGATGAGTTACATTTTTATAATATTCACCTCACATTTGGTTACATAGTTTTGCATATGTCAGCAGAGAAATTTGGCAATACATATTCTTTACAGAGTTCTTGGCAGGAACTCCCATGTATATAGCAACCACGATTATGGGAGGTATCCTGAGTAAACCCACATAAACATGGGTAGAACATACACTCTTACCTATGATCGCAGTGCTGTGAGACAGGAACGTTAATCATTCTGCCACCATGTTGCATTACATAATAAATCAAAAGGTGTTCTGTGACCATAGCAATCTTTGGGTTGGGCATAATATGCCGGTGGTCAGGATGCCGGCAGTCAGAATATCTGCTGCGGCATCCTGATGATCATAATCCGGAAGGGAAGATAAGTATACTTACCTTCCACCCCCCCCACCCCCCTTGTCCCCCTAACCCTCCCTTTCTGTAGCCTAGACCTAACCCTGCGGTCCCTGCAGCCTAACCCTTACACTCCTCAGTGGTGCCCAGCCTAAACCCCCCCCCCCCACACACACACACGCACACACTTCCTGCAGCCTAAACCTAACCCTCCCCGCAGCCTAACCCTAGCCTTCCTCAGGGGCTACCTAACCCCCCCCCCCCCCCACCCCACAACTTATCTGTAGAGCGCGATGGTGTGTGGTCGTTCGAGTTTCTGGCGGTATGGATTCTGGCACCTGGCTGGAGACCCTAATCATGATGCCAGTGTCTTCATTTAGAATAGTGTCGGGATACCGGCGTCTGTATTCTGACCGCTGGGATCCTGACCGGATCACCAATCTTTTGTGCGTTTTGTTGAGGTCACGGATTTCTGTTAGAATTTATAATAAGGGTCTGTTATTCCTAATGAAACATTAAATTTTATATAAATTTAGTGATTCCATCAAGTCATCCATTCTGTAAGACGTCATCAGAACTCCTCTTGGTTGGTTACTAGTACCTGAGTGGACTTCACCACTGTTAAGGATTACCTCCGTCAGTGCACAGTGGGTGGGTAATTTGCTGCCACCACCAGGCTCCTACACTGCACCTGGGACCAATTCCACACACACATTATAAATATGTTAAAATATGAAGAAGTGCTGTTGTGTATCCCTGACAGTCAATGGCACAGACTTGTGTATGTCTAGGGCTGCAGGTGTGTGTAATATTTGCCTCCTTTGTGCACCATCTGGAAAATATTAGTTTGTCTACAAATAGTATATTTTGGAAAAGGGCAAACCTGTAATCTTTCTCCCCAGCCTCCTGGTTTGTTCTGCTATAGACTACCCTCTCTCCTCTATCTCTCCCCTTAGTTCTCTCTCTCTCTCTCTCCGCCTCTCTTGCTTTCTATTTTCTTGAACATCTACCGCCAGCTCCCATCTCGCTTCTTGTCCTTGTCCATGGTCTCTCTCTTTCCATTTTGTTGTTGGACCCCTTTGGCTTCTTTGTCTCTCCGAAAAACTACAACACAAACCTCTCACAGTGGGGGGATGTGCAGGTCCTCTTAAAAGAAAAGTATAGATCTGCCCCTGCTGGCACTACTGTTCATGGAAGATTCTCCAGCCTCCACTACCAGTAGCAGCTCGTCAAGCAGAAGATCTGGTGGTGAAGGCTGGAGACTAGCAGAATTGGTCCCCACGCTGCCTGAGAGGAGGCAGAATCTGCTCCCATTGCAGGAGTGCAGGTTGAACCTGCGCAGCTGCTGCCGCCTCATGTGCATGTGCAAGCACAAACACAGTAGGCACAGTCAGGGGTGGTGAGGACATGATACAGTGCTATGGATTGTTTGAGGAAGGGGGGGCCCAAATCGATGTCTTGCCTAGGGCCCCATGAGAGCTAAATCTGCCTCTGTTTCAGAGCGTTCAGGACATTCTTTTTTCCTGATCCAATACATAATACCACAGGAGATAAATCTGCTCCGGGTCTCTTAAGCTATATGCATTTGCTCTATAACATTGTCCTTTATGGACAGTGGGGAGTGGCTGAGTCTGCCTAGACAGATAATCGCTGCCTATGTACTGTCACATCTAGAGTGAGGGGGGGGGGGGGGGGGGGGGGGGGGAAATAATTCCAGATTCTTCTGGGGGGACTTATTTTCTTTTCTGGCCAAATTTGGGCTCCAGAGGCAGGCAGATGGTATCCACAGGCATAAAGTGCCTATTGGACCCTTTCAAATTGGTCCACTACACGTGGTTTAACCTCTTCAGTTCTGCCACAGCCATTTTAGCCACATGGGTTGGGTCTCTATCCACAGACATTATTAATGCTGCTTAGATAAACAGGTAGTTTCAAGATGAACACACACACAAATGCTGCAAATGTAGTAGGAACACCTTTACATCCCATGTGATTTAGAACTTGTTTGAAGTAATGTGTACGATGTCTGTCTCTAGGTCACTTACTCATGTATTTTTGGAAAGGAATAAAATGGTTAACAGAATACCATTTCTGGCCTACTGAGCATCACAAAAAATGGTGATGAGATACAATGATGAATGTTTTCCATTGCACCAGTTAGTACCTTCTCATTCATCAAGTGACCTGTTAATTACATCCCATTGAAAATCTAAGTGAAATGAATTGACAGATCTGAAGTCCCATATGGATCAAATTTTTCTTCTGGAACACACACATGCTTGTTTTGGAAGGTATTAATAATAATTTTATTTATATAGCGCTGTTTCTTCAATAGGACTCAATGCGATTAACAGGTAGAAAATAGCATGGTACAAGGTTTCCATTTTTAAAACAGTACACAGATTTAGAACATAATATAACATAAAGAACATTTGGCTCACCAGTTGCAAGGCTTATTCATCCTACCAATGAAGGATCCAGGTGAGGCAACCATTATAGGCCTACTACATAGGATCTCTGGGCGGAAAAGGCAATGCCTGGAACCAATGACACAATGTGAGAGAGAAAAATACTAGGCGAGGTCCTTGCAAGTTCCTCATAACGATGCATTTTTCATTAAACACGGCAAAAGTCGAGGCAGACATGTTTGCTACAATGTGTGAATAAGCCATACATGGACATAAGGTGTGCAAGGGAAAATGAACAGTGATCTACAAGATACACACTGCATAAATAGTTCAACGGGTTGTTCATCCTGTCCTTGAGCACCAGGTGAGGCTACCATCTAGGGCACACTGCATTGGTCACAGTTGACAGAATGACCAGTTCATGGAAGTGCAGCATGCAGTAGACAATTACAGGGAAAGGTAAACAAACACTTGAAGTGGAGACATGATGCGGCAGCAATGAGAGACCGCACAATGATGAAAACATGTGTATGTAAGAGATATACAGTATTGGCATAACACAAAGTATGTTAATAAAATTATATATAAATGTTCTGCTCTCATGGGAGCAGTCTGGGTGGATTTAAGAAGGTAGGGGCCAACAAGTATCCAGCAGAAATATCCCTGCAGAGATTAGTCATAGCATTTCTCCCCTCTCACCTCGAGGGGTAAATGCAGAGACAATCCTGGTGTTCTCAGCTGGAGGGGAAGGCTCAGATCTTGGGTTACCCTGGTCTTGGTGTTTTCAGTCAGGGGTAGTTTCATACCGGCATATAGAGCTAATGAGGCCACCAGACAGCTGCGTTGGCATGCAGGCAGAGGCCGGGAGCTGCAGCTAGAAGAGCATGCCATGCATTCTGGGCACCGCATCTGTCCCTGACAGGCAGCGGAGCGAGGGCAATGCTGGATTGGCATGTGAGAGCACCAACTTCCTGGATACAGGTGGTTGAAAGCTGGGTGATTATGGGGATGAGGATGGGAGCTCGGTGAGAATGCGATAATCCCCAGCCCACATAGAGCAGTAGTATGTAATAGGACATTGTAATGCAATCTCATTTGCAATACGCTGGTAGGCTTGTTTAGTGTAGAGGTGCTGCATACCAAATGATCAGTGTGCTTCCATTAATGTGCTGCAGGCACTTTTAAAACGGATAAAGCAAGGAGAATACTGTTGCTACATTACTCTTGTTACTACATATACAACAAAAGCTGATCCTTTCTGACCCTTCTTTTCTGTTCTTTTTCTGCTCCCTCCTCCCTGCATTTATTTCTCCATGCCCTTTTCTTCCATCCATTATTATCTGCATCCTGACTACAGCCGTACTCTTTTCTCTTCCCATCATCACTTCTCCCTCCCTCCCTTCCTCTCTCCCTCCTTTTTCCTTTTTGTGCCAAGTTCTGTAGCTCCTCACTGAAACTCAAACTTCTCAGTCTTAAATCAACTCCCACAGACAATAAATTGTACAAGCTGAATTGTATGATAGGAGTTAGAAATGACTGGTTGCATTTAAGATGTAATATTGCAAATTAGCTGCATTAGCAGATGTTCAGCTGCTTCTACTGGAAGGTTTTAGATCAGACTCTCTCTGTGTATAATAGCAGTATGTTCTAAGAGCGGAGTACATACAGACATTACACAGTCAGAAGCTTCCACTTTATTTTCCATTAAAGCTGCAATCCACTAGATTTTGCTTATGAAAGCTTTCATGAGCAGGGTCCTCAACTCTTCTACTAGTGGTGAGTCTGCAATTTCTATCCATTGTACCGCTTCACATGTATGAATTTTCTTAAGAATAATGTAATAGAAATTGTATTAAATGATGGCTCTTCTGTATATGAGCCTAGTACAATGATGAACACTTGTCACCAGTCTGTTGTAGATAGAGTGGAATGATTAGGGAGGAGATGGAGACATACAGCTACAGTATGTTCTTTATTTGGCTGCCTACAAGCATTCAAACACTATATACCATAATGCACATGCAGAGGTCATGCTGTACGTTCCATACAAACACTTTTGTTACTGAATCACTTCATGATACAATAAATAAGGCAGTGTTTACTGAATTTATAGTACTGGCTTAAACACTGTACACCGGTAATTTGTTGGGGTTTTTTCTTATTATTGAAGCCCATAGTGCGTGCTCCAATTTATCCATTGCAGTGCAAAAATTGTGCTGGGAACTTGGGTCTTTGGACCCTCTCCAAAAGTAGAAGGACCCCATTTCTCCCCACCCCTTGGAGCCAAAAGACCCCAGTGAGGGGAAAAGGGAATCTTTGGGTCCCCCTCACCAAAGCCAAGAGGCTCCTACTCTCCTTCTAGGGAGACAATTAGGGATGGTATGACTGCGCTATATAAAGTAACAAGCAGCTCATTCAAATAAAATACATTAGAAATAAAATGAGTGCTAGATATTACTGGGTATATGCAATTCCGGGCGAATTGCGGCACTTTTTCGTCCGTTTTTAAATTCGACACAATTCGACCGTCGAATTCCGGCAGGTGGGTGCCGGAATTCAACATATTCAATAAGAAACGAATTCGACAGTCCCGCTGTCGGAAAACGGCCGATTTGACGGATTTTGATTAGATTTTAAAAATGTTTAAAAAACGGAAAAAACGGTAAAAAATCCGTAAAAAAATTGCGTGGGGTCCCCCCTCCTAAGCATAACCAGCCTCGGGCTCTTTCAGCCGGTCCTGGTTGCCAAAATACGGGGAAAAAAATGACAGGGGATCCCCCGTATTTTAACAACCAGCACCGGGCTCTGCGCCTGGTCCTGGTGCAAAAAATACGGGTGACAAAAAGAGTAGGGGTCCCCCGTATTTTTTGTACCAGCACCGGGCTCCACTAGCTGGACAGATAATGCCACAGCCGGGGGTCACTTTTATACAGTGCCCTGCGGCCGTGGCATTAAATACCCAACTAGTCACCCCTGGCCGGGGTACCCTGGAGGAGTGGGGACCCCTTCAATCAAGGGGTCCCCCCCCAGCCACCCAAGGGCCAGGGGTGAAGCCCGAGGCTGTCCCCCCCCCCCATCCAAGAGCTGCGGATGGGGGGCTGATAGCCTTGTTGAAAATGTAAGAATATAGTTTTTGCAGAAGAACTACAAGTCCCAGCAAGCCTCCCCCGCAAGCCGGTACTTGGAGAACCACAAGTACCAGCATGCGGGGGGGAAACGGGCCCGCTGGTACCTGTAGTTCTACTGCAAAAAAAATACCCAAATAAAAACAGGACACAGACACCGTGAAAGTATAACTTTATTACATACATGCCGACACACATACTTACCTATGTTGACACGCCGACTCTGGCCTCGTCTCCAATGTCAACGTCCGGGGTACCTGAAAATAAAATTATACTCACCTGATCCAGTGTCCAGTTCTTTTATTATAATCCACGTACTTGGCAAAACAAAAAAACGCATTTACCCGAACCAGACGGACTGAAAGGGGTCCCATGTTTACACATGGGACCCCTTTCCCCAAATGCAGAGACCCCCCGTGACTCCTGTCACAGAAAGGTCCCTTCAGCCAATCAGGAAGCGCCACTTCGTGGCACTCTCCTGATTGGCTGTATGCGCGTCGGAGCTGTCAGACTCGCATCGCACAGCCCCCTCCATTATCTTCAATGGTGGGAACTTTGCGGTCAGCGGTGAGGGGTAACCCCACCGCTGACCGCAAAGTTCCCACCATTGAAACTAATGGAGGGAGCTGTGCGATGCGCTGTCTGCCAGCTCAGACGCGCAAAGCCAATCAGGAGAGTGCCACGAAGTGGCGTTTCCTGATTGGCTGAAGGGACCTTTCTGTGACAGGAGTCACGGGGGGTCTCTGCATTCGGGGAAAGGGGTCCCATGTGTAAACATGGGACCCATTTCAGTCCGTCTGGTTCGGGTAAATGCGTTTTTTTGTTTTGCCAAGTACGTGGATTATAATAAAAGAACTGGACACTGGATCAGGTGAGTATAATTTTATTTTCAGGTACCCCGGACGTCGACATTGGAGACGAGGCCAGAGTCGGCGTGTCAACATAGGTAAGTATGTGTGTGGGCATGTATGTAATAAAGTTATACTTTCACGGTGTCTGTGTCCTGTTTATATTTGGGTATTTTTTTTTGCAGTAGAACTACAAGTATCAACTGGCCCGTTTCCCCCCCGCATGCTGGTACTTGTGGTTCTCCAAGTACCGGCTTGCGGGGGAGGCTTGCTAGGACTTGTAGTTCTGCAAAAAAACAATATTCTTACATTTTCAACAAGGCTATCAGCCTCCCATCCTCAGCTCTTGGATGGGGGGGGACAGCCTCGGGCTTCACCCCTGGCCCTTGGGTGGCTGGGGGGGACCCCTTGATTGAAGGGGTCCCCACTCCTCCAGGGTACCCCAGCCAGGGGTGACTAGTTGGGTATTTAATGCCACGGCCGCAGGGCGCTGTATAAAAGTGACCCCCGGCTGTGGCATTATCTGTCCAGCTAGTTGGAGCCTGGTGCTGGTACAAAAAATACGGGGGACCCCTACTCTTTTTGTCCCCCGTATTTTTTGCACCAGGACCAGGCGCAGAGCCCGGTGCTAGTTGTTAAAATACGGGGGATCCCCTGTCATTTTCCCCCCCGTATTTTGGCAACCAGGACCGGCTGAAAGAGCCCGAGGCTGGTTATGCTTAGGAGGGGGGACCCCCCACATTTTTTTTTCTGATTTTTACACCATTCCATTAAAAAAATAAAAATAAAAATAATATTTTTTAAAATATATAAATAATACTTGTGCCTCCTAAATAGACAAACCAAGTACCTAATCCCTTCTAATATAAATAGATATGCTTTTACCAATAAAAAAACACAAAAAAAACATGTTTTTAAAAATTTTTATTAGATTCCGCCAGCAAAGTGTGGCGGATTGAAAATGATGAATTTACTGTCTAAAAGCACTGTTGTCGAATTTACAATCTTCAATTGAATATACTTTTGTCGAAATGCCGCATTTGTACCATTGCAGAAATGTCGAATTTGACAAATGTCGAATTTCAAAAAGTCGAGTTTGGAATGGCCGTTTTTTTGGCGAAAAGTACTCAATTGCATTGTCGAAAAAAAAAAATTTTTGGCGAAAATGTCCCGTTTTTCGACATTTTCGGGAATTCGACCGCAATTATATATACCCCTACATCTTACTAAAATTTGTGTGTGGCACCTGTAAAAGATAAAAAAAAATAATAATTGTTAGAGTTTATTGAATTGTGGTCACGGCTTTTTTTTTATTTTGTTGAAATGGTGGATGGGAAGCAATTATGGGTTCACTGTTGCACTGCAATGATAATTGTCCAGACTTACCTCACCCTATCTAACCCTACCTTATATTCTCATAAGCGATGGTGATGCTTCTGTGGACATATGTGCAGCATGTAGTCCTTGGCTGACTAGTCCTGTCAGTGACCCACTGTCCAGAAGTAGTGGTCACCACATGATGACATCACTGGGGCGAGCAGTGTGACTGTGTTTCCTAAAGGTGATTGGGATTCCTATTCCTGTAGGAGTGGGAACACCAGTCACCATCAGGAAACACTGCAACAGTGAACTCCATTTGACTACCCACCCACCGTTTCCCAAAAAGGAGCTGTAAACGTAATTCAATAAATATCAACACATTTTTTTTTTATCTTTTACAACTGCCACACACGCTTATACATTTTAGTAATATTTAATATCTAGCGCTCATTTTATTCCTTCTGGGAGAGCTGAAGAATCTGACTCCAATGGGGAAGCTTCATCCAACCCTTGGTAGAAAGGGGCAATGCCTTGTGGTGGAGGGAAGCCTGGAGACACTTGCCTTTTAAGGGCCCTAAGGGTCAGAGATCCAAGAGGTCCAATGATCTTCAGGCTTCCCAATCTCTACAAAAAAAGGTAAAAATTGAGAGTAAATTATTTTTACTGTAGAGACCTATAACTTTAGCTCCCTGTTTATGTGATACACTTTTTGTACCTATGTCCAAATGTACCAGCTCTCCCTGAATGTCATGGAGACTCCTTCAAATAGTGTTGACCTTTGCAAAGAATTTAGAAACCTCCCTGAGGCTGGGACAGGTGTGTGCAACAAAGTGAGGATGTCTTCACTGATTGCCCATCATGAGGAGGGAGTACTAGTGAATACGTTCAGGTGCTGGCAGCACAGAAAGGGGTGGGGCTTGCTGGAGAATTACCTGGCTCCCCGGCCCCCGCAGTCCAACCGTGATATTAATTTTGACTCAACTGGGAAAAATGCATTGCGTTAGAAAATGATGGTGTAAGACAATTTTCAGAACTTGAAATAAATGATAAATTAGGAGGATCACAGCTGTGACTTTGAGCTTTCCTTTGCATAACTGTTCTACAGGACTTTAAGATGATGAACAGGCATCCTAAAACTGCAGCTAAAATTATTTTTGTCTAGGGCAAACTGTTTTATGTGCATAGAAATGTAAATATCCCTGCCAAATTACCGTAGATATAACTTGATTTTAATCGTGGTAGGTGGACACAAGTATGGTATTATATCTTTCTACTGTAAATCTCTAACTTCCAATGCTTTGAAAATTGAATACCACACCTCAGTAATAGGTCTTATATGCTTATTTAGTACAGCTCTTTTGTTTTACTTTTCTGTTTTCCAATGAGTCCATTAAAAGTGTTCAAGTTTATTTACTTATGCAATAGAGCAAACTGCGTTAAAGTGGTGTATTGTATCTTTAGGTGACTTGACATGATCTTTTTTCACACCAAGCTTATAACTTAGGTTATTGCCAGGGCAACCTGGGGTCTAGTTTTGGTGTGAAAGGTTCTACCCGGGTTGTGTTACCTGGGAATCCGCTCCTGGTCACAACCAGGGTCAAACCCAGCACTGACCCAGGTAGCCTGAGGTGTGAATGGTGTGACCAAAGGTCATCCTAAAAGTATACAGAGGGGTGTGGATCATAGGGTCGACCACGCTTAGGTCGACAGTCATTAGGTTGACCACCATTGGTAGACAGTGACTTGGTTGACACCTGGAATATGTCGACAGTCATTAGGTCGACATGAGTTTTTTTTTCTTTGTGTCGTTTTCTTCGTAAAGTGACCGGGAACTCCAATTAGTGCACCGTGACCGGGAACCTCAATTAGTGCTCCGCTACCGCTGCGCTCAGCACAGGTTACTATTCCCGATTGTAGTCCACGTGGATCGTAAAGTATTAAAAAGTTTAAAAATGTTAAAAGAATGTGAGAAACTCATGTTAACCTTTTTCCATGTCGACCTAGTACATGTCTACCCAGTGACCATGTCGACCTAATGCATGTCGACCAATAGTGGTCGACCTAGATACCGGATACCATACAGATCACCTTCGCGTGGACCTGATGGTATGTCCAAGTGCCAGCAGAGGGAAGATCTGGCAATAACCAGGGTCCATCCTGCATTGTGAACACGATTCCAAGATGCTGGACACGGCTTGAAGACCTATTCAATAAGCAAAGTCAGACCCAGGGTTTTTTTTTTTGTGTCAAAGCACTGGCATATTTATAATGGGTGCAAAGTGTGTGGAGCACACGGGCACCCGGGTCCAGGGGGGCCCACACACTGCATCCATTTTTTATACCCTCCTCTCCGTCGGCCCGGTGCTAGCTGCAATTGGCCGCTGCAGCTATTTTTCGGTAAATTGCGCATGCGCAATAGAGCTGTCCCCGCGAAAGAGGTGCGGGCGCTATGTTCCCGGAGACCTGCGCATGCGCAGTAGACTCTGGCACAATGCTGCGCCACTGGAGAGGAGGGGGCCCAATCGGTACATGCACACATGCCACCCTCCCCACTCAAAGTATAATTGAAGTTGTGGCTCAGAAATTGTAGAGACAATATTTTTCCCCCCAACAAAAGAAACATTGTATTGCTGTAAATATTTCTTCATAAGGTCTAGCAGAAGTAATATTTTTAAGTTGTTAATTGCTAGTGAGGCCAATCCCGGGCTGTTTCATCAATCCCAGGAATCGAAATTGAAAACGGTCAATCCCGGGTTACCAGCGATTGACACACCAGACTTGGCGCTACTGTGCCACAGTCCTTAAGCAGGAAGGTGGTCGGACGGGTGGCTGTGCAGCGTGATCTACATCACGCCGCGCACAGCCACACAACATCCTTTAGCGGGCGGCCAGAGCCGGCCCTAACCAATATGATGCCCTAGGCAAGATTTTGGCTGGTGCCCCATAGCACCACCGCTGGTTCCGCCTCTGACCTTGCACTTCTTTCCCAGCACCATCACCCCTTACCCATAGCAGTCCTTATTTTGGTGTTTGTACCCCTTATATTTTAAATAGGAACAGTTTGCACATTTGGCCAACAGCCCAAAAAGGGATGTGTTTTTGCTGGCAAGGGGCATGGCCACACAATAGTAACGCCAATTCCAATTACGCCACACAGTACTGCAACTTTATTCACATTTGATCATGCGATAGTGTCCATAATTCATATTACATCCCACAGTAGTATCACTTTACCTTATAAACGTTACTCCTCACAGTAGAGCCCCCTATTCACATTACATCACACTGAATTTTCAGCTCCTTATTCACATTATACCACACCCTATTGCTCTTTATTCACAGTAGACGACACAGTAGTGCACTTTCTATACGCAATGCCACATAGTAGAGCACCTTATACACATAATGCCACACATTAGTAATGCATGTATACACATAATTCCACACAGTAATGTCCCTTGCACATATGAGACACATTATTAATGTCCTTATAAAAATAATGCTCCTTACACATTATGACAACCTTTATTAATGCCCTTATACACATAATGTCCCTTACACATATGCCACACATTATTAATGCCTTTATACACATAATGACACACACAGTGCCCTTTACACATTTGCTGCACATTATTAGTGCCCCATACACATAATGACACACATACAGTAGTACCCTGTTACACATATGCCGCACATTATTAATGCCCTTATACACATAATAACACACATAGTGCCCCTTACACATATGTTGCACTATAGTAATGAATTTTTACATGACACACATAATGCTCCTTACACATATTCCAAACACTACTGCACAACCAACCCACTCACATGCACACAGCACTCACACTGTCACTAACACTGTGACCTCTGCCTCTGCTTGGATACAGATGTGTCCTCCTAAATCTTGCCTCAATGCTAACGTCGGACACCTTTTTTTATGAAAATGCATCTTATTTGCATGGCTATGTGGCTAGGATGCACACGCAGCTTCTGCTGATTAAACTGATATGCGGCATGCCTATATACTGTGTGAGACTGTGGCTGTATCTGCATATGAAATGCTACACACAGAATATAGGCATGCCGCATATCATTTTAATCAGCAGAAACTGCTGATGCCCCTAGGCATATCAAATGCCCTAGGCAATTGCCTAGTTTGCCTATGCCTATGGCCGGCTCTGCGGGCGGCCAGGCGCAAGTGAATGGGCGGATGTGTGTCTGAGCAGCTTGACCTACAGTACATCATGCCACATGCAGCCACACAGCAGCACAGGTTCGCGGGCAGGCTCAGGTGAAGGGGCAATCAGGTAGGGATGGCCATTGGTGGACTGCACATTGATGGTTGCCATCGATGGTATCAGCGGTGATAATCATTGATGGCAGTTAAACCAGCAGGGCTTAGCAGGGTGCGGGGCTGAGCTCCGTTCCAGTAAAAATAGAAGAGAAAAAATTTGGTTATACTCGGCCATCGATGGCAGGGAACCATTGGCTCTCTGTCATCTATGGTAAAGCCATCTACCATCGGTTGTTAGCCATCGATGTTTGGCAACTGGCCATCCCTACAATCGGGTGTGGCTGCGCAGTGTGACCTACATCATGTCGCACACAGCCGGTCGGACAGCGTCTGAGCTGGGTGGTTCTAGTGCTCATCACTGCCTCGGTGTTAGTGTGCATGCGTAAATTAATCCCTGAATCCCGGCAATTTTAGGCTGCGATCCCGCTAATTCTGTTTCGGCTGTTTTTTACACCACCAATTTAATTACTGAAGGTACTATGATAGGGTAATGCATAACCTAAACTCTTTCTTACTCTATTTCTTGTGGTCCCAAACAACTCAAGCTGGTCACCATTCCAAATGGTAAGCACTTTTGATAGTACATCAGGTCCAATGCATGCCGCTTGGCCAAAGGCAGTCGCAACAAGTTACATGGGTGTCATTGTTTAATAGAAATCAAATAAACTGTGTTGTTTCAAGTCATGATTTGGCAATTTAACATTATAAGTTTGCAACTGCATATCCCTGCTGTATACAGTTAGTTTTACTCTAAGGGAATTATCCAGTTGCAGGTAATGTTTTTCCCCCTGCAGCTTAGTGTAACGGCAGCTGCACTTTACGGCAGCTCTGACTTGCACAATTTTATTTGCAGCACTGTAGGGCTGTGTACAAAATTGTGCGGATTCAGGATGAGAGTGGGCCGCAAGGGGTTTCAAGCCCGCAATTGGATTCCATCCTAAGTGTAGAGATTAAAGATTTAAGCTATGGATATTAGTCAATTTTAGATTTTACAGCTTTTTGTTTAGCGGATACAGGAATAATAAAACCTGATAATGTACTGAATGATCCATGTGTGACTTTACCATAGGAACTGTATGGAAGTCAACGGTGCTAAGGCACATGTAGTTTACTTGTTATTAATATGATCATAATTCTAAAGATGTTGCTTGGCAGCTGGGCCTTGCTCCCCTAGTGGAGAGATGGTGTACTGGTGTACATAGTCACTAATGCTTCTCCAGAGTAATTAGCATCTCTGTCCGCTCCCATCCATCACTCTGCCTCCTCTACACCTGCTGCGGACGTTTACAAGTTATTTCTGTTGAGGTTATAGAGGACGATTTTGACAAGGAGAGTCTGTACCCAAGAACTCCATGTTGATGGACAGTTTGTTTTCCCTAGCTGGTCCTATAATGCTCTAAACAACTTGCCTTAATATAGCAAATACGTCTGTGCTGATTATACACTACACAATAGACTTGACAGACGTATAATGCCATCTAACACATTAGAATGTACAAATACACTAGTGGGTGGGTATTTTGATGGATGCACATGTCTTATTTTATTTACCTTATTCTTTTCTTCCACTACTGTCTGACAGAACCTGGGATATGAACTTATGTTCTAATAATTTAATCCTGACTAATAAGAGCGCTTGAAGGGATAATTTAAAAAAAAATGTATTTCCATCCAATGTAAATCAGGCAGAACTGTGATATTCCTAATATTTATAACATATCAAATATGTAGTACAAATTTGTTCTTGTGAAGAACAGCAGTTGCTCTGTGTTTTTCGATTTGGATTTAAATGCCATGTATGCCCAATACTTTTCTAATAGCATGCATAATCAAATGCTGCTTGTTCCTGTGGAAGCCTGACTTTCCCTTGACAACTATCTCTGTGCAAGGTTGTTGCCACCTGCTCCCATGTGTTGCGCACACTTCCTTCATTACCCTGCAGTACATATGCTGACAGTCTTGCACAGAGCTAGTAACCCTGCAGACAAACCGCACAATGCAAAAGCTATCGTTTTATGTATGTGTATTTCAAATATGTTTGCATATTAGGCAGCAGCACTATCGGGAGCAATTCAGAAGCTGAAATAGTTATCTGCATTCTGTGTAGCAAAAACAAATCTATACATTCTTCTAGAGCTACGATTTAGCCTTTTTCAATTTCCTGCAATTCGAAGCATTGAAATACTAGTGACTGAAGAGCCGTCGGTCCCCTTTTTATAGAAAGGAAATCACCATCATCATCACCAGTTATTTATAAGGTGCTACAAATTCTGTGGCGTTGAAAGCAGATGTGTTTGTACCACACGTCTGTTATTATGCTTAATTGTACACGAGTATGAGCTATGCTCCAACTCTTATAGGTAGCAAAGACATTCCGGGGCAGATTTATTAAGCCTGGTGAAATTATAAAGTTGAAATTGATAAAGTGCCAGCCAATCAGCTCCTAACTGCCATGTTACAGGCTGGGTTTGAAAAATTACAGTTAGGAGCTGATTGGCTGGTGCGTTATCACCTTCCACTTTATCACTTCTCCAAGCTTAATAAATCTGCCCCTCAGACAGGTTAGGTGTGAGATGTTGACATTCATATTGACTATGTCGACAGTCATCATGTAGACACTGGCCCAGTGGTCACTTACCTGCAGCGGGCTTCTGGTTCCCCATGGTCATGTGACTGACCGTCAACTCTAGTGGAGTCACGCCAGCATACCTGCCCTAACCTTAATCCCTACCCCTCCCTCTAGTGCCTAACCCTCCCACCCATAGCCTAACCCTAATGTCTATATTTGACAATGTCAGTATTTTACATGTTGACATTCTGAGAATGTTTGCATGTTCCCTGCCTACATTTTTATAATGTTGATGACATAACTATTGACCTTGTGATGTCAACATTGTTATTGTCGACCTAGTGACTACATCCCAAGTTAAACAGCATAGCACTTGCAGAAAATGTAACATTGGACAAAAGCGGGACATATAAGGTAGGCAGGGGCCGTACTTGAATCATACCACAGAGAAGACCCTTATTGTGCATGCTTTCCTTCTACAGATTGAACATGTTTGACTGTCTCCCTCACATGATGTCTTTGTTTCAGATCTGGTCAAAGTTTGAGGAGAAACCCATAGAAGAAGTGGTGGCTGTTGTGGAGGAGAAAGAGAGGAATGCAAATTACAAACCTGTCTTAGTAACAGAGATAACAGATGATCTGCACTTCTATGTTCAGGATGTAGAGACAGGTAAGTGCTTCAGTTACTGCACATTTTATTTCTTGTCCCAGTACTGCATCCTGTTCTAGTTCCCTGCACTGCTCCAAGACCATCCATAGTAAACTTTGTTCTGTGCTGTCACATTCCCACTGTGCCGGTTTATAGGCACATAATTTCAAGGCACTGCTGCTCTTGGCTAGGCTTAGAATTCATTACACTCATTAAGTGAACTTTGGGTGCAATATTAGTGCAATACATAACCGTGACACATGGGCAAAAAGAAATCCAGAAAAGGTCATTGCTGTCGCTGCCAAAACAATGTTAATATCAGAGAAAAGGACACTTGTACATTAAACTAATCCATAATATTTCTGTAAAGACATAGCACTTACATCATTTTTGTTTTTCCTCTGTAGTTAATACAAGCCCATATGCCATGATGATATGTAAAGGGAGTAAAGTATACCTTCAATATCTTAACCAGTTGTTCAAGCTGCTCTTTAACAATGGTTTGAAAAAAAAAGTTTAAGACCTTTTATAATGGGCATCCTTAAATCAGGCACTTAAATCATACTGCAGTGCATGGATTTTTAAAGAGCAAGTAAGACTACAGCATGACATCAGACTAAATTAAAACTTGGGCATTGCTGAGCTAAATAATGTGTGTGAAATAACTAAAACTGAAGTGTTCATGGTTTGCGCACCGCTTTGTAGCAAGTGGCAGAAGCATCAGGGAGTATGTTAACCATCTTGCATTACTGAGGCAGCTGCGTATGACTGGCACGCTATTTGTCTTCATATACATATTTGCTGGAAAAAGGTTGGTGTTTTCACAGGCAACCTAATGATGAATGTTGGGCAAACTGCATGCTTTGCTTTGCAGTTTGAGCTTTTTGTCCAGTATCCCTTCCACTTAATCATAAAGGTGTAGAATGTAGCTTCAACTGTCTGCATTAGAAGAATTACTCAGTTACTCAAAGAAAACGCTAAATGCAGGACTTGCATTACCCAAAGTAACTTGTTTTGTTGGCTAGGAAACTCTCTAGCAGATTGTCGGGTCTAGTTACCAAGCTTTGGAGAAAGATAAAGTGGACAGAGATAAAGTAAGAGCATACTTGGCAACTGTCATATCTAATATCTGGGAGATGGCCAGAGAAGAGACTCATCATGCCCGATGGGGTATCGACTGCACATCACTAGGCCCCGCCTCCAAAATGACAGATTGAATGGGTTTGCTTGTAGAAGGTGGGGCTAAATGGTGCAAATTTGCACACTTTAGCCTCACCCCCTCCATATGGCACCGCAATTCCCTGTATGATCTCCTCATCCTACCATTTCAATAGGAAGCGGGTGGGATGTGGATGCGGGGGACTACCCCAAAAATCGTTATTCTCCTGCACTTACGGGAGAGTAGGCAAGTATGAGTAAAGGGCCCTACACACTTAAATATTATCTGTCCAATCTGTCTGATTGGAAAGAAAATCTGGCAATGTCTGAGAGCAAATGACAATCAACCATTTGCTCTCAAAATCCAGAAAATGGACAGAAATGGTTAAGATCAATTGTTTTAACGAAACAAACTTAACCAATTTGCCTGAAAGTCCATTTTTGTCTGTTGTCCAGTGTTTGAGAGCAAATGGTCAATTGTCATTTGCTCCCATACATTACCAGATTTTTGTTCCAACCAGAAAGATTGAACTAAGATTATCTATCTTTAAGCGTGTAGGGCACTTAAGAGCCACTCAACTCCTAACTGCTATGTCACAGGCTGTGATTGAAAAATAACAGTAGCTGGTCGACTGGTACTTTATGTCCATCCAGTTTATCTCTCCACGGCTTAGTAAATAGACCCCTGTATCTTGCAGTACTAAAGGGTAAGAAAGGAGAGATTGTATTCAGTCTACTGCACACATCCAGTGGCTACTAGCTTTTAATGCTGGGGATTTCAAAATAACGGTCAGTCTCCCCTCCATACACATGTCAAAAATGGAAGAGCAGAGAGGCTGCCTAAGTGCATGTCCCTGTGCACAAGCTTTAATCAGGTAACTATATTTACGTTTCACTAAAACAACCTTACACATCTTATATTAGATTTCAGTTCAGCATGGGCTAAAGCATCAGATTAATTATTAGATATGACATTTAATTATCATCCATAGCACTTTTTTTTTCCAGTTGAAAATTTAAAGGTTGCATTTCAATAATGAGATTTCACTTCCTTACTATCTTTATAAAGTTACTTTTTTGATACCCTTGTACTGAAACGGTTTTTGCATTCAATTTTAATCATGTCTGCTCATCAGTAGATATACCATTAATCTCTGCCAATTAGGGATATTGCCAGGACTGGCACTTCCCGCTCAGCAAAGGGATGCAAAGCAGGTAGGCGCCGACCGGAAGGGCTCGCTCCCTGCTCTGCATCCCTGTGCTGTGCCTGCCTCCTCTGTTGCTGCTGCCGTGCCTGTCACACTGCCAGGCAGCTTGTAGCCTCCTCCTCTCTTCCCTGTGATAGCAGCAGTTCCTGGATAAAAAGGGGGTGGAGCTATGGGGGCGGAGATACACTGGACCAGGCTAAAGATCCTGATTCCTGCCATCAATAAGTGGATGGAGAGAGTGAGTAAGAGAAAGAAAGTGTATGTATGTGTGTGTGTATGTATATATGTATGTGTAGTGTGTGTGTGTGTGGTGCCAGCATCTTGAAGAGCGGGTTGGGTCCCCCTCTCTTCCTCTGTACTGATGTACCGCCCACCTTCCCCCAGCTCGTCACTGTGCACCGCTCGCCTGCTCGTCACTGTGCACAATACTTTTGCTGCTGCAGCCTGCACCTGCCAAATGTTTGATAGGCAGGGGCGCTGACAGCTTAAAGTGTGGCTCCTCAGTCTGCAGTTCACCAGCCGACACTGTTACAGGTGTCTGATGGTCCGGAAGCCCTCTCTCTCTCTATCCATACATTCCTCATTCTCTCTCTCCATGTCTGTCTCTCTTTCAGTCTCTCGTCCCATGTATCCCCCCCCCCCCCCCAATGTTTATCTTTCTCTCTCACACCATGCCTCTCTTTCTCCCCACGCCTCTCTCCCTGTGCCTCGGTCTCCCTCTCTCTCCCCATGTCTTTTTCACATTCTCCTCTCGGCTCAGGTTTTGACATAATATATATATATATATATATATATATATGTGTGTGTGTATTATATGAAACTATATATATATATATATATATATATATATATATATAATGCATGCCCTGAAACCTCCTCCATGCAAATCCTGCATTATTCCAGTGCCTCAAACCGCACTCACTCCCCGCCCCCCCCCCCCCCCCCCCTTCCCCGGACATCACAGCTGACGCCAATAGTTAAGGGCCCCCGGCACTGCTTTGCCAAGGAGCCCCTATACTGCATTATGAATAAGGGGTACTACTGTGTAGCGTAACTTGTATAAGGGGCACTACTGTGTGGCAAATTGTTTGTAAGGGACACTACTATTTGAACTGGAGGCACTATTGTGTGGCAACGCTCCTTCCTTGTGATACAACACCCCTTTTTTGTGGCGGCGTTGTCCCTTTTTCAGTTATGGGAGGGCGCAAAATTATAGTTTGCAAGGGGGTGCTGAACACCCTAGCACCGGCCCTGGATGTTGCCACAAATAATTCTGGGATTACTTAAATTGTGATGAAATAGTATGTTACAGGCGTGACAACCTACTCGATATAAGCTATTAAAAAGAGAAGATACATTCAATATTACTATAAATCTAGGAAAATCTTCCAACTGCAAACAGATAGTCTACAAAATTGCAATCAAAGAATGTAGGAGACAGCACCTTGGGTATATATACATATCTCCCAATTTCTCTGACGTCCTAAGTGGATGCTGGGGACTCCGTCAGGACCATGGGGATTAGCGGCTCCGCAGGAGACAGGGCACAAAAGTAAAAGCTTTAGGATCAGGTGGTGTGCACTGGCTCCTCCCCCTATGACCCTCCTCCAAGCCTCAGTTAGATTTTTGTGCCCGGCCGAGAAGGGTGCAATCTAGGTGGCTCTCCTAAAGAGCTGCTTAGAGTAAAAGTTTTGTTAGGTTTTTTATTTTCAGTGAGTCCTGCTGGCAACAGGCTCACTGCTACGAGGGACTTAGGGGAGAAGAAGTGAACTCACCTGCGTGCAGGATGGATTGGCTTCTTAGGCTACTGGACACCATTAGCTCCAGAGGGATCGAACACAGGCCCAGCCATGGAGTCCGGTCCCAGAGCCGCGCCGCCGACCCCCTTGCAGATGCCGAAGAGTGAAGAGGTCCAGAAACCGGCGGCAGAAGACTTTTCAGTCTTCATGAGGTAGCGCACAGCACTGCAGCTGTGCGCCATTGTTGTCAGCACACTTCACACCAGCGGTCACTGAGGGTGCAGGGCGCTGGGGGGGGGCGCCCTGGGCAGCAATGAAATACCTATACTGGCTAAAAGATACATCACATATAGCCCCTGGGGCTATATGGATGTATTTAACCCCTGCCAGGTCTCAGAAAAACGGGAGAAGAAGCCCGCCGAAAAGGGGGCGGAGCCTATTCTCCTCAGCACACAGCGCCATTTTCCCTCACAGAAATGCTGGTGGGAAGGCTCCCAAGCTCTCCCCTGCACTGCACTACAGAAACAGGGTTAAAACAGAGAGGGGGGGCACTTATTTGGCGATATGATTATATATATTAAGATGCTATAAGGGAAAAACACTTATATAAAGGTTGTCCCTGTATAATTATAGCGTTTTGGTGTGTGCTGGCAAACTCTCCCTCTGTCTCCCCAAAGGGCTAGTGGGGTCCTGTCCTCTATCAGAGCATTCCCTGTGTGTGTGCTGTGTGTCGGTACGTGTGTGTCGACATGTATGAGGACGATGTTGGTGAGGAGACGGAGCAATTGCCTGTAATGGTGATGTCACTCTCTAGGGAGTCGACACCGGAATGGATGGCTTATTTAGGGAATTACGTGATAATGTCAACACGCTGCAAGGTCGGTTGACGACATGAGACGGCCGGCAAACCAATTAGTACCTGTCCAGGCATCTCAAACACCGTCACGGGCTTTAAAACGCCCATTTACCTCAGTCGGTCGACACGGACACTGACTCCAGTGTCGACGGTGAAGAAACAAACGTATTTTCCATTTGGGCCACACGTTACATGTTAAGGGCAATGAAGGAGGTGTTACATATTTCTGATACTACAAGTACCACAAAAGAGGGTATTATGTGGGGTGTGAAAAAACTACCTGTAGTTTTTCCTGAATCAGATAAATTAAATGAAGTGTGTGATGATGCGTGGGTTTTCCCCGATAGAAAATTATTGGCGTTATACCCTTTCCCGCCAGAAGTTAGGGCGCGTTGGGAAACACCCCTTAGGGTGGATAAGGCGCTCACACGCTTATCAAAACGAGTGGCGTTACCGTCTCCAGATACGGCCGCCCTCAAGGAGCCAGCTGATAGGAGGCTGGAAAATATCCTAAAAAGTATATACACACATACTGGTGTTATACTGCGACCAGCGATCGCCTCAGCCTGGATGTGCAGCGCTGGGGTGGCTTGGTCGGATTCCCTGACTGAAAATATTGATACCCTTGACAGGGACAGTATTTTATTGACTATAGAGCATTTAAAGGATGCATTTCTATATATGCGAGATGCACAGAGGGATATTTGCACTCTGGCATCAAGAGTAAGTGCGATGTCCATATCTGCCAGAAGATGTTTATGGACACGACAGTGGTCAGGTGATGCAGATTCCAAACGGCACATGGAAGTATTGCAGTATAAAGGGGAGCAGTTATTTGGGGTCGGTCCCTCGGACCTGGTGGCCACGGCAACAGCTGGAAAATCCACCTTTTTTACCCCAAGTCACATCTCAGCAGAAAAAGACACCGTCTTTTCAGCCTCAGTCCTTTCGTCCCCATAAGGGCAAGTAGGCAAAAGGCCAGTCATATCTGCCCAGGGATAGAGGAAAGGGAAGAAGACTGCAGCAGGCAGCCCATTCCCAGGAACAGAAGCCCTCCACCGCTTTGGCCAAGTCCTCAGCATGACGCTGGGGCCGTACAAGCGGACTCAGCTGCAATGGGGGGTCGTCTCAAGAGTTTCAGCGCGCAGTGGGCTCACTCGCAAGTGGACCCCTGGATCCTACAAGTAGTATCCCAGGGGTACAGATTGGAGATTCGAGACGTCTCCCCCTCGCAGGTTCCTGAAGTCTGCTTTACCAACGTCTCCCTCCGACAGGGAGGCAGTATTGGAAACAATTCACAAGCTGTATTCCCAGCAGGTGATAATCAAAGTACCCCTCCTACAATAAGGAAAGGGGTATTATTCCACACTATATTGTGGTACTGAAGCCAGACGGCTCGGTGAGACCTATTCTAAATCTGAAATATTTGAACACTTACATACAAAGGTTCAAATCAAGATGGAGTCACTCAGAGCAGTGATAGCGAACCAGGAAGAAGGGGACTATATGGTGTCCCTGGACATCAAGGATGCTTACCTCCATGTCCCAATTTGCCCTTCTCACCAAGGGTACCTCAGGTTCGTGGTACAAACTGTCACTATCAGTTTCAGACGCTGCCGTTTGGATTGTCCACGGCACCCCGGGTCTTTACCAAGGTAATGGCCGAAATGATGATTCTTCTTCAAAGAAAAGGCGTCTTAATTATCCCTTACTTGGACGATCTCCTGATAAGGGCAAGGTCCAGAGAACAGTTGGAGGTCGGAGTAGCACTATCTCAAGTAGTTCTACGACAGCACGGGTGGATTCTAAATATTCCAAAATCGCAGCTGTCTCCGACGACACGTCTGCTGTTCCTAGGGATGATTCTGGACACAGTCCAGAAAAAGGTGTTTCTCCCGGAGGAGAAAGCCAGGGAGTTATCCGAGCTAGTCAGGAACCTCCTAAAACCAGGAAAAGTGTCAGTGCATCATTGCACAAGGGTCCTGGGAAAAATGGTGGCTTCTTACGAAGCGATTCCATTCGGCAGATTTCACGCAAGAACTTTTCAGTGGGATCTGCTGGAAAAATTTTCCGGATCGCATCTTCAGATGCATCAGCGGATAACCCTGTCTCCAAGGACAAGGGTGTCTCTTCTGTGGTGGCTGCAGAGTGCTCATCTACTAAAGGGCCACAGATTCGGCATTCAGGACTGGGTCCTGGTGACCACGGATGCCAGCCTGAAAGGCTGGGGAGCAGTCACACAAGGAAAAAATTTCCAGGGAGTGTGATCAAGTCTGGAGACTTCTCTCCACATAAATATACTGGAGCTAAGAGCAATTACAATGCTCTAAGCTTAGCAAGACCTCTGCTTCAAGGTCAGCCGGTATTGATCCAGTGGGACAACATCACGGCAGTCGCCCACGTAAACAGACTGGGCGGCACAAGAAGCAGGAGGGCAATGGCAGAAACTGCAAGGATTCTTCGCTGGGCAGAAAATCATGTGTTAGCACTGTCAGCAGTGTTCATTCCGGGAGTGGAAAACTGGGAAGCAAACTTCCTCAGCACGACCTCCACCCGGGAGAGTGGGGACTTCCAGGGCCGTTTCTATAGGCGTGCGAGCCGTGCATTTGCACGGGGCGCCCGCCGCGGCTCCTGCTGGCAGCTGCTGCCTTTAATCTCCTGCCTCTCCCCGCCCCTCTGTTTTACTCCGCTCGCTGGGCGGAGTTATGCATTCTGACGCGATTGTGTCATGTCGTCCTGACGTCACACTCCGGGGGTTTAACTTTGTAAAATAGACGCCACGGAGGAGCGGGTGGGCGCCATTGTTGAAGTGACAAGTGAGTCACTCAGGCGCCAGGGCAGGGTGGCTGACGGAGCGGAAGAGTCACTGGAGCTGGAGGAGGCTTTTCTATGGGTGCGTGTGGCCCGCGGGCTGCGGCGGTGTTAGGGGAGGAGGACCGGGACTGGACAGGCAGCACTGCAGCAGATTCCACCGACCTCGCAGTGAGTATTCTGCAGCCAGCAGTCTCTCACGGTCACAATCAGACTGCTGGCTTGCTGTGGTCACTTTAAGGATGGATTTGTTTCTTAGGGGGAAAGGGGGGGAGGGAAGGGGGTGTAGGTAAATGTAGGCTTTAGATAGGAGCCTGCAAATTTTCTTTTTTTTGGGGGGGGGGGGGCGGCGCGGCGCCCGAGCAACATGTGATGTAATCCAATAATTATACTTGCTGAGTTTTGTGCAATGATGCGTTGTAATGTCATGATGCAAATGTGTCATTACACGAAACTCCGCCCCTGAGCAGACTACTGATGGGGAGGAAGGGGAGCCGCCCGGGAAGCCTGCCAGCAAGCTAGGATGAGGGAGAGGCGGCCGAAGAGCGGGAAGCGGGAGGACCACTGCAAACGAAAGTATAACTCTTTCTTTCTTTCTGGGGCCACTTGCCTGCGTATTGTGTAAAATGGGGACTCTTGCCTGCCGTAATGTGTAAAATGGGGACTCTTGCCTGCCGTAATTTGTAAAATGGGGACTCTTGCCTGCCGTAATGTGTAAAATGGGGACTCTTGCCTGCTGTAATGTGTAAAATGGGGACGTGCCTGCCGTAATGTGTAAAATGGGGACACTTGCCTGCCGTACTGTGTAAAATGGGGACACTTGCCTGCCGTAATGTGTAAAATGGGGACACGTGCCTGCTATAATGTGTAAAATGTGGACTTTCCCCCCCCCCCCCCCCTGTGGTGGCCGTGATGGTGAGATCACATGAGGCCACACCCATTTTAATGAGACCACACCATTTTAATGAGGCCACACACCCTTGCCGGGAGCGTGCGTGCCTTCGGCGCGTGCATGCTTTTTCTTTTTATATCTATGGGGGGGGGACATTTTTTTATTTTATGTCAAGTACGGATGGTGTAATGGTTAGCATTACTGCCTCACAGCACTGAGGTCATGGGTTCAATTGCCACCATGGCCCTAACTGTGTGGAGTTTGTATATTCTCCCCGTACTTGCGTGGGTTTCCTCCGGGTACTCCGGTTTCCTCCCACAATCCAAAAATATACTGGTAGGTTAATTGGCTCCCAACAAAATTAACCCTAGCATGAATGTGTCTGTGTGTACATGTGATAGGGAATATAGATTGTAAGCTCCACTGGGGCAGGGACTGATGTGAATGGCCAATTCTCTGTAAAGCGCTGCGGAATATGTGTGCGCTATATAAATAACTGGTAATAATAATAATAATAATAATGAGGGGGGGGCGCATTTTGAAATCTCGCACTGGGAGCCAAATTGGCTAGAAACAGCCCTGGGGACTTCATCGGGAAGTCTTCCACATGATTGTGAACCGTTGGGAAAGACCAAAGGTGGACATGATGGCGTCCCGCCTGAACAAAAAACTGGACAGGTATTGCGCCAGGTCAAGAGACCCTCAGGCAATAGCTGTGGACGTTCTGGTAACACCGTGGGTGTACCAGTCGGTGTATGTGTTCCCTCCTCTGCTTCTCATACCTAAGGTACTGAGAATTATAAGACATAGAGGAGTAAGAACTATACTCGTGGCTCCGGATTGGCCAAGAAGGACTTGGTACCCGGAACTTCAAGAGATGCTCACAGAGGACTCATGCCCTCTGCCGCTAAGAAGGGACTTGCTTCAGCAAGTACCATGTCTGTTCCAAGACTTACCGCGGCTGCGTTTGACGGCATGGCGGTTGAACGCCGGATCCTAAGGGAAAAAGGCATTCCGGAAGAGGTCATTCCTACCCTGGTCAAAGCCAGGAAGGAGGTGACCGCACAACATTATCACCACATGTGGCGAAAATTTGTTGCGTGGTGGGAGGCCAGGAAGGCCCCACGAAGAAATTTCAACTCGGTCGATTCCTGCATTTCCTGCAAACAGGAGTGTCTATGGGCCTCAAATTGGGGTCCATTAAGGTTCAAATTTCGGCCCTGTCGATTTTCTTCCAGAAAGAATTGGCTTCAGTTCCTGAAGTCCAGAAGTTTGTCAAGGGAGTACTGCATATACAACCCCCTTTTGTGCCTCCAGTGGCACTGTGGGATCTCAACGTAGTTCTGGGATTCCTCAAATCACATTGGTTTAAACCGCTCAAATCTGTGGATTTGAAATATCTCACATGGAAAGTGACCATGATGTTGGCCCTGGCCTCGGCCAGGCGAGTGTCAGAATTGGCGGCTTTGTCTCACAAAAGCCCATATCTGATTGTCCATTCGGACAGGGCAGAGCTGCGTACTCGTCCCCAGTTTCTCCCTAAGGTGGTGTCAGCGTTTCACCTGAACCAGCTTATTGTGGTACCTGCGGCTACTAGGGACTTGGAGGACTCCAAGTTGCTAGATGTTGTCAGGGCCCTGAAAATATAGGTTTCCAGGACGGCTGGAGTCAGGAAAACTGACTTGCTGTTATCCTGTATGCACCCAACAAACTGGGTGCTCTTGCTTCTAAGCAGACGATTGCTAGTTGGATGTGTAGTACAATTCAGCTTGCACATTCTGTGGCAGGCCTGCCACAGCCAAAATATGTAAATGCCCATTCCACAAGGAAGGTGGGCTCATCTTGGGCGGCTGCCCGAGGGGTCTCGGCTTTACAACTTTGCCGAGCTGCTACTTGGTCAGGGGCACACCCTGGCTGAGGAGGACCTGGAGTTCTCTCATTCGGTGCTGCAGAGTCATCCGCACTCTCCCGCCCGTTTGGGAGCTTTGGTATAATCCCCATGGTCCTGACGGAGTCCCCAGCATCCACTTAGGACGTCAGAGAAATAAAAATTTACTTACCGATAATTCTATTTCTCGTAGTCCGTAGTGGATGCTGGGCGCCCATCCCAAGTGCGGATTGTCTGCAATACTTGTACATAGTTATTGTTCAAAAATCGGGTTATTGTTGTTGTGAGCCATCTTTTCAGAGGCTCCGCTGTTATCATGCTGTTAACTGGGTTCAGATCACAGGTTGTACAGTGTGATTGGTGTGGCTGGTATGAGTCTTACCCAGGATTCAAAATCCTTCCTTATTGTGTACGCTCGTCCGGGCACAGTATCCTAACTGAGGCTTGGAGGAGGGTCATAGGGGGAGGAGCCAGTGCACACCACCTGATCCTAAAGCTTTTACTTTTGTGCCCTGTCTCCTGCGGAGCCGCTAATCCCCATGGTCCTGACGGAGTCCCCAGCATCCACTACGGACTACGAGAAATAGAATTATCGGTAAGTAAATTCTTATTTTTTTAGTAAAGAGAATCTGGACCCTTGTGCGACCTGGGAAGGGTGCATGGCCTTGGGTGGGAGGGACGTGGGTATGGCCTCACGTCACAGATTCTGTTTTTGGCATTTTGGGGGCGTATCCAGCACTCCCCGAGCAGTTGAGAAGCCCTCGGCTCACCTCCATGTACAGTACTGTCTAGATGCATGCACGGAGATACTTGAAATTCTGTAGTGAAGCACGGGTATTCAGCTATTGTGTGTGTGTGTGTGTGTGTGTGTGTGTATGTATATGTATGTATATATATATATATATATATATATATATATATATATATATATATAATAACACAACCAAAGGGGGCGTGGCTTGGATCGGCATGGAGTAGCTGTGTGCAGCCTTAGCTCTCCACTAAAATCCTGCAAACCCATCCTTTTTACCCCAACCTGTGGATCCTGTTCCCTGCCAGCTGGCCCCTGAATGTGTGCTGCCTTTGCTGCTGCCCTTGCTGATCCGGTGAGCGGCGCGGGTGTGCTGTTGTGGACCTTCCAGCGTGGTCTCCGGCTCCCTACCCCTCCGACGGCCGCCGTCGGAGCTCCGGGAGCGGCGCGTGTCCGCGCACCCGGCGGTGTCTGAGCGCTGGTCCTCCGGCTGGGGGACTACAGAGAGGAGGGCCCTGTCGTCTGCTGGGTCCAGTGGAGGTGCATGCCTGGGGCCCCACTGCGGTGACGCTGGAGACCGAGTACGGGCGAAAAAGCCCGCGAAAAGCCGCCATTTTCAGTCCTGCTGCTCCTTCTCCCCCTGAGGTGCTGTGCGGTGCGATGACTGTGGTTGCCATCCTGTTTCCCTCTTGGGCTTAATACCTGTCCACAGTGCCCTTTCTTGGATGGACTGTATATATTTCACTGGAGCCAGCTGCCCTACATTAGCTGCCTGTTATCCTGTGGGGACAGCTTGGGTGCCCCTGACTCAGCTTTCACTCTGCTGCAATTTCTACAACATACACCTGCTTCCTGATTATCTGCAGTGTGCCCACATACTTGCTCCGTTTATTGGGGTGCCATCTCTGTCCTGACTCTTGTGCAGAACCTGCTGTAATACTCCTCCGGATCTGCATTCCCGTTCAGGGATACCATGGTGAGGGGAGGACAGAGTGCAGCTAACGCTGCTGCGAAACTGGAGAAATTTGCCAGACCACAGCAGGCACCCACTTCGACAAAGCGGGGTGGGGCCGGCCCGCCCTCGCCGACGGCCGAGGGGGACACCTCTGACCATGATGAACAGGTGCATTCTACCCAGCAAATATTGCAGGCAATTTCTGCGTCCGAGCAGAGGGTCACGGACCGGATTGGGCAAGTACAAATGGATGTTTCTCTGCTAAGGCAGGATATGCAGAAGATCCGAGAGCGAGTGGGTGAAACTGAACATCGGATATCGGCTTTGGAGGATGCTGCTCCACCCTTGCAGTTGAAGGTGGCGGACCTGTCTACCCAAGTGACATCTATGCAGGCTAAAATGTCAGATATAGAAGGGAGATTGCGGCGCAACAATGTCCGGTTTGTCGGGCTCCCCGAGAGAGCGGAGGGCACCTCCCCGGAGTCATTTCTTGAAGGGTGGCTTATTGATCTATTTGGCAAGGAGGCATTTACCTCTCAATTTGCGGTGGAGAGGGCGCACAGGCTTCCACCTAGGCCGCCGTCGCCGGGGGCCCCGGCTAGAACATTTATTGCACGCTTCCTGCATTTCAAGGACCGTGATGCGGTGCTCCGTCTGGCCCGAACAAAGGGCCCTATTCAACAAGATGGACATAATATTTCCGTATTTCCTGATTTTGCCCTGGAGGTGCAAAAGAGCCGATCTCAATTTATTCACGTCAAGCGTCAGCTCAGAGACCGCAATATACAATATGCTATGCTATTTCCAGCCAAGTTGCGGGTGGTGCTTAACAACACCACTCATTTTTTTACATCTCCTCAAGATGCTGGTGCATGGCTGGAACGTCAACCACGTTCTCCTTGATGATGTGTTGTTGCTCAGATGTTGATTTCATTCTTCTTGCACCGCTGTTTCTATTTATCTGATGCATATTTCTGTGAATATAAATGCACTGTGGGGATATATGCGATGTGGGGCGAATAGAAATGGGGCAAAATTATGGTATTGCTTGCTATGCATCGTTATGATATGGCGGTAACGGTCAGCCCCACATTGTTTTACTACTGTTTGATGCTTTATAATGGGGCATGTGCCTAGCTATGTTGTTTTTTCTTTTTTTTTCAGGGTTGGGGTACTACTTCTTTCTACAAGTTGTGGAGAGCTCTTGCCGAAAATAGTGTAGGGGCTTTTCCTAAGGTTCTTTGGTTAGGCCCTTATCCCTTAGTTTGGTTACTTAATGGGAGTTATGGGATCCAGGTATGCCTTAAGTTTGCGAGGTGATACAGGGTGGGTGCGGGGGGGGTTAGTTTGTTTTTTTCTAAGCCATCACTTTTTAGTTCTGTGCGTACTGTGCAATGACACGCTATATCCGTACGATACTGCTCTGGGCTCTTTTGTCTCCTGGGGCGTAGGGGGACTGGTTGCTCTTGTCCCTGTTTATTGTTTGTTCAGCCTTGCTCTGCTGCGATGCCAGGTTTTGATGTATGTCTCTTTAATCTATCCTGTTGCACCTTCCTTCTATAATTTCCATGTCTGCTGTTTCTGAGGGGCTTCGTCTGCTCAGCTGGAATGTTCGGGGATTGAATGAGAAAATTAAAAGATCGTTGGTCCTGACTCAGGTTAAAAAATACCAGGCGGACATAATTTGTCTTTCTGAAACACATTTGCATGGAGGTAGGGTGTTGGCACTTAAAAAACCATGGGTTAGTCACGTGTATCATTCCACTTTCTCTAGCAGTGCCAGAGGCGTTTCTGTAATGATTAGAAAGTCCGTACAATTTCACCTGGATGACTGTGAAACTGACCAATATGGCAGATACGTCTTCCTACGAGCCCATATCAACTGCAGATTGTTCCATGTATTAGCAGTATATGTCCCCCCGCCATATAATAATGAGGTTCTCCGTCATGCTGCCCGATTCCTGGCCCGGTCCCCTGCTACCCCTGTAATATGCCTAGGGGATTTCAACAATGTTATGGATGGTGGTATGGACAGGTGGAGGGAGTCTGTTGCGTCCTCCCCTCCCCTAGCGTCCCCTACCCCGTTCGCAAGACTGGTGGGGGAGCTGGGGCTGGAGGATGTATGGAGATGTCGTAATCCCACAGCTACTCACTTCTCCTGTCAGTCCGCTACCCATCATGCTTTTTCCCGTATTGATTTGGTTTTGGTTTCTCCTGATCTGTCCCCGGACGTGCTGGCGGTAGATTATCTCCCTAGGGGTATATCGGATCACTCTCCTGTTTTAGTTACAGTTAATATTGGTTGGGAGCGGGGTGCAAAAATGTGGAAGCTTAACCCCTTTTGGTTGACTTTGCTGGGGGAGGGTGCAGACCTGATTGCCGCTTGGGAAGGGTTCCAGGAAGACAATTTACTATTCAGTGATCTGCCGCTAAAACATGATGCTTTTAAAGCGTTTTTGCGAGGCTCCTTTATAAAGCGGATCTCTGAAGTTAAAGCGTTTAGTAAGAGGGAAGAGGTGCGGTTGGAATCTTTGTGCCGGCAGTTGGAGTCTCAATACCTTATTACCCATCTGCGATCTGATGAGCTGTTGTGGAAGAGCGCGCAGAGCGAGTGGTCGGATTGTTTATTTGAGAAATCCAGGCGTAGACTCCTTTTTGCAGGACATGAGCAGTATTTTCGGGCGGAGATGAATGGCAGCTACTTGGCTTTTTTGGCCCGGTCCGATTCCCCTAGAACTGTAATTCAGTGTGTGAAGAACTCTGCTGGCCAATTGTGTTACTCTGGATCAATGGTGGCGGAGACGTTCCGTAGTTATTATTCCTCGCTCTATGCCTCCCGAGCCAGTTACTCTGACGATCAGCTTCGGGATTTTTTGGCCCAGTTGACCTTGCCATGCTTGTCCCGGGAGGACTCGGGGGCTTTGGATGCACCTATCACGTTGGAAGAAGTGGAGGCTGCGATCCTGTCTCTCCCGGCGTCTAAGGCACCGGGATCCGATGGGCTTCCGGGGGAAGTCTATAAAAAATACAGTACGTTTTTTGCCCCCTATCTCCTACAATTGTTTGACTTACTCTTAGAGGGTAGGGCTCTCCCGCGCTCTATGGCCGAGGCCAATATAATTGTCCTGTTGAAACCAGGGAAGGACCCCCTGCTCCCCGAGTCTTATCGACCCATTTCCCTCCTCAATACTGATGTCAAGATACTGGCAAAAATCTTGGCATCTCGATTGAATTTGGTAATTGCAACAATAATTCACCCGGACCAGACTGGCTTTATGCCAGGTAGGTCCACGGCCCAAAATTTGCGTAGACTGTTCTGTCATCTCCAGAGGGGTGATGTGGTGGGGTCGGACGCGGTGGTGGTGTCCCTTGATGCGGCCAAAGCGTTCGACTCCGTAGAATGGAGGTACCTGTGGGGGGTGCTGGAGAAATTTGCTTTTGGCCCTCGATTTATTAGCTTTATCCAGTTGTTGTATTCCTTGCCTGTGGCTCGGGTGACGGCTAATGGTTTCACGTCTGAGCTTTTTGCGTTGGAGAGGGGCACTCGACAGGGTTGCCCCCTATCTCCTGCACTGTTTGCAATCGCCGTGGAGCCGTTGGCCGGCCTGCTGCGCAGTAATGGTAGGGTCAGGGGCGTTGAGATTGGGGGTCATGTGGATGTGGTAGCGCTATACGCGGATGACATGCTTCTTTTTTTGCAAGACTCTGATGACTCCCTACAAGCAGTGTTACAGGTAGTGGAAAATTTTGGTATCTTTTCCGGTCTACTAATTAACTGGGACAAATCCCACATTTTCCCCATCTCTGGCCTTCTCCCGGAAAATACACAGGGGGCGTATCCTTTGCAATGGACATTGCGGTTCAAGTATTTAGGCATCTGGATTACTCCTATGGCGCGTAGCTATGTGGCCCAAAATATTGACCCCATTCTAGCGACATTTAAAGAGAAGGCTCATAGCTGGAAAAAACTACCGTTGTCTGTCCTGGGTCGGGTTAATCTATTTAAAATGGTAATGCAGCCAAAATTCCTTTATGCTCTACACAATTCTCCGGTATACCTCCCCAAGAAGATCTTTACTGTTATAGAGGGCGTTCTGTCCTCATTTATATGGGGTGGCAGGCCAGCGAGAGTCTCTATCAGGACATTATGCAGATCTCAGATGTCCGGCGGGGCAAGTCTCCCTGATCTCAGACTATACTATGTAGCGACTCAGCTGTCTCATCTGAGTGAATGGATCGGGGATTCTCTAGGTACTACGGTGAGGGGGTTTCTGGCTGAGCGGGCGGAGTGCTCTCCTACTTTCTCTCTTTCTCCTCTTCAGCTTCTCCTCTCTGGTCTCTCAGCGCCTGGCTTGCCTCCCCTGTTGCGTCAAGCCTTGCTCATCTGGCGCTATGCACACACATTGTATGATTGGGAGGGACATGATGCCGGTACTCCATTGTGGTTCAATAGTGCATACCCTGAGCTATATGAGATGTCGCTAGATAATATATGGATTGCTAGGGGTGTCGTGGCGCTGGGTCAGCTGTACCACGATGGAGTGCTGAAGTCATTTCAGCAACTGAAGATCGAATTTGATGTACCTAATACTGCTCTGTTCCGGTATTTTCGGCTTAGACATGCTGTACAAACTCAATTCCCTCATGGCCCACCACTGATTGTTGACTCACCTGTTAGGACGATGCTTACTTCTCTGAGTCAGAGGGGGAGGGTGTCTACCATATTTGCTGCTTTAAATAATAGAAGCTACCCCGATCTATTAAATAATCTCCGTATTAAATGGGAGACTGATTTGGGGCGCTTGTCCCATGAGCAGTGGCTCCAGATTATGAGCTCCCTTAGATACGCTACGCCGTGTATAAGATATAAGCAGGTTTTTTTCTATATTTTACACAGGGCCTATCGTACTCCAGTTACTATGCAGAGGGCTGGTCTTAGGGAAGATTCTAACTGCCCCAGGTGTCGGGCAGCCGATGCCGGATTTTGGCACTTACTGTGGGATTGCCCTGAGATTTCCCTTTTTTGGCGTAAAGTGTGGAGTGATGTGATCATGACAGCACCGTCCCTCCCTACATTAGATCCTGGTATATGCTTGTTTGGGTTAGATCTTGAGGAAACACACTCTGTCTTACTGTATAAATATGTCCTGTGTCTCACTACGCTGGCAAAAGTTGTTATTGCTAGGGTCTGGTTCTCGGCAGATGTGCCTAGGGTAGAGCACTGGAGGGCGTTGGTGAACGAGGTAATTCGTCATGAGAGGCATATGTATAAAATACGGGGTTCCACCTCTCGATTTACGGAGATGTGGGATCGCTGGAGTAGCACATGGCTGGGCGGGCAGGTATTGAGCACTTGAGCGACATTCGTAATATTATTGATATTCTATGTCGTGTACACATATGCGAAAAGAATTAACACGCACACCGAACTGTGATCTGAAAATACCTGTTTATTGATGGCAATTGTTATAGTTTATTTCAATGTTGTTGTTTTGTCTTGTTGTGTCAATGTGTTACAAAACTCAATAAAAAATTACTTGATTTAAAAAAATAACACAACCAAAGAAAAGGCGGCACTCGGAGTCTGTGATGTAATCATATATTGGTGCAAAAAGCAATCATCATCAACATTTCAGGGACCAGTTCCCCTTCTTCAGGATAACTTATCTTATCCTGAAGAAGGGGAACTGGTCCCCGAAACGTTGATGATGATTGATTTTTGCACCAATATATGATTACATCACAGACTCCGAGTGCTGCCTTTTCTTTGGTTGAATATCTTAAGGGGTGACAGTAAAGCCCTCTTTGGAGGAGGGCACCGGAGCAGGACATATCCCACAGCGGATACTTGGAGTGCCGGGGCAGTAAGGCATATATATATATATATATATATGTATGTAAGTATATGTATGTATATATATATATATATATATATGTATATATATGTGTATATATATATATATATGTATATGTATGTATGTTACAAAAAAAAAAGTTTTTAGATCAGTGCGCTTCTCTTGATCAGACAGTTCTGTTCCAGAATGTATAATCCACAGACAGATTTTAGATAGCCAGTCTCTATTACTTTACACCTCCACTTCTTTGGGTGGCTGCTCAGTTCCTTAAAAAGCCATTTGGTGTATAGCGGAAAAAAAATCTGTGGACAAAAGAAGGGAACAAGTGCCTATGGTGTAGCATTGCTCCTTAAGGGTGTGTCACCAACACACCACTCTTATAACTGTGTACCAGAACACCATAGACGTTCAGATTGATGTTACTTGAGGAGGGGACGGCGGCTTGGTAGAACGAAGCACCATTCCAGCATTGGTTGAGGAATATGAGGCAGTGGATTGATAAGCTCTAAATACAAGTTACAATCTGGTACGCAGTCTGTTCCATTCTTTTGTTCACACACATGTATATATATATATATATATATATATATATATATATATACACACATATATATATAAATATACATATATATATACATACATACATACATACACACACACTGCTCAAAAAAATAAAGGGAACACTTAAACAACACAATGTAACTCCAAGTCAATCACACTTCTGTGACATCAAACTGTCCACTTAGGAAGCAACACTGATTGACAATCAATTTCACATGCTGTTGTGCAAATGGAATAGAGAACAGGTGGAAATTATAGGCAATTAGCAAGACACCCCCAATAAAGGAGTTGTTCTGCAGGTGGTGACCACAGACCACTTCTCAGCTCCTATGCTTTCTGGCTGATGTTTTGGTCACTTTTGAAAGCTGGCGGTGCTTTCACTCTAGTGGTAGCATGAGACGGAGTCTACAACCCACACAAGTGGCTCAGGTAGTGCAGCTCATCCAGGATGGCACATCAATGCGAGCTGTGGCAAGAAGGTTTGCTGTGTCTGTCAGCGTAGTGTCCAGATCATGGAGGCGCTACCAGGAGACAGGCCAGTACATCAGGAGACGTGGAGGAGGCAGTAGGAGGGCAACAACCCAGCATCAGGACCGCTACCTCCGCCTTTGTGCAAGGAGGAACAGGAGGAGCACTGCCAGAGCCCTGCAAAATGACCTCCAGCAAGCCATAAATGTGCATGTGTCTACTCAAATGATCAGAAACAGACTCCATGAGGGTGGTATGAGGGCACGACGTCCACAGGTGGGGGTTGTGCTTACAGCCCAACACCGTGCAGGACATTTGGCATTTGCCAGAGAACACCAAGATTGGCAAATTCGCCACTGGCGCCGTGGGCTCTTCACAGATGAAAGCAGGTTCTCACTAAGCACATGTGACAGAGTCTGGAGACGCCAAGGAGAACGTTCTGCTGCCTGCAGCATCCTCCAGCATGACCGGTTTGGCAATGGGTCAGTAATGGTGTGGGGTGGCATTTCTTTGGGGGGCCGCACAGCCCTCCATGTGCTCGCCAGAGGTAGCCTGACTGCCATTAGGTACCGAGATGAGATCCTCAGACCCCTTGTGAGACCATATGCTGGTGCGGTTGGCCCTGGGTTCCTCCTAATGCAAGACAATGCTAGACCTCATGTGGCTGGAGTGTGTCAGCAGTTCCTGCAAGATGAAGGCATTGATGCTATGGACTGGCCCGCCCGTTCCCCAGACCTGAATCCAATTGAGCACATCTGGGACATCATGTCTCGCTCCATCCACCACGTTGCACCACAGACTGTCCAGGAGTTGGCGGATGCTTTAGTCCAGGTCTGGGAGGAGATCCCTCAGATGACCATCCGCCACCTCATCAGGAGCATGCCCAGGCATTGTAGGGAGGTCATACAGGCACGTGGAGGCCACACACTTCTGAGCCTCATTTTGACTTGTTTTAAGGACATTACATCAAAGTTGGATCAGCCTGTAGTGTGTTTTTCCACTTTAATTTTGAGTGTGACTCCAAATTCAGACCTCCATGGTTTAATAAATTTGATTTCCATTGATAATTCTTGTGTGATTTTGTTGTCAGCACATTCAACTACTGTATGTAAAGAACAAAGTATTTAATAAGAATTTCTCTGGCTGGATCCACAGGATAACATTGGGATATGGTTGAGCGACAGCGGAAATGGCACCAACACGGTCACGAGCTTTCTGGCCTCCCAGGATGCATCGGGGCTTCCCCATATAGTCCCGCCCACTGATTCAGTCAAATCGTTTTTTTGCTTGGTGCGGCAGGAAGCCGCATGTTCACAGGGCTGCTGTGAATAAAGCAGCCTGAAGCTTTTATTATGTTATTTTTATGGACTTACTATGTTTTCTTGAGCGACTTTTCTTAACAGCGTCTTAAACGCATACTGGAAAGAGTCGCTCCAACAACTCCCCACCGGGTCGCAACAACGCTTACCTTCGCGGTACAGTGCTGTCTTAACGGGCGTCTGTGTCAGATGTTCTAGCAGGTCTAGCAGACGTAACAGGCTGTGGCTGGAGCATGGGGGGGGGGAAGGTAAGTCTATGGATTTCCTCTTACTAGAGGGGTCCGGACACAGCTACACTGTATTGGTGGAGACTACAAACAGTGTGTTGATGCGCCGAACATCTCGAGTGCAACAGCGCTACGCTTTAGGGATCATGGGCGCCAGGACTAGGTAGAGGCCGCGATCCTTGGAGTTTGTCAACGGGGGGATTCAGACGCTCTCCTGGCCATCCCTCCTCCGTGTTCATGACCAGTTTCCGCGCGTCTCCCGTCCATGAACTGAATGACCTCACTTCCGGCTCAGACGCTACCACGAGGGTACTCTGTCGCAGCTTAGACGCTGCAGTTGTGTACACTAGAGATCCCGCCTAGACCGAGTCGCAGGCCTTAGCGTCTGCATACACGTGTTAGTCGCTGAGCGTCCGTGTCCGTCAGTGAGCGACTGTGTCCGTTATCAGTTATCAGGAGCGGTAGTGTACATCAGTAGCGTCTGAATCCACTCGGCGTCTAAAGAGCGCATTTGCTTGGATAAGGAAGTGTGGTGAGTCTCCCTGTATCCCGCTCTACAGAGGAAGGTTATACAGTACTAAAAATTCTCTCTACTTGATAGTATGAATTGTTAATTTTTAGTACATTTTGCATCTGTGTTTTCTGCATGTTATGTTGAAAAAGAGCCAGCTGAAACAGAAGTACAATTTTCCTACTTACTTGTAAGTTGTTATGGGGGTTGTATTCTCATATGACAATGTCTAATGCCTTAACATGTGACCGACTGCTAGTAGGAGTGCTGTGTAATGTCAGTCCTGTTCTGACCCTCAATTCAGGTGCACGGCTGTGGTCAAATTGATCTCACTTCTATATACTCATATATAGGTGATTTTCAGTCACAAATTGTGTAGTCATTAACAGATTATTACCATGTCTGTGAGCGGCAAAAGTGACGAGGAGCATGCTTATCTTGTAAGACAGGGTTAATTGGTATGGGCCAATTAGTCACTTATGAGGGGTTGTGTGCGAACTGTTTTGCTTTTCAGCAAAGTAAAAAACAGGAGTTGGTTCAACCACCAACAGAGCCACCATGGAATATGTTCGCAAAGACTTTATCCTCAATAGCGGACAGGTTAACTCCGGTAGCACCACCTCAAGGGTTAGGTTACACTATTAACCCATACATGCAGCTCCCTTCCTACGGCTTGGTTCCAGGAGCCTCTACGAGCAACCAAGGGACAGGTAAGACTAAGACAGATGCGTCTATGTGGCAGACTACACAAGATGATACAACAGATGATGATACAGTATATTCAAATACTCCGTATGATGATCAGTCGCAGAGTTTTAGTTCAGAGGATGTAGCTGAACTTGACGCTGTGAAGGCTGTTCTCTCTTTGCAAGAGCCAGCCAAGGCAGTGTTAAAATCTAAAGCACCTGTGTTTAAACGAACAAAACCAGTTAAAACTGAATTCCCAGCATCAGATGAGCTGACGGAAATGATGAATAAGTCTTGGACGACGCCCAGTAAAAAATATAAGATTCCGAAAAGATGGAATTCTTATTATCCATTTCCAGCTGCGGATTGTTCGAAAAGAGAAGTTCTTCCAAAAGTAGATGCACATGTACTGCGACTTGTGCATAAATTTGCTTTACCACTGTCCTCTACCTCACTAAATGATGTCACAGACAGAAGGGTAGATAGCTTCCTGAAAAATGTTTTTTCTCTAGTAGGAGCAGTGGTAAGACCTGCTATGGCTTCGGCTTGGGTAGCAAAGGCAATGGGCGAATGGATAGAGGAACTAGAGAATGACATCTCTTCTCCTAATAGGGAGAAAGAGTATCATTTAAGCCGTTTAAGACAATCTGCCCAATACTTAGAAGAAGCAGCAATTGATATGGGTACAGTTGCGTCTAAAGCTTCAGCCTTGACAGTAGCCGATCGCAGAGCAGTTTGGCTACGTACCTGGAAAGCAGATGCGGAATCCAAGAAAGAATTGGAAGCATTGATTTCATGGGTAATATATTGTTTGAGAAACCATTATCGGATATCCTAGAATCAGAGGCTGAATCAAAGAAGGTCAGATTTCCGGCTACTTATAACCCTAAGTCTAAGGGTTCAAAGTTTCGCTCATTTCGTTGGCAAAGCGAAAGCTAAAGAGGAGTCTAGGCAACTCCAGTTCAAAACCAGGGGTAGGAAGCAGTGGGCTAGCAAAAAGCCAGCTTCCAATCCTGAACAGAAACCATCAGCCTGAAGAGACGGGCCTCCGCCTGGAGGATTCCAGGGTTGGGGGCTGACTCCTTCATTTTGCACACATATGGCAACAGTCAACAACAGAAGCTTGGGTGCAGAAGGTGGTATCTCAGGGGTATGGATTCCTATTCAGGAGACAGCCTCCTCAAAGATTTTTTTGCACCAGCCCGTCTCATATAGAGTCGAAGGCCAATGCCCTGCAAGAAGCAGTCCAAAAATTACTGCAGTCAGGTGTGATTGTCCCAGTACTGCCATCAGAGAGGGGACAGGGGTTTTACTCCAATCTATTTCTGATCCAGAAGCCAAATGGGTAATTTCGACCAATTCTCAATCTGAAAATGTTGAACAAATACATTTGGATTCCAAGGTTCCACATGGAGACGTTACGCTCCATAATGTTGGCTATGGAACCGGGGGATTACATGGTATCTCTGGATGTACGGGATGCTTACCTACATGTGCCTATAGCTCTGTCTCATCAATGTTACCTCAGGTTTGCCATCCTCCAGGAACATTTTCAGTTCCAAGCTTTGCCCTTCGGGCTAGCAACAGCACCCAGGGTGTGTACCAAGATCGTGGTGGTTATGGCAGCTTGTCTGCGTAAATAGGGGATAAGAATATTCCCATACCTCGACGACCTGTTAATCTTAGCACATTCGCAAGATTTACTTTTGAGCCATCTTCAACAGACAATAGTTTGTTTACAGATACACGGGTGGTTCATAAATTGGGAAAAGTCGTCTCTGATTCCGTCACAGCGGATGGTTCATTTGAGGGCCATATTGGATTCAGACCTACAGAAAGTTCTCTTACCAGAGAAAAAGATAGTCAAGGTGCAGGTCATGGCTCGGGAAGCGTTGCACATCCAGACAATGTCAGTCCATGCAGCAATGGGACTGTTGGGTCTGATGGTATCAACCTTCGACATGGTGGAATATGCGCAATTCCACTCCAGATCATTGCAGAACCTTATTGTGACCAAATGGAACGGAAATCATCAGACGATAAAAAAGCAGATGATAAAGTTTCCAGTAAGTGTAAACAGGTCTCTAGCGTGGTGGCTACAGACAGACCATTTAAACAAGGGGAGACCCTTTTGGATAAAAGAATGGCAAGTCCTGACAACAGATGCCAGCCTGCAAGGCTGGGGTGAGGTACTCGGAAGCCTTTGGTTCCAGGGAAAATGGACTGCAAGGGAAAGTCGCCTGCCGATAAATCTGTTGGAAATAAGGGCCATTTACTTCACTCTAGTTCAGGCAAAGGACAGTCTGCAAAGAAGACCGGTCCAGATCTCTCAGACAATGTGACAGCAGTAGCGTACCTCAATCATCAAGGAGAAACTCACAGCAAAAGATTGATGGAGGAAGTAACTCCCATTCTAAGATGGGCAGAGCTCCATCTCCCAGCATTGTCAGCAGTGTTTGTCCCAGGTGTTCTGAACTGGGAAGCGGATTTTCTCAGTCGACACACCATTCAGGTAACCGAATGGGCATTACACCCAGAAGTGTTTCAGACATTAGTGAACAGATGGGGTCTACCAGAGATAGACCTCATGGTGTCTCGTGTAAACAACAAGGTTCCAAGGTACGGATCGAGAACAAGGGACCCAGGAGCGGTCCTTGTAGACGCACTGTCAGTAGAATGGAAATTTCATCTGGCATATCTGTTCCCTCCAATATCTCTGTTACCCAGAGTAGTGAGAAAAATAAAGCAAGCAAAGGGAGCAATAATTCTAATAGCTCCACCTTGGCCAAGAAGGCATTGGTACACAGATCTGCTAAGAATGTCCATGGAAGCACCGATACTGCTCCCTCAATGCCCAGATCTGCTAATGCAGGGTCCTTGTTGCCACAGTCATCTGGATCGTCTGTCTTTGACGTCGTGGCTGTTGAAACCTCTATCTTAGAAGCTAGAGGATTTTCAAAACAAGTAATCCAAACTATGCTTAGAGCAAGAAAGCCTTCTTCAGCTCGTGTGTATCATAGAATATGGCAAGCCTATATTCATTGATGTACTGGAAAAAGTTTGAATCCAAGATCTTTTAAAGTATCCAGGATTTTGGATTTTCTTCAAGCTGGATTGGATAAAGGTTTGAAAGTTGCTTCCTTGAGAGTTCAAGTATCAGCATTAACTGTTTGGTTTCAGCGAAAGATTGCTGATTTACAGGATGTACGTACTTTCTTTCAGGGAGTTGTACATATTCAACCTCCATTTGTTCCTCCTGCAGCTCCCTGGGATTTGAATTTAGTCCTTAAATTCCTCCAGGGTCCTCCGTTTGAACCGCTTAAGAGAGCAGGTCTTAAATGGTTAATGGCTAAAGTACTTTTTCTACTGGCAATGGCGTCAGCCAGAAGAGTGTCAGATTTAGGAGCGTTATCATGTAAGTCTCCTTTCCTAAGTTTTTTTCCAGACAGAGCAGTTCTCAGAACGAGAGCTGGTTATCGTCCAAAGGTGGTGTCAAAGTTTCACCTGAATTAAGAAATTGTAGTCCCAGCTTTTCAGGTATCGGGACTATCTGCGGGAGAAGCGTCGCTGGACGTAGTCCGAGCTTTAAGAATCTACATAGATCGTACTAGTGCCATCAGGAAAACAGATTCTCTCTTCATCCTCTACGGATTTTATAGAAGAGGATGGCCTGCTAGTAAACAGACGCTGGCGAGATGGCTCCGAATGGTGATATCAGAAGCTTATTCTCATGCAGATCTCCCTACTCCGGCTAATGTCTCTGCTCACTCTACACGTAAGGTAGGTCCTTCATGGGCAGCACAACAGGGTGCTTCAGCAGAACACATTTGTAAGGCAGCCACATGGTCTTCTATAAACACATTCATCAGACATTATGCCTTGGATACTTTTGCCTCTCATGATGCAGACTTCGGGCGAAAGGTCCTCCTGTGTAATCAGGAGCGTCCCCACCTCTAAAATTGGCTTTGGGAATCCCAATGTTATCCTGTGGATAATCCTGTGGACCCAGCCAGAGAAATAGACGTTATGGTAAGAACTTACCGTTGATAACGTGATTTCACTTATGTCCACAGGGATCCCACCCTGACGCACCTGATTTGAGGATCTTGATAATCTCTAAACCTATGGAAGGGTGTGCATGTGTGTTATCATCGCCTAAATAGGTTTCTACCTGATGCTCCTGCCTAAACTCGCTGTGGAAAGAACTGATTTGACTTAGTCAGTGGGTGGGACTATATGGGGAAGCCATGATGCATCCTGGGAGGCCAGAAAGCTTGTGACCGTGTTGGTGCCATTTCCGCTGTCGCTCAACCGTATCCCAATGTTATCCTGTGGATACCTGTGGACATAAGAGAAATCACGTTATCAACGGTAAGTTCTTACCATAACGTCTATATTCCATTCATTCAGATCTAGGATGATGTGTTTAAGTGTTCCCTTTATTTTTTTTTGAGCAGTGTATATGTATGTGTGTATGTGTGTGTGTGTGTGTGTGTGTGTGTGTGTGTGTGTGTGTGTGTGTGTATGTATATATATATATATATTCTATCTCACTACTTAAAGGCTTGGTTACCTATATAGATTCCATATTTTGGTCTATTAGAATTGAATAGATAAAGCAATGCATAGTCACATTGTGCACTATATATGGAGGTTAAGGATAATTTATGGAGCTATAACCTTGTTAAATATTTTAAATGTTTGGCCATAAGAGACCACAGAGAACCCCATAGTTACACCTATTATACTTTTATATATACATTGTTTGCAATAAAGTATTTACGGACTATCTTTATAAGGACCTGGGTAGCAGGATAAGTATACTTTCAGGTCTCATTCCAAAGGAAATGATTTAACCCATGATAATGAGAATTTACTGTGTGTGTGTGTTTTTAAATTACGTAAACACACAAAATGCTTATCCTATTTCTAGTCTACAGATAACTTCAGCGGTTTATTTATGATGAGTCTGTTTGTAAAACCTGACTCTTCGGATGGTGTTTCCGCCTAATCCAAACTGCTCCATGAGCTCATGGATCAGCTGGCCCAGTTGGATACGCTTCATAAAATTTTGAGTTCACTATATGACTACCACAAACTTGAACTAGGCCTCCTACTCACAGTAAAATCTGAAACCTCTCTTAGGTGGCTTAATCAAACCTTTTATGAAGAGGCGACAAAGCTGAAAGACTCTTGGCGTCTAGATTTCGCTCTAAACTCTTGCTGAATAACATTGTCTATTAAAACTCAGGAAAATCCAAGATCCTACATATACGTCACACAAGAGTTTCTGGGGTTCTATGCTCGGCTATATAACCTCTTGTCTGTGGATAGTCCTCCCCCCACTGAGGGTTCCATACAAAATTTTCTGTCCCATTGCCAGCTCCCTAAACTGTCCTTCTCGGCTCTTGGATCACTGTGCTAAAATTGAGGTGCAGGAGCTCTTAGATGTGATAAAGGACCTTAAGGCCCTAGGCTCAGCCACTTATAAGACATTTAACTCCATCCTCTACCGTTATCTTGCTGAGGTGTTTAATACAAACAAAGTTGTGTTCCCCAGTCTGTGGGCTCCTTCTCCAAAGAGGCCATCGATATGTATAAATTTGTACGGATATACAGTATGTCATATCTTGATGAGCAGACCTGATGGACAAAAACAGTCATAATCAGAATTTACAGCCCCAAAAACTGTCAACATCTTCATCACCAAAAGTGTTAGTTTCGAGGGCTGGCCACTCTACTGTTACATTGCCAGGGAGGAATCTTATGTGTTCATCTCCCAATAAATTATGCAAACTGTAGCCCATAGGCTACAATGGCGAACACCCTCTAAAGACTGTGTTAGCTATGGGGGTCAAGGTCTGGACTTGGTAAATTTCACAATATAGTATCCCCTATAGAAAACTGAATTAACAGTATTAATAAATTAAAATAAAGAAAAAGTAATATACCATACAGTAAATATAATTTTATATCACTAGCTTGTATTTGTTGAATATTTTCACTGCAGATAAAATAACCATGACCCCTCTCCATTCAATCCTTACTCTCATCCACTGTGCTTCTTTGTTTTATTTTTTTTAATTAGTCTCATTTAATTAAGGCGACATTATTAGTTGAACAGAAAGCGGCCCATGCAGCCTTGGGCTATAATAAACTCTCAGCATCTTTCCTCTTCTGTGATAATAGTCTCCAGCTTGATGGCACATAAGAGGTATATTTTCAGCTATGTTTGGTGGCAGAGTGAAGGGGGGTTAGGAATTCTCACGAGGTGTAGGGCGGGAGACACAGTTTAATAAGAAATCACTGTCCCAGGGGACATCTGGCATGATCTAATTGAGACATAAAATGTACAGAGAATGCAGAGAGGACTGTTATTAAACATGAAGCAATTAAATGGATATTTTAAAATAGCCCAGGCCTCATTTCTGCCTTCTTTCTTTGCATTTCAGTGTTTTCTTTCCTTCTCTTACAGGTAATGAAGTATACGTAACATCTCTTTAATATTATTCTCAAACATTTAAAAGATTAAGTAGCCCATACTAACCGATTTCTACTAAACATACTTAAAAAAAGACAAAGGTTCATTTGAATTTGACATGCAATAAAAACATTTCACTTTGGACTTAAGCAGGGGGGAGTGATTATTAGTGTACTAAGTCACCAATCTGGGTACTTATTCTGCGACCCGGCTAACCTTGGCATTAGCAATAAGGGCGCTATGTGCTGGCTCCAAAATATCTGTCTCTCCCTGGGAGGGCTCTTTGTGGGTTAATTGTGCTTTTAACCTTTCCAAAGAGTGTGTTTCATGTACTGTAGAGTGTTCCTCTTCCCCAGGGAGCTCACTACTATGTACTCAGTGTAGTGCACCATCTCAGGATAGCGGGGCTGAACCAGCATTGCTGGATTCCATTAAAGGAATGATTTCCAATATATCTAATAAATTGTTCTGCCATGAGAAAGAGACGCAATACTTAAGACAGTCTGTGGATGAGATTATGAATAGAGACTCAGATCCCAAACAAGCGTCTCAGTCCCCTGCCATTTGTCCACAAAAGCAAACTCTCGCCCATATCCTGCAGTCTTACTCTGATGCTGAGGGGTTAGACATCCAGGAGGGGGAGGGGGATTCAGAAGGGTGGGATGCTGCTCTGTCACAGGGAATAGAGGCTCTTATAGAAGCTATCAGAGATGTTTTGCAAATTCCTGATAAAGTGGCAGAGGAGTGTTAGGAATCTTATTTAAAATGTAAAAAAGAAATCTAGTGTCACTTTTCCTGTGTCAAAGGAATTGAATACCCTGTTTGAGAAACCGTGGGTAAATCCTGATAAGAAATTTCAGGTCCTAAAAGGTTAATCTCATCTTTTCTTTTTCCTCCGGAGGATCGGAAAAAAAATGGGAAAATCCACAGATAGTGGATGCATCGGTATCCAGGCTGTCACGGAAAATATGGTTGCCTGTCCCTGGTGCAGCCTCCCTGAAAGACATGGCTGATCGCAAGATAGAGACCACTCAAATCCTTGTACATGGCTGCTGGGGTGGCCCAGAGACCCACTATAGCATGTGCGTGGATTACTAAAGCCATTGCTAGATGGTCACGTAACCTAATTGAGGGGTTGGATTCCTTATCTAGGGGGGAGATTGTTTTACTCCTGCAACATATACAGGACTCTGCAAACTTTATGTTGGAAGCCATAAAAGAAGTGGGTTTGCTTAATGCACGCACCATGGCTATGGCAGTATCAGCATGCAGGGGCTTATGGTTACAACAGTGGACTGCAGATGTGGACTCCAGGAAAGGCGTGGAAGGTCTACCCTTCACAGGAGAGGCCTTATTTGGAGACAAACTAGACAAATGGATCTCCAAAGCTACTGCGGGTAAGTCTACATATCTTCCTTCTGCAGCTTCCGCAACTAGCAAGACCTGCTCAGGACCTACTCTTCAGTTCTTTCGGACTGCCAAGTTTAAGGGCAAAGCCAGAGGATCTTCTACAGCCAACAGAGGTGCTAGAGATAAACCACGCAACCCAGGAACTTCAGGTTCTCCGAAACAGAGCTCCAGCTCTACTTCCGCAAAGCCTTCAGCATGACGGTGGACCTGGAAGACTGGCAGGTGGGAGCCCGACTAAAAAATTTCAGTCACATCTGGACAACATCATGTTAGGATCCCTTGGTCATAGGTCTTTCCCAGGGTTACAGACTGGAGTTTCAGGAACGCCCACCTCACAGATTCTTCAAATCAGGTTACCAGTTTCACAGGAGGCAAGTATAACCTTACAGGATGCATTCAAAAACTGGTACAAACGCAGGTCATTGTTCCAGTTCCACCTCCTCTCCAAAACAAGGGGTATTATTCCAACTTGTTTGTAGTACCAAAACCGGACGATTCGGTAAGGCCAATTCTGAATCTAAAATCATTGAACCCGTACTTACGAGTGTTCAAGTTCAAGATGGAGTCTCTGAGAGCGGTGATCTCAGGTCTGGTGGAAGAGGAATTCCTAGTGTCTCTGGATATCAAGGATGTGTATCTTCACATTCCGATCTGGGCGCCTCACCAGGCTTATCTACAGTTTGCACTGCAGGACTGTCACTACCAGTTCCAGGCCCTACCTTTTGGTCTTTCCACGGCACCGAGGGAGTTCACCAAGGTGATGGCAGAGATGTTTCTCCTTCGCAAACAGCGAGTGAACATAATTCCGTACCTGGACGATCTTCTGATAAAGGCTCCGTCCAGGGAAAGTTTGTTGAACAGCATTGGCCTCACAACCCAACTACTCCTGGGACATGGCTGGATTCTGAATGTTCCGAAATCTCACTTAGAGCCAACTAGGAGGCTCCCATTTTTGGGAATGACACTGGACACACAGTTGCAGAAAGTTTTTCTTCCATTGGAAAAGGCATTGGTAATCCAGTCGATGGTTCGGAATGTCCTGAAGCCAACCCAGATATCGATGCACCTATGCATTCTACTTCTGGGAAAAATGGTGGCCTCTTACGAGGCTCTTCAGTACGGAAGGTTTCATGCACGACCCTTCCAGCTCGATCTGTTGGACAAATGGTCCGGATCACATCTTCACATGCACCAGAGGATCTGTCTGTCGCCAAAGGCCAGGATCTCCCTTCTGTGGTGGCTACAGACTTCTCACCTGATCGAGGGCCGACGGTTCAGGATTCAAAATTGGATTCTGCTAACCACGGACGCAAGCCTCAGAGGTTGGGGAGCAGTCACCCAGGGGGTGCAGTTTCAAGGAAGATGGTCAAGTCAGGAAGTCGTCCTTCCAATCAAGATTCTGAAACTCAGGGCTATATACAATGCCCTTCTGCAGGCCTAATATCTTCAAGATCGGACTATTCAGGTCCAGTCGAACAATGTGACCTACATAAACCGACCGGGTGGAACGAAAAGCAGAGCAGCAATGTCAGAGGTGTCGAGAATTCTCCTCTGGGCAGAAAAACACGCTGCGACATTGTCGGCGGTCTTCATTCCAGGAGTAGACAACTGGGAAGCAGACTTCCTCAGCAGACACGACCTGCACCCGGGGGAGTGGGGCCTTCACCCGGAGGTGTTCAGGTGCTTGATAAGTCGAATGGGCATATTCTCAACAAGAAGCTCAAGCGGTATTGTTCCAGGTCGAGAGACCCACAGGCAATTGCAGTGGATGCTCTGATGACTCCATGGGTATATCAGATGGTGTACGTGTTTCCTCCACTTCCCAAGAATAATGAAAAGAATAAAAAGGGAAAAGGTTCAAACAATTCTCATTGCTCCAGACTGGCCAAGAAGGGCCTGGTACGCGGATCTCCTGGAGATGCTCCTCGAAGATCCGTGGCCTCTACCTCTTCGTGAAGATCTTCTGCAACAGGGCCCGTTCGTCTATCAAGACTTACCACGGCTACGTTTGACGTCATGGAAGTTGAATGGCTGATTCTTGCCAGGAAAGTCATCCCTGACAAAGTCATCCCAACTGTGATCCAAGCCAGGAAGGGGGTAACGTCTAAACATTACCACTGTATTTGGAAGAAATAAGTCTCTTGGTGTGAGAGCAGAAAATATTCTGCGGTTGAATTTCATCTGGTATGTTTCCTGCTTTTTCTGCAGTCGGGTGTGAATGTGGGCCTACGTCTGGGCTCAATAAAAGTCCAGATTTCGGCCTTTCAAAAACAACTGGCTTCTCTTCCTGAGGTCCAGACGTTCTTGAAAGGTGTTCTGCACATCCAACCTCCCTTTGTGCCTCCTATGGCACCTTGAGATCTCAATTCCAATCGGACTGGTTTGAACCGTTACAGGAGGTAGATGTTAAATATCTTACGTGGTAGACCGTCACACTGTTGGCCTTGGCTTTAGTGAGACATGTGTCGGAGCTAGGGGTGTTGTCTCACAAGAGCCCCTACTTAATTTTCCATGAGGACAGAGCTGAAGTCAGAACTCATCAGCAATTCCTTCCTAAGGTGGTGTCCGTGTTTCACATCAACCAACCTATTGTGATTCCGGCTGTTACGGACACTTCTGCTACTTCAAAGTCTTTGGATGTTGTGAAGGCTTTGAAGGTGTATGTAAAGAGAACAGCTCGTCACAGTTCATTCTCTATGATCCCAATAAGATTGGGTGTCGTGCTTCAAAGTAGTCCATTGCACGCTGGATCAGGCTCACTATCCAGCATGCCTATTCCACGGCAGGCTTGCCGACTCCGAAATCTGTTCAGGCCCACTCGACTAGGTCAGTGGGTTCTTCTTGGGCGGCTGCTTGGGGTGTCTCTGCTTCACAGCTCTGCCGAGCAGCTACTTGGTCAGGTTCGAACACGTTTGCCAAGTTTTACAAGTTTGATACTTTGGTTTCTGAACCGGTATAAGAGCTTTGGTAATTCCCTATGGTACTAAATGGAACCCCAATATCCTCTAGGACGTAAGAGAAAATAGGATTTTAATTACCTACCGGTAAATCCTTTTCTCGTAGTCCGTAGAGGGTACTGGGCGCGCCCGTCCCGGTGCTGCGTTATTCCTGCATTGTTACTTGGTTAAGTATCGTGGTTTGGTTCAGCTGTTGCTGTTCCTGTTTCAAGTTTGGTAAGCATGGCTTTCCTCTTGTTTGTGTGTACTAGTTCGGAATCTCACCACTATCCTTATCTATCCTTCTCTCAAAGTATGTCCGTCTCCTCGGGCACAGTTTCTTATACTGAGTCTGGTAGGAGGGGCATAGAGGGAGGAGCCAGCCCACACTATCAAATTCTTAAAGTGCCCATGGCTCCTAGTGAACCCGTCTATACCCCATGGTACTAAATGGAACCCCAGTTTCCTCTACAGACTACGAGAAAAGGATTTACCGGTAGGTAATTAAAATCCTATTTTTTTTAATGCATAGTCACTATTAGAGTAAAGGGAACAAAAAATCTGATGCTAGTAGGTTTATGGGCTTAAGAGTAGACTGACTGGCCATCTGTGCAGGCACATTTTACTTTACTATGACAACTATGCCTGGTTGTCACAGTGGAACAGAGAAAATGGGCTTTAGGAAACTGTGACCAGGGTGAGTTTATGATGGGAGGGGGAGTAGGGACTGGGTTCGATATGTGAGCAGATGTTGTCCACGCTCTGAATGGAGTAACTGCTTTGGGGCACATTGACAGTTGGGCATTAATCAATTTCATGATGCCTCTCAGATGGAGTATAATAGTACATGCTCATTCCAGCACCATGTGCAGTGGTCTGGCATTCACTATCTCCCTGATGTGCTCTTTCACAGTATGCCTTCAACATTCTTACATACCCCACACTTCACAAAACAGAATGGACTGACCATCCTTGCCCTAGCTTAATGGGTATTTTTACAAAGCATGGGCGTTGAGCAGGATTTTTCCATTGTTGTTTTATCTATTTTTAAAGAACATATTGCCAGTGTCCCTGGCCCCGGGAATACTGGCTGGAAGAAGTAAGATTACACTTACCGCTTTACCAGCTGCTCCTTTATTTATTAGCAGTTTCTTATATATGCGTTGTGCTTATGTAGCCCGGCTTTCAGATGTGCAGTGCATTTGAAGTTTGAACTTGGGTTTCCCATTCCAGTTTCTTTACATCAAAAAAGGGAAAATAAGTTAGAAAAATATTTTTCCCCCAATAATTATTGTACTGTAAGAAAAATGCTCTCTTTAAATACTGTAATAACAATTTTCAGAATCGGCTTTATTGGCCAGGTGTACTCACGTACACTAGGAATTCTTTGTGGTACAATGCATCGCCAAGCAGCAACATGAAGGAGGAAAAACGTAGCATACATTACAAACATTACACATATGAGTTCATACTGCACATATGCAACTGTACAGTAGACATATTATACATTTAAGACTAAAAACTAAGGCTGCTTGGCAGAGCAGCACCGAGGCAGCCATCCGCGGCGCCAACTAGAACTCGCACAATGCACATAATACAGAAGATTTAAGTATTACATCAAAAGATAAACCACACAGACAAAGACACAGAAAGAATAATGCATGATTGGTGTAGGCATTTTGGGTAATAACCTCCAGGGGTTGTGTATTCCACCCTCACAAGGCACCAGGCGCGGCAGCCATCTTAGGCGCACTGCGTAGGATTACCCAGGGTGGAATAGTCCACCCCTAGAAGAGAACACAAAATGGGGAGATTCAGAGTTCAGAGTAGGGTTCCAATAAAAACATCAGGTCCACGCATTTTTCATCCCATCCACAAGCGCACCAGATAAGGCAGCCATGTTGGGCGCACTACAAAGGTTACACAGTGGGAGATGAGCCATACAGGGGCCAAATGCATGTATGGGAGAACTGACACGTGTGTAGGAGTATGCTATACCCTGCATGGAAAGATCCAAATGAAGCACACCCCGCCCACAGGGGAACCATCCGAAGCAGCCATGTGGGGCGCACTGCATAGGTTACTGCTGGCAGGGTGTGCAACCAATGGAGGTACACATTACGGGAATAGCACACAGTGGGGTGGAAGTACCGTGTAAGAAGAAAGAGAAGAGAGAGACACATTTGCAGGAAAACTGTACTAACATTATTTTGTGAAAAAGATAAATGTCCTGGTCTCATGAGAGCAGTGCGGGTGGGTGTGAGAATGTGGGGTGCACACTAATGTCCAATGGAACTGACCCAGCAAAGTCTGGTCCTGATGCGCACGTCCCTCAGTTCCCTGCTCAGCTTGAGGGGTAGTCCCGGGGGCAGTCATGATGTTCTTGGACAGAGAAGTAGTAGGCATTGGTCCTGGTGTTCTCATGGCAGAGGTGAGGAGAGGCCACATAATGTTCCAGATTTCTTTCTTGATGCTGTTCAATGTTTGTTCAACTGTTTTTTTTAACACTTCATTTTCAAAACGCTTAGAGAAAGGAACGCTTTGAGTATTGGAACGCACAGCTGACATGCACAGCTGTGCATGGTTGAAGTTACAGATATACTATGGGAAATTGACCCAACTACAGCTGAGGCAAATGTCCCACTAATCAAAGGTGTTACATTACACAGTGTTTGACTAAACAAACACCAGCCCAGTCAGCCTTAATTAAATATGCGGCACTGACCAAGCTTTGAAACACAGGTATTTTAAATTACAAAGCATCTATCACAAAACTGTCTAACAAATGATTTGAACATACATTTGGAAGATAGCAATAGGCAGATTACATGGTGAGATTTGAACATACATTTGGAATATAGATGATTTGCATAGGTGCAGATAGCAATAGGCAGATTGCATGGTGAGATTTGAACATACATTTGGAATATAGATGATTTGCATAGGTGCAGATAGCAATAGGCAGATTACATTGTGAGATTTGAACATACCTGAGGATGAGAAGAAAAAGGAAGATGGTTAAGTTCAGTCCAATGCAGGAACTGTTTTTTTAACTGTTCATTTTCAAAACGCTTAGAGAAAGGAACGCTTTGAGTATTGGAACGCACAGCTGACATGCACAGCTGTGCTTGGTTGAAGTTACAGATATACTAATGTCCTCTATCACCATTGTGAGAAGGTAATCGATTAGGATTGTGGTTGTATATACTGTATATGACCACAGACCTTCTTAAATAGGCTTTTTTATGCTTTGTGCGGAGGAGGCCTTTGCCAGTATAGGCCTGGTGGAAGCTTTTGCTAGTAGTAGCTTTCTCCAGCGTGGAGGTTTTGGTGACTAGGGAGAAGCTTTATCTCCAGTGAAAACCATTGCTTTCGCTGGAGAAATAACATGGGAAAATTATTCTGCAGAATGCCTTGCGTAAAAGAGCCTGTCTATTTACTCTAAATGTATGTGATTTCACTCTTCTTTCTTTGAAAATTACCGTTATACCCTTTCATTTTGACATATAGAACATATAGGGTAACACTGTCTTCATATTATACTGGGAATTTGCCATCTATTTGGTCATTTATCCATGGAGGGACTTTCCTGTCCCAGGCAATACAATTAGGATTGTTCTGAACTCCGTTCCATCTTATATATTGCATACATGAAAGCCATACAGTTGATTGAGGTGTGGCGTATGACTCCTACAATCTATTTAAAACTATCCTATGTGTTTTTAATATATGAACATATATTACCTTTCTACGTATTGTTATTGTGTGTGTTTGTGTATGTGTGTGTGTGTGTATATATATATATATATATATATATATATATCTCACATCTACAAACACCTGCACTATTACTCGGTTGCATCTAAACTAGCTCTTCATAGGAAGTCAGCACCCTGTAGAGACAAAGGACAATGATCAATGCTTGGTTACCATAGTACTCAGGAACGCTTGAAGCAGAACATTGTGAGCGTACATACAGTAGCCAAAACTGAATCTCTATACATAATTGTGATTGCCTGATTTGACTCTTCTGCTCAATAGGCTGCATTCTGTAGCAGGCCACAGAATAGGATATTTTATATAATTGCTTTATTACCTTTGTAAGACTTCCTTATTCCAAGATGCAATAAATCTGCTGACCTCACATTGGCAGTGTTTCATGTTCAGATAAGTTTTCATATAGTTGCCAGAGGAATGTAAGTAAAAATAGCAGAAGCTCTAATTCTTTACTAATTCTGGCATCCAAACTCTTGCATCAAGTCTGCTTTTTTTGTAATGTTCCTGTCTTAGCAGGTTGTCAATAGAAGCAGATTCCACATTTGGCTGTGTAATTTAGCCTTAAATGTTCTGTAATTATGTTTTCCTCTTATCAGTATTGTCTCTTGTAATACACCATTTGCACTGCAGGACAGAATGAATTGTCATCCAGGCTTGATTTCCAGACTTATGGGGTATATTTACTTAAGGTAGTTTTTGATAGATTTTCATTGATTTTAAATGAATGCTAAAAAACACATTTACTAACAAGACTATTTTTTATTTTGCGTTTTAAGTGTTAATAAATGTGTTTGGGTACATTTTATACTGATTAAAGTCCTCCTTTAGTAAATATACCCCTACAGGTCTGATTAAGAGTTGCATGCAAGTCGGCTGCATTGCATGGTCACAAATACAGATCTTTCCCTTGTCCCTATCCATCTGCTTGTGAAAGTAGCAGTCATCACTATCAGCACAACTTTGCACCAGCCTTATCCTTGGTGCAAGAAATCCATTGGAAATCAGATATGTCACTGCATACGCGCTACTGTGAATAGCCCACAATTCAGCCTCCACATCCTCAGGGCATTTAGCCTCTGTGCAGACACCCAATTGCCATCCAGTTACTAACTCAGTAGAGATCCAGCTGAAATTCAGAGTTGCTCAAAGTTGTGTATGCTCCGCTAACGAGCATACTTGGATCACAAGATTCATCTGCACAAAGAGGAGATTGCAACTCTGAATCAGCGCCTGTATGCTGAATGTGACGTGCCATGTTACAGGACTTGATCATTGTATTCCTTCAGAAAAATAGCCTGCTTTACACTTGATTCATGCAAAAAAATTTCTTCGATTTAACTCCTCTCTCTAAATTCATGTTTCCCACATGTGGAAAGTGTGTTCTGCTTTTCTCTCATTTGGCTAATTAAGTGGGAATCTGCATTAATGAAAGTGGTATTTGCCTTTTAACATGATTTAAATTCAGTTTAAGGGATTGTATCCAAAATATTTAATCTGTGAGCTCTGCAAGTGCTCCTTTTAATGGGTATTATGATAGTTATAAGAGGAGCGCTGGCAGCTGTTTGGCTGTTTTACAAATGACAGTTTTGGTTGGCAGAGAGTTGGCTGCATGGTGAACTGATTCACTGAGACGCACACAGTATGTACAAGAAAGTGGAAAAGCTCAATTCTTACAAGGTCATTGAGAGTGCAAAGTTATCCTTGAAGCTAAGGCACCATCTGGAGAATGTGGTGTGTAGATGTTAGATAGAAGTCACTCTGCCTCCTGTGTAGTACTTGGAGGAATTGCTGCATCAAGGTGCAGCTCTACAAAGGGGTTTTTACTTAGTACAGTAGGTGGCCTTGAGATTTTGTAGTATTCAGTTCATTTACTGGATGAGGAATATATTCAGGTATCCTTTATACTTCTAGGTAAAGTAAGAATTTGCTGAAAATTGTCTAATTTCTAGACAAAAGTTGGTCTGCATCAGAAAAGTCCATTTGAGTCTTTGCTCATAGTATTTACTTTGAGCCCTTTCAGTCACACCTCTCCTATTTTCTTCTTATAAATGTGTCCTCATACAGCTAGCATCAATATGCCATGCATTGCGAGAAGCCTGGCGTGAGTGAGACGGCAGGTCCCGTGCAACTCTGCTAATGGGTGTCTTTTTGCCAAAAATGCGTCATAGTCTCAAGAAAATGCAGCTAAGATGCACGAGGAGAGTGTGCTGATTAATTTGATATGGCAATTGTACAGTATATTGAGATTGTACAGAGCAGAGCAGAACAGACCTGGAAAAAAGCTGTGGCTGCTACATTGTAGCACTTCGTGTGCAGATTGAGACTCAGTCACACACAGATATACAATTCAATATCATATTAATCAGCACTTTGGGACTAAACACGCAAACTACCAATTAAATGGGGAAAATATAGGGGAAACGGTATTAGAAAAGGATTTGGGGGTGTTCATTGATTTAGCAGCACTAGACAATGTCAAAGTGCAGCAACAAAGGCAACTAAAGTGTTAGCATGCATTACAAGGGGAATTGAGACAAGGGATGAGAAGTGTAATCTGCCACTGTATAAATCATTGGTGCGACTGCATCTTGAGTATTGTGTACAGTTCTGGGCACCACACTATAAAAGAGACATGTTAGCACTTGAAAAGGTTCAGAGGCGAGCTACCAAATTGGTTAAGGGGTTGGAGACACTGGACTATGAGGAGAGGCTTTCTAGGTTAAATAGTTTACGTTAGAAATGAGACAACTAAGAGGAGATATGATATTTACAAATATACACTGCTCAAAAAAAATAAAGGGAACACTAAAATAACACATCCTAGATCTGAATGAATGAAATATTCTTATTAAATACTTTGTTCTTTACCTAGTTGAATGTGCTGACAACAAAATCACACAAAAATTATCAATGGAAATCAAATTTATTAACCCATGGAGGTCTGGATTTGGAGTCGCACTCAAAATTAAAGTGGAAAAACACACTACTACAGGCTGATCCAACTTTGATGTAATGTCCTTAAAACAAGTCAAAATGAGGCTCAGTAGTGTGTGTGGCCTCCACGTGCCTGTATGACCTCCCTACAACGCCTGGGCATGCTCCTGATTAGGTGGGATGAGGTGGTGGATGGTCTCCTGAGGGATCTCCTCCCAGACCTGGACTAAAGCATCCGCCAATTCCTGGACAGTCTGTGGTGCAACGTGGCATTGGTGGATGGAGCGAGACATGATGTCCCAGATGTGCTCAGTTGGATTCAAGTCTGGGGAATGGGCGGGCCAGTCCATAGCATCAATGCCTTCGTCTTGCAGGAACTGCTGACACACTCCAGCCACATGAGGTCTAGCATTGTCTTGCATTAGGAGGAACCCAGAGCCAACCGCACCAGCATATGGTCTCACAAGGGGTCTGAGGATCTCATCTCGGTACCTAATGGCAGTCAGGCTACCTCTGGCGAGCACATGGAGGGCTGTGCGGCCCCCCAAAGAAATGGCCCCCCACACCATTACTGACCCACTGCCAAACCGGTCATGCTGGAGGATGTTGCAGGCAGCAGAACGTTCTCCTTGGCGACTCCAGACATGTGCTCAGTGAGAACCTGCTTTCATCTGTGAAGAGCACACGGCGCCAGTGGCGAATTTGCCAATCTTGGTGTTCTCTGGCAAATGCCAAACGTCCTGCATGGTGTTGGGATGTAAGCACAACCCCCACCTGTGGACGTCGGGCCCTCATACCACCCTCATGGAGTCTGTTTCTGATCGTTTGAGTAGACACATGCACATTTGTGGCTTGCTGGAGGTCATTTTGCAGGGCTCTGGCAGTGCTCCTCCTGTTCCTCCTTGCACAAAGGCGGAGGTGTAGCGGTCCTGCTACTGGGTTGTTGCCCTCCTGCGGCCTCCTCCACATCTCCTGATGTACTGGCCTGTCTCCTGGTAGCGCCTCCATGCTCTGGACACTATGCTGACAGACACAGCAGACCTTCTTGCCACAGCTCGCATTGATGTGCCATCCTGGATGAGCTGCGCTACCTGAGCCGCTTGTGGGGGTTGTAGACTCCGTCTCATGCTACCACTAGAGTGAAAGCACCGCCAGCTTTCAAAAGTGACCAAAACATCAGCCAGAAAGCATATTTGCTGAGAAGTGGTCTGTGGTCACCACCTGCAGAACAACTCCTTTATTGGGGGTGTCTTGCTAATTGCCTATAATTTCCACCTGTTGTCTATTCCATTTGCACAACAGCATGTGAAATTGATTGTCAATCAGTGTTGCTTCCTAAGTGGACAGTTTGATTTCACAGAAGTGTGATTGACTTGGAGTTACATTGTGTTGTTTAAGTGTTCCCTTCATTTTTTTGAGCAGTGTATAAAGGGGCAATATGCGGAGCTATCAGGTGATTTGTTTATTAAGAGACCTTTACACAAAATGCGCAGACACCCCCTAAGGCTTGAGGAGAGGAAATTTTGTACTCAGCGCAGGAAGGGATTCTTCACTGTAAGGGCAATATGAATATGGAATTCACTACCAGAGAAGGTTGTAATGACGGACTCGGTCAATGCATTTAAAAATGGGTTCGATAAATTTCTAACGGAAAAAGATATCTGAGGATATAGCCTTTAACCAGAAAAGAATAGGGAATATACAGGTTAAACTCAGAAAATTAGAATATCGTGCAAAAGTTCATTCATTTTAAGTAATTCAACTTAAAAGGTGAAACTAATATATTATATAGAGTCATTACATGCAAAGTGAGATATTTCAAGCCTTTATTTGTTATAATTTGGATGATTGTGGCTTACAGCTTAGGAAAACACCAAATCCAAAATCTCAGAATATTATAATATTACATAAAATCAATAAAAAAAGGATTTTAAATACAGAAATGTCAGCCCTCTGAAAAGTATAATCATGCATATGTACTCAGGGTTGCTGTGAAAAAATGCTGATACTCTAGGTCGCCGTGATTCAAGAATGTTTGTGATCGACTGTGCAAAGGAAAAAGTCACCAGAAACCCTTGTATTGCCCCTGAATACACTGTAGGATTGGTTGCGCTCGCGGACCTGCAGCCAATCAGGAGCCGCAGCTGCCGGTTCGCGAGCTCTGATTGGCTCACGAACCGGCACTTCATTTGACAGACACGCCTCTGGAGACACAGGACGGACATAGCCAGGAGAGGCGCACGCTGTGCCCTCCGGCTCCTTCCCAAAACTCACAGCAGCAGGGGAGCCCGGGGAGGATGTGTAACTGGCACTGGGGGGCATATTTGGCACTGGGTGTATATGTGTAACTGGCACTGGGGGGCATATTTGGCATTGGGGGTTTGTGTAGCTGGTATTGGGGGGCATATGTGTATCTGGCATTGGGGGGGCATATTTGGCACTGGGGCATATGTGTTTCTGACACTATGGGGGCATATTTTTATCTGGCACTGTGGGGGAATATCTAGCACTGGGGGGGCATATGTGGCACTGGGAGCACAGCCCTAGCAACACGCATTACCCCCTGGTAACGAGTACAGCAACCAGCTCAAGAAATCCTTGGCAACAAGCATTATCCCCTAGCAACGAGCATGACACCCAGTGCATGAAACCCCTGGCAACGAATATTACCCCGTGGCAACAAGCTTGAAACCCAGCACATGATACCTCTGGCAACAAGCATAACACCTAGCACATGAAACCCCTGGCAACGAGCATGACATCCTGAGCATGAAAACCCCTGGCACTGTGCATGGAACCAAGAGCATGAAACCCCTGGCAACGAGCAGGTAATTTAAAAGTAATTAGAAGCCCTACTTGTAGGGCTTAATGTATGATGGGCATTGCAGTGTGTGGCATAATGTATCACAGGCATTACGGTGTGTGGTATACTATATCACGGGCATTGTGGTATTACGTCTCCGGGGCATTGCAGTGTGTGGCATAATGTATCACAGACATTGCGGTGTGTGTCATAATGTGTCAGAGGCATTGTATGTGCTATAATCACAAATATATAGAAAGAGTAAGTGCAGTGTCAACCCTAGATGGGCCAAGTGTTTGTGCCGCACAATTGGGGACACTCATTTCACTGGAAATTAATATTTTACCATCATCCCCGTCCACCCCTGCAGCTGTAAATGGACTTTTCCTAAATCTGATCAAGTGATATCATTCCAGTGGATCCGGTAAATATGATTGCAATGCAGTGATTGAACTTTGGAAACTGTCCTAGCCAACAAGGAATTTACATTTTAATGTACACACAAGTGGATTTACATTCGTGATTTTGATTTGGGAGGTATCTGCCCATGAGATTGTTGCTATTCAGTAAGAATATGATTTTAGCCCTGTTGTTTTAATATAATAAATTGTTATTTTATATTTAAAGCAAACCGTCTTTTATATGTAATTATTACAGCCAGCGCTGGTACACTTTATTTTTTCTTATTGTATGTGCTATAATGTATCAGGGGCATTGCAGTGTGTAGTATAATGTATAACGGACATTGCCATGCGTGGCATAATGTGTCACAGGCATTATGGTGTGTGGCATATTGTGTCATGGGCATTATTGTGTGTGGCATAATGTCTAAGGGCTATTGCAGTATGTGGCATAGTGTATACTGGGAATTACTATAAGGAGGAAAAATGACAAATTATGTAAAGGGCATGAATCAGAATTATTTTTTTTCTTGTGGTGGCCAACGTCTGGGCGTGCAGGTTGCAAAACTGGGGTATAGGGTAGTCCTTTCCTGCAATGCCACTCCCTTTTATGCAATGCTACGCACATTTCAGCGAGGCCACATCCCCTTTTTTGCGGGCGTGCGCAGATTCCTGCCTTTGTTAGTGGCAATTATGGGGATGATATGGGGGGGGGGGGGGGATGTCCCGTGGCACTGCCGTATATGTCCCGTGGCACTGGCATATAAATGCAGTCCAGTGATACTGCCGTATATGTTCAGCGGTACTGCCGTATGATTCCAGTGACAGGGCCGTCTTTTCGTATGGGCTCAATGGGCTCTTGCCCAAGGGCCCCAGGAGTCTAAGGGCCCTAGGCTGAAAGCTGAGGGTCACCTCTTTCCAGAGGTACCAGATTTTTGAAAATCGGCACAGGGGAACCGGAGATATCTGACTTCGAAGCAGTGGTCCCCATCCAAGACTGTTAATTGCTCTTCCCAGCCAGATATCTCTGGTTCTGTCTAACTTAGAGTTTTTTTGAGGATATTCTCCAAAATATGGGACTCCCCCCTTTCAGTGGACATTGGTAGCTTGTCTCTACTATGCCCAGAACCAGAGATATAAGCCTTCAAGCAACTGGTCCCTGCTCCAGCTCCACACATCTGGTTTGCAGTTTTATACTGTTGCCGGTGCATTGCTCTGGCTCCTTATCTCTAATCCCCAAGTTCCCAGAATTTCTTGAAAGGTGGGACTCTCTAGTTTGTTATCGCATTCAAAGCTAAGAAATCTATTTCCAGGAACTGGAGATATCTGCAGTCAAGCAAGCCTCCCTCCCACCGAAAATGATGAATATTAAGTCCACTCCACTATCCACCCCTCCCCTGCGCATTACACACCCCTTACCACCCTGGAAGTTATGTAAAAGGGCCCCTTTATTCATCTCAATGCCTCTTCTACAGTTTAGTGTTCCCTCCCACCCCATCTTACACCATCTGTGCAGTAAAGGAATAATTAGCAGAAATTACTGCTCCAGGTCCTACATGCTGAGTGGCAGATAGAACACCCGCTACCGCCCACGGGGCATCAATGCTGCGGCTGACAGCACCCCACCCCTACCGCTGGAGGATGGGTAGGGGGCCCAGTGCATCGCTGTGCCCAGGGGCCTACACTGCTGTTAAGACGGCCCTGTCCAGTGATACTGCCGTATATGTTCAGCGGTACTGCCATATGATTCCAGGGTTACTGCCGTATAAGTTCAGTGGTGCTGTATATTATTTACTCCAAATAAAGGGGTTATTAATATTTGATCCAAATTATTTTTACAGGGTTTGCCCTTTGTGGTGTAGAGGTACGCTCTCCTTTGCTGCATTTTGTTATATAACTCCAGAAAAATAATGGAGAACAAACATTTGGAGGCTAAAATAGGGAAAGATCAAGAAACACTTCCTCCTACTGCTGCCCTGCTGTTGTTGCTGCTGGGAGTCGACCGTCATCCCAGAGGGGAACTCGGAAGAACACTTGTACTACTTCAACAAAGCAAATGACTGTCCAACAGTCCTTTGCGAGGAAGATGAAATATGACAGCAGTCATCCTGTTGCAAAGCGGATAACTGAGGCCTTGACAGCTATGTTGGTGTTAGACGTGCGTCCGGGATCCGCCATTAGTGCAGTGCGACTGCAGTGTCAACCCTAGATGGCCCAGGTGTTTGTTCCGCACACTTGTGTCGCTTAGCTTAGTCATACAGCTACCTCATTGCACCTCTTTTACGTCTTTGTATGTGCTGTTTGGGGATTATTATTTTTTAAGTGCCATCCTGTCTGCCACTGCAGTGCCACTCCTAGATGGGCCAGGTGTTTGTGCCGCACACTTGTGTCGCTTAGCTTAGTCATACAGCCACCCCGGAGTAATCTTTTGGCCTAAAAACAGTATTGTGAGGTGTTTAGAATAGACTGGAGATGAGTGGAAATGAATGTTACTGAGGTTAATACCGTAGGATCAAAATTACTCCCAAATTCTGTCATTTTAGCTGTTTTTATGTTTTTTTTCAAAATCATCCAGATCCAAAACCAAAACACGAAATGGTGGTTTTGGCACATCCAATCCAGATCCAAAACACGAGCATGGAACCAAAACACGAAAACTGCCCGCCGCATATCTCTTATATTATATATATGTCACATTATAAAGACTACTACCTACATTTGGAGTAGCCCATGGTATATAAGGTTGCTGTCAGGGGTAAAAGGGGTAATTTATCAGAGTTGCAAAAACGGATGATTATTGGCTTTCGGGCCAAGGGTGGCAGCATTTCTGAAACGCAGCAGTTTGTGAACTGTTCACATGCTGCTGTGGTGAAAGTGTATTGTGACAGGACAAGTGGCACCATATGAATAACTGATGTGGAAACTGCGGAGCACTACGTGCCATTGATGTGCGAGATGAATTTCTGCTAAGAAGGTGCTTGAGGGCTGATCGACACACTATAGTGGAGCAGCACACTGTCACAATGAACCTGGGGGCTACCAGACGTGTGTCTAAAATGATAATTCAGTCCGTTTTGCTGCTGTCTGTGCTGCACACAGCAGTTACTCTATTAGCTAGTGGTCATAATAATGTGTCTCGACCATGTGTGTGTGTGTGTGTGTGTGTATGTATGTATGTGTATATATATATATATATATTACACACATATACACAGTCCAAGGAATGTCTGCACTAGTGATGAGCGGGTTAGGTTCCTCAATGGGTTCACCCATTTTACACGGGTCCGAGGCATACTCGTACTCTCCCGTATATGGCTCGGTTAACCCGAGCGCGCCCGAACGTCGTCATCCCGCGGTCGGATTCTCGCGAGATTCGTATTCTATATAAGGAGCCACGCGTCGCCGCCATTTTCACTCGTGCATTGGAAATGTTAGGGAGAGGACGTGGCTGGCGTCCTCTCCGTTTATTAATGTTGCTGCAAATATTTGTGCTTAATTGTGGGGACTGGGGAGCAGCTGTATTATATAGGAGGAGTACAGTGCAGAGTTTTGCTGATCAGTGACCACCAGTTTTATCCGTTCTCTGCCTGAAAAACGCTCCATACCTGTGCTCAGTGTGCTGCATATATCTGTGCTCACACTGCTTTATTGTGGGGACTGGGGACCAGCAGTATTATTTAGGAGGAGTACAGTGCAGAGTTTTGCTGACAGTGACCACCAGTATATATAGCAGTACGGTACGGAAGGCCACTGTCCTACCTACCTCTGTGTCGTCAAGTATACTATCCATCTAGATTCTATACCTGTGGTGCATTTTAGTTTTGAAGTTTGCTGACCGTGACCACCAGTATATATAGCAGTACGGTACGGAAGGCCACTGCTCTACCTACCTCTGTGTCGTCAAGTATACTATCCATCTAGATTCTATACCTGTGGTGCATTTTAGTTTTGCAGTTTGCTGACCGTGACCACCAGTATATATAGCAGTACGGTATGGAAGGCCACTGCTCTACCTACCTCTGTGTCGTCAAGTATACTATCCATCTAGATCCTATACCTGTGGTGCCTTTTAGTTTTGCAGTTTGCTGACAGTGACCACCAGTATATATAGCAGTACGGTACGGATGGCCACTGCTCTACCTAACATAGAAACATAGAATTTGACGGCAGATAAGAACCACTTGGCCCATCTAGTCTGCCCCTTTTTTTATTTTATCCTTTAGGCAATCTCAACCCTTTTTTAACCTTGATTCTTTGTAAGGATATTCATATGCCTGTCCCAAGCATGTTTAAATTGCCCTACAGTCTTAGCCTCTACCACCTCTGATGGGAGGCTATTCCACTTATCCACTACCCTTTCTGTGAAGTAATTTTTCCTTAAATTTCCCCTGAACCTCCCCCCCTCCAGTCTCAATGTATGCCCTCGAGTTCTAATATTTCTTTTTCTTTGAAGAATGTTTCCCTCCTGAACTTACCTTCCTCTGTGTCGTCAAGTATACTATCCATCCATACCTGTGGTGCATTTCAGTTGTGCGCAGTATATATAGTAGTAGGCCATTGCCATTGATACTGGCATGTAATTCCACACATTTTAAAAAATGGAGAACAAAAATGTGGAGGTTAAAATAGGGAAAGATCAAGATCCACTTCCACCTCGTGCTGAAGCTGCTGCCACTAGTCATGGCCGAGACTATGAAATGCCATCAACGTCGTCTGCCAAGGCCGATGCCCAATGTCATAGTAGAGAGCATGTAAAATCCAAAAAACAAAAGTTCAGTAAAATGACCCAAAAATCAAAATTGTAAGCGTCTTATGAGAAGCGTAAACTTGCCAATATGCCATTTACGACACGGAGTGGCAAAGAACGGTTGAGGCCCTGGCCTATGTTCATGGCTAGTGGTTCAGATTCACATGAGGATGGAAGCACGCATCCTCTCGCTAGAAAAATGAAAAGACTTAAGCTGGCAAAAGCACAGCAAAGAACTGTGCGTTCTTCTAAATCACAAATCCCCAAGGAGAGTCCAATTGTGTCGGTTGCGATACCTGACCTTCCCAACACTGGACGGGAAGAGCTTGCGCCTTCCACCATTTGCACGCCCCCTGCAAGTGCTGGAAGGAGCACCCGCAGTCCAGTTCCTGATAGTCAAATTGAAGATGTCACTGTTGAAGTACACCAGGATGAGGATATGGGTGTTGCTGGGGAGGAAATTGACAAGGAGGATTCTGATGGTGAGGTGGTTTGTTTAAGTCAGGCACCCGGGGAGACACCTGTTGTCCGTGGGACGAATATGGCCATTGACATGCCTGGTCAAAATACAAAAAAAATCACCTCTTCGGTGTGGAATTATTTCAACACAAATGCGGACAACAGGTGTCAAGCCGTGTGTTGCCTTTGTCAAGCTGTAATAAGTAGGGGTAAGGACGTTAACCACCTAGGAACATCCTCCTTTATACGTCACCTGGTCCGCATTCATCAGAAGTCAGTGACAAGTTCAAAAACTTTGGATGACAGCGGAAGCAGTCCACTGACCACTAAATCCCTTCCTCTTGTACCCAAGCTCCTGCAAACCACATCACCAGCTCCCTCAGTGTCAATTTCCACCTTACACAGGAAAGCCAATAGTACTGCAGGCCATGTCACTGGCAAGTCTGACGAGTCCTCTCCTGCCTGGGATTCCTCCGATGCATCCTTGAGTGTAACGCCTACTGCTACTGGCGCTGCTGTTGTTGCTGCTGGGAGTCGATCGTCATCCCAGAGGGGAAGTCGGAAGACCACTTGTACTACTTCCAGTAAGCAATTGACTGTCCAACAGTCCTATGCGAGGAAGATGAAATATCACAGCAGTCATCCTGCTGCAAAGCGGATAACTCAGGTCTTGTCAGCCTGGGTGGTGAGAAACGTTTGTCCGGTATTATTTATTTATTTATCATTAGCAGTTTCTTATATAGCGCAGCATATTCCGTTGCGCTTTACAATTAGAACAACAATTATAGAACAAAACTGGGCAAAGCAGACAGACAGACAGACAGAGGTAGGAAGGCCCTGCTCGCAAGCTTACAATCTATAGGGAAATAAGCATTGATACACAAGGATAGATGCTACTTGTCACATAATGGTTCCCCAGGTTGCTAGGTTCTTAATGGGTTGTATATGATATGATCACCCAGCAATGTTGGAAGACAAAATGTGAGTTTATGTGGACTGTACAGAGGGGATGTAACTTGATAGGGAAGCTGTGAAGGTTATGTGTGTGGGTCTGAAATTTGGTAGGCTTGTCTGAAGAGATGAGTTTTCAGAGAACGTTTAAAGGTTTGGAAACTAGAGGAGAGTCTTATTGTGCGTGGGAGTGCATTCCACAGAGTGGGTGAAGCCCGGGTAAAGTCCTGTAATTTTGAGTGGGAACAGGTAATACATGTGGATGAGAGACGCAGATCTTGTGCAGAGCGGAGAGGTCTGGTAGGGAGATATTTTGAGATGAGTGAGGAGATGTATGATGGTGCAGTTTGGTTAATAGCCTTGTATGTAAGTAAAAGTATTTTATATTTGACACGGTAGAATACCGGTAACCAATGGAGGGACTGACAGAGCGGATCAGCAGATGAAGAACGTCTGGCGAGGAAGATTAGCCTCGCAGCTGCATTTAAAATGGATTGAAGTGGTGATAGCTTATGTTTGGGAAGACCAGTAAGAAGACTATTACAATAATCAATGCGGGAGATGATGAGTGCATGGATTAGAGTTTTTGCAGTGTCTTGTGTAAGATAAGGGCGTATTTTGGATATATTTTTAAGGTGCATGTAACATGATTTAGAGACAGATTGAATGTGTGGAACAAAGGACAGTTCAGAGTCAAGGGTGACCCCTAGGCAACGAGCTTGCGGGGTGGGGTGGATAGTTGCATTGTCAACAGTTATAGAGATATCAGGTTGGTAACTACTCTTAGCTGGTGGGAAAATAATTAATTCGGTTTTGGAAATGTTGAGTTTGAGGTGGCGAGATGACATCCAAGATGAAATGGCAGACAGGCATCCAGTGACACGAGCCAATACTGGTGGTGACAAATCTGGGGAGGATAGGTAGATTTGAGTATCATCAGCATACAAATGATACTGAAATCCAAAGGAGCTGATTAGTTTACCAAGAGAGGAGGTATAGATTGAGAAAACAAGAGGACCTAAGACTGAGCCTTGCGGTACTCCAACTGATAGAGGTAGAGAAGAGGAGGTAGAATCAGAGAAGTGAACACTGAAAGAGCGGTTAGATAGGTAGGATGAGAACCAAGAAAGGGATGTATCCTGAAGACCTAGGGATTGTAGTGTTTGTATGAGAAGAGAGTGGTCAACAGTGTCAAAAGCAGCAGAGAGATCTAGAAGAATAAGTAGTGTGTAATGGCCTTTTGATCTAGCAGTGACTAGATCATTCACTACTTTGGTCAGTGCCGTCTCTGTGGAGTGTTGGGCACGAAAGCCTGACTGAAGTGGATCCAATAAGTTGTGCGAGTTAAGAAAGTGTGTAAGGCGAGTGTAGGCAAGCCTCTCAAGTAGCTTGGAGGGACTGGGTAGCTGGGAAATGGGACGGTAGTTAGAGAGTGTGTTTGGGTCAGAGTTGTGTTTTTTTAGAATGGGAGTAATGACTGCATGTTTAAACAGAGAGGGAAAGATACCAGTAGAGAGAGAGAGATTACAGATTTTAGTTAAGGTTGGGATAAGCACAGGAGACAAAGTTTTACTGACCTGTGAGGGTATAGGATCAAGAGGAGAGGTAGTGGAGTAGGAGGATGAAAAGAGTGTTGATACTTCATCTTCACTTGTGGGATCAAATGAAGAGAAAGTGCCAGAGGGTTCAGGTAGGGAATTGAGCAGGTCACTGGCTGAGTTAGAGCATACCATTTCATCTTGGATTTTATCAATCTTATCCTTGAAGTAGGAAGCAAGTTCTTGTGCATGGATAGTAGCTAGTGGGGGAGGTGAGGGAGGGTAAAGAAGTGATTTAAATGTATTAAAAAGTCGCTTGGGGTTGTTGGCATGATAAGAGATGAGAGATTGGAAATATGTTTGTTTGGCAGTGTCCAGGGCCTGACGATAGGAGTGGTAGGTAGTCTTATATGTGAGAAAGTCACTTGGATTCTGAGATTTCCGCCACTGACGTTCTACTTTACGTGACAGTTTTTGTAGGTGTCTTGTTGATTTAGAATGCCATGGTTGGCATCTAAGCCTACGTGGAGTGTGATGGGTAGCTGGAGCCACTTCATCAAGGGCACTCTCTAGGGTCTGGTGCAGGTGTGATACAGCAGTGTCAGGTGTAGTAAATGTAGAGATTGGTGAGAGCAGTTGTTGCAGAGAAGTGGAAAGTTGTTGAAAATGTATATTAGTATTTCTGCGGGTTAGAGGAGGCTTGCTTGGTTTTAGTGTCCTAGAATTTAAAATAATAGAGATTGTGAAGGTGATCAGGTTGTGATCAGAGAGAGGGAAAGGAGTGTTAGTGAATTCGGAAACTGAGCAGAGCCTGGTGAACACAAGATCAAGGCAGTGGCCCTCATGGTGAGTAGAGGAGTCGGACCATTGGGTTAGGCCAAGAGAGGAGGTTAGAGAGAGGAGTTTGGATGCATGAACAGATTGTGGACTGTCAAGAGCTATATTGAAATCGCCCATAATGATGGGCGATTTCCACCGTTAATTCACAGGCAACTAGAGACTTGATTGAGGTACTGTGTCCCCGGTACCAAATACCATCTACGTTCCATTTCTCTAGGCAGGCGATACCGAAAATGTACACAGACGTCAGAAAAAGAGTCACCAGTGTCCTAAAAAATGCAGTTGTACCCAATGTCCACTTAACCACGGACATGTGGACAAGTGGAGCAGGGCAGACTCAGGACTATATGACTGTGACAGCCCACTGGGTAGATGTATTGCCTCCCGCAGCAAGAACAGCAGCGGCGGCACCAGTAGCAGCATCTCGCAAACGCCAACTCGTTCCTAGGCAGGCTACGCTTTGTATCACCGCTTTCCATAAGAGGCACACAGCTGACAACCTCTTACGGAAACTGAGGAACATCATCGCAGAATGGCTTACCCCAATTGAACTCTCCTGGGGATTTGTGACATCGGACAACGCCAGCAATATTGTGCGTGCATTACATCTGGGCAAATTCCAGCACGTCCCATGTTTTGTACATACATTGAATTTGGTGGTGCAGAATTATTTAAAAAACGACAGGGGCTTGCAAGAGATGCAGTCGGTGGCCCGAAGAATTGCGGGCCACTTTCGGCATTCAGTCACCGCGTGCCGAAGACTGGAGCACCAGCAAACAGTCCTGAACCTGCCCTGCCATCATCTGAAGCAATAGGTGGTAACGAGGTGGAATTCAACCCTCTATATGCTTCAGAGGATGGAGGAGCAGCAAAAGGCCATTCAAGCCTATACATCTGCCCATGATATAGGCAAAGGAGGGGGAATGCACCTGACTCAAGCGCAGTGGAGAATGATTTCAACGTTGTGCATGGTTCTGCAACCCTTTGAACTTGCCACACGTGAAGTCCGTTCAGACACTGCCAGCCTGAGTCAGGTCATTCCCCTCATCAGGCTTTTGCAGAAGAAGCTGGAGACATTGAAGGAGGAGCTAAAACAGAGCGATTCCGCTAGGCATGTGGGACTTGTGGATGGAGCCCTTAATTCGCTTAACCAGGATTCATGGGTGGTCAGTCTGTTGAAATCAGAGCACTACATTTTGGCCACCGTGCTCGATCCTAGATTTAAAACCTACGTTGTATCTCTCTTTCCAGCAGACACAAGTCTGCAGAGGTTCAAAGACCTGCTGGTGAGAAAATTGTCAAGTCAAACGGAACGAGACCCATCAACAGCTCCTCCTTCACATTCTCCCGCAACTAGGGGTGCGAGGAAAAGGCTAAGAATTCCGGGCCCACCCGCTGGCGGTGATGCAGAGCAGTCTGGAGCGAGTGCTGACATCTGGTCCGGACTGAAGGACCTGCCAACGATTACTGACATGTCGTCTACTGTCACTGCATATGATTCTCTCACCAATGAAAGAATGGTGGAGGATTATATGAGTGACCGCATCCAAGTAGGCACGTCAGACAGTCCGTACGTATACTGGCAGGAAAAAGAGGCAATTTGGAGGCCCTTGCACAAACTGACTTTATTCTACCTAAGTTGCCCTCCCTCCAGTGTGTACTCCGAAAGAGTGTTTAGTGCAGCTGCTCACCTTGTCAGCAATCGGCGTACGAGGTTACTTCCAGAAAATGTGGAGAAGATGATGTTCATCAAAATGAATTATAATCAATTCCTCCGTGGAGACATTAACCAGCAATTGCCTCCAGAAAGTACACAGGGATCTGAGATGGTGGATTCCAGTGGGGACGAATTAATAATCTGTGAGGAGGGGGATGTACACAGTGAAAGGGGTGAGGAATCGGAGGATGATGATGAGGTGGACATCTTGCCTCTGTAGAGCCAGTTTGTGCAAGGAGAGATTGATTGCTTCTTTTTTGGTGGGGGCCCAAACCAACCAGTCATTTCAGTCACAGTCGTGTGGCAGACCCTGTCGCTGAAATGATGGGTTTGTTAAAGTGTGCATGTCCTGTTTATACAACATAAGGGTGGGTGGGAGGGCCCAAGGACAATTCCATCTTGCACCTCTTTTTTTTCTTTCATTTTTCTTTGTATCATGTGCTGTTTGGGGACAATTTTTTTGTAGTGCCATCCTGTCTGACACTGCAGTGCCACTCCTAGATGGGCCAGGTGTTTGTGTCGGCCACTTGTGTCGCTTAGCTTAGTCACACAGTGACCTTGGTGCACCTCTTTTTTTTTCTTTGCATCATGTGCTGTTTGGGGACTATTTTTTTGAAGTGCCAACCTGTCTGACACTGCAATGCCACTCCTAGATGGGCCCGGTGTTTGTGTCGGCCACTTGTGTCGCTTAGCTTAGTCACACAGCGACCTTGGTGCGCCTCTTTTTTTCTTTGCATCATGTGCTGTTTGGGGACTATTTTTTTGAAGTGCCATCCTGCCTGACACTGCAGTGCCACTCCTAGATGGGCCAGGTGTTTGTGTCGGCCACTTGTGTCGCTTAGCTTAGCCATCCAGCGACCTCGGTGCAAATTTTAGGACTAAAAATAATATTGTGAGGTATTCAGAATAGTCTGAAAATGAGTGTAAATTATGGTTATTGAGGTTAATAATACTATGGGATCAAAATGACCCCTAAATTCTATGATTTAAGCTGTTTTTGAGGGGTTTTTGTAAAAAAACACCCGAATCCAAAACACACCCGAATCCGACAAAAAAATTTCAGGGAGGTTTTGGCAAAACGCGTCCGAATCCAAAACACGGCTGCGGAATCGAAACCAAAACACAAAACCCGAAAAATTTCCGGTGCACATCTCTAGTCTGCACACACTTATAGCAAAAACAATTTGCTCGAGTGTCACTCAATCTTTTATAAGTGGTAGAAAATAATCCCCACTTAAGAACACATATTCCAAGTTTAGGAGTGCACTCACCAGTCCATTCGCAAAATAATCAGATCTTTATTGTAGCATAGATATAAAAATCATAGATATAAAAAGTATGATTTTTATATCTATGCTACAATAAAAAGCTGATGATTTTACGAAAGGATTGGTGAGTGCACTCCTAAACTTGGAATATATATATATTGTGTATCCGAATATTTCAAAATACAGAATTTTTTTGAGTAAGATTGTGCCATCAGAAAACAAATATTTTACTATGTAAGCAAACTTTGTTTAATACACCGTTATTAAAAAATATTGTATTAAATGACCTCCCGGCTGTGTGTATAAGGTGTATATGAAACATAAATTAATTGTGTGAATGTACACACACTTTGTTTAATGCACAAAGTTATTAAAAATATTGGCTAAAATTACCTTCAGACTGTGTGTATAAGGTGTATATGAAACATAAATGCATTCTGTGCTTAGACTTAGATCCTATCACCGTGATATCTCATTATGGTATGCAATTATTCCAAAATACGGAAAAATCCAGTATCCAAAATACTTCTGTCCCCAAGCATTTTGGATAAGGGATACTCAACTTGTGTGTGTGTGTGTGTGTGTGTGTGTGTATATATATATATATATATATATCTAAAGAGCTATATCTCTAATCAGGCAACTTGTCTTGACTCATAAAGTTGCAGTATGCATATCAATCAAGTAGATGGTGCACCAAGACAAATACAACATATAGTTGCTGGTCATGTCAATTGCAACCTTTTCAGTGTTACTGTAGGTATAGTAGCAATGGATTTGGGATCTACAAGATAATATTTATTTGAATAAAGTGAATTTAGACTGGACTGTAAAACTGATTGCACCTTGAATTGGACTTTGTGGTTTACATTAAAAATATAAACTGTGGATTATTGCTTATCTGTGTACTGTCACGGGGCAAACGCTGCTTCTCCCATGGGCAGCTTTAAGTGGCTTACTCACGAGTTAGTTGCCCAAGCAACTGTTTGTATTAATCCATTAAGGAAAAACTGCAAATACTGTTTACAAAGACATTTTGTGATCAATGTGTATAAAACAAAATATACATCACAATATTAGATGGCACTACTGTATTTGTAAAATTAGTTCCGCTGAACAATTACAAACACGTGTGCGAAGCCATGGGCAAACACTAGTTACAGTATAAGTACACAACATGTTAGAATTTCCAGACTATCCTACTTTTACCAGTAATGTATACTTCCTTTTAGTATAGGTGCTAACTTCTGCTAACTGTATTTCCTTTTGCAGATGCTATGGTAGCATTAATGTGTACAAATGCCATATTAATCCGAGAACGCTTACTGAAATTAGATCTTAGAAATAAGAGCTGAAAACAGCAATTTTCCTCTAGCTTGCTGTGTATAGTCCCCAGCCAGTAAAAGCTCCATTATTGTCCGCAGAGGCATCTTGGGTCACAGTAATACAGATAATGCTCTCTAATGTGCAATATACAAACATTATGAGCAAGAAAAGCCGTTTAAATAAACATGACCCTTTAATTTGCTTTCTACTACAAGATTAAACATCAGTTCGATTCTGTAGCTTTTTGTCATCATCATTTTAAAGTTATTTACATAAGGCTACCAAAAAACAGAGAGATTGTGTATGCATGTCCTGGTTACAGAGACCATCAATCCTGGACAGAAAGGTTTGTGTCACTTTATATTCCTATCAGTCATCTATATGCAGATGTAAGCATTGCTCTGCTTCGGGAAGATGTCCGTATATATACTGTAGGTAATACAGGTTTTTTTTTTTTATTACAATAATACATTTGTAAATCTATACTGTAGCTAGAAACACATGTTTAAGACAGATGAAGTCAGATAGGGCCATATGATTTGCCTGTTAGCTCACCATTGGTCCCCCATTTGTGAGCCTAGCTATAGCTGTATGTAAATATGTACAATTTATATGCATGGTTCTCTCTTACGTTTGTGTGTTTGCCAGAATGTGGTATAAGGGAGGAACACTTATTATTCTAATCTGTCTTCTCCATGTGTGTTAGTAACTTTTACTACTTGTATCTGGTATATGTTATAGTGTGCATGTTTAATATATGATTAATGGTTATTGGGGGTCATTCCGAGTTGATTGCTCGCTGGCTAGTTTTAGCAGCCAAGCAAACGCTATTGGGGAGTGTATTTTAGTTTAGCAGAAGTTCGAACGCATGTGCAGCCGAGCTCTGCAAAACCAGATTGTGCACTTTCAGAGTAGCTCTGAACCTACTCAGCGCTTGCGATCACTACAGCCTTTTCGTGTCCGGCTTTGACGTCATACACCCGCCCAGCGAACACCCAGCCATACCTGCGTTTTTTCAGCCATGCCTGTGTTTTTTGCAAACACTCACTGAAAACGATCAGTTGACACCCAGAAACGCCCCCTTCCTGTCATTCTTCTTGAGGCCGTCAGTGCGACTGAAAACTTCGCTACAATCTGTGCACACCCACAACGGGCTTTGTACCCGTATGATGCCTGTGCGCATTGCGACCGATACGCATGCACAGAAAAGCTGATTTTTTTTTTTTTAGCCTGATCGCTGCGCTGCAGACAACGGCAGCTAGCGATCAACTCAGAATAACCCCCATTATACTGTAGGATGCAACTATGTATTAGCTGCTTTATGTTCACACACATACGTAAACCTTTGAGTCCTTCTTTGTTATTTTTGTTTTACTGCCTAGTCTTCGTACAGTGTGTGTATAGGCTCTTCTGTCATTTTACTGCTGAGAATATAAAGTGCTGTGCAGCGTGCAACATTTAGTAAAGAACATGTGGCTTCATCAGGTAGCTCACGCCTCATTGCTTTCAATAAAAGTAGCTTGGCCCAGCCAGCTGTGATATGAAATATTGAGCGAGCCTCGAACACTGCATTTATTTTATTGTGAAATTCCCCTATCTGCAGGCGCACAAGAAAGCGGATGGCAGTACTCAGTACTTCTAGGTGCACTACAAGGAAGCTTTCATGTAGCTAGTTGAAAAGCAGCGATTGCTGCAGCATACCTTTCTATTGTGCATACAGATTTCTGCAAAAAATTTCCACCCACTAAAATGCCACTTATTGGATGTTTTTTGACTTGTGCACCACTCTGTAAATGCTTGAGACTGTTTGGCATGAAAATTCCAGATCAGCAGTTTCTGAGATATTCCAAACCTGACACAAACAATCATTACACAGTTACCCCTAAGGCAGGGGTTCTCAAATGCGGTCCTCAATGCACCCCCAGTGGTCCAGGTTTTAGATAAATCCATTGATAAGCACAGAGGGTTTAAATCACATTGACTGAGATGCCAATTAAGTCAACTGGCCAGAAAATCACAAATTCTGCTAGGGTATGTAAGCTTATGAGCACAACTGTGTGTGTGTGTGTGTGTGTGTGTGTGTGTGTATGTGTGTGTGTGTGTATATATATATATATATATATATATATATATACATAAGTACCAATGGTGCCAGGCACTCCTGGTCCTGCTGATGTAAGTTGCCTGGGTGCCCTCCGCGCTAGTTAGGGCATGTATTCAGAAAAAAGACGGCGTCACTCCAGGTCTTTCAAATAGTAATGGTGTAATTCAAATAAACGTCACAAAAGCCAACGTTTCGGGGCCTGTAGCCCCTTTGTCAAGGTGTGCACACACCTTGACAAAGGGGCTACGGGCCCCGAAACGTTGGCTTTTGTGATGTTTATTTGAATTACACCATTACTATTTGAAAGACCTGGAGTGACGCCGTCTTTTTTCTGTATATATATATATACATATATATATATATATATATATATATATATATATATTTCTCTGACGTCCTAGTGGATGCTGGGAACTCCGAAAGGACCATGGGGAATAGCGGGCTCCGAAGGAGGCTGGGCACTCTAGAAAGATTTATGACTACCCGGTGTGCACTGGCTCCTCCCACTATGACCCTCCTCCAAGCCCCAGTTAGATCTTGTGCCCGGCCGAGGTTGGATGCACACTAGGGGCTCTCCTGAGCCCTTAGAAAGAAAGTATAGATTTAGGTTTTTTATTTTCAGTGAGACCTGCTGGCAACAGGCTCACTGCAGCGAGGGACTAAGGGGAGAAGAAGCGAACTCGCCTGCTTGCAGCCGGATTGGGCTTCTTAGGCTACTGGACACCATTAGCTCCAGAGGGATCGACCGCAGGCCCAGTCCTTGGTGTTCGGTCCCGGAGCCGCGCCGCCGTCCCCCTTACAGAGCCAGAAGCAAGAAGAGGTCCGGAAAAACGGCGGCAGAAGACATCAGTCTTCACCAGGGTAGCGCACAGCACTGCAGCTGTGCGCCATTGCTCCTCATACACACTTCACACTCCGGTCACTGAGGGTGCAGGGCGCTTGGGGGGGGCGCCCTGAGCAGCAATAAAAACACCTTGGCTGGCAAAAATACCACAATATATAGCCCCAGAGACTATATATGTGGTAAATACCCCTGCCAGAATCCAGAAAAAAGCGGGAGAATAGGGCGCGGAAAAGGGGCGGAGCTATCTCCCTCAGACACACTGGCGCCATTTTCTCTTCACAGTGCAGCTGGAAGAAAGCTCCCCAGGCTCTCCCCTGTAGTTTTCAGGCTCAAAGGGTTAAAAAGAGAGGGGGGGCACTAAATTTAGGCGCAATATTGTATATACAAGCAGCTATGGGGGAAAATTCACTCAGTTATAGTGTTAATCCCCACATTATATAGCGCTCTGGTGTGTGCTGGCATACTCTCTCTCTGTCTCCCCAAAGGGCTTCGTGGGTCCTGTCCTCAATCAGAGCATTCCCTGTGTGTGTGTGGTGTGTCGGTACAGCTGTGTCGACATGTTTGAGGAGGAGGCTTATATAGTGACGGAGCAGATGCCGATAAATGTGATGTCGCCCCCTGTGGGGCCGACACCAGAGTGGATGGTTAGGTAAAAGGTATTAACCGACAGTGTCAACTCCTTACAAAAAAAGGGTGGATGACGTAACAGCTGTGGGACAGCCGGCTTCTCAGCCCGTGCCTGCCCAGGCGTCTCAAAGGCCATCAGGGGCTCAAAAACGCCCGCTCATTCAGATGGCAGACACAGATGTCGACACGGAGTCTGACTCCAGCGTCGACAAGGTTGAGACATATACACAATCCACTAGGAACATCCGTGACTTGATCCCGGCAATAAAAAATGTGTTACACATTTCTGACATTAACCTCTAAAAATGGGTTTTTATGTTTGGGGAGAAAAAGCAGGCAGTGTTTTGTTCCCCATGTGTGAAAAGCGTGGGTTCCCCCTGATAAGAAACTGGTAATTTCTAAAAAGTTACTGATGGCGTACCTTTTCCCGCCAGAGGATAAGTTACGCTGGGAGATATCCCCTAGGGTGAATAAGGCGCTCACACGGTTGTCAAAATAGGTGGCACTGCCGTTTTAGGAACGGCCACTTTGAAGGTACCTGTTGATAAAAAGCAGGAGGCTATCCTGAAGTCTGTATTTACACACTCAGGTACTAGACTGAAACCTGCAGAGCGTGCTGCTGCAGCGTGGTCGGTGACCCTGTCAAACATACTAGTTTGCTAACTTGAGAACATATTAAAGACGTCGTCTTATATATGAGGGATGCACAGAGGGATATTTTGCCGGCTGGCATCCAAAATGAATGTAATGTCCATTCTGTCAGGAGGGTATTAGAGACCTGTCACTGGACAGGTGATGCTGACCTTAAATGGCGCATAGAGATTCTGCCTTATAAGGGTGAGGAATTATTTGGGGATGGTCTCTGGGACCTCGTATCCGCAGCAACAGCTGGGAAGAAATATTTTTACCTCAGTTTTCCTCACAGACTAAGAAAGCACTGTATTATCAGGTACAGTCCTTTCGGCTTCAGAAAAGCAAGCGGGTCAAAGGCGCTTCCTTTCTGTACAGAGACAAGGGAAGAGGGAAAAAGCTGCACCAGTCAGCCTGTTCCCAGAATCATAATTCTTCTCTCGCTTCCTCTGAGTCCACAGCATGACGCGGGGGCTCCACAGGTGTAGCCAGGTACGGTGGGGGGCCGTCTCAAAAAATTCAGCGATCAGTGGGCTCGCTCACAGGTGGATCCCTGTTTCATTCAAGTAGTATTTCAGGGGTACAAGCTGGAATTCGAGATGTCTTCCCCCCGCCGTTTCCTCAAATATGCCTTGCCGACAACTCCCTCAGGCAGGGAGGCTGTGCTAGAGGCAATTAATAAGCTGTATTCCCAGCAGGTAATACTTAAGGTGCCCCTACTCCAACAAGGACGGGGTTACTATTCCACACGGTTTGGGGTACCGAAACCGCATGGTTCGGTGTGACCTTTTTTTATATTTAAAATCCTTGAACACATACATAAAAAATTCAAGTTCAAGATGGAATCGCTCAGGGCGGTTATTGCAAGCCTGGACGAGGGGGATTACATGGTATCCTGGGAAATCAAGGATGCTTACCTGCATGTCCCTATTTACTATCCTCGCCAGGTGTACCTCAGATTTGTGGTACAGGATTACCATTACCAAGTCCAGACTCTGCCGTTTGGACTGTACATGGCACCGAGGGTGTTACCATGGTAATGGCCGGAATGATGATACTCCTTTGAAAAAGGGGAATTTTAATTATCCCGTACTTGGACAATCTCCTTATAAGGGCGAGGTCCAAGGAGCAGTTGCTAGTCGGGGTAGCACTATTTTGGAAAGTGCTACAACAGCACGGTTGGATTCTAAACAGTCCAGAGTCACAGCTGGTTCCTACGACACGTCTACTGTTCCTGGGGATGGTTCTGGACACAGACCAGAAATAAGTGTTTCTCCCGGAGGAGAAAGCCAAGGAGCTGTCATCTCTAGTCAGAGACCTCCTGAAGCCAAAACAGTTATCGGTGCATCATTGCACGCGAGTCCTGGGAAAAATGATAGCTTCCTACGAAGCAATCCCATTCGGCAGGTTCCATGCAAGAACTTTTCAGGGGGACCTTTTAGACAAGTGGTCCGGGTCGCATCTTCAGATGCATTAGGCTGATAACCCTGTCTCCAAGGACCAGGGTATCTCTACTGTAGTGGCTGCAGAGTGCCCATCTTCAAGAGGGCCGCAGGTTCGACATACAGGACTAGGTCCTAGTGACCATGGATGCCAGCCTTTGAGGCTGGGGGGCAGTCACACAGGGAAGAAACTTCCAGGGACTTTGGTCAAGTCAGGTGACTTCCCTACATAAATATTCTGGAACAGAGGGCCATTTACAATGCCCTGAGTCAGGCAAGGCCTCTGCTTCAAAACCAGCCGGTCCTGATCCAATCAGGCAACATCACGGCAGTCGCCCATGTAAACCAACAGGGCGGCACAAGAAGCAGGATGGCGATGGCAGAAGCCACAAGGATTCTCCGATGGGCGGAAAATCATGTGTTAGCACTGTCAGCAGTGTTCAGTCCCGGAAGTGGACAACTGGGAAGCAGATCTTCTCAGCAGACACAAAAAGCTATAAAAGATATTGCGCCAGGTCAAGGGACCTTCAGGCGATAGCTGTGGACGCTCTGGTAACACCGTGGGTGTACCAGTCGGTTTATGTGTTCCCCCCTCTGCCTCTCATACCAAAGGTACTGAGAATAATAAGAAGGCGAGGAGTAAGAACGATACTCGTGGTTCCGGATTGGCCAAGAAGAGCCTGGTACCCAGAACTTCAAGAAATTATATCAGAGGACCCATGGCCTCTGCCGCTCAGACAGGACCTGCTGCAGCAGGGGCCCTGTCTGTTCCAAGACTTACCGCTGCTACGTTTTGATGGCATGGCGGTTGAACGCCGGATCCTAAAGGAAAAGGGCATTCCGGAGGAAGTCATTCCTACGCTGATTCAAGCCAGGAAAGATGTAACTGCAAAACATTATCACCGCATATGGCGGAAATATGTTGCTTGGTGTGAGGCCACAAAAGGCCCCAACAGAGGAATTTCAACTAGGTCGATTTCTGCATTTCCTACAAGCAGGAGTGTCTATGGGCCTAAAATTAGGCTCCATTAAGATACAGATCTCGGCTTTGTCGATTTTCTTCCAGAAAGAATTAGCTTCAGTACCTGAAGTTCAGACGTTATGAAAGGAGTGCTGCATATTCAGCCCCCGGTTGTGCCTCCAGTGGCACCTTGGGATCTCAACGTGGTGTTGAGTTTCTTAAAATCACATTGGTTTGAACCACTAAAAACCGTGGATCTAAAATATCTCACGCGGAAAGTGGTCATGTTATTGGCCTTGGCTTCGGCCAGGCGTGTATCAGAATTGGCGGCTTTGTCATATAAAAGTCCTTATCTGATTTTCCATATGGATAGGGCAGAATTGAGGACTCGTCCCCAGTTTCTCCCTAAGGTGGTATCGGTTTTTCACTTGAACCAACCTATTGTGGTGCCTGCGGCTACTAGGGACTTGGAGGATTCCAAGTTACTGGACGTAGTCAGGGCCTTGAAAAATTATGTTTCCAGGACGGCTAGAGTCAAGAAAATTGACTCGCTATTTATCCTGTATGCACCCAACAGGCTGGGTGCTCCTGCTTCTAAGCAGACTATCGCTCGCTGGATCTGTGACACGATTCAGCAGGCGCATTCTGCGGCTGGACTGCCGCATCTTAAATCAGTGAAAGCCCATTCCACAGGGAAGGTGGGCTCATCTTGGGCGGCTGCCCGAGGGGTCTCGGCTTTACAACTTTGCCGAGCTGTTTCTTGGTCAGGGGCAAACACGTTTGCAAAATTCTACAAATTTGATACCCTGGCTGAGGAGGACCTTGAGTTCTCTCATTCGGTGCTGCAGAGTCATCCGCACTCTCCCGCCCGTTTGGGAGCTTTGGTATAATCCCCATGGTCCTTTCGGAGTTCCCAGCATCCACTAGGACGTCAGAGAAAATAAGATTTTACTCACCGGTAAATCTATTTCTCGTAGTCCGTAGTGGATGCTGGGCGCCCATCCCAAGTGCGGATTGTCTGCAATACTTGTAAATAGTTATTGCTAACTAAAGGGTTATTGTTGAGCCATCTGTTGAGAGGCTCAGTTGTTTTCATACTGTCAAACTGGATATCGTATCACGAGTTGTACGGTGTGATTGGTGTGGCTGGTATGAGTCTTACCCGGGATTCAAAATCCTTCCTTATTATGTCAGCTCGTCCGGGCACAGTGTCCTAACTGAGGCTTGGAGGAGGGTCATAGTGGGAGGAGCCAGTGCACACCAGGTAGTCATAAATCTTTCTAGAGTGCCCAGCCTCCTTCGGAGCCCGCTATTCCCCATGGTCCTTTCGGAGTTCCCAGCATCCACTACGGACTACGAGAAATAGATTTACCGGTGAGTAAAATCTTATTATATCAAAGGCAAATACGAAATCTCCTGAACCATAAGGACTTGGAACTTGAAATTTGGACAGTGGCTTGTATTTGAGATGAAGGCAGCCACTAAGGAGGGATTTTACAAAATTCCACACACAAAGGGGTTAAAAGGGGTGAGAAGATTATTGTGAATTTCCCCCTCATAGAGGAGAGTTAAGACAGCCCACCCAGCTGGGGCTATAAAGAATGCATGGTGTCGGCGATACCAGGTCGCGGAAGGGGAGAGGACACAGTGCTCTGTTCCTGTACTTCCTTGCCAGTGGCAGTTGCAGAGCAGTCAATTATTCAAATAGGGGAGCCACATCAACTGCCACCACTAAACACTGCCAAACATATATATGGGTGTGTCTCCCCTATTTGAATAATGGACTGCTCTGCAACGGCCACTGGCAACTAAGTCAAGCCCCTTATGGTTCAGGAGATTTTGTGTTGAGTCACTGGTATTTGCTATATATATATATATATTTCATCTATGAGTACTTAACCAACCTATTTCCAGTCATGAGAGGATAGTGTCTCAATTATCAGAGATTAACCTGTCACTTGAACTAAACATTTCTGAACCTGTTAGAGAGCAATAGGAGGAAAGGAGAGATGAATATTTTGACTCTTAAATGCATTACAGGAAAGCTTGATAGTCAGCAACTGCTTATCTGCTGTGTAAAGGGTACAGACGGCTCTCCCAGTGACCTAAAGTGTTGTGCAAAAATCCTCTTTACCTCGAAGAAGGAGCCCTAAGGAGAGCGAGAAGCTAAGCAAGGAGACCTAGGGCCCTTTGGAATAGAGTCAGCCTATGCCTGCAAACTTTACATATTTAACATAAAGCGGGCAGAGCTTGGACTGTCATCCCAGCATTTACAGCACTGAGCAGGGCAGCATCAGAGATGAGACGTGCAGAGAATGAAATGGATTACTCTCCTCAGTGCCAGCCTTTTAACAGCATCAATCCGGGGAAGGCCCACCCGATGGTGCACCCTGACAAAGATTGGCAGCAGCGAGCAGAGCATGTCCTGTTGTACGTCTAATTGCTGATCTTCTGTGATAAACTAACCAGTCAACTTTAGGTATATCCTGTTGTCCAGAAAATAGAAACTACAGATTCCCATACAATAAAATCAGTTTATTATTTTGGTGTGTTCTTGGGCAGTTTCATGGAGGGGCATTTTGATGCTACCATTTCTCAACAACATCCTACTACAAGTGAGCCTATTTTAAAAGGAGTATTAAATTTGCTTAAATACCAGCGCTTTTCATCTCTTTGTGATTATACTTGAAATTCTGTAGCGAGGCACTGGTATTAAGCTGGTAGGCCAGAGGTTCCCAAACGCGGTCCTCAAGGCACCCCAACAGTCCATGTTTTAGGTATATCCTTGACTCAGCAGAGATGGTTAAATCAAATTAACTAAGGTCTAATTAAGTCACCTGTGGCCAAGCATGGATACATTTAAAACCAGGATGTTGGGGTGCTTTGAGGACCGTGTTTGGGAACCTCTGTGTCAGGCTATAAAACTGCACCTTTCTTTTAGTTTACAACTAGTTGTTGAAGTTTCCATTATCAAAGACATTCACATATAGAAATTCTGCAACAACCCTGATGGCTTCTACTATCTTCGCTTTCGCAAAATATATATTGTACTCATACCAGCGGGATAATGAGTTCTGCGACCATATTAACACCAGAATCCATAACCTTTTTGCAGATTCTGTGGGCCCTAATAAGGCTGTTGGTTGAAAAAGAGAGTGCAATTGAATAGCCACAGGAGTTAAAGCCTGAGGCTACCTTACCTCCCTTTTTCACCAGCGGCAATTTACAGAGGATAATTGAACCTCCCTCTATGTCTAAACCAACCAGGTGCTATGATAAATCTTCCAATAGTGTTTATTTTCCCACTACACTTGAAAGTAAAAACATTAAAGTGTGCATTAACATATTTGTTGTACAGACCAGCATTGATGCTTCCTTACCAGGATAATCTAGAACACCTTAAGTTATGAGTGTCATTCATTTTCCAACAATTGACTAAATCTGATGTTGGGTTAAACATTACATAAATCTACAGTTACAGTACTGCCAGCCCCCCCCCCCCCCCCCCCTTTACACTTAACAGCTCCATTGGGATTGCCTACAGAATGTGTTCGTCCACGCTTTAGGATCACAGTAGGAAAGTGCCTTGTGTGTCATTGTGCTGCCCTGTTGTCAAATGCCAGGGGAGAAGTTACCACTTTGATTAAAACCCTTATCTATATGTATGTATACGCCTGGGTTCGTCATACCCTTGAACGCGTGCCATAAGTTGCAAGGCTATTTTCGTGGCACTCAAGACTGTACAAGGAGAAGCAGCAATGGCTGTCACAATTGAGTACTGCCTATGTGGAGCTGTCATTCACTATGGTAGCCATATTAAAACTAATGCTGTCTCAGTTGAAGTTATTGGGGGGTCTGAGGAGTAGAGCATCGTGAGCCTGGCATAATTTCCCAGAGAACTGGAGTAATGACCGGATCTGTCTGCTTGCTTACGAAACTTTTTTGAGGTGGAGAAGCTGTGGAGGGATCACCCAGAGTGGAGTGAGGAATGGGCAAACACTGTAGCAGGTTCGGGACTTTGAACTGGTGGAAGGCAGTGTTACCCAGCCAGTTTGTAACCCAGATGGAGAACAGTGTGTCCTGTTCCCAGAAGAGCTGAAGGTATTTTCCAAATATCATCCACCTGTCATGGAGTGTATTCATATTACTACTACTCCTAACTGTCATCTATATCTTTGCTTAGACTTACCCCCACCCAGCTGTAAGCTTTCCCTACAAGTCATGTAGGGAGAAAGAATGACAAAAAAATACCATGAGGAGTTTTACAAGGCTTCTTATAAATTAAATGCAACAGTCAGTGTCATGATCATGTTTACCTACTTTACATAGACAAGTATGACCAACCACGGAGGGAAAGTCGAAGGGGGGATTGTGGGGGTGTCTAGGCAGGTTTATGATGGTATGATTCTGATCAGACCCACCCAGTGCTGTTCCATGACACAAATTGCAATCTCACTACAGTTGCCAAATATAAGTCGATCGCGTCATCAGGTCTCTCATCCACTTTACTAGAAAAAGAATATACTGTAGATCTAGGAGGATTGCCTACTGTCTCAGATTTCTGAGGAACTCCCAGAAATTAAAAACTCGCACAGACAGTCCTGTGGAGTAGAGGCAGGGTCGGACTGGCCCACAGGGGTACAGGGGAAACCACCGGTGGGCCCCACTGCCTGAGGGCCCTCCTCCTCCTCTAGGGATCAGGCTCCAGACTGTGTTCTTGAATTATACATTATACATATGTTACATTATACTGCACAAGATTATGATGTATTCTCTACAGTGCATTGCCAATATTTATCAGGTACATTATCATGCATGCACTAGCAGTATTTATATATTTGTCAAGGGGCCCAGCCCATGCACTCACTAATGGTTAGGCAAACCAATGTAGCGGCTGGCCACACCCCCTCTGGAGACTGACCACACCCCTAAACATGGGCCCCTACCACTGCATTCCCCCAGTGGGCCCTTCATGCCCCAGTCTGACACTGAGTAGAGGTATGTGCACGTGATATCATTGCACATTGTGTCTAAGCTGCATTACAGTACACATAGCGTACTTCTTATGGCTCACTGACACCTTCATGTGATTGCATGCTGTACTTCTATTAGTTCATCCATTAGTATTATAAAGCACCTACAGATGTAGCCATTCTCATCTTTGCTGGGATGCGTCATGCTGCAACACGGCTTGTTGTGTGGCATGCCAGGCTGCAACTATTCACAGCTGGCGATCTCTAGGAGTTAATGGAGTGATCACTGGCTGCAAATTTTCACAGCAAGGCACGCCATGCAGCATGCTGTGTTACATCATGCCGCAGCACAGTAAGATGAGCATGACTACATCTGTATGTTTACATTGTGAAATTGAAACTGAAGACCCTAGATATTATTAAGATATGTAAATAGGTTAAAGCAGAGTTTCCCAAGCTCAGCAGTCACAGTCTAGGTTTTATGGATATCCATGCTTGCACTGGCCTCCGTGCCATTTTCCTTAGAAATCTGTGCATGCTCACTAGACTCTGGGACAGTGCTATGGTCCCCTAGTGCCCAGAGTTTACAGTACAGCCGACTAAAGCGGAGGGAACCCAGACGGAGTCTGCACACAGGGCTCCTCCTATCTAGAAGCACCCCTGCATGCTTGAGTATGCATAGTTATATCAAGATAACTGAGGTACTAATTAAATCACCTGTGCTCAAGCATGGATTTCCTTAAAACTTGGACTGTAATGGCAGAAATTGGGAAACTGGGTTAAAGTGAATGCAATTTTAGTGAATTGTATCCTTGCTATAATCTGGAACAGATGCTTCGGTGATATGAGCCGTACATAACTGTGTATTTTAGCAGCAATTGGGTTAATCTGTGCATAATGGCCTTCATTTTAGCACATGCATTTTACAGTTTCAGTAAAGAGAGAGGTGTCTCGTAGGGAGGTCCTGTTTCCCCACGGCAGTGCTTTGGTCAGCATTTGTAAATGTCTTTCTGTCTCCCCTCAGTGGATCCTCTCTCCCTCCTCTTTAGTCTGTCCCTGCTGGGTGCTGCTAACTCTGCAGGTTCAGCCTCATTTGTTAGGCCAGCACTGTATAAATTTCACAACCCTGGGGGAATGGATACGCATACTTTGAATCAACCTTCGTCTGATACATTCAACTGGCAATCTGTCCTTGCCGTGGCACCCTTTGTTGACCACTAAATGGAGTTCTTTTTACAGCTGCTGTGTGACAGTTACAAAGCATACTGATAAATGTTGTAGATCTGTGAACAATTACAAAGAATTATGTTTTTCATGCTGAAGGAATACTTATATTTTGTCGTTACCAGTCTGTCTTTGTTTTCTGCAGCCCTACAAAATACATTGACATTGTTGTACATAAACAAGACCAAAATAAAATTATTTGTCGAATGGTTTGATTTGACTTACTGGTGTGCTATAATTATATGAATCCGGTACATGAGTGGATAGTGCTGGATAAAAGACAAGTCATTGTTTTCATAGGATTTATACTGTAGTAAAGAAAGTCATGACAATGAAGTAGATCTTGTAACTGCATAGAGCGTTGGTTCTCCATATCTACCCTCAAGTATCCCCAATGGGTCATGTTTTGCAGATGTCTGTCTCTGGAAGCAGCAATATACCCAGCAATATGATTAACTCATCCGTGCATGGTTAAAGACAGGGCCATAGTGAGGGGTGTGTGATCGGTACAGTCGCCAACGGCATAGGTCCTTGGGGGTGGCACTGTCACTGCCTCATGGTCCCTGCAGCTGGCTACCAGGGTGTCTCTGCGCTAGTAGCACTGCTTCTCTGATGCCTGGAATGTTCAAAGTATGTTACAGGCTTGCACCCTGCAGAGTGCAGAACCTCCCAGAGCATTTAGGCAGTGCTTCCCTTTCTACTGCTGCAGCATGACATCATGGGTTTGGGGATGGGTCAGGCACTGGATGTCAGTGAGCCCTGCCCTGCCACTGATTAAAGAAATACATAAAACATGATCTGTTGGTAGTTGAGAACCATTAACTTAGAGAATTTTGAAGGCAATAGCAATATATACCAAATGATCAGGAGCATGTAGTCTTTGCTACACCTTTCAAGGATTAAGCGCTTCCTACAACATATACTGATATGCATCAGATTGTGGGTGCAGCCATCTTATAGAAACCTTTGGTGAATATTAAAATCAAATAGTAAAATTAATGTACAGTATCAAGAATGAAAAGCAGAACAGTAACTAGGGCAGTGCAGCCAGTGCTGCTGAACAGAGAGCAGATCCCCTGTGGGTAGAACCTCCCACATCAATCTGCTGAGCACCCGCTGAAATGTATATTACTAAAATACAACTCTGCAGCGTTTGCCCGACTCCTTCTGAGTGCAGCACACCGTCCTGGCTGAGACAGCTGAGTGTACTCTCGCTCCCCGGTTCCCACCATCTGAAGGGAAAGACAACTTGACGTCTTCTCTCCAGAGTAACTGCTGCTGGGCACGATGAACAGAGGAGACATTCAGAGGCTGGGTGAACCAAAAAAAGGTAAGCATTGGGGACAGAGGTCGAGCAGGAAGAATGATGTTGAGGGAGAATGAGAAGGAAGGGCTCTACAGATGGCATAATGCATATAAGGGGCTCTATTATGTGGCATAACTTATTTAAGGGGCATAATGTGTAGAAAGGGGCTTTACTGTAGCATAATGTGTTTCAGGGATACTACTGTATGGTGTAATGTATAAAGGGCTCTGTGGATTAACATGTATAAGTGGTACTACTGT